>NC_133587.1:43034095-43659823 GCF_964106895.1 Numenius arquata
GTGAGAAAGGTGCCTCCAGGGAAAGATTCAAGTGCCGGAGGATGAAGTGGGACTTCTGACAATGCCTTTTTCTCTCTGTTGACTCTAGAGGGAGCTTAGGAGACTGACTTTGCTTCAGAAAAACAACTATCAAAAAATAAACTCCTACATTTGTGCAGCTAAATCATGTTTTGTACTCTATTAACTAGAATGATGAGGCGCTTGATTCAGTTGCCTGTGTCTAAGTGTCTGGTGGTATTTTGAATGCCTTAAGACTATTAGTTCACACATCAGGAAGACTTGGAAGTAGGTGGTATGTCTAATAGACTTCCACTGCTTCACAAAATGGAATCATAGAATCATAGAATGGTTTGGGTTGGAAGGAACCTTAGAGATCATCTAGTTCCAACCCCCCTGCCATGGGCAGGGAGACCTACCACTAGACCAGGTTGCTCAAAGCCCCGTCTAACCTGGTCTTGAACATTTCCAGAGATGGGAAGAGTGCAGGTAATTCCTTGGGCTCCTCATCAACGTTTGCTGTTGCCCAGCCTCATTGTTTCTTGATTGTAGATATTTTAGCAGTTGTGAGGCTGAAGTAAGGCACCTGTAACAGGTTTAAACTTAATACATGTAGGTCTCTCAGCTTTCCCAGGTGAGGAGTGTCAACACTGTTTCTCTAGCTCCGGAGGGGGTCATGCAAAGAACTTCAGACATCAAAACTGCTAAAGTTTTGAAATGTGTTTTTCTTCAGAACTGGTTGAAAACCCCGTATTTTTTATGCAATGAACAATAACACTTCTGTTCCAGGTCATCCACTCATTAGGCTGCTCTGGAGCCTGGTGTGTTTGATTCTAACTGAAACCTTATTTAGGGTGCTAAAGTTATTTCACCTCTTCATAAAAGTATAGCCATAGTATCACAAAGGCTGTTTTTACTGGTATAAACTGGGACTTTAATCCCTTTATCTAGATAACTAAAGACAGAGCAATATAAATTTGAAGGGTAGTGAAAGCCTCAAAGTCTCTGTATAACTGTGATCTGCATGAGAAGTTGCCATTCATCAGCTAAACTTAAATAGACATTTCGCTGGCCTGCTCTAAGCCACCCCTAGCTGTGAGGTGAAATATGTTTTTTAAACTTCGGTTGCAGTTGATCATGTGTCTATGGGATGTGTATCCTTGCAGCTGGAGCATATGACATAATCTTCTACAAAGGCACACTGGGGCCGTCTTATACACAGACTATACTTGTCTAACATCCCTTGGCAGTGACGTGCCTTCCCCAGGAGCAGACTGCGCATGTCTTTTGGTGTTGTTCGATGGCCAGTGATCCAGAACTGGCCTGCAGGACTCAGGTACCCTCAGACAAAGTTAAACTGAAGCTGTAACTGCAGTTAATTCTATGGACAAAAGACTAATAAAAATAAATGTAAATCCACATGAAACAGTCTATACTTAAATTCTGTAAAAGACTGTCATAAAAGATTTTTGATAGCTCAGCTAAGGTATCTTTAAAGGACATGGTTTATTTTAATAGAAAAGATTTTAAAAAAGCCTATGTGGATTCCCACTTAGAATTTTGGGATATCTTGCTTTTGGTTGTGCTGTAAATACTTCAGGAAGAAGGCGGAGTATTTTATTTGTTTTTTTTTTCTCTTAATCTCAATTATTAAAACAGAATTAAAATATTGATTTACTACAGCAGTGAGAGGGCTGATATTTCAGTGTTCTTTGTGTAATTCTGATCAAGGTTCCCTTTCTTCCTTTGCTGCCAAGAGCTGGAATAGTCTTCCCATGGCTGTCTGAGTTTGATGTGTCTGCCAAAAGCACAGAGATTCCCAAACTACTGTCTTCAAGTGATCCATGAAAGTAGGAAAGTAGGCATACAAAAAGTCAAAACACAGATTTAGGAATGGCTTGGGAAACTTTAGTGACCTGATTGACCAAAACCACTCCCCAGATATAAACTTGGAGACATCAAAATGTTGGACTGAACTCGTGTCTTAAATTTCCAATTATTTAAAGTCCCATAGCTTTAATTTTTTATGTTTGGTTTTTGCTATGTCTTTCTCTTCACACTTAAAATGCCCTGAAGTGTTTCAAATATGAAAAGTGTCTTGACCTGGTGCTGCAGAACATGTCTTTAAGCACATATTTCAGGTCATGCAGACCTCCAGACAACCTTAAAGTGGTAACAACCTTTCATCACTTCTATTTCCCATTAGAAGTGGGGATATTGTCGGCACACTAGAACTTGCGCTGCTTACTCTATGAGCCAGCCAGATGTGAGCTGGTTCTGACCTGAAAGTCGTGTAACTACACTTAGATTGGTGCTGAACCTGAATTATTTCATTTTGCTGTGCTGTACCATTTATCGAGTGATATATTGCTGCTAGAAGAAGTGTACCTGAAGTCTTTAGAGAGAAGAGGAGAAGGAAGAAGGGGAGGAAGGGGAGTGGAATAAAGAAGAGAAGAAAGGAGAGGAGAGGAGAGGAGAGGAGAGGAGAGGAGAGGAGAGGAGAGGAGAGGAGAGGAGAGGAGAGGAGAGGAGAGGAGAGGAGAGGAGAGGAGAGGAGTATGTATGAGAGAGGAGAGAGTATGAAAAAGAAAAAGAAAAAAATAAATTATGTGTACCACCATTATGTTTTCCTGTACATTAGTCTTTTCCTTTATTTCTTTTTTTTTTTTTTTTTTTCTTTTCCCTCAAACGTTGAAAATAAGGGAAAAACGATTTTTGCTTTAGCTGGCCTGTGAAAATCCAATGCCAACACAGTAAACGTTTTGCAGGGTGATTAATCTAAACAGTCCGACTTTTCCATGTCAGCTGGTTCCCTGTATGTTGCCAAGTGAAGTGGGAAAGGGAAGGATCCTTCCAGCAGGAAGAGCACAGCGGGCCCTGTCCAAGGTTCTAGCCCAGCTTCCCACCAGCAGCATTCCCCAATACCCTCACCCCACACCCCAAATTAGAACCATCTCAGAAGTAGCTTCAAACCGCACTGCGGTTTCAAGTCACATGACTGAAATATAGTCAAACACCTTGTTCCCGGATTCGGAATCAGATTTATTCATTGCGGGTTCAGCTTCATAAGAAATGGCAGTGTCTTTCTCCAGTGAGTTGAATAAGGATGTGCAAACGAGAAGGAGGAACTGAAAGTTCTGGTCTTCCAGTTTCTACTTCATCACCACTGTGTTTTTTTGGACATTGGGAAATTCAGAATAAGGAAAGGTCCAGACCAAGGAGACAGCAGAAGTCTTGGCAAAGGACTAACTGGACAAAATTTAAATCAATATGTGCAAAGAAGAAGAGGCAGGTAGTTTTTCCTTGCCAATGCTGACAAGCTTGCATAGAACTAGAAATGGAAGAGGATGTTCAGATAGGATTTAATGATTAGCACTGAAGTCTGTCAAAGCTGTCTGTTGTGAGCTTACTTTTGGGCCTAGGACACAAAAGTTCTTTCAGTGGCTGGATTTTCAGCAGGGCAAACCTCTGCAGGAGCAGAGCTCGCCTGGTCTGGAAAGGGCCCTGATGTTGCTTCCTCAGCTGCCTGCTGTTGTTTGTTACCAGCAGTTCCTTGGTCCAATATTGCTCCCTGGTTCAGCCAAAGCCACCATGGAATATCTAGAGAAAATCCCATTTATATCAGATTAAAGATTGTCGAGGTTTCTAGGGTATTTTGTTTCCTGGTTCCTTTCAAATCTCAACTTTTACTTATAATGTGCATAACCAGGTTCCAATATTTCCCCTGCATTGTGTTGGTCTTTCTGGGCAATTTACGAGGAGAGGAAGCAAAAAAATTATTTCTACTGGGAGTGCCAGGTGTTGGTCAGAATAACAGCTTTCGTTGGTGGCAACAACCACAACCAACTTTTCTTTCCATAGCCTGGGGAGAGATAAACTTGGCACAGCCTATAGGCAACTTAACCATGATAATTTTGCTGCTTGAAATAACATCTGGCTTTGTATATTCCTTGAACCAGCCCAGCTAGAATTTAACCTATGTGTCTTTATAACTGAGTCACACCACGCTGTTGATCTGATTGCTCATTAATGAAGGATATTTCATATAAGACTAAAGCAATCTGAGTCTGTTGTAGGCTGGTACAGTGAGAGCCAAGGTGCTTGCTGTAAAGAAAGCCTATATAGTTTAGTGGTTTATAGCTAGTCCTCTAACATACAGTTTTCCTGCCCAACTATGTTGAATATACTTGTTAAATAATTAGTTTGTGTGACCGAATCTATGCTAATGAATTAAACAATGTCCACAGTACTGGAATTTAATTTTTTGTTGTTACCAGAATAGTCTGTAACAGGAACTCCTGCCTCACATTCCCAATTTATGCCACAGTTTGAGAGTTTGGATATTACTGGGTCCATACCTACTAGATAATCTGCACACATTCATTCTGTTTTGGAGGCCAGATTTGATTGGCCTGGATGAAGTTTGCTCTGTGGCATTTGGCCTCAATAACCAAGGCCTTTACACATTTAATATTTGAATGTAGACAGAGCCCATCTATCTTTATAGAATTTACTCAGTGGGGACATAGTCTTAGTTGGAGATTTTTGGAAAGTCATGGTAAAGCTAATGAGACAAAAACGGTTGACTTGACTAACATGCTTCTGTGTGTACCTACACCCATAGAGGGCAAGAATCCTTTCCTGGGTTCAAACACTTGAAGAGAGTAGAGGAGAGCAGAGAGGGTTCAGAAATGGGGACACATGAAATAACAGTAGTAGAAACCTCCTTCGTGGTACGCTGCTATGTGCCGTGGATTTGAATACACCTCTTGTGTTTACTGGAATGGAGTCCTCCCGTTTCCTATTCACTTGCACATCTCTCCTTAGCCTTTTATTTCCTGAGGTTTCTTTTAATCTGCTGTACTATATCTGCTGCTGAGACCATGGCGGCTGCAGGCTGTCCCCAAGTCGTCTGTTCTTTCCCCTGGCCAGAACACAAGTCAGCAACAAGCACCTGAATTAAATACTCTGGTTGGTATTGGCTGTGTTCACTTCCTCTCCTAGGATGTGGAGCAATCGATTACCTCATCACTGAGCAGAAACAGCCTTGTTTCTGGATTTACACAAGCAAACCTTTCATAGTGCCTGGAGGTATTAATGTTCAGGGGAAAGGGCCAAAGCTTTCTTAGATTTTCCCCTTTTATTCCATGTCCTCGGGGGTATCCTCATACCCAGGCAATGGAAAGAGTGAGGCCTCCAGAAACGTTCAAACCTCCTTGCTGCAAGGTCATCTTCCCAGAATCATCTCCCTGTTGCTGCAGTGTGGGAAGGAGAAACCATCCATTTTACAGAGTGTCATTTAAGATTTAGAGGCTTGAGGAAATGAGCAGAAATCTGTGAAAAACAAAAATAATTTAAGTCTCAAAGGTTCACTGTTGCCATCCCCACTAAATGACCGAAGGCTGTCACTGTTCCCCAGCTAATCATCCACAACCTTTCTTTTCTTCATATTTCACTTCAGTTTTCTTCTACTACAAATTGAGTGGGTCTGGACTAAAAGTTGAAATAATTAAACCTTTTATTTCATGTATGTTGAGAAAGCATAGTGTTCTTCTCCAGAGGCACGATTCAGCACTGCTTTTTTATTTGCATGATTTTTTGTGTCGGAGTAAAATCAGCGTGTGTTGCTGCTAAGTAGTGCATAGATGCCTATAGGAAAATTACACTCAGAAGATCTCTTGAAGCAATATCTCTAGGGGTCAGGAATTACCAAGTTTTTCTTAAAACCTCCGCAATCCTGGACCTCCCAAGAGTCAGAACCAGTGAAATATCTTACTGTAATGACAGCTGTAACAATTAAATATATTACTTTCAAAGAAGAGTCATCTTGTGGTTCACAGGTTCCATGGAAAGTCAAATGATGTAGGACTTCTGTTCTGAATAACCTTCCCATGAAGAAATGTAAACAAGCCAAACTCTGTTCTCAGTCCCCCAGCAGAAGAGTAGTTTGAAAACCGTGCACTTTTAGATGTTTCTGATTCCAGCATATTTACCAGCCTCTTTCTGTTCATCATGATTTCCGGCTCTGTTACCTAGTGCAGGTACTGAAAGTGGACATAACAGTCTGGCTGCTAATTGCCTTGGGCCTGTAAAGATCTGTCAGTAACTTAAATATCCTCTTTCTCTTTGCTTCAGCCTTTGGGGCAACCTGGTTGATGAGTTACCTCCATGAGGATGCAGCACTATTGAAGTATTTAGCTTTTGCAGAAGATTCTAACTAAAAGACACTTCATTTTAATTAGGAGCATCAACAGACAAACACACTGATAAATGAACTATATCTCTTCCCTTCCCCATGTTATTATCCATCTGGAACACAGTTTAAACTGTCTTTTAAAAGACACTGTCTTAAGAAGTGCAGGTTATTTAATCTTCTGCTCTGTCCACACAGGATTTATTTGGAACATGAAATCTGTCTCACTCTTTCCAACCATATAGAGAATGTCTCTTTAATAATTTATTTCTTTTCAAGCGTTCTCAATGATAAGTTCTTCAGATGTTCAGAGATCATAGCCAGGTGAGGCATCCCTTAACTATTTTTCTTCTGGCATCCTCAAGAATTCAGACTTGCAAAGCCTGCTTGTGCAGGGATGTTCCGCAAAAGCTAATTTTCACTAAGGCTTGATGATCCCCTTCCCTAAGTCATATGTATGCTTTTTCCCCCCTCTGTGTTACCTCATGTAAACATGAGCGCAATATGAAGAAATATACAGCTAAAGTGGTAAAAGAGATTTATAGCCTCTGTGAAGTTCCCAGTTTACCAAAAATAATAAGATTCTTGATATGCTTATGAATTCCCACACTCTACACAACCCACTAACCCAAATCTTTGTGAAACCATTTCACATTTTGCTTCACAACCTCACTAGGCACAAGGCAAAAATTAATTGGCTTCTACAGTTTTATTCATTTGCTAGTTTGTAGATCACGACAGGAAATTCATTTGCTGAGCTGTGGAGATCTGGCAAATGAAAGACCTGCTTCTTTGCTGCCTTGGTGAAATGCTAGAGCTTTTCCAGCTTGGGAGAGTGTAAACAGCTTGACAGCCACCATTTCTGCTGACACTCTGGGAACTGAACAAGTGGCCTCTAGAACTAAACCCAGAAATTGCGATGAGATGAGCTCATGCTCCCCAGGTAGAATTCTAATGAACGCACGTTCTCTGAGCATCAGACCTCAATAAAGAGGTATATGACACACTTACGAACAAGATATCAGAAGGAAAAATGGTGAAAGGGAATGACGAACATTTTCTTTTGCCTTGCAACATTTAGGGGACTAAACTAGTGCTGTGTTGGAGGTGCACAAGTGCTTTCTCTGTTTAAAAGAGATGAAGAACAGGCCTAGTGTCATAAAAGAACAAGTAATTAATCGGCTCAGAGTGTTTTATGTAAGCATTAAAGTTTTAAGTGCTTCGTATTTGTAGGGCTTGTTATTCCTGGATATTCCTTCCAAACCTGTTGAGAGACACGAAGCAAATTTCTGGAAAGCTTCCCTAGATTTTCTTAATGTAGAGCAAACCTTGTTGTGTGTCTGCTTGGCTTCAGTATCCCAAAGATCCTGTGCTGTAACAGCATGAAAGGTGACTGGATTCCAACAACCTCTCATGTTTGTTTAAGGTTTGGGACTAACACACCCATCTGACTTAGTTTTTATTCATCACTCCCTACATGTTACACCCACCTCTTGCATTACACTCCCTGTATAGGCCAACATTGCTTTTAAAATTAACTTTTTATAAGATATATAGAATGTGTTTTCATTTTCCCTCTTCTCCAGTGACACTCATCAGACATAGACTGGCATGCCTGTACCTCTTGGGGCCATAGAGTTATGCGAGAAAACCCCAAAATGAGTAAGCCTAAGCCCACCCAAAGAGCGAGGGCTGATATTTATCTCCTGCTGGACTGAGGTGAAGTGAAAACCAGTCAACCAAAATGAATTACACCTTAATTTGGTAGGAGAGGATTATCAAAAAGCAAAGACAGAACCAAGGCTGTAACTCTGAGATGAAGGCTACAGACATGGCTATCAATGACAGAAGTAATAAAAATAACTGTGTTTTCCAGATGAAATGAAGCAGTCAGTGCCTAAAAAGGTGAGAGAGCCTTGATTCAATTGCCTGAGCAGAGGTATCTGTAATGCTCTACTGTACTTGACTTGGCCTTCAGCATCTAGTTTCTGTCCCTTTGTCTGCCTGTGTGCTATGTGTGCTACTCCCCGCTGAGATGAAACATCGCTGTACGCTATTCTACCTTCCCTCAGTGCTATGAAAGGGAAATGCGGACACAGACATCACAAAGCATGATGTGTGGACCAGGACTTTAGGTCACACCTTGGAGTGTGCCAATCCTGCATTTTAGGTGTGACTTGGGTGACCAGTTTAGTAACTTCCAAGAGAAAAGCCTGTTATTAAACTTTCAAAAGTTAATATATATCTTTATTGAGGTTGTTTTTTGGCTTTATGTTTATACATTATGATTAAGTCTTTTATTATACGAACAGAGGCTTTCCTTCCTTGCTCACAGGATTTCTGACTCCTTCAGGCAGCTGGATTGATTTAGATACATGGTTGGTGAGTGAAGATTACTGTTAGTAAAACCCTAATGGTTTTTGGATCTTTTTTGCAGAAACTGAAGTGTACAGAGTTTGAAACATGGAAAGAAAAGAGAAAATAATTTAATGTTGCAGCTACTGAGAAGCTGAATTTTGTCCATGTCTATGCCCTGAATTTTGATATGTTGATATGTAAGTGACAGTAAATCTTTTGTTTCCAAAGCTGGAGTCTTGTTAAAGACTTAGAATTTACTTTGCAGAAGCACAGAAAACTCCCAGCAGTTGTTGAAGTTGGGGAGAGATGTTCTTGAAACAGTGCTGAAGAATGACAAAGCTCCTGGAAAATCAAGCTGAAAGAATCAGACCAATCTCATCTAAGTAGAAGTACCTCAACTAGAGAGTCTAGTTCTATCAGAATCTCTCTTCAGTCAAAGGAGAGTCACACAGACCTCCAAATCAATCCAACTCAGGCTGTAGAGAGTTGTGTATCCCCTAACTCACCTTCGGAAAGCCTACCAGATTCCTAATTTAGATAATTTTGACTCCATGATCTCAAAGGTCCTTTCCCACCATGAAGATTCTGTGATATCTGTGCTCTGTTTGCTTTGACTCTAAATTGTAGCTGACAGCTGTCTCACAGCTCCCTAATGACAAGCCATGAGGAATTCCTTATTCAGTGATCCATATATTTCCATTCTAACTGAGCCAGAAAGGCTTAACACACCTTCAAAATTAATACCAATAATCACACTTTTCTAACATATTTTCTCCCCTCTATCAGTATATGCATCCCTTTCCCTGGGAGGGTGTTTGGCTGTCTACTTCCGTTTGCATAATATCTCTGAAGGAAGGTTTGGGTTTTTTTTTTTAATCTTGATGATGGCATTATCTCTTGACTGTTGTTGTGCAGAAAAGGTGTCTGTTAAAGGCATATTGTTTCTGTAGAGCTGAACGAAGGTGATGGTTCTCACCCTGGAAAAAGTCCCACTGAGCAAATGATGATATTCTTAAAATAGCTTTCAGGAGCTCGCTGTCTAACGGATTACTCAGCATTTTAAACAGAATCCTTTTCATAAGAAAGCAAGCTCCAGTAAATTCAGCTGCTGCCTCTTCTTTGTAAGTTTATTCTAAAGCAAACTTTCTGCTGCAGGCATCAGAATTCCTAGGGACTGCCTCATGCAGGTGTTCAGACACTGCTTTGGGGAGATAAAGTTCCTGAAGCCATCGTCTCTGATACAATCAAGCCTTTTTACATTACATAGCTGGTACAGAAGAGCCGAGTCTTGGTTGTAGTAATACATCCAAGAATAGCTTGCAGAGGATGGGAGGGGTGTAAAGCTGGCAAAAATGCCTTTTATGCCAGTCATCCTCTATTGCTGTGTTAGCAAGGGACATGTTAGTACAAATGCCAGGCTCCAGAGACTTACTCATGGCTGTATCTCAATGAACCTTTATTATTCTACAGCAAAAGAGGGAGTTTCAGCAGGCCTGGGATCCATGGATGTGCTAGCACAGTCTTAGGAAAAATTAGATCCATCATTTTTTTGTCCCATCATCCTACTTGCATCTGGTGGTATAAGCAGAATATATATCGATTTGAGAGAATTAAGATCGTAATTTTTAATATTAGGATTGAACATATCAACTGGACAATCTTGGTCAAGTCATTTCAAGCCTTCAGTGCCTCAAGTCTTACTCCCTGGGGTAACCACACTTGCTTTCCTTCCTTTCTTCTTGGAGGATGGGGACAGTGGTGCCCAGACTAGAAACAAGAAGTGGAAGTGCTCTGATTTCCATGTCAGCAGACCCTACCTGCCAGGTAGATTAATTGCGTTTCTCAAGCACTTCTGGATAACCTGGAAATTCATTGCTGTCATCCTCGTAAGACTCAATGCCCTTCTCAACACATCCAGCACTTCATGAAAGATCACCCCTGGCTGCTTAGATGGTCCTACTTTGCCACCTCTGTGGTGGTGTACAGTTGTTTTCCCTCATTTCATTATCTCAGACTGGCAATCACTGTTGGTGCAGGTAATCAAGGTCTTATTCAAAGCCTAACTAATGAAGTCACACTAGTTGTGAGTATGAGAGTTAATAAAACAGTGGCAAGGAAGGTTTCTGTGCAGTGGAACACAATTGTCTGTGCTCTTTGAAAAGGCACTGGTGTGATTTTACCCCAACTACCACTTTCTAAAACAATTCCTGGCCATGGTTCAGAAAGTGTCAAGAGCCAGGGGCCATTCGCAGTCAGCAGTTTATAGGCAGCCAGAAGGCTTTAGAACTGAAGATACTGCCACGTTGTCATGGTCATGTCATGATTTGCGTTAGTAGTTACACTAATGCAGGTAATTTAGGGGAAAAATAGAAAAAGAAATAAAAAGAAAACCTGAAACTAAGACAAAA
Source organism: Numenius arquata (assembly GCF_964106895.1). Lineage (NCBI taxonomy): Eukaryota > Metazoa > Chordata > Aves > Charadriiformes > Scolopacidae > Numenius > Numenius arquata. Next base: position 43,045,052 of record NC_133587.1, read on the forward strand.
ATCCCTCATGCTTTGCTATTATAAAGCTCCAGATTAGCCAAACTCACCTCTGACTTTGTGAAAAGGGACTTTGCAGGTTTCACTGAACAACAGGAAAAATCAGGAGCCCAGGTTGCAATAATTGTGGTTTTATCTTTTGAGTGTCTGCTCCTTTTGAGGACTCCCTTTCATAGAATTGGTCAGAAACTGTTTCTGTTAAAACACTTTCCTGACAGGAAATGTGGGTTTTATCTAAACTGACAGTCTTTCCATAAAAAATATCATTAATGATGAAACGTTTCAATTTTCCAATGGGACTTTTTTGACTTCTCGGCTATTTCAATTCAGCTACGGATTTAAACACTTCTGGGGATGAGCTTTCTCTGGGAGAGAGACTGTCATCCTGTCTTTCATTTTTAGAGCACCCCCACAAGTCTTTGATGAGAAATTCTCAACCGCAACACAATGTGGGCCACAAGTGCAAACAGCTGATTGCATTGCAAGGAGACAGAAGCTTTAAAGGTGGATTATCCAAATAATAAGATTTAGAACCATACTAAAATTCCAAGTTTAGGACTCTTTTGCCTGTACCGCTTAAGGTGGGATACTTCTCCTCCTGAACCAGGCATATTTTAACTAACTCAGCTGAGGTGTTTACTCTAATGAGACAGTTCCCAACTTAGACTTAGAGGTCTGCATTTTAAACCCTTGAAGTTACCAGTGATGAACCCTTGTCTTCAGCTCCTTTGAAACATCTCAAACTCATACCCCATGTTTAATTGGTCAGTCCCTGTGGCTGCTCGCACACAAACAGGATCAACAGATTCCCAGACATACGCCTTGTATTGGTGCATTTCTTTTCATGTGGCTGTGATTTAAATGGTATTTCTCTCAACTTCCACCAGAGAGTGAATATATTGTATGTTCCCCTGTGATTTGTAAAGGGTTTGGAGATGAGGGCAGTCTTAGCATTCAATCTAGGTGTTGCTTTATGAGTTTTTAGCTTCCAGCTTCTCCAGTTTGATCCTTGAGGAGGCAATCAAGATGATCAAAGTCACAGTAGAACACTTAAAGTCTCTGTCAGATTAATGGCTTGCTTAATTCACTCTGGTTTAAAACATCCAAGCCTAGACAGGGTTTTACAGTATCCCACCCATGTTGGCATATTCTTCCCACGGCAGTGAAATAGCTGTGCATGAAGCCAGGTTTTCTTTAAACATCATCTATAATTATTTTGTAGGAGTTCTCTGTTGCCTGAAAGATCCTCTCTCATTCTTCCATTATTTTTTTTTACACCCTCTCCTCTTTTCCTGACATATTGTGTGTGATGGATGCAGCCCAGACCAGAACAGGAAGCCTCTTTTGCGTGTCTGCAGCCAGGCTTAGCGTACCCCCCATCGGATTGCAAGAGGTCGGATCCCCCACGCGGATGTATTAATCATGTTATGAAGGCAAAGCTCTATATTGCTGTGACATACAATACAAAGGAACCTTGGCACATCAGGAAGCGGGAAGGCAGTTTTGGCACCAGCCTTGGTAAAAGCAAGTCACATTGCTGTCTGTAGCTCAGCCTCATACCCAGACAGTGAAGACCTGAAATCATATCTCTACTTGTCTGGCTAGGGCTTCAGGCACGCAGCGTATTTAACATGGATGAAGTTAGAGGCCCGGATAACAAGCAGCTGCTTAGGACGTGCTCACCTTAATTCTTCTGGCATTTCCAAAGGCTTATTGCATCAACCCTGCTGATTTTAAAGAAGGGATCTCCAGCTTATGACAATCCAATAGAAATGAGATTACAACTTTTGAACTAGATGCTCAGAATTTTAGAAATGCAAAGCTGTCGGTATTAGATACATGTCATCCTATGACTTCCCCCGTTCTCAAGTGTTTGGTGTTCCTTAGTGACCATCAAAACAGCCTTGTGAAGCAGGCTGACAGGATCATTTTCTGACAAAAGCAACATTTTAAAAGTGTTTGTGAACCAAAAGATGGGAACCTGGGATGGCTATACCTATGGATGTGCATATAAGCCTCACTGAAAATTTTGGAGAGTTAGGAACTATGAGAATAGGGCTAGGCAATGCTTTTTTCAAAATCAAGGTGAAATTGTGTTTGGTTTAAATAACACTCATTGGCAGAATTGTTGAATCGAAGTTATGTGTTTATCTGTGTGTGTTTGTCCATATGTACAGGTCTATTTATGTGCCAAATGTTATACCACCCCCCACCCAAGGAATCCCAAATACTTCATACTGTTGTCAGTGTTCAGAATTTCTATTTGACTAGCAGCCATCCTTATTATCTACATTTAGTTGAGAAAAATACTAGTGAGGTAGTAAAAATAAGTGACAAGCTGCTAACTGCTCACCATGGCTTGGAAGACAGTTGGTGGTTTATAGATGACAACTTAGTTTTCCTTAATCTAAGTTGTAATTATCCACACAAAAACTAGCTTTTAAAGCTAAATAATAGATTTTCTTTCACTTTGACTTAAAAAAGCTTGATGGGAAATAATACTGCATAGCAAAATTTCTATTTGAAGAAACTTCAAAAAAAAAGGAACTTTTATTTTTAACTGTGTGTTTTTCTTTTTGTTTTTAATAAGCAACATTTATAAAAGGCAATGTTTGTAATTAAACTAAAAAGTTCTGTTTCATTTCAGGATGTTGACTAGAAAGGGAAATTTTCAATTTTCCCACCATAAATAGCTGGTGAGAAGCCATTGCTTTTTCAGCTGAGAAGTCAAAGACTGGACCCTTATTCTGATGAAGCTGTTTAATTTTTCATGGAGTGACCATATATTAAGTCACCACACTGTCAGGATCTAGCAATCACATGAGTTAGCAAGTGGACAGAACCATGCAGCTGCAGGACTGTTAATTGACATGGACTACACACCATGGACCAGTGGAGTGTAGTGGTCCACTGGAAATAGGCAACTACAGTCCTCTTAGTTGCTTCTGTATGTCTTATAGAATTGTAGAATACAGAATGGTTAGAGTTGGAAGGGACCTTAAAGATCATCTATTTCCAACCCCCCTGCCCTGGGCAGGGACATCTCCCACTAGACCAGGTTGCTCAAAGCCCCATCCAACCTGGCCTTGAATGTGTCGAGGGATGGGGCATCCACAGCTTCTCTGGGCAACCTGGGCCAGTATCTTACCACCCTCACCCTCTCTTTCAGTTTAAAACCATTACCCCTCATCCTATCACTCTACTCCCTCATAAAGAGTCCCTCCCCATCCCTCCTGTGGGCCCCCTTTAGGTACTGGAAGGCCGCTATAAGGTCTCCCCAGAACCTTCTCACCTCCAGGCTGAATAACCCCAACTCTCTCGGCCTGTCCTAACAGCAAAGATGCTCCAGCCTTCTGATCATCTTTGGGGCCTCCTCTGGACCTGCTCTAACAGGTCTGTGTCCTTCCTGTGCTGAGGACTCCAGAGCTGGACGCAGTAATTGGTGTCTCAGCCCATATCTTACTTGAACATTTGGATAAGTCATGAAATCTTTGTAAGGCAGAGTTGAGTGCAGTGTTCTGTGTTTTGAAGAGCAGAGTAAGCAGAGGCATAGGGGTGAAAGGTTCCCGATTACTGGGGATGGGATTTATGTGATTTTCTGGCATTTGATACTTTTGAATATCTCACCTGAATATATCACCTCCAAATTGATGTTTGGAAAGCCCTTCTACTAAAGCGTCTGTTAAACACCGGTGGAAGGCAGCAGAGGGATAACACTGATTTCTTTTTCTTTCTCTCTCAACGCAGTGCATTAGAAACTAAGAAGTTCCTCTGACCCAAGCAGCCATGCTTCTGTGAAGCTTTCCTTCTCGTCAGAGCCGCTCCATCCACAGGAGCAGCATAGCGATGAAAACTCCCCCTGCCTGAAGGGTAGAAACAAGTAGAATTTATGACCCATCATAAATAAAACCCTGTTCATTTTGCTGGCTTACATGTGTTTTTCATCGCAGAAGATTCATCGAATGGCACATTTCATGGTGTAGTTTCTCAGTCCAAAGGAAACCACGTTTAATGTAGTGTGTTAAATAAAGTGTTTCTCTGACTCGGATTTCTCTTTCTTTCCAGTTCATGCCAATTGGCATGGACTGGGTTCTAGAAGTCAGATGGGCAAAGCTTGTTCATGTTGTAATAACTTTTCTTAAGAGCTACTCCGAAGTTGTCAAGCCCCAAAAGGAAACTTCTTCAAGATTTATACTCTGGGGTTAATTTTCCCTTTTTTTTTTTTAATAAGAAAAATCACACTTTTTTTCTTTTCTTTTCTCTCATTGCTTTGCTTTTTCTCCTTTTATTTAACTACCTTTTGACCCTAGTTAAAATCACAGAATGGTTTGGATTAAAAGGGACCTTTAAAGATTATCTAGTCCAACCCACCTGCTGTGAACAGGGACATCTTTCACTAGATCAGGCTGCTCAAAGCCCATACCAACCTGACGTTGACCACTTCCAGTAATGGGGTTTCCACATTTTCTTTGGGCCAACAATTCCAATCTTCCAGTTCTGGAAGATTAGTAGATAATTGCTAATATATTCCAGTCACACAAGGTGATCTTGCTTTTAAACTGAATATAAACATTATACCGAAATCAAGTAACTCCTGAGTGCTGAAGTTGTGTTTCTATCTCTGGGCACAGATCACAGCTATAACTGATCAGAAAAGAACCCCAGACAAAATGTTCATGGCGCTCATCATAATATTTCTCTGAACATTCTTATTTAAATATTCTCAAACTTGTAAAGAAACTTGTAAACTTGTATTTATTATTGTCATTTTTTAAGAGACCATCTCTGAATATTTTCAAAGTTGTTTTCTTACTCTAATAAAAATAAGACCCAGTGACTAACCTCATTCATTGAGATACTCACCATCACAGAAGTTATCACTATAAATAGGCAAGACAGATGAAAGAAGTGCCATTATCCCCATTTAATAACTGCATCTTAGAAAAATTAACATTTTGCCCACTGTCACAGGTACTGCGAGCCTGAACCAGGAACTCAAGCCCAAACTAAATCTGCCTGGGGACTTACCTATCCCTAAAATAATTTATTTCCAGATTAAAAAAAAAAAATGTATTTCTGGGAGTAATTTAAAGGATCACCTGCAGTATTTCTCCCAGAATTATGTCCAGATTTATCATGCCAGTTCTATGAAACAAAAGAGAACATGAAGCACACATCTACGTGTTTGACACAGTGCAACAACCACTGTATATTTTATTTCTTCACAGCTCACACACACTCACCAACATGCACACACACACTCATACCTCTTCGAAAGGGGAAGATAAGGTAGACAACAAGCTGGGTTTGGTACCATGCAGCTAAGAAATAAAGGAAGTCTTTCTAAACTTCAGCTACTTCTGCTATTTTAAATAGCTGTGATTATAAAAGTTCAAATAGTTTTGTAATTTTAAATATCTATTCTCAGCGTTCATGATTCAGTTATTCACAGCAGGACTCTTTCTTCCATGATGTTTGTACAACACCTATCTAAAGGGGACCCTACTCCTGCTTAAGTCCTTCAGATCCAATTGCAATACAAATAATGAATTATTTGAGCAATGCCGTTGGGTTTTTTTCCTGGGAAGATGCCATGAGGAATAGCCACGTGAGATAAATCCCTTTTGCAGTCTCAATCCTGGGCTCTTCTGAGTGCAAAATGACAGCAAACAGTGCCCCATAAAGCAAGGTGGTGGTTGGTTTCCCCAGCCAGCATAGCCCCATCATAACAAATGAAATAGGCACGGAGGTGTTATTGTATGAGTGCTCAAGGCCCGTGTGTGGCCATGGCCACCTCAGTAAGACTTTCCACTGAGTCTGACACTGGGGGTGTGTGTGGTTTGCTTGAATAATAGAGTGTTGGTGGAGCAAGGTGGTGATTAACTAATCTTGGGTGTGTCTTCAAAGGGAATGACTGTTCAAAGGAGAGACTTGCAGGGAGAGGGGAATGGGATCTGAGAGGAGAAGAGCAGAAAGGAAGGAGTTTCTGCGAAAGACAAGACTAAATTATCAGAATGTTCCCTTCTGGCCTCAAAACAGCATCTCTCTTGGACAGGCAGAAGCACAATGAAAAGCTATCTAAAGACATTTAGCTGATAGTGTCACACCTCCTGGATTTTTTTGGTACTTCTCCCTTTATATCTTTGTTTAGTAGATAAATTTTTGGTCTATGGTGCAGTGATCTAACTGGAAACCCTTGACATTTGTTGTCGTTAAGACAGCATGGAGTGTTCTGAGAAGAGCTACTGGAAAAAAGAGAACAGCTTTCTCAGGGAAAAACATTAAAATGAAGAACCCATCAGTATTTCTTTCACTTAAATGTACCTTTCTGAAAACATTTTCTGATGAAGAATTGAAGCTCAAGCTTATATTCACTTTCTTGTCTTCTGCGTTCAGTCAGTTAATATCATTCCTATTTCAATGAAAAAACTTGGGGTGTTGTGTTTATTTTTTTTTTTTTTTTATTTCTATCAAAATCTTAGGATCATAGAATAATTCAGATTGGAAGAGATATCAGGAAGACCTGTTGTCAAAACTCTAGCTTTTCTGACAGCACTGAGATATTTTGTTGTATTTAAATTAGAGAAACACTTATTTTCATTATTTTTTTCCTTCTAGATTGAAAAGTAATTTTTCATCAAAGAACTATTCAGTGACAATTTAACTTGAAAAATGGTTATCTCCAAATCCAGGTCGTCTGTGTTTTTCAACAAAATATTGTATAATCAGCTGATTTTAGGTCTCTTACTGCATGATTTCACAGATCTTTTAATGCTGTTCATCGAGTTCAGGTCAAGTAACGCATTATTTCAGATGCATACATTTAGGTATTAGCAAGTAGGTATCCAGATTTTTCTTTATAACTAGTGGAGATCAAGAGTAGGATTCAGTTACCTAAATATAGGTATCCAGTGTCTTATTTGATGCACTAGTCTTGTAGACGTTGAAGGTACCTTCCGCCATTACGTTTCATCTGAGTCGACAGGTATGACATGGGACATAGGAAAGACCCAACCCTATGAAGAGGCAAGTAAAGGCCAAATAAGGTACCCTAAAGTGCCTAAAACGAGAGAGTTCAGGAAAGTTAATCCTCTGTTTTCTTCCTTTCTCCTTCCCACCAACATAGACAAAGAAAAAAGAATAGCTTAGTTGCCCAAATATTGGTGTCTCCTTAAACTGAATTTCATCCCTGTCTTTCGAAACTGAGAGAAACAAGTGCCTTGTCTCAGGCTAAAGAAAAAACTTCATCATTTACTTTGGCATAAAGTTTGCATCTCAGATTCTGTATCTTAATTTCATCCAGGAGAAATGGCTGTAAGCTACAATCTGTAGTCATTTGGAATGCAGCAAAGATGTTTCCCTAATTTTTTCTTGGTGGAAAACCAAAAGACTACTTCTTCTTCAAGACAGAAGTGAGGTTTGTTTTCTTCCAGTCTTCAAGAACCTCTCCTGGTTGCCACAAACTTTCAAAGATACTGAAGAGCTGCCTTGCAATGTAATCAGCCGGCTTCTTTAGCACTCATGAGTGTGCTAAAGAATCCCCTTAATTAAGGGATCGTCATAGGGAGATCTAATTACAGTTCTCAATTTGAAGAAACTTTACAAAGAAAACAGATCAAAACCTTTCTTGTAGATTTTAGATGGAAAAACAAGGGACAACCACTACAAAGAGTAACCTGAGACATTTAGTTTGGACATAAGGGGAAACTTTTTCTTTAGGAGTGTAGTTTGGCACTGGAAAATGTGACTTGGAGAACTTGTGGAATCTCCATTCTCAGAGATTTTCAAGACTTGGCTAGACAAAATTAAAGCCTGACCTGATCTAGCACTGATTATCACTCGATTGCTCCAAGGAGTTGAGGAAGTTTGGACTAGAGACCTCTAGTTGTACCTTCCAACCAACATTTCTACAAATGCATTATCCAGGAGACACAGGGAAGGTCAATTCAATTTGCAGAGTTGTGAAGAAATGGTTTGGGATTTTTGGAAGAGGTAAGAGAGCTGGGTTCTCAGGTCTTCTCTTTGGTTATCTAACTTCCGTAGGTTCTTGAAAATCCCATCCACTGAGCTGGGAAAATTATAGTGAGATATTCCAGCTAATCCTAGCAGAGCATGTGGCTAAACCCCACCTATATCCAATGTCAATTAGATATGCTATTTCCTTTGAAAATCCCAACCAACATCCATGGCTACATATATATATAGTCTACCGGCAATCAACTGCTTACAAAATATTAGCACGAAAAAAGAAAGCAAGCTTTACAGAATGGCATGTGGTTTCTTTAGTTAAAAAAAAAAAAAAAAAAAAAAAAAAAAAAAAAAAAAACCAAAAAAAAGATCCAGGACTGTGACTTGTTGGAGAACCAGGGTTTGAGAAGAAATCAAGGAGAATGGATTCCATAGGAAAATTGTATCTGTAATCTCTGGAGAAGAAGAGAAGTAAAAAATATCACCCAGCTGTAAATCGGCAGTCTTTCCCTTACTTGACAGAACATCTCAGTCACAAGAAAGTAAAGCTGGTGCTTCAAGAACTATTTAATCTTTCTTTTTCCTTCTCTCTCTCCTTGAAAAAAGGTCTTATTTTTCTCTTTTCCTTTCTCTGTTTTTTTCTCATTTCATCTCTTTTTCTCTTTCTCCCGCGCTCTCTCTCACACGTCTTACATCGCAAAGTCTGATGACCTGCCTGCAGCTGTTTATCCCAAGAGTCAACAACAAGATCTGTTTCAGGACCACTGTTATTTACATGACCATCAGTCATGCAAGAAGCGAGAGGAGCACACAAGACCCCATTCACAAGATGGGGAGTCTAATATTCGAAATAGCTAACTGCTGAGAGAGGGCAGGTGTCCCTTCGGCTCTGACATCTGGTCTGACCACATCAGTAATTAATCATCAAAAGGTGAAATTGAAGGCAATTAATGCCCTCCCAGCCCATCATCATTGCAACTGGAAATTTGTGATACTGGGTTGGATGGTGAAGAAGACAGCATGCCAACTGTTTAGAAGGTAAACACCAAAAACTGTGTGACATTTCTACAAATGTGTAAAAGCAGCAAAAGAGCAAATATCACCCTTAGAAATGAGCCCCAGTGATGAATTTCTTTATTATAGAACAGCCATTTTCCATGCAGGGCTGAGCATAAGGTCAGCCTTCTGATAATAAACATTTATTGTCTGCAGGGCTTGAAAATGCAATTGTCAAAATGTTAAAATCTGTATGGAATTACAACATTAAGAAAAAAAAAAAAAAAGAAAACTGAAAGATTCAATTGATTTGGCATCAAGACCATTTGTCAGGAGAGGGAGGGACTTGTCAGAGTGAACCAAAAAAAGAGCTTAAATGAATAAACAAAATCTATGACTTGGTAATACTCTGTATACTTTTAATATAAGCTTTTCTGTATGAAAAAAAAATTAAACCTTGAGATCGAACATAGTGGCTGGGAGTTCAGCAATGCATAAGAAGGACATTTTCTTTGCCCAAAAGATTTTCCAGTGCCAGTAGATAAGACAAAAGAATGGTGCCGAGATGCCCAGTGAGACAAAATCAGAAAGACAAAAAAAAAAAGAAGACAAAAAGAAGTAAAAGATGACATGTCAAAGCAACCTAATGTCTTTCTATAGACAGTAACGAGTTTGTAGCTACAGGAGGAGCAGTAGCTGCCAATACATACATCGATTTTATTAGAGCTTTTAACACTGTCTCATATGACATTCTCAGAAATAAACTAGGCAAACATAGTATACATTAAACTACTATGGGTTAGAGGCAAAAATTACTGGAAAACCTACTGACAAAATGGGTACAAATGGAAATATATATTAAGTGGGTTCTGCAAGGGAAAATTCGGAGAGTAAATAATGAGCAGATATGAATCATCATCATTGTTAATGATTTAGACTGGAAGAGAAAGTACATTGGTTAAGATTTCATATAAGACTAAGTAAGACAGATCAACGCAAAATTGTCATAATCTGGTAATTTATTCAGAAATAAGTAGGATTTTATTCAGGAAAGAGCAATACAAGGTGGGGGGAAGTAAGCATCTGTACAGAACATGAGAAGCTCAGAAAGTGGTTGCAGGGCATTTCTGCAGAGTAGCTTTTGTGCATTATGGAGCACATTAATTAAGTGAGAATTAATTTAATTTGCCTGTGGCAAAAATGGCAAAGACCATCTGAGAATGTACGAACAGGCTGGTGAACATGAAGAACTAGATTGGTTGAGAAGTGTTTGGGCTTCTGAGGAGCTTCCATCATGGGTGATACCTGACCATGAGTCAGACAAGTATCTATTAAGAATGCCCTAGGAAGAATAGATCCAGTTTCCCTTTTCCGTAGGTCTTCTATGATAGCAGTTGCAAAGATATCCTCATTGTGTTGACACAGACACTAAGGATGAATTTTCAGGACCCCAGCTCACACACTTCTAATGCTGAACACCAGGGCTTTCCCCAGAGTGAGAGGAGATTCAAAGTAAAACATTGTGCTTTATTTTTATGTGGGATCCTATGTCTCTGTAAGGGACCAAGTAAAACACACAGATAAAAGCTCATATGAATTTGTAGATATGGATAGTCTGGATCTGAGTTTCATGGCTCAGCCCCTCTCTAACTGAGACTTTCAATGTTGTTATGAAAAATCCAACATTCCATCTGCTGTATGCAAATCTCTCCTTATATTTTCCTTTTGAGACCTCCAAGTGCTCTTAAACCAGCTGAACTTCTTCCTGAAGAATGCAGTTTACTCTTTGCTCAATACACTTTCAACTCAATACGGTTCTCAACATGGGACACTCAAGTGCGAAAGCAAACAAGTTGGCAGGTTTTATTAGATTACCTTTTCTTAGGAGAACCCCCCACACACACCAACAACAATGATTCTTTTTACAACAGCACCATTCCAACAGACTGTGCTTCCTTGACAGCCAAAGCTTACATATTTTCCTCTCTGTCACTCAGCCTCCCAATGTGTGATCAGTTGACCCTGTAAAGTTTGTCAATTGTAGTTTTTGCTGCCACCTGAAGGTTTTCACACAACATGTCTGCCTATAGCATTATGAACTGCAACTCCTTCGCACATAAAAATCTTGTTGTCTGGTTTCTCAAGCATCCAAAATCCTCTCTCTCTGGATTACGACAGCGGATGCTGCAAAGGAAAGAAAGGGAAATTGTTGGAGAGAAGATAACCAGTTCTTCATGTCTCCTCCCCTCACATTTTCCCCTTTCCCCCAGGACAAGAGAGGTCTGGGCAGAGATCAAGTCACTCACTTCTAATGGAAGACCAGCTGAGGGCAAGGCTGCAGTGCAGCAGTGTACGTGATGCAAGCATGACACACATGCCGGGCTACGCTTAATTCAAACACACCTAAATGCAGGATATATTTTATTTCAGTTTGGATGCAACATTCAACTCTCAAAGAAATGCGATAGTGAAAAATGAAAAAAAAAATACAAATCTCATGTAGAAATGTTTCATTAAAGCTGTCTCAGATCCTACAAGATAAAAACACTGGAAGGTCTAGGGCAGAAGTTTTGGAAGGGAACAGTGGTTTTAGAGAACTTAGCTGAAAACAGAATGTGACTGACCTAATCATGATTTTGCAAAAAGGGGTCAACTATTTTCAGGAATGACTATGTTTTACATGGCCTGGATAGTACAAGATGTGCAAAAAACCCTTCCCTGGGGACCACAAATGAGGCAGCTGTTGACTACAACTTACAGATTTACAAATGGACTCTTCGGAAAATTTTACACGGGGTGTTACTGAGAAGCCTGAAATGAAAACCCATGCCAAACTGATGTCCACTTTGTCCATGCATTTCTTCATCTCTGCACTCCAGCACTTGAGCTCCTCTGGACTCGGTGTAAGAACTAATCTGTGCCATTATCCATAGGGCAGTTTTGGAGCCAAACAAGGAATCAGCTCAGCTTTTGGTCATGTAGATACTCCTCTTGTAAACAAAGTCAAGGTACTTATCCCCAAAGGAGGGAATAAGAACGATAAGAAAGGAAATTCCCACTCCATAGACTTATGAGTATTAGATAATGTTGTTTTAAAATAAACACATAAGAGGGAAATAAATCTGCAGGTGGGTTTATGAAGGAAGGCAGATACAAAGAGTTATAGCATATTGCTTGTGGACCTTAGACATATTTCCCATGTTCAATCCTCTCTTCTGTGGAAATGGTTGAAACAAGCCAGAAGATCCATCAGCAACTAAGAGACTTGTTTTGGTGAGAAAGTTGGCGAGACTGCAGTCCAAGCTTCAGTCATTGGAAGATGAACATCCATGCTTTGGTTTCCAGGTTTACTTATGTCAAAAGTCCCGAAATATGACAGAACCAGGATAATCTATTTTTTTTTTTCTTCACTCAGAGTGACTGAAACCAGATCTGGGAGTATCAGGAGGGAATAATGGAGTTGTGAGAAACTTCCTAACATGCAAATACTGTCATCTGCCAAGACTATTTTGAAGAAGAAATGTACAAGAATAGGTGATTCCAGGCAGCTTTACTGAACTCCAGTTTAGATAATTTACCTTTGTTGTCCAAAGAGGTCTGTTTACTTCTCCCCATAGTTATCCTTCATCATCACTGGAGAGAGAAAAGGGGCACAAACTCAGTCATGTATTTTTGACCACTACTTTTCTGTTTTTTTATTCGCTTTGGTTTGAGCTGTCCAATGGTAGGCAAGTAGAAGCAGCCTAAATTTCTGATTATGTAGAGCACTCTGCTGATAATCAAGTTCTATATCTCTCTTTACCCACGCCAAAAAAAAATCACCTGTAGTCATCCGTGAGCATCAGAGCCAACGTGTCCTAGATTACCGGAATCACGTGTTCAAGGAAGCAGTAATTGGTATTAAAAAGCAATTTTCATTTAGTATCCTTCCAGTTGTTGGATCTCTTTGTGAGACTAAGACCACCATCACTGCTAGAGAACATAAAGCAGGGAAGGGGAGAGAAGTAAGAAAAAAAAGAGAGGAAAATACTCCCTCAGCAGGGTAGGAGTTTACTATGGATGTCGTCCTGGGAGCAGCACTCCAATAGACGTCTTTCTTATAGTAAATGCTACCCTAATTTCTTCTTGCTAATTCTTCCTGCTTACAGTAATAATTAAAGAAAAAAAAAAAAAGAAAGAAAGAAAGAAGAAAAAGAGGCAGTGGGGAAAAGAAGGGAAGAAATAAAGGCATAAAAAGAACAAGAAAAGGGATAATATAAAAAAATTCTTGTGGTGAAAAGGGAAAAAAAAAAAAAAAAATCTGGCGCTAACTCTAAGCAATTTGCACCTTGTGCCCAGATCATAACTCTCTGCCTCCACTGCTTCCACACCCCATGATTTATGTTTGACAGTCCCAAAGTGGTTTGGAAATGGCACAGCACCGAGACCTTGTGGTGAGGCTAACTGATGTTTGAAAAAACAAAAATGAGTTAATTTATGGGAGCGTTCCTTTGGACTGGAATTCCAGACCAACACAGCTCTCCTCTAGTGGAAAAGTTTTGCACGAACACACACACATACACACACAAAATCTCCTCTTCTTTTTCTAATTTTGTCTCTCTCTTTCTTTATTCTCCCTATTTTCACTTCTCATTTTTATTTCAGAACCTCTACCCAGCTGAAAGAAATTCACGTTATGTTATTTTGTATCTAATTTCTGATTCTATTTTCAGCTAAGAACAATATAGTGTTCTTGCTTTTCTCTTTACTCTGCCTCTTGTCTTGCTTACTCCTATGCATTTTGGAGATCTCCTTGGACAACAGAAACATACAGTGAATTAAAAAATTAAAAACAGTGATTCCAACCAACCAGCTTCAGACATTTTAAGGTTGTTGAATTTTCAGAAGGTCAGGAAAATCATTGTTCGTCTCATCTCCAAAGTTGGGTTTTGGAAAAGAAAAAAATATAGAGGTTTTTCAAGTCATTAGTTACACTGGAAAACCTTACCTTTTGTCTCATTGTAGACAACTTAAATCAGGAAAATAGGAGTTAACATTTTAGTAGTTGCTACCATATCCTACACATTAAAGGAAACAAACCAGCTGTACAGCTTTGACTTGAGGGACTGGATTACAAGCAATGAATATTGACGTAGCTCTGTTGACTACAGTGGAATCAAACAGGTTTGCACCAGTTCTGGATTTGGCCCTTGGCCACATAAATGCCTGTGTCAGCTTTTCTCAGGTACCACCTTGTCTGGGTCATGGTCATAAATAAAGGAATTGAAAGATGGAGAAATAAGGATCGTATTAAATATATCATGTGCTGTGGCGCATTGTATGTTACCACACACCAGAAGACATTAAGAGGAGGAGGAAGATTTACTAGAATAATAAATATAAATCTCTTATGCACTTTCCAACTCTTATTTATGTGATGGATGTTGTTTTGGCCAGAATCAGGTTTTCCATCGGGTACTATGATCTTCCTACAACTTGTGATAGGTAGCAAGAAATTTTGCTGCCCCTATAGTAGGTTCACAGCTCCTGTGGATTTAATACAGGAAACAAGGAGAGGTGGAGGGAGGCAGATATGGAGCCGGTGGATTATGCTTCTGTCTGCATGCTAAACATTTGTGACCCCCCAGGAAGAATTATCTAGGTTCTCACATTTGCACTGGGAGAACTTAGGAGATGTGGTGTTATTTGACCATGCTAAAGGAGATAGTGCTCTCCTGACTCCTCCTGGGGATCCTGGCATGAGGGCAAGTTAAATAAGTCACACAGAGTGACTGAGAGCCTGTTCTTGGTGTTGCAGGTGCAAACCAGATGTGAACGATGCAGGTGGGCCATAAAAGTTGTCAGCTTTATCAATATCAAGTAGTTCATGCTTTGTCCCTTCCTTGACAATATCCTTTGCCCCAGATGCCTGATTTCCTCTCCTGGTCACTTACCTCTTTCCAGGAGATTTGCAGTCTGTCTTGCCACCTAAGGAGTGGTGACGGGTGTGGTGAGGGGGCTAGAGCACAAGTCTTATGAGGAGCGACTGAGGGAGCTGGGGTTGTTCAGTCTGGAGAAAAGGAGGCTCAGGGGAGACCTTATCACTCTCTACAACTACCTGAAAGGAGGGTGTACCGAGGTGGGAATTGGTCTCTCATTCTCCTGTTAGGACGAGAGGAAACAGCCTCAAGTTTCACCAGGAGAGGTTTAGAGTGGATATTAGGAGATATTTCTTCACCAAAAGGGTTGTCAAGCATTGGAACAGGATGCCCAGGCAGTGATTGAGTAGCCATCCCTGGAGGTATTTCAAAGACGGGTAGATGTAGCACTTAGGGACATGTTTTAGTGGTGGACTTGGCAGTGCTGGGTTAATGGTTAGACTTGATGATATTAAGGTCTCTTCTAACCATAACAATTCTATGATTCTAAATTACCAAGAGGTTTATGTGCATTGATTATTCATGTGAGACTTATGCACTTTCATTACAGAATCACAGAATCACAGAATCTTAGTGGTTGGAAGGGACCTTTGATTCATTGGGAAAGTGAGAGTAAAAGGTGTGTTGACTTATTATTCAGAAGACCAAACAACTTGTGAAGGTTATCTGCAACCCAAGAATCATATATTTTGTGGGCCTGGCAGAAACAGTGGGCATTGTCTGAATATCAAAAAAGTGTGAACACTGCTTTTCCAAGCAGTTTGCTCATTTCACACTCTGGTTGGAGAGTGAAATACTGGAGAATGTATTTAGAGCTCCAGGTGCACGTATCTACGCATCAGGCAAAGATCTTAATGAGATCTTAATCTGGTTTATGAGTTACTTCCTTTTTCTCCTTTTCTGAGGACAAATGAATGATAGCAATTAAAGGACCTGGCATGGCATCTTTCTCCAGGAAAGCTGGTAAATACTCTGTTCCTTATCAGCTGTGTTAGTGACTTGTGCTTTTCAGGCACCTCACAGGGAGACCTGCCTTTGTCCCTGACCATTCCCCATCCATGTCGCTATATCTAAGAGTATCTAACAGATACGCACAACCACGTGCTCAGCAAGTGCTGGCAAGCTCAGCTGCTCTGCCCACCTCTGTAGCACCTCACTTTGAGATTCTCCACCAACCCTCCATCATGCCAGAGGAACAGCCTGATGGCTGTGGATATCTTCATCTGAGAGTGAAATGCTTCACAGACTTAACAAGCAACCCTTCCTGTGAGAACCACCCAGATGAACTTGTCTTACAGCTTCCCCTTCATCCAGACCTCCCTCACTGACTATATCTGGCACCAGAGCTTGTGCTCCACCATGGCCCTTCCTCCTCCTCTCCTATCAAAGAGAGGATGTTAACTGAGGCCAAAGCTGGGTGTAAAGCCTCAGAGATAGTACCACTATCGCCTCTCTCTCTGGGTGAGAAGAAGCGGTATCAGCCCGTTCAGAGATAACTAGCTCTGCAGTGAGTGACAGTGCAGAGATAAACGTCCCTGCATTGACTTGCTGATAACACCCCGCCTTGTCTTCAAGGGAGCACCCTGATCCATGAGCCGAAATACAGACGGTGTGACGATCCAGGAGAGCGATTGTAGTGGCCTACAGCAGTTATTTTTGAGCACATGTGAAACAGCTTCAAACCAAAAAGGGTTAATCCACTTTTGTCCACTGGCAAGACTTAAGCCCTCACTTTTGCATCACCTAATGTGGGATGCAGAAATCAGTTTAGGCTGCCAGGCCTTTAGATTCTCAGTCATCAGCATGGATTATGTCGACCTGATCTTGGGAGAAGGAGAATCCCACCCTATGAATGCGAACTCTGCCGTGACACTTGCTCTCAGGGCCCTCTGACCTCGCTCAGTTCACTAGTAAGCATTCAGCTTTAGCATTCAGTCTAGCTTTCAGGATCCCAGTTGATACACCACTGTTGCTAAAAACTTCTCCTAAGGCTCACGTGTGTTTAGAGGTCTTACAATATGCCATCCAAATTTTCCTTTTCTCATCCCATTAATTCAAATCATCCCCCTGTGAGTAACACTAAATAACTGCTCACCCTTTTTCACGTTCCATACTCTTCCTGAATCTTCAGGCTATTATTTCTCTCAATTTCTTGCTGTCACTTGGTGTTGCATTTTTAGGTTTTTCAGTGTTTTGCATAATCTGACAGCCACTGCTCATCTCAGAATTATTTCTGCTTAATGCATGGATTAGTCTATAAAGTCTTCATGTAGGGCACAGAACCGAAGCAGGCATGTTTGGTGAACACAGGTGATTCGAAGACTTTAAAGCCAAAATCAGAGTCCATTGCAAGTTCTTGATCACTATATGATCGGACTTAAAACTAGCTAATTCTGAAATACCTGCAGAATTTTGCAGCTCATAACAGGATGAAAAATCCCTATAGTAGTCTCAGAAAGTTTGCAGAGAGTTGTCCCATGAAGAAGTTTGCTCTGAGGCAGCTGCAGAGATATTGGTACTCTTTTAAGAAGAACTGATTTCTCAATACTGTATATGCCACAAAGTAGTAGTTCATTTAATTTTTCCATTTGATGAGGATTTGAACAGCAGAGAAAACTTCTGTTGGACCATTTTTCATGCAGCTATTAGGATCCCCTACTGCTTTGCTTCCAAAATGTTTATTTTGTGGACCGCCACAATGGTCTGTATGAATTACTGGTGGTCTGTGCTTTTTGATGTGGGGAGTTACTGCTTTATAGCATATACTAATGCTTTTTTAGATTATTTTAATTTAATATTTTCCCTTTTACCAAAAATAATAATATTAACTCAAAAAATGCCAAATTCAGTGAAAGGATATAATCACTATAAAGCTTTCTTTTCTTATACTAATATAAAAATATTAGAGTTTTTAGGAAAAAAGAACCCCATAAAGTACTTTCCATTCAAAATAATTTTTGAAGGTATCAAAACTTGTGATTTACTTAAAATCTACCTTCTAGGCAGTAAAAAAAATGGTTTTCAGTAGAAAAAAAAAAAAAAAGAAATTGATATCAGTTTTAAGTAAAGGGAAATATTTAAAAATGGGCATGAGAATTTTAGTAGAAAAGATATTAGGAAAAAGTTCATTATTAAAAAGGAATTGGCTTTCAACACTCTAACGTGCTAACAAGTTGCCAATATTGAAATTGTTCATGATATCAGGTTTGCCATTCTTTACTAGATCTGGTTGCTCATTTGGTATGATCAGACACCTTCCATGCTTTGGAAATTCAATAAGTAGATATTTATCGACTAGTCTTCTCTACAATTAATACATAGGGAGAAAAAGAGAGTACACAAGAGGAAAGAGGATTGAAAGCACCTAACCAGGCTCCTGCTCTGAATCATCGCAGTATAAGCTCAACACATTTGTTGACAACAGGAAATCTCAGCGGCTGAGTCAGCTAAGACAGGAACCGAAGTTTTGCTGGTTTGAGTATCCCCTTCTTTCAAATTTTGGTCCACAATTTATCCAATGTGAAATACTCATGTAAAAAAAAAAAAAAAAAAAAAAAAAAGAACCTTTTTAACTGCAAATACTAAGTGACAGATTTCATCTATTCATTAAGATAAATGTCTGAATTTGTCCCATATATCAGTACTTTGACGCCAATGAGATTACCAGTAGGGATGAATTTTGGTGTAAGTGGGTGTGCATGTATGTCTCCATTTAAATGAGGCGTATATATATATGTGTGTATGTGTGTGTCTCTCTCTCGTTGCATAAATAGACACACGCACACATATACTGTGTTTTAAAGCTCAGGCAGAGCAGAAAGGTTGGCTTCCTAAGGCATTTTCTGTGTTTTCTGGCAGCCAGCTATACCCAGGTTAACCTGATCTTTACCACATAACTTCAGTCCAGGGAATGTGATTATAAAACTTTCCCATCCATGCAGCTCTTTAAACCAACCTCATGATACTGAAGGATGGATGGATTCCATTCTCAGTCTGTATGTGTGTGATGAATTCAATGGATAGGAGGACTTTAGAACCACCATACGACGTTTTTACTTCTTTTTTTTTTGTTGTTCTTTTCTCCTTTTTTTTTTTTTTTCCCCACAAATGAATTAGCAGAAGGGTAACCATTGGGTAAAATAGCTGGATCCATCAGAGCTGACTAGGAGTGATCTCTTTGAGCCAAATATGAACCTCAGAGACCCACCACAGTCTTACATTAAAAAAAAAAAAAAAGAAAAAAACACTCACCAAAAGCCTCTTTTTAAATGGTGTTTTGTGGCACCCAAAACATAGCAATGTAAGCACATAATTCCGAAAAACAAAATCACGGAACAAAACATACAAATGGATTATTTAAATAGAGCTATGCATTGCTCCCTCTGGGCTTAAAGATTTGAGTGAAAACCACAAAAAACAAAGGCAGTCAAAGACCAATTTCCCCCTAGAGTAGGGTTTTCTAATCTCTTTTCTAAGCAGACCTCACATGAGAAAATTGATAAATATGGCAACTCCTTTTAGCCTTTGGATCCAACACAGCACCAGCAGAAATTATTATACTGTGTTCATCATGTCCTACCTACAAAGTCCGTGTCCCACCAGCACAGCCTGGCTGCACACAAATGTCCTGAACTCAAGTGGAGCATCATATGATGCCCACTGAAATCATTCCAGGAAATCCAAACTGGTGTGGAGACATTCCCCTGCATCAAATAATTAAATATATAAAAAATTATTTTGCATTGAGGAACAAATGCAAGACTGATCTTGGAAGAGTTGTGCATCGGCTTTGTTTCCTTCACTTTATAATCATAGAATAGTTTGTGTTTGAAGGGACCTTAAAGATGATCGAGTTCCAACCCCCCAGCCCTGGGCAGTGACACCTCTCACTAGACCAGGTTACTCAAAGCCCCATCCAGCCTGGCCTTGAACACCTCTAGGGATGGGGCAGCCACAGCTTCTCTGGGCAACCTGAGCCAGTGTCTCACCAGCCTCATAGGAAATAATTTCTTCCTAATTTCTAACCTAAATCTCCCCTCTTTGAGTTTAAAACCATTACTCCTCGTCCTACTGCTACACTCCCTGATAATCTTAGCTATGAACTCCATCCTCCCTTATTTCTTTGGAGTATGCTTTTTTGTTTAAATATAGAAGGAACAATATTTTCACCTAAAATAATCTGCAGTTGCATTGCCATTGCTGCAGCTTTACTGTAACGCTCCCAGAATGTCCCAGTAGAAGAAATGCCATAACAAAGTCGGATCTCCACCATGCTCACTGCTGGGTCATCCATCAGACAAGAAGTCAAGGCAAATTCTCGTCTTAATTCCCAAACGCACATAATGAGACTTTCACCTGTGGCTTTCATATACGGGAATCATCTCAGAACTTTATTTCTCTAAAATTGTTCAGCCATTTTACACGCACCAGGTAACTTTCAGAGTCATTCCTTCTATTATCTCCTTTTTGATCAAATAAAATGTGAAAATTGATGGTGACCAATACTGGCAAATAATATGTTAAACAGGATTTGTACATGGGCTATATGGGTAACAACTCTATGTTGTTACTTCAGTGTTTAAAATCTGTTGAAACCATACTGTGATGAATTTAGAAACTTGAAAAGTTACGCTGTGTATTTAAACAGATTTTTTTCCCTAGGAATTCTTAGAACTGACTGGGAAATGACATCCAAATAGTTTTTCTCCTAAAAGGCAAAATTCCCTAAAAAGTAACTCTCAACTGTTACTTTTGACAGATTTTGAGAATGGAAAGTGAGTTCTTAAAACATTAAAAAAAATTCTGGACAAATATTTGGACATTTGAATTTAAAGATGTCCAAAGTCAGCAGCCTCGCTTCTCGTGAAATTCCCTTAGCCATTCCTACAGAAGATCAAAGACAATATGTGGGGGAAATTACCCTTTTCTTATATTTATTTTCAGGCACCTCCTATGGGTCTCTTCCTAAAGAGCTTTTTGGTCTGAACTGGTATGTCTACACATACATTCTTATTGAAATAAATTGCTTCAAGATTATTTTGGCCAGATTTGGGGACATTTAAAAAAAATCTCAGAAATAACCACAGGATGGCTGAAAAATCTGTCTCACCTCTCCAGTAATTACTGGGGGGGTTAATTAATTAAGGGGGCTTTTTTCCTAACTTTAGGAGTGTAAATGTTATTAGCCACTCCATACTCTTCCATTATAAAAGCACAAGAATTGGATTTACAGAAAAATTAATGAGCTCTGGGCTTCACTAACTGATCCCAAGGCCTCAAGGGACCACAGAAGATGAGTGGAGTGGTTATTCCAGGCATACAAAACTCCACCTTGTATCTCTATCTTCATTCGGTTGTCTCCTATACTAACTCTATCTGATGTCTTACTCTAAACTGGGATGAATTACATCTATAGATCTTCCAGAATAACCAAGTAAAAGCATACCAAACCAAAGCAAAACCAAGAGACATACCACAAGAATAACATCTTGAATCACTATGACACCCTAACATTGCTTTTCAGGCTTGGACACAATTTCCACTTTACGCTGAATTTTGCTTTGGGGTTTGATGTTCCTATCTTCTTTTTTTTTTTTTTTTTGAGTGTGAATGCACATGTCAACAGAGAATTACTGTAAACAACACAGAAATACATTCCCAGTAGGTGGGTAGAGAGACACGCAAGGAAAGCTATTGTCTGGAGAGCACTTTGGGGATCTCACCAGCATCTGGCCCATCTATCTTTGACTTCCCAGCCCAGATCACTATTTTGAAGCCTCTTGATACGACTCCAGCATTGTAAATTTGAGCTTTGCTGTGCACTTGCACTGTTGTTTCAGCTGCAGTGGGTATCCGGTCATTTGGGCTGTGGAGTTAGAGGCAGATGGCCATGATGCTAGCCAAATCACTCCCTTCTGCGCTATTGGCTACAGAAACTGGCATGCTTTAACCATACTAGCCCAGTAGGCCATCTGGATTCAGACAGACCTTCGACCCTTTTTCTGGCATGTCTGAGTATTGTAAAACTTAGCTTGTTGGCAGTCATGGGAGTTTCTGTGTTGTTTTTTTTAAACAGATGTCCAAAGGAACCATGAGCTGATGTTTCAATTTGCTGCCTAGGGTTTCTTTGCATCTATTTCAAGACTTTGCAAAGTAGACGGTGTTGTGAATCTGGTTCTCCTGTGGAAAACAAAGCCTGGGAGGGAAAATCGAGGGTTTCATTTCACAGCCAGTTTTTCAAAGCATGCAGAGCAATCTGGCCCTAGAGATGGGGCTATTCTTCCTTTGAGATACTTTGGGCTTTGTTTCATGTGGCAAAGACGTCATAGAGATCTGTACCTGAGAATAGCAACTGGGAGCCCTTCAAGCCAGGCTCTACAGGTAAGGACCCAGAAGCAGAGGCAGTGGAGATGATGTGAGTTAAGGAATACAAGATAGGGAGGAAAGGCTGTGTATCAGGAACCTATAATTTAAACTTACAATCACAAAATTCAAGCTAAGGTCTTGAATAATTTTGTGGATCTAGTCTGCTGTGTTAGTGAGCAAAGATTGCACAGGGAGAAGTGACAAATATGAAAATCAATGCATAGGGTTAATTAAAATGAAGCAAAATAAAGAAAGAAGATGGAAAATTCAGCTAGTAATCTACATGGAAGGCAGGGAGAAGAAAACACCTTCCCTGCTAGCTGGCCCATGGTTAAATTTTCTCTCAATGAAAGTAACTATATTCAACTTATACACAGTAAAACACACTATTTACATTGCCAAGGACATTGGACTAGATAACCAAGTAGATTTTTCTTTTACTTTTTTTAAACAAGGTCACACCAATATCTTCACCCCAGACTTAGATAAGAGAATGTTTTATTCAGTTGTGAAATTAAATACCCTAAAGCTCATGAGATGACAGCCATTAGAGCACAGCATGACTAAATACTATTCACCTAACATAACATTATCCAACAAGAATCCAACACACTCACATGCACAAATGGCCCACACCCAGTGCACCCAGCCAATACCTAATCTGTTGAAAATTAAGCTGGTAATGTATGTTAAAACATTTGTGGGAAGTTTGGATCCCGAGATATTTTGCTACAGTCTACGAGCCTTTCAATTAATTCATTACTCATTTTCCCCACTTGCTTATTCACAACCAGAGGCTATTGTCTTGTGTTTGTGACATCACAGGCTGTTGCCTTAGGAACAGTGATGATGTCACAAGGGTAGAATTAGCACCTATTAATATGAATAGGCACAGAGAAGAGATGAAAAATGAGTTCAGGGCCTGAATTAGACACAAATTACCAGGAATTTTTTGGACAGGAAAAATACTTGAAAGGTAAATGGGGCTTATATTTAAATATTATGTTTTCATTGCACTTGGACAGCGAACAAAAGTTGATATTTGAGTAATAAAACTACAAACACTGGGGTGAGAACAGCTGTAGGATCATGAAAGTTTTTTTCCATGCAAATGAGCCAAAAATTATGACTGTATTTTGAATGCTAATAGATAAGAGTATGTGCCCAAGAACCTAACAAAGCACAGGGCTCACTGACATCCAAGTACTTGAAGTTCTCAGAGTCTGACAGACTAGGATTCAAGGGGGTATTACACTATATCTATCTACACATTCCTCTATTTCCCACTGACATGTCTTTCCACCCACACTTGTTCTTGGTTTCCTCTTTAACATTATTATTTTCTGCTTTGTTCAGCCTCAAAACCTTTACTTCTGGATTAGGCTAAATTATCAGCATAATCATGCACCCATTTGTATGAATAAAATCACAGAATCATAGAATAGTTTGGGTTGGAAGGGATCTTTAAAGGTCATCTACTCCAACCTCCCCTCCAATGAACAGGGATATCTTCAGCTCGACCAGGTTGCTCAAAGCCCCGTCCAACGTGACCTTGAATATTTCCAGAGATGGGGCATCCCCCACCTCTCTGGGCAACCTGGGTGAGGGTTTCACTACCCTCATAGTAAAAAATTTCTCCCTTATACCTAGTCTGAATCTTCCCTCTTTTAGCTTAAAATTGTTAACCCTTGCCCTGTTGCAACAGGCCCTGCTAAAAGTTTGTCCCCACCTTTCTTATACACCCTCTTTAAGTACTGGAATGCCACAATAAGGTGTCCCTGGAGCCTTCTCCAGGCTGAATAATCCAAGTCTCTCTGCCTGTCCCCACAGCAGAGGTGCTCCAGCCCTCGTATCGTTTCTATGGCCCTCCTCTGGACCTGCTCCAACAGGTCCCTGTCTTTTCCTGTGCTGAGGACTCCAGAGCTGGATGCAGTACTCCAGGTGGGGTCTCACCAGAGCAAAGCAGATGTGGCCCAGGATGTGGGGGGATTTCTGGGCTGCCAGCATGTGTTGCTGGTTCAAGTCCAGCTTTTCACCCCCCAGGACCCCCAAGTCCTTCTTGGTAGGGCTGCTCTCCAACCCTTCTTCCCTCAGCCTGTATTGATACCAGGGGTTGCCCCTACCCATGTGCAGGACCCTGCACTTGGCCTTGTTGAGTCTCATGAGGTTCACATGGGCCCACTTCACAGAGCTTGTCCAGGTCCCTCTGGATGACATCCCGTCCCTCAGGCATGTCAACTGCATGACTCAGCTCGGTGTCATCTGCAAATTTGCTGAGGGTGCATTTGATCCCACCGTCTATGTCATTGATGAAGACATTGAACAGTTCTGGTCTCAATATGGACCCCTGGGGGACACTACTTGTCACCGATCTCCATCTGGACATTGAGCTGTTGACTACTATCCTCTGGATGCAACCACCCAACCAATTCCTCATCCAAGAAACACCCACTGAATAAAACTGTTGCTGAAATAGTGACATCTGTGAAATGAGGAGAGCATGTGTATTCTCATCTAGAATAAACCAGAAGTGTAAATACTGTCATTTTCTTATTCTTCTTTTCTTTTGTTACCTGGGAAAAACTTAGAACCACGGGGCTCAGCATGTCAAATTAACCTTTAACTGTACAGCTTGTATGCACATCACCAGCTTCAGATGCTTTCCTCATTTGTAGCCTAATTTGGGACTTGGAGAACTTTTTCACAGGTTACTGGTACATGGGAAGGAGAGAAGCAAGAGTGGGGAAAGGGTGTTTCTTTCCTCTGACATCTGGATCATGGTGCTTTTGCAAAGGACTCCTCGACTTTTTTTGCTTAGCCAAATCTCTCCTACAAACAGGTGTTATTCCCACCTCACTTCTCTTGGTTTCCCGTTCCTTGGCTGTGTTCATCATTAGGTTTTCTAAGCCCAGATTTACTTCATCTAACTTGGTCACCAAACTGAAGTGTTCGAATGAGGATTATGGTCACCTGCAGCTCTCCCAGCAGTCAGGAGGGGAAAGCAGACACCTCCAGAGGCTGATGCTGCTGATGAAAGGTTATTTGTGTGTGGACAATTAAGGCACATGAACCTCATCCCTGATAGCTGAAATGCTTTGGGTTTAGTACAGGGTATTTGTTTAAACGTGACAGCCCATCTTATCCAAGTAGAGGCCCTTGGGCTGCGAACCACCACCTCTGACCTGCAGTTCCACAAAGCACTGAAACAACTGCTTCTCTATGCAATCATTTCTCCACTTGTTGCAGCTTTCTTGCTGGTGCCTTTCCTCCCCTTGTTCCTCCATTTATGGCATTTATTGTGACATTTTCCTATTGATAACAAAAAGGTTTTTATTTTACTTTTTTTTTTCTGTAACAAAATAATGATAATGCACTGTTTTCCATTTTTAAAGCTTTCAGAGCTTTTCTTTTTCCCTTTCCTTTACTTTTTTTAAAAAGAAGTGTAGTGTTATTTTACATTAAAAAGAAAAAAGGTAAAAAAAGGAAATTTGCCAACTCTAAGAGCAAAAAAATTCTACCTCTAGAGCAAATTTTGTACTTAGCCATAATCTGCAGTTTTGAAGATGGGTCAGGCCCTGCGAATTTAGGTTGAAATTGCCTAATCTTCCTACCCTTCCCTCAGCAAGGCAACACCTATACCACAGTTGGAGAGGATTCACAATCTTCCCAGGAGTTACTGATGGCAGGAACACCTTGTCCCAAGCACCTTCTCTCGCTGAGTGTTTTTCCAGAGGCGGCAAGGCCTTCCACTCCATCTTTTGGCAGGTGATACGCAACACCAAACCTTACAGGCAGGAGGGTGAAAGCCAAGTCTTGAGGATGCTGTCAGCGTGAAGGGATGTGTTGTGACAGTCGGCTCCATGCCTGGCCCTGTGGATCCCAGGAAGGTGGTGAACGGCGTGTTTTCGCTCCCCGCTCTTGACACAAGGATCAAGTTGCCCATCTGCTTCCGCCATGGACTCTGATATTGGTCCCCTTGGACTCAGTGTGGAGCCACGCTGGCTTCACCAAGGGAGATAGCAGTGACCTGGTGTGTCCTCAGCTTGTCACTCTCTATCCCGACAGTCCTGAGGAGAAGCAGCTGCCCCTGTGACAGGAATCACAGCTCCCCAAATTACCTTCCCGGCTTGCCTCTAGGTGGTTATGAACATATATGTGTTCAATGCACCTCTTTTCCCATCTAGAAATCCTCTAAAATATATAAGAAGGACATGGACCTGTTGGAGAGGGTCCAGAGAACGGCCATGAAAATGATTAAAGAGCTGGAGCACCTCTGCTATGAGAACAGGCTGAGAGAGTTGGGGCTGTTCAGTCTGGAGAAGAGGTTTGGGGGAGACTTTAGAACCCCTTCCACTCCCTAAAGAGGACCTACAGGAAAGGTGGGGAGGGACTCTTGATTAGGGAGTGGAGCAATAGGATAAGCGGTAATGGTTTTAGACTGAAAGAGGGGAGATTTAGATTAGATATTAGGAAGAAATTCTTTGCTGTGAGGGTGGTGAGACACAGGAACAGGTTGCCCAGAGAAGCTGTGGATGCCCCATCCCTGGAGGTGTTCAAGACCAGGCTGGATGGGGCTTTGAGCAACCTGGTCTGGTGGGAGGTGTCCCTGGCCATGGCAGGGGGGTTGGAACTCTATGATCTTTAAGGTCCCTTCCAACCCAAACCATTCTATGGCTCTATGACATATTGATCTTCACAAGGTGCTGGAAGGTTCAACAGATAATGCAGTGTTTCATACATAAGACAGAAAGATTTAAAATGTCAGCTAAGTCATGCTTACTTGTTATAGGTGTGGCTCCTTAAGAGGCCCCACACATATTGCTTTACAAAAACACATACGTAAACCACGTCACAAACACTCACACATGCACACACATGACTCCTTGCAGACAAACATATACTGACATTTAAGACACAGCTATTGCTTTGATCACCTTATGTTTTAAATAGGGAAAGGCAGCAGTGCTTTTATCCTGTTTTACAAATGAGATGAACTGAGGATCAGAGAGATTAAGGGTCAGGTTTGAAAAAACGTCTCAGCAGCCATGGGTGAATGAAGCCAAAGTACCTGCTTTTGATAATCCTTCTCAGCATCTCTTTGAACTGCTGGATTCCTAAACCAGTCTGCCTCACTCAAGGTCACTTTGGTAGGCACTGGTTGTCCTTCAGAGGTGCTTTCACCACTAGGCTGTCCTTCAAGAAACTTTAGTTAAGTTCTGTGACTACTTAAGGTAGGACACAGAAAAAATACGTTGGAATAACAAGAAACACCAGGCTGCAAAAGGTTCAGTTTGCTGCAGGAGCACATGCAACACATCTGGCACGTATTTGTAGCCATCCAGCAAAAAACAGAGCATGCATTCGCATGAGAAACACCAAAGAAAACAGGAGCAGCCTTAGAGTCCTGGGCTGATCCCAGCCAGGCTCTATTGCTGCTTATGTTTTTACGGAAGGCTTCCTGCCTCTACACTGGGAGCGAGATGGCTCTTCCATGCCAGGTGACTCACTTCAAGTGTGAAGAGCCAAAGCTCCCCACCTCTCAGTTCCTCATTTATCACATCCCTCCCCTCCTTGCTGTCGGCAACTGCACAGGCGTCATCACTACAGATCAATCTGGGGAGCCAACATTGCTCCACAGAAGACAGAAATGGTAAAACGGACAATATTTTTACTTATGTTTCCGTGTATCTACATCTGATCTTGTATTTAACACCAGACTAGATGGACATAACAAATCCCTCTGGCTCTAAAATCTGCTCATTTCATTGAATGCACTACATGGAAAGTATTCACTCTTCTTTGCCTATATAAATATACAGGTAGAGATAAATATGTGCACGTACATATACATAAAAGTATGCACACCCACAGCCTGCACACGCACATATGCATTTTATAACCCTTCACCTAGATATCTATAAATCTCTAACCTCTTCTGTTTAAATTTTCCCTAGAGTTGAGCTACAGATTATTAATGATAAAGTATGAACTAATGCTCATAACATCCCTGTGTGTTTAAGGTGGGATTTCATTTCAGCTAATGTTAGCCCGGTAAAAGTAAAATTTTAAGCCTAGCCTAGTTTTCCGGGCTTCTTTATAATCAATAAAAGGAGACAGGCACATCCAGAGGGCAATTTGGCTGATCTGTTTTAGTATTTATTGGCTAGATATAGAAGTCAAGTGCAAAGTAGGGCTGCTAGAGGGGGAGTGAAATGAATTGGGAATGTCTAGGGTGGAGTTTAAACACTGGTTCAGAGCCCTAACAGCAGCTGTTTTCAGTGCTGGTGTGTTCACGAGAGCTGGGTGTTCAAGGTCCCATTATGGTCATTGGAGACCTTTTCAGTGCAGCCAGGTGGATCCTGAAGAATAATACAAATGACCCGAAAATAGACATCTACCGACTTATGACCTGATTTTTGTCCTCAGACTGCAGTAACTAAACTGACTACAAGCAAGATGTCCTTCTCCGAACACATGTATGGAGGGGAGACTATGGGCTACCCAAGACAGGGTTCACAAACATGACACAGGACCTCTGGGAGAACTGCATCTTTCTGAAGTGGAGTTGGAGGACCTATGGGGTACCATAAAGTGTTTCAACATTAAATGCCTGGTACTGAAACAGCTTCAGATCTTCAACGACTGTGGCTGAAGAAGATAGATAAAGAGATCATACAGAGATGTGGGGCTCAGCTTAGATTACTAAGTCCAGTGCTGCATGAGGTCCCACTGGGACATCACCTCACTTCTAGCTGCCCCCCTGGTGAAGCATAGATCTGCTATAGGTTTTCTGTCAGATCTAAATGCTCCACTATGGGTATTTTAGAGGCAGATCAGACAATATGAAAACACAAAATTCTTAGCAGGGCATGTCTGAGCATGGCAACATTTATGCTGAAATTATTTAGGTCAATAATTCTTAAAGCCTAAACCGGATTTAATTTTAAAATGTTCTGTCTGGGTAGATGATGCCAAGGACATACCAAAAGGAAGATTCTCTTGAATGGTTCAATTGAAGGAGCACTCTGAGTATCCCTTTCTTAAAATTACCTCCTGAGAAATGTTGTTGTTTTACAATAGTTATTATTATCATACATGGAAACAAGTATGAGCATATATGAAAGTATAACATTTTTATTTGCTTAATTAATTCATATTTTCATAGCTCTGAGGTCAGAAAATGGAAAGATCCCTCTACATGCAGAAGAGTGTGATTGGTATTTGGGAGAAGAACAGCCACTTCACTGTTCCCTTTCCCAGGAATCTTCATGAGGTAGAATGACAAATCTAGCGCTCCCCCCTTACAAGGCACAAAACCTATGGAGACTCCAATATTTCCTTCCCTAGACAGAGGAATTCCACAGTCATTATGTCTTTGGTGCAGGAGCTGAAGTCATGGGTGTGATTCAGAGGCTATGAATTTTGCAGGGCAGGACTTTCAAAAGGTTAAATGAATAGCTGGGCAGCAGCCTATAGCATTTGGAAAACCACACACTTCTCTGCCTGGCCTGCTGGCAGCAAGAATTCAGTGTAGGACAACCAACGCGAAGCAAAGACACGATGCAATGAGCTGGCGGTCATGGCAAGTGTGGATGTTTCAACCAGAGCATGAAGTTCACCTGAGGGTCATTGCAGCTGTCAGCTGCTTCTGAGGCTTGATCTAAAACCCACTGACCTCAATACAAAGCTTTCCACTGCTTTCCATTTGGCAGGTTTTGAAATAGTCCCTCGGTGCTAAAGTTTTGAAATGATGAAAAAAAAATTAGCAGTTCTCACCTGCGGTTTGCCCTGTTTTTGTAACCTGCAAGCACCGAGATCAGTTCTGTGTTTCTGTTTTGCATGGTGGCTTCTAATCTCACTTCAGACATCTTTGTGCCCTGCAACCTAGATTAATTTCAACAGTAAGACAGGCAAGTATCTAATAAATCTGTATATTCTCCAAACTCAACCTCTTGGGGAGGAAAAAAATCACATGAAACTATGGAAGTCACTGTGACGCTGATGAGCCCAAATGAAAGCTCAAGACATCCATGATCTCTCAGATTTTCAATTTAAGGATATTCAGACTTAATCCTAATCTGAACATGATAACTCATAGCTTTCCTTTCTTGGAGGAAAATGTCTTAGCCTAAGTCAGAACTAAGCTTTACACCCATAACGGGGTGAAATAGCAGTTGATTCAAATATGTTTGGAGTTACTTTTGCCTGAATTATGATCAAAGAATTTTCTTTTGCCATTGGAAGCTAAAACAAGGGTGTGATTTGAGTTCAGGTTCAACAAGAGTGAAATCTTTTGAATAGTTCTTACCAATTGGCTCCTAACTGTAAAAACTTCCATGTGATTCACTGTTCACCATTTCAGGGTGAATCCCCCTGAGAATTTCCAAAAATTTTATATGATCTGGCCTGGAGCTCATAAAAGGCCCATTAACATGAAATACATGCCTCCTAAAAACCCTCTGGTCCAAAAGCGTCCATTGCAAAAATAAAAATGTTTGACTGAAGACAGTCTCTACTCACAAATGTTTATGACAAAGGCTATATATAGAGAAGACTTCTCCGGCACACATAGGTTTCCATAGAATCATAGAGTGATTTGGGTTGGAAGGGACCTTAAAGATCATCGAGTTCCAACTCCCCTGCCAAAGGCAGGGACACCTCCCACTAGACCAGGTTGCTCAAAGCCCCATCCAACCTGGCCTTGAACACCTCCAGGGATGGGGCATCCACAGCTTCTCTGGGCAACTTGGGACAGTGTCTCACCACCCTCACAGTAAAGAATTTTTTCCTAATATCTAGTCTAAATCTCCCCTCTCTCAGTTTAAATCCCTGACTTTGTACAACAGTTTCATCAACCTACTCAATCCCATGACCTGGCCTCCAAAGTATTTCATGGTGACACGCCTGACAGTCATCTGGGGTGTCCACTGCCCCACACACACATGCAGAAAAATACATTCTTGTGTAAAGGTGATGGCTTTGCAAATTATAAAAACAAACTGTAGGTCTGACTTAAAGCTTTACGCCTGCTGAGGCTCCATGCTATGTAGTAATAATATTTACAAGGCACATGGACTCTGTCGGTGGGGCTGCCTCGCTCCGTTACCCGCCACACTGACGTACATACCGCACGGTTGGACGCTTGATGTTACCCTGCAGCCCAGGGCCTTGATTTATAGTGTCTGGTAACGTCTCGTCTCCCTTGTGCTGAAATTGAAATGTCTGTGATTTTTGGACACTGAAGGAACATTGGGTTTGCTTTGACCTGTAAATGAAGAGATGGCAATCAATCTTTAAGCTTTTTTTTTTTTTTTTTTTAAATGAAAGTCCCTTCTCATCTCCTCTCTCTTTTTTATGCTGGTATCTACCAACCTCAGAGGTTTTCAGCCTTAATTGAGCCAATATCTCAATTTTTCAGATGCTGAAGGTGAAATTAAGTGGCCACTAAGGCGGCTAGATGAGAATCAACAAGAAGTTATCCACAGGTGAAAAGCACCAAAGTAAAGATAAGCTGAATGGAGGACTGGATTCACTTAATCTGGCTCTTGTTGTCTAAGGGTAGACTTGTGTAGGCTGGAGTCACTGAAGAGAATCAAGACCTTTAGAGAAGATGTCATCCTATCCTAATCCAGGTAGTTAAGAAGGGGTAGATGCAACCCATGCTTTCAAGGTGCTTATCTTTTTCCATTAACCATGTAGGAACCTAAATAAATCATTGGCTTAGACTAGACAGCAAACTTGGAGATATTTAAATTGAGAATTTTCTACTCAAGGCTTTGCATATCACTTAAATTTTCTAATAATGTCCTTAAGGGTATATTGAAGTCCTTTAGTATGACACATGTGCATCCAGCCCAGCTCTTCCTCCTGAAATGAATTTTATTTAGCAAGGAAGAGCATAACATGATGAAAGTATGAAATAATTCTACCCTTATAAGTTTGTATGAAAAAGTAATAATCAATCTTCTATGAATTGTCCCCTACTGACTTTGACCTCTGATTAACTGTCAGACTTTCCTACTTGTGAATTTTGGGAACCCAGTGTATAGGCACTAAATCTTGATCAGTGCATGCAAAAGCATCCTCCACTCTCATTCAAAAGACTTAGAAGACCTCAGCTTGTACAAAAGATCTCAGCTGCAGCCTCAGATACTTGTCAGCTAAAGTTAAAATTGTCCTACTTTGCATTTTCTCAGTGAGCTGCAGAAATTATTTCTCCCTTATATCATATGTTGTCTCTATAGCTTCCTTTAACTTAAAAAGCCATTTTTACAAATCCTCTCAAACACAGAAAAATCCTCATTCACTTTTTTGGAAGTTTTCTTATCTGCCTCCAATGTCAAGTGATACTCAAAGAAAGTATACATTTTCTTAAAAAAATGTAGTCTACAGATATTTAGTGGTGGGATGGTGAAGTAAAACTTCCTAAGAGTCTCTATCAATAGCTGGAAAGTACTGGAGAAGATTATTAATGGCACAAAATCATTTTGCTTCTTTGAAACCTCTGAGTCTGAGAGAGGAAGAATTAAAATTCTCACTCCTCTCTTGTACCTTAGGAGAAGAAATCAGAATATTACTATTATTGTATACTATTTTGATGGCTTTTGATACCATTTTTAGTTTTTTTCTGCCTCCCTTTGCACTTAGAATTCTGGATGTAGAATTATTCTCTGTTGAATTGTGTTTTCCATTGCTAAGAACTGCTTATCGAGACCTGCACACTGACAACAAATAGCATGATGCTCTGATTTAGAAGTTCCACTTCATATTCCTGAGCACCAGAAGGTGGCCTGTTCATCTAGTCATCCTTTTGTCCATCCATATTACAGACATATCTAATATCCAAGTGTAAGGAAATTTTTTTTGGTATAATGGTTTTTTAAACTCACTGGCCTCTCATTTCAAACTTCTTTTCTTTTTCAATGGTAGAATTCTTTTCTTCCTCCTGTATTTTTTATGTCCTTGGGTTTTTGAGGAGATATTTTTGGGTTTTTTTTTTATTTTCCCATAGTACAACATAAATTATTTATTGCAATATGACTTTATGAACCCCAAGTGCACTGTAATGGTGATGGGGAAAATAACTTACAAGGGCAATAGTCCCAGTTATGACTCCTAAGAAATATTCAAGAGGGGCTTTTAAGAGCTCCATCAGCCAGGGACTCAGTGGTGCAGCTTATCTTAAAGGCTGCTGTGATATGTCTTTTTTATTGGTGATATTCTGAAACACTTCAAAAATGCATGTTAATTCCCAGTCTAGTGCTTCATGACAAAGCTCTGTCCAGGAAAGGATTATGGTCCATTCCAAAGACCCATGCAAAGATTCCCACAGGCTTCAGTGGGCTTTCAAACTGTCTCCAATGGCTCACCTCAATTTAATGCATAAGGAAGCAAGAGTTCTTAAAATGATGTGAGGAGGAAGTCTCAGGGCAGATTTTGTCAGGAAGCCTCTTCCAGATTATCTAGGGAAAAATTAATCCTCCATGCTCAGCCTGAGGTAAGGCACGCTGGATGGTCATGCTACAGAGATGTGGTCTTTCCAAGATTTCTTTTCTTGCTCTGAGTTTGAGGGAACAATAAAAACCTGCAACTCATGAAAGTCAGTGGTTCATAGAATCATAGAGTCATGTAGGCTAGAAAAGACCTTTCAGGCCATCAAGTCCAACCATTAATCTGGTGCTTCCAAGTCCACCCCTAAACCACATCACATAGAATCTTAAGCGCCGCATAGAATCTTAAAATCATAGAATGGTTAGAGTTGGAAGGGACCTTAAAGTTCATCAAGTTCCAACACCCCTGCCACAGGCAGGGACACCTCCCACTAGACCAGGTTGCTCAAAGCCCCATCCAGCCTGGCCTTGAACACCTCCAGGAATGGGGCAGCCACAGCTTCTCTAGGCAACCTGCTCCAGTGTCTCACAGGAAATAATTTCTTCCTAGTATCTAATCTAAATCTCCCCTCTTTCAATTTAAAACCATTACCGCTTATCCTACCGCTCCACTCCCTGATAAAGTGTCCCTGCCCATCTCTCCTGTAGCGTCCTTTAGGTATTAGAAGGCTGCTGTAAAGTCTCCCCAGAGCCTTCTCTTCTCCAGGCTGAACAACCCCAGCTCACTCAGCCTGTCTTCGTAGGCGAGGTGCTCCAGCTCTGTGATCATTTTCGTGGCCTCCTCTGGACCCACTCCAACAGGTCCATGTCCTTCCTGTGTTGAGGACTCCAGAGCTGGACACAGTACTCTAGGTGGGGTCTCACTAGAGCAGAGCAGAGACATCTACATGTATTGTAAATACCTCCAGAGTATGTTGTGGTGGGTAGGATCATAGGTGCAGCACTTATACGTACAGAGGCCATTTCAGGCTTGTGGAGATCTCCCTTCTTTTCCTGTTAATCACTCTGGAACCAACAAAGTGAAGTCCAAAGGCCAAAGCTTTAACTGGCATAAGCTGCTATGGCTTTACTGACTTCAACAGAGCTTTGCTAGTTTGCAGCAGCTGGAGATATGGCCCCTGTCAACAGGATTTTTTCATAGAGGTCTGGTACTTAATGCTAGCCATTTGAAAGAAGAGTGTGTGCATTTTGGGTAGTTTGGTTACAAAGATGAAATATATTGTTTTAATATACATTTTAAACATTCTGGTGATTTCTTTGCTTTTCTTTAAAAACAAGGCAGAAAAAAAAATTAATGGTAAGTGGAAATCCATTTTGCCGTGTAATAGTAATACACTGTATATTATTACTATCCTGCTATTCCACGGGGAAAGTAAATGCCAATAAAAGGGATTATAAAGCAACATGCATTTTCAATTAGGGCCTACAGTGCTGCTCAAAGCAAGCCTTGCCAAACGTCTAGCTGATGGGACATAGCTCATAGTAAGTTCTGGACACACACTGGGCAGGAGGGGAGAGATGAAGGGAGCCCTCTGCTGCCCCACAGAATGCCTGGCCAAGTGCGGGGTGAGAGCTCCTCCTGACCCTCCAGGCAGGGAGACAGGGACCAGGAGGGCAAGAGCAAGGACCAAGAGGGGTTGTGACTCCCGTATCTCATGGTCAGGGGGAAGGTGGGGTGAGATGGATCGCTTCCCGTTGAGTGAAGAGGCAGACAGGGGCCATCTGTGTCGTATTAAATCTCCTGGCCCTGGCCAGAGGCTG
The DNA here is from genome assembly GCF_964106895.1 of Numenius arquata. Lineage (NCBI taxonomy): Eukaryota > Metazoa > Chordata > Aves > Charadriiformes > Scolopacidae > Numenius > Numenius arquata. The sequence continues at coordinate 43,080,447 of NC_133587.1, forward strand.
TGCAAAGGAGACAACCCTTCTTAAAGCAGGCTGGAGCCATCTGTAAATAAACCAATGTGTGCTTGTGCACACTCATCATCACTGCATCTCACCTCTTATAGCTATACAAACACAGTTTACACACACTACGCACACATATTATTAAGCTATAAACCACAGAGTATATGTATACATACAACACACGTTTGTATACGTATACATACACATTATATATTATATACTACGTGTGTGTGTCCTTGCTTCTCAATCTAGACACAGAAGTTCAAGAAATCTGTAATTTTTTTATATAGATATTTACGTGATTCCCGTCACAGAATGAACAAAACAGGAACAGGGAGTTGTGATACAAGGCGGGACAATAAGAAAGAGAGACCAGTGCTTACAAATAGATGGGCCATTGAAGATGCTGTCTCTAAGAAATTATCTGCTCTCCTCTTAACGCACCCACTTTCCAAATAAAAACAAGTAAATCTTACTCCTTTTCCTCTAGAAATGGTGAACCATTCTCATTGCTATCTATCTGGGACAGGATTTGACAGCTTACATCAGGAATGGGCGTGAAGTTGCCCAGATGTGTCTGCTGAAGGAACCATTTTCCTGGTGATGACAGAAGTCTGGCAAGATGCCTGCTAAAAATCTGAGGGGGATTTTTTTTTTCCCCTCTTTCAAAACAAAAAAATGGAGAAAAGAGAAACCTGTATGCATCAACCACACATATATGAGAAATCTCCATCTCTTTTTTGGGGCGGGTTGGTTTGGTTTTTTTGTTGTTTTTTTTTTTCAGATAGAAACACTAAAGTCTTCAGAAAAGACAGGAAATCTTAACACTGCAGTCCCCAGAGCCTCATCTATCAATCAGGTCTTTCCTTTGGCCCCAGAATATTCAATCTCTCTCTCTCTCTTCCTCAATTTGTTGTATCTTGTACAGGAACCCAAGGCCATGTTTAATATGTTTGGTTTTTACACTGACAACATAAAGGTCAACATTTAAGTTGGGTTACATAATCAGATCTGTCCCCTGTGAGTAACCACAGAGGAAAATAATTCTCATTTAATTGTCCTCTTCTCCCACCCCCATTCTTCTGAACAGCAAAGTCCTATTATTTCTTCCTTCCCTCTGCCTTGGAATTACTTCAGGGCTGATCTCAGGTTTATATGAATCTGGGATCAAATTTTCAAAAACACTTAAGCAAGACTTCTGTCATAAGAGTCTGAGGCATTTGGGAAGGAAGAAGACTCTTTTTATTATTATTTTTCTAAATGCTGTTGCAAGTCAAAAAAGATGCAGAGGGATTCTCAGCAGGAGTTAGATGTACTGGCCTAGGTCACGTTTTTTATGCAGCAAGTATTTCTTGTGAGTATTGACTTTCCACAGTGAAGTCCATGGGGACCTGGAGGGCCAAAAAGAGACTGAGCTCCCTGGTGTTGTAAGAAAGAGATAGGAATAAATGTAAACTCAGAGTCTAACTTCATATTCAATTAAAAACATTTCTGATTTTGGAAATGTCAAACTGAATTACTGCCATGCGTTGGTTATAGAGTGGGAAGTCACAGACTAAATATTAGCCTGGAGAAGAAGGGCCTGGGGGCAACGGCAAGTGCCAAGTTGAACATGAAGCAAGAGTAAATCTGAGTGCCACCAGTTCGCTCCCACTGTGGCAAACCACATAATAATGTAGCACATTGGAAAGTCCATGCCCAGTCTACCAAAAGAAGCAAATATTCTGCACTCAGTGCTGTTGAGGCTGCATCTCTAGTACTGCACTCACTTTTGCATAGAATTCAGGATGGATTTGGAGGGGTGCCTTACAGGGCTCCCAATACACCATCAGCACATGGCCTATGAAGAGACCTCTGTGGAACTAGACTTGCATGTTGGGTGAAGAATAAGGAAGTAAATAGTTTCCTGAAGTTATTTGAGTGGCAGCTGGGAAAAAGAATGACAAATCAAAATTCTTCTAACCACGCTACATAATACAAGGCGTAATAGTTTTGGTTTGAGAGGTTAAAAGGGCAATGAAGTGGTGAGGGGTCTGGAGAACAAGTCTTATGAGGAGAGGCTGAGGGAGCTGGGGTTGTTCAGCCTGGAGAAAAGGAGCCTGAGGGGAGACCTTCTCGCTCCCTACAACTCCCTGAAATGAGGGTGTAGCCAGGGGGGATCGGTCTCTTCTCGCAAGGAACAGGCGATAGAACAAGAGGAAATGGCCTCAAGTTGCACCAGGGGAGGTTTAGATTGGATATATTTACACTGAAAGGGTTATCAAGCATTAGAACAGGCTGCCCAGGGAAGTGGTTGAGTTACTATCCCTGGAAGCATTTAAAAGAGGGTAGACATAGTGCTTAGAGATATGGTTTAGTGATGGGTTTTGTCAGCGTTAGGTCAATGGTTGGACTAGATGATCTGAAAGGTCCCTTCCAACCTAGGAAGTTCTATGATTCTATGATTCGATGTTTAGTCTGGACATTAAGAATAAATCAATTTCAGTGTAGCGTAGTACTGGATCAGGCTACCCAGAGAAGTTCTGACATACACGTCCTTGGAAATTTGCAAGCTATGGCTAGGGAAATCCATGGTTGACCTGATCTATGGTTGCCTGTAGTCTTGCCCAGCTCAGAGTTTGGACTAGGAAGCCTCTGGTTCTCTCTTCCAAATAGCTCTTCCATGATTCTTTGATTTTAATAGCATTAGATTGCGCAGAAATTCCCCTCCTCAAAGACACACTTTTGACCTCCCTAAGGACCTACTGAAATCTCGGATGTGGTAGAAGGAGTAGGATGACTTGTTTCTTTCTGTTAACTTATACCATGGCCTACCATGGTTTAGTTTTCACTGTGTAACTGGAGACTTGGCTTTCATCATGCACAGTTAGACAAAATCCTACCACCCGTGCCTGGCTACCAGGATGCATTAGCAGGGGAAAGGCATATGAAGTGGTCTCAATGCTAGTCGATGTCTCTGGGAGTTTCTGGCCACCTTTGACTACCCAGTTCAAAGAGTCAGCCACTTACTTATAGCTGAGTCAGCTGGGGAAATCTTTGGAACAAGCCCTGTGCAAGACTAAAGTGTGCACCCCCCGGATCCATAACAAAATGTTTTAATTTCTATACCAGCCAAAGCTCTGCATGTAAGTACGTACCTTTATGCCTCTAAAGAAGGATGGAGATCAGAAGTTCTGAGCAGCAGTAATATTTCCTTTATTTAAATATAGGAACAAAATAGAGAGAACACCCTCAAAACAGTTGAATATTTTGTCTTCAGATACCAGTTAATTAAGACTGTCTTTGACAGCTGAGACTTCTAACATGAGCTTTTCATGGTGAAAGGACATCTTGATTCAACAAAGTAATTAACCATAATGAATTGTCTGGATCCTACAATCCTCAAGTTTGCTGATATCACTAAAATCAGGATTTCCTTCTCAAACTTAGGTGCTTTGTGACATTTGAATGTCCATATGGAGTTGCTAGATAAGACGTAAGGTCCTGTGAGAGTTCCATGCCCTTCTGGATCTAGCATCTAAAATAGCACTAGGTAATTATCTTTGAGCAATTGAACTGAGCTTCTAGCACAGGTAGAGAGCCCCATGTGCATCTGCATCTGGAGCTGAATCCCACCTAATACAGTTTACTGAGATGAGTCTGAGAGTTCAAAAATCATCATAATTCATGAATAGATGTTTTTGTTATTTTCAGGCCAGATTATTGTTGCTGGTTGGACAATGTTTTCTGAGAGATGTCACAATAGGGGACTATTGCAGTTATAAGCAATGACCTACCTTTCTATTCATGAAGTATAAAACCACAGCCAAGTCAGAAGGAGTCCTTGGAGTTTTACCCCACATTTCTGCATTAAACCCTTGTCATGGGCTTAAGGCGTTGCATAGTTTTAGGAAAAACATCCAATAACAAGGGAAATGTCACTATTGACTGTAGAAATGTGTCATGTGGCACCATGTCCTGAGTGGATATTTGAAAGAAATGAGCTCTCTGCTTTCCTCATGTTTTACTCCCTTTCCCTGAAATAGGTTATTGCAGTCCACTGTTGGAAGCAGCACAGTGGACTGAAAGGATTACTATTCTCATCCTTACCATCTTAAGTATTTTGACTAATTGGGAAGGAATTAGGAAGGAAACCACGTGGCCCAGTGACCAGAGAAAAGGACTGGAAAGCTCAAGAACTGGGAGTTATGCCTCAATCTGACCCGGGTGGTAGAACCTAAGCCAGTTCCATGAAGTACCCAAATCTCATCGTCTTTAACATCTAGAGAGTAGTGGGAACATTCCCTTAGTTAAGGGAATCAAGTAAAGAGATGTGGGTCTGAAATTCAGCACACTGCAGCTAATGGCATCTTTATGTGAAAGTCTGCAAGCAGCTGTTCAGGCTGTATAATATTGAAATTTTATTAACGTATATAAAGCCTATAAAAAAAGTTACTGCATTTTATTAACTGCTGCTTAGATGAAATTCAAATGAGAAGATGTGAGAGTTCTTGAGGAGTAAAAGTCTCTGCAGACAGGGTGTACCCCCTTCAGCTGTGAGGCATATAACACGGGATTTCATCCATTATTCCCAGCTACAGAACATGCTGTTTTATGATAAGTGGTGGGGAGAGAAACATTTGTTGACTAGCTATAAATTGAACAAAAAGAGCTACATTCAGCAGCCTATTACTGTAATGCTGTAATAGGACTGGAGGATACAGAGAAGGATTAAGCGCTCTGAGAGAGAAACATAAAACAATATGAAACACATAGAATAACAATGCAAAAAAAAAAAAAAAAAAAGAGGAACGGAGAAAAAAAAAAACAAACGACCTTTCAGACCATGCACAGAATAATTCAAAGCAAATGTGAAGCCACTCTCTTCAGCAAGACAACCACAGTAGGTCACATGAGTGCTTGAGCTTTTATTTTTTTGCTTCTTTTTAATACACAACATTAAGCCAGTGGTCCTGGACAGTATTAGTTGGAAATATCTCTTGAATGACTGTGCTTGCCAACTGGCTGTTTTGTATTTATTTTGTCATTATTCTGATTATTTGATATATGTGTTCTGTGCTTTTTTCCCCCCCCCACCAGGAAAACAGAAGCATCAGATCCCCATACGTTTCTCGTATTTGCGATCAAATGCATTCGTGGAAAATATGGTTTGCTGAATCGCTGTGGGCAAGACTCATACATACTTTTCTAATGCCGGATGTTTGGAGAAAGGTTTTAAGTATACACTCAAGCCTCCACATTTTTTGTGAATAAGCCATACCCTGGCTACAGAGACACCTGACTGGTCCTAAGCAGGCCAGCTCAGCTTTGGCAAGGCTTTTTCACGTAGAATATAGTTTTACATGTTCTGTAACCCACTGCAAGTTGGCATTTTACTGCAGAAAGAAACGATTCCGTCTCCCTCCACCAACGGCTGCTCCTGCTCCCTTCTGCCAGCCCAAACATTTATGTATCTCTGAGGTGGAATGAGAGAAGAGGCTGAAACTAACCCCCCAAAAAATAATAGTGTTGACCCAGATTGGCTCCCTGATCTGGCCCCGGGTATTGCTGCACAAGAATTTGCACTGGATTTGCCTGACAAATTTCAAATATGCAGGAAAACTATAGACAAGACTTCTCTGGACACATGCTGCCTGCCATGAGGCTTTTCCTGAACTGATAGGCCCTCCCAGGATCATAAGAACATCAGTGGCAGGATACCCTATCTGACTCTGGATCGATTAATTGATGTCCAGTTTGCTCAGATGTTATCCACGACATCCAAACCCAACATTGCCTCTGACGCTGCAGAGCTGGCTACAGTCTCACGGCAGCTTTAGTACAAGACCTGCAGCCAGCGAGTTGCAAATTTGGGTTCTCCCCAGTTAGGGTCAAAAAAAACACTCTCAAAAGGGAGAATTTTTATTTATGTTCTCCTCGTTTTCTTGTTTTTTCAAATTTCAGGAGAGTGAGACCCTTTCTCACTCTTCCTTGCTCTTTGACTATCATTAAAAACACGACTGAAAACTGCTTATGGTAAATCCAGATCTGTTTCTGGTATTCTGCTGGAGACCATAGTATGTTTATATCTGCATCTCTTCTTATGTCTAATTTTCTATCTCTTAGCCATCAAGGACCACAGCACAAAACTGCATAGCTCAATCTTAGGATGTTCAAGGAACTGGTATTATCTAAAGAGAAGGAAAACCATCATGAGAATTCTGGGGACAAACTGATCTGTTCATGACATGCAACATCAATTCAAGCTCCGAGGTATTTAATTTCAACTTGCTTGTCCTCAAGGCTAGCACAGGGTCTTTAGTCTTACTGGAACAACACAGAAACTGTTTTAAAATGCGCCAGTAGAAGCCTACTATCTCCTTGCTACCAAGTGGGAGTAGGAGAGAATGCGTTCTGAGTCATGGTATATCAAATCTAGCCCACAGTCAAGAACATAAGGAATTTAATTATTTCAGTTTGAACTCAGATGCTTCAGAAAATACAATACAAAAAGCTTATAAAGCATGGTAACATCATGCAAAGTCTGGAATATAAACAGACCACAACTAATAGGCATAAAGAAGGAAAACACAGAAGCAGAAAGAGAAAGAAGTGGTGGGAGAAACTAAGTGAATCCAAACATAGCTTGGACATTTTCTCTTAGTATTTTGTCTTTTTTGTTTGGTTGGTTTTTTTCCCTCTTCTTGCAGATCTGCTTGTTACCTTACTATTTCCAATGGTATTCAGCCTACTGAGCAAGTATTTTGGGGGATTCACTTCAAAGCAAAGAGAGTACTACATAGGAAGGAAAAAAAAGACATTCAGATACGATGCCTCCAGCTAGAGCTCATGTCCATGGAATAAGATCAGAGGTTTTTCCAGCTGAAAATTCCCCTTCTTGCCTTTTCAGAACCTTTCCTACCTTTCTCATTCCCTTTTTTTAATGCCTAGCAGGTTATTTTTCTACTTCCCATACCACCTGACAGCTCAGGGCAGAGTTATACAGCACCATCACTTCCCCTGCCATCCCTCTCTTTCTCCCTCGACTTCAGACCATTACAGTCTTCTTTGCATCGTTGCGTGAAAATCAACAAAAACAGTGCGCCTTGATTTTCCCTGAGTCCTGACAATGATGTTTCCAAAACGAAAGGAACAACAAGAAAAGGGAATGAAACGAGGAGACAAGAGGAGTTTTTATTCTTATGGCTTGCTCTTTTTTTTTTTCCTGTTGGAAAAGAGAATTGAGTAGAAAAGAGAGGAAGAAACCAAATGAAAAGACAGTGACAATAAATACCTAAATATTCATAGTAGATCATCCATAACCAAGCTTTCCTGGAGCATATAGAAGCACACTCACACATTCTCACTGCCTTCTCTAGCAAAAACCCAGAGAGAACATGAATCCATGTGTCAGAGATCTTCCTTAGGCAGAAAGTTTATTTATTTTTTACTTATAAAGTTTTATCTGTCCCCTGTATGTATTTTCTGCCTGGCAAAAGGTTCTAGCATTTTCAAGCTCCTTGAAGGAAGTAGGTCCCAAGCCAGGGTACAACCACAGGACAAATAATGATTCTTTCTAAGAAGTATCCTTAGAGAGAGGTTGACAGAACAGACTGGGCACCAGAAAGAGTATAGTTTTAAAAATAAGTAAGACATCCAACAGGGGTATGAAAAGTTTTAGCTAAGAGATCCATAAAAAATGGGTGGAAAAAAATCAGACATACATCAACACACATGCATGTGTGTGTGTGTCTGCAAGAAATAAGAAGATGGCACTGATATAACTTCTCCAGCTGTCAGGAAAAGTCAATGGCAAAAACAAGACTAGAAGCTTGGTCATTCCATTTCCTAGGTAGCTCACAATCTATTAGAAAATTTCAGCTAACAGCTGATTTTTGCACAATCAGTGTGAGAATGGGCAAATTTTAATTACTTGACAGTGAGAAATTCAAGATTTTTTTTTTTTTTCTTAGATATTTGTCATTTTTGTAAGGTATTGAGCTAAAATTCTGGCTCAAACAGGCTCAGAGAACTGATGTTTAAAAAAGCATCCGTATCTGTTTTTCCTACAATTTATAATTATAAAGTCTATACAAACCCAGGGATGTCAAAATTCTTTAAGTGAGAACTTCTTACAGTTTCTGTATGATTTTGTCCTTTTTTTTATTACTCATGACTGCTTCTCCTTCTCCCTCTTCTTTGCTTGTACATATGTATGCAAAGGTTATATTGGTTTGATGCACCTTCTTGACGACTTCATTTTCAGGAGCAGCCTTCCACCCTTCACTGCAATTACAGGCAGCCTGCTAATTGCTCGTGAGGTAAAAAAAAAAAGACTAAATATTTTCAAACTTTGCCAAACCAAATGTTTAGTGGGACAAAGGAGTTTTTTTTAAACTTCTTTATCTGAATACAAAACATGGTGTTTTAGTTGCTGGCCAGTTCACCTCGTTTGAGAAGGGATGGGGTACCATGCCACCTTTCATATCCCTGTTGGGAACCAATTCTATGCCTCTGGGACCATTTTAGGTCTCAGCAGGCCACTAGCACCTCTGGGAAATATCTATGGGAAATTATTCCATCATTTTCTATTAAGACATCTGGAGGAACCTGACCCTTTCTTTATAGCAAGAAACAAGGGAGAGTAGTTACATAATTAAATGCTTGCAGCATAGTACTATTAATTATTCCGTCACTGTTTACCCACCTAGGTTTCAAAATTTTCATCAGCAATTTTTTAAATGTTTGAAATTTTTGTAACTTTCTTTGTTTGTTTTTTAATTATTACTGTTTTTAAAATTTTATTTTGATTCAGCTAAGTTTACTGTAAATGGGATAGGGAGACTGCAAAGATAAACTCCCCCTCCCTGTGTTTTATCCTAAGTTAACTTGGAGATGCTGATTTGCAATTAGCTTTTTATCCCCTCTGTTATTCCTACTGCATTTAATACTTAATTGACCAAAGTGCATGCTAAAATGGTTGCAATTTTTTTTTTTTTTTTGTAACAAAAAAAGTTAGGTTTTAAGAAAATCTCATTGCCTATCTGGGTGAATCTCCTGGTTCTTCACTTCTTGCTTTGTAGCTCAGGGCATAGCTCCTCTTGTCCATCAAGCACAGTGGACCTTTGGTTGTGTTGAGCTAACAGAAGTAGCCATGGGTATGTAATCCCTCAACCTGAGAGGCCACAGTCTTCTCCTGTGGCTTGAAACTGGTCCCTACCCAATAGTGCTGTCTCCTATAGAATCATAGAATGGTTTGGATTGGAAGGGACATTAATGATCATCTCATTCCAACCCCCTGCCATGGGCAGGGACACCTCCCACTAGACCAGGTAGCTCAAAGCCCCATCCAACCTGGCCTTGAAAGCTTCCAGGGATGGGGCATCCACAACTTCTCTGGGCAACCTGGGCCAGTGTCTCACCACCCTCACAGTAAAGAATATCTTCCTAATACCTAGTCTAAATCTCCCCTCTTTCAGCTTAAAAGCATTACCCCTCATCCTATCACTCCACTCCCTGATAAAGAGTCTCTCCCCATCTCTATGTGCTTCCTAGAATGAATTTTTCGAATTAAGTGTGGTCAGTCTGCTCACAGACACAGACGTCCTGCTTTGGCCTGAAGCATTCCCTGTAAAAAATGGCCAGTGATTTGGCAAGCCCCTTCTCTGACCTCCGAAACAGTTTATCATGGCAAGGCAATGTGCTGTGCTGAGGGTGTTTCTATTTAAAAACGTTCTGAGCTAAAAGGAGTCAAAGAAAACCAGAAAGAGAAGGAGGGGGGAGCAGAAAAAAAAAAAAATAAATAAAAAAAGGAAGAAAGGCTGGTGAGTAGATGTTGTAGCCTGTTTCCATGACACATGAAGTGTGTGGCATGTGATATAAATACCATGACCTGGTACCATACTGACAATTGCACTTCTGGAGCAGTGGAAATAGTAGCTCAAATCAACATTGTAAGTGGAGATTAGAGGACTGTGACAATTTCCCTTGGCTTACTCCTTACCCTGAGCTTTTCAGCAGACCTGCTGGGTTTTAAATATACGTTATGGTTCCCATGACCTGCAGATAACCCAAAAGGAGGCGTCAGCATGTCAGGGCATGCCCAGATAGGGGAGCATTTGATTTTCTAAGCAAGTACACCAAAGAGGTCTGTGGGGCAGCTCAGGGAACTACCTCCTAACTCATTGTGCTCCCCAAAACAGAGGGAGGGCACTGAAAAATTAATCAAGGCTTATGGGCTCTTCTTGGAGACAGAGAGGGCTTATATCAATACCATGAAAAATATATTAATTACCCATGACAGAAGAGAGGTGCATGTTTCTTATGGTTTCACTTGCCACATAACAGATCAGAAAGCCCTTAATCGGTCCCAAATGAGCAGTTTAAACATTGCTGCTATTGCTCAAGAGTTGTGAGCTGAGGACTTGTTCTACAGACAGGCTGAAAACTGCTTCTGTTTTACCCACATGTTGAGAAGCTGATGGTCCTTCAGTATTCAAGTGTCTGCATGTGCTGCTGATGTTTCAGTCTTTTGTGGACCACAGCTCACAGCATCCGAAATGCTGTGCCACTGCTAACCCCTGGAGGCATCTCATTTCGGATTGGACCTTTGATTTAAAGTCCAGAAAAGCTTGTGTGTTCCAATCTTTTCTGCTGAGTGGGGATGGTGACAGAGCTACAGATATGAAAAGTGGGTCTGTTGTTTATGACATTTGTGAAATTTTATTTTTCTACTGAGGATGTGGTTTGCATTTTCTAAATGGAACCTACAGCCTAAAAATAAGTCAGAATTGGATTTCCTAATTTTCCCATAGAAATCTAGACTTTGTTATCTCTAGACCAAATTCCCTTGATAGCTTTATGCAATGAAGACCTCTTCAGCTGAATTAGACAACATGGGTCTCCTTTATGTTGAATAAGAAGAAATGGGGACACTTTTGAGGAACTGGTCTCATTTTACCAGTTTTAGTTTAGTCTAGAATGAGATGAATCATTCTGTAGACTCAGTTGCCTATGGCAGGTATATCTGCACTGACTACAGGAAGGAATATGGTTGACTGGTCCAGGCGAAGACTTCTACAATGAATCCTACTTCTAGTTTTGACACATAAAGGATTTAGACACATGATGTGAGACATTCTTCACCAGTAGTTTTAGAAATGGGTCTCAGAACTCTATTCAGACACATGTATGTGTCTGTCTCTGTTCTCTGGGTGTCTGAGATCATGTTATAATCAATGGTTTCCCTTTCAATCAGAGTAGGGTATCCTACCTGGTCTTCAGCTGCTTCAGAAAAGACATGCATCTCCTATAGCTCCTGTGTCACATCCTGTCGTGTAACTGTCTAAGTGTCTCAGAAATCACAAGAGAAGAACTCAGTCACCCAAGTGTGGGTATCAGCTTTAGGGTGAGATGAATCCTCTCACCATATGGAAGAGAGGTGGAGATAATGCCAGGGTTCATTTGCAGAAGAAACAGGTACAAGGTGCCATTGGAGGTCCTATAGGGATATCCCAGACATCCACATGGGTTTGGAGCACCTGATGTGGGATCTTGGAGAGAATTCTACTTTGTCGTCTCAAATGGCACTAGCTGTGTTCATGTGCTGGACTGCTCTCCATTATCTACAAGTTCTGAGTCTAAGACCTCCTACACCTGGACATCTAAATTAAGCTGTCTTAATCTGTAGTCTGAATCCAAACACATACCATTAGGCAAGAGGAGTTCCATACCAATTCATGCCCAGACAACAAAATAGAAGTGGGATCCAGATGCCCAGAGAAATAATCTGGTAACCATTGATATCTGCACAGAAATAACAGATATAACACAAGACCAAGCAAGCAGTGCAGCTCTGGAAGGTCAGGTGAAACATAGGTGAGATACCTAGGCGGTCTCAAAACCTAATGCCTAACCACAAGGGTCACCTCACAGGCACGTACAAATTGTTAGATCTGGCACTTCTGTCTATGTTGGTTTTTTTCTGGTGAGCATCATGAAGTCAGAGGCATTAAAATTCAGGGAGTTTCCTCAGAAACAGCATAGAGCATGGAGGGAGCTTGTAGGTAAAAAGATTCACGAAAACTAATCTTTTCAAGGTGCAGCTGGACCTGACTCCATTGACTGCAGTGAAAAAGGAAGGGCTGTGTATATTCAAGACTAACACCTAAAAAGAAGGAATTTTGCTTGCACTTCCCATTTGTCTTGCCTGGAGTTGGGAATGGCCATGCTCAAGCAATGTACTTAACGCTTTGGCATAAAATCTCCTCCACCTGCATTTGCTTTAAACTCTGCTTCAGTCTGCCTTATTACCAGCTTAATAAAAATAATATTAATGTCTTCATTTCATTCTGCAGGGTTTGAGATTATTAGACTGGCAGCCAACCAAGGTCTTTGCTGTAAATTACAATGCAAAGGTTATGTGCAAATGATATCTTGCTCCTTGGGTTGCAAGTAAAAGGAGTTTTCATAGGCATACAAGGGAAATAACTGTGCTTTTTAAATCAAAGAGGTTAACTAAAGTGCTACCTTTTGGTGAACGAGAACTGCCCAGAGGAACAAAGCTTTTTTGATTTTTTTGTTTTGTTTTGTTTATTCCACTGGTTAGGAGTTGTAAAATATTCTGCTATCACAACACACATGTGAGTCCAGTGGTTGCGGTGACTCTTGTGAGTCTTCTGGTACAGGCTCCAATATTTAGTAGTCTTTTTCTAGATCTCCCAGCTACAGGAGTCACGTGATTGTGTGAGACTCTCAGACTGAAATTTGTTTGAAAGATTGTATTTCTTCCTTGCTGCTTGTAAAGAAATGCTTGAAAGTGTGATATCTTAAAGGCTCTAAGATCAAAACTTAAGTAAAAAGAATGCTATTGTAACTAGTGATTTTATGATTTATCTACTTATTTTTAGGTATTGCGGCATCTAACTCATTTTTGAAAACAGGACTGCAAAACAAGGTCAATGTTAACTACCTTCTGGATGTGACCATCCAACCAATTCCTCATCCACCAAACAGTCCACCCATCAAACCCCTATCTCTCCAATTTAGAGAGAAAGGTATTGGGGGGGACCATGTCAAAGGCCTTACAGAAGTCCAGATGACATCCGTAGCTCTTCCCTTGTCCACTGATGTAGTCACTCCATCATAGAAGGCCACTAGGTTGGTGTAGAGGACTTCAGCTGGGCTGTCGGCCATCACACCTTTCTAGAGAAACACCCCTTACTTCCTTTGAGATATTTCACTGGTGTTTCTCTGTTGGCTCCTATGACCTCAGGAGCCCCTGGTTCATCTCCATAGGACTTCAAGTATGTTGCAGTGGAACCAGCACATCTTGGAGCAACAGGCTGCAGACCTTCTAACCTTGACGTGCTTGTCACAGGCAAGCCTGATATTATCCCTCTCCTTCTTCAAGCCTAGTCTATAACTCTGTCAATAAGTCCCGATAGCTCGTGAGCAAAGACCATCTTCCCCCTTTGAGAAAGATGAATTCCATTTGATACAAGGAAGCCCGGTGCTGTGTAGGCCGTCTATTGAAAAACCCAAAATTGTGCTAGTTGCACTAGCTGTGGTAAAGGGCTCTATAAAAAAACATCCCTCTTCTAATGACTTTGTAATTAAAACTAGACCTAAAAGGGAAGGAAATAATTAAGTATCCTGTCCAGGTGACACAGGGATATGGGGGTACAGCCAAGAGTGCCCAGACTCTGTACAACCACATGATCTTCTTGACTTCAGCTGAGCAAATATTTTTGGATCAGGTCCCCATTTCTCAAAAAAATGTCACCAGCATCTGGTCATATCAAACCATTCTGCATATTTTTGCCGTCAATGTCCTGTCTGGTGAGGTTTCTGACCTCTGAATTTCACGCTTTCATTTCCAGTAATAATGACCTTGGCTTAAACAACTGGATTTTTAGTCTAATAATAACCGGGTTAGTGACACTCAAATTATCAAGAAAAATTGTTCCATTTCTGTTGACTCTTGCACTCAGTTTAACAACATGAGCCTCAGCTTTTGGTGCTATGGTCAATGAACTCTCTCCACACTTACAGTGAGTGCGTTACAGGTCTGTGTGTTTACCTATCAAGCAGTTGAATTTTATATTCTGCTTTAGAAACATAAGCTCAAGGTGCAGTATTGTTTGTTTTCAGCTTTGGAAATGACTCAATCTGTCAAAAAGGTTGCTTTGCATTAGCATCTTGTCGTTTTAGATTCCTTGCTGAAAAGAACTGAGCCTTGGCTCTTTAGAAAGTCTCGAATTCTGCCCATGGTTTGTCTATTACCGGCGATTTGCGTTACCGATTCAATGAGGGCAGAGCTTGGGCACTGAAAACGAAATCTATTAATCTCCCCTCATTTGCCTCCTCATGAAAGTTATAGTAGCAGTCTAAAAAGGCCATAAAAGCTTTAGAAAGAACCTCAAGCATAAAACCATTGAAGTGTCAAAGCTGCAATTCACTGAATGAGAAACAGAACAGCCCTCGTCGTTCACAGAAGGTGGCTTTCTGAAGAGGCCCTGTGAAGTGGCTGGCTTCCTCTCCGGAGTTGATTAGTGCCTTTTTTCTAACTTCTGTTTGCAATGAACATAATGTGCCTTCCTCAGCTGCTGCTCTCTCATTACCAATTTGGGGTTAAGGAAAACAAAAAAAAAAACAAAAACAAACAAAAAAAAACAACAAAAAACCAAAAACAACAAAAAAAAAAGAAAAAAAAAAAAAGAAAGAGAAAATAAAATCCTTTGATTCAATTTCCTTTTGTTAAGACTTCCTCAAATGTTATCATTAGTTGTTGTTTATTTTACTAGGATTGGAAGGGTCAGTTGTGATCATACATCCAACTGCCTGAATATCTTAGACCAGAGAATCCTTCATTATCGTTATGATGCGTTTGGCTTTTTTCTCCCCCTTATACTGAACCATAACCTTCATTGTTTTAATTTATAACCATTGTCTCCAATTCTTCTGCTGTGTGCCTCAGTAAGGAGCCTGGAGTCATCTTCTCAGCAACCTTCCCTCAGAAATAGAAATGTAAGAAGGCTTGTAACTATGGGAATGTGATGAACATTTTCTTGATCCAAAGATATCATCTTCCCACTTTGACCTCCATGAGTGATGAGTCCATTCCACCTAGTGGTCCATGCA
This sequence comes from Numenius arquata, assembly GCF_964106895.1. Classification (NCBI taxonomy): domain Eukaryota; kingdom Metazoa; phylum Chordata; class Aves; order Charadriiformes; family Scolopacidae; genus Numenius; species Numenius arquata. Next base: position 43,095,567 of record NC_133587.1, read on the forward strand.
AAGATAGGTGTGGAAAGATACAGGCTTAGCCTGTGGTCTGATGGACACCTCAGGGAGGGTTTGGGAGGCCACTTGTGTTGGCAGATTCAGGACACTGACTAGACAGAATCACTCTGACTTGACTGTGATGGCACTTCTGAGGTCTGTTTTCTGTACATGTACTTAAACAGTCCAGCACAGCAGCATGGGTGATATTTGGACTTCTTGGAGAACCCTGTTGGGGTTAGTCTGTGTGGTAGATCAAGGCGTGTGACCTTAAGAAGGCCCTTGGGAGAGCCGTAGAGACAGTCCTATATATTTTAGATGCTGCCTCTGAGTCCAAGGTATATCTGGGCTGACAGCCAGCACACAGGTCAAGAAGCTTGGTGTGCTTAAAGCCTCTCAGACGCTTACATTTCAGTTAGGAGTGAAGACATAGTCAATTTCTCATTTTTTGCTGAAACATTTTCCTGTCTTTACCTCATAAATCCAGCCAGCAGACCTTGGCTCTCTGGAGTTCAGAGTATTTGTAAGAGTGAACCCTGAAAGTATTCAACACTTGCAGAACCAAGTAGCTGTCCGAAGTGATGGTCAACCACAGGGATGGAGAGAGAATGGGCTATGAAAAAGACTGTGTTTAATGTATTTGTTTAATGCTACAGGTTTTCTATATATCAAACAGAGGGAAGATGCCAAGGACTAGCATGAGTTCATTGAGGCGCTGGTTTTTCCAGCTGAAGGCTAATCAACCTGAAGAACTGATGCCATGCGTGAAGGTAGGTCTGTCAACACGCACACAGCAGATGGTTGGGCTTCCCAGGGGGTGGTGGTGGTGGGAGTGAGCAGGGGAACAGGGGCCTCAGATGCGATCACACGAGGAAGCAAAGTGTAAATAAACGTCTGGGCATGCACTACAGCAGCCAGCGTCAGTGGTCAAGGGCACAGGAGAAACAGCTGGGGAAGATCAGCAAGAAGGCAATGGCCTCACGACCACAAAGGAAGGATGGTGTTAGAGCCTGATGGGGAAGAGCTTGTTTTATCACTTTGGGGTCTTGTGATGACAGAGATCTAAATAGCAAACATTATTATTTTCTTCAGTTAATAAGAGTGCAAAAATAGCCATGACACAAAGTCAAATAAACCTCTAGGTTGACTAGGCAGAACCAAGCATCAGCTGAGCAGTGTCAATTTACCATAACTGGGAACCTGGACAGCTGACCCTTACTGTTCCTGAGTTACGCTGGCAGAAAAACCAGAGTATTGTCTTTAACAAAGATCTACATATTTCCTCAGATGATCATCTACTTTCTTTATTGCAATGGGGCTGTAAAGATTTGTCCCTGATGAGAAGCTGAATTTGCTATGTCCATGCTGACATATACAGCAGAAGTGACTCCGACCCTTTTGGTTCAACTGTCTTGCTTTATACTTGTTGTGGGTCCTACCTATCCTTTCACAGAGTATGGACACTTCTGCCTTTAGAGGCATTCCATGATATTTCATCTTCCATTGAAGGTCATATGAGACAACACTCAATCCATCCAAGTTAGAAGAGGCCTCAGGAGCAGAAAATAACCACTGTATCCCCTACCAAGAACACCTCAGCCCAAAGCAAGGGGTGAGGCAGAAGCATATTTGGGATGTTTCTTACTAAGAGCACCCATGATCAGCAATCTGGGAGGCCTGCAACTACACCAAGAACAGCAATGGTTGCTTTTCCCCTCCCAGGACTCTAAAAAGCTTATCTCTGTTGCATAATCATTGTATGTCTTTAAATCACATAAAGCCCACCACCTTCTAAATATTTACTATAATAACAGGAGGTAGATGTCTAAAGATCTTGGTAGATGTGGGTTTGAATACGTAGCACTGTTCCCTAACTGCAAATCAGACACTGTATTAGTGCCCTAGCCCTGTTTTCCGGATGTCAGCAAGCACTTCTGAAATAGGTTGTGGGCTTTTTTTTTCCCTGAGAATGTCTCCAACATAAGATGTATCTGTTTCTTGAGGGTATAAACTGTAGGAAAAAACACCCTTTTTTTTTTTTCCCAGGAACCCATACATCGCTCCTGCCTTCATGCTTCAAAATCCCAGGACTGTAAAAAGGAGAAAGGCACGAGTGTGGGTTTGTTTGTTTTGTTTTTTCCTTTGATTTTGCTTTTATCTTCTCTGTTAGACAATACTCCAGTTGCTAAGGCTTAAGCTCACAGTCGTGTTGTATGTTCCCCCGCAGCCCCATGGCATCGCTCACACCTCACGCAGAGCAGGGAGGGGTATTGACTCACTGTAGGTACCAGTGAGGTCATCAGCTGCTACGGTGAGGGAAGCCCAGAGGCCTGAAGTCAGCTCTTGGCAGGTAGGAATAAGGTGGGTCTGAGTTGTAACCACCGATGTCCAGCCAGTGGATCTCTCCGAGCACTCCATTTCCAGGGAGAAATGGCATTCACAGCTACTTTTTCCAGTTTTCTTTAAAGAAAAGCAAAAGTATTAATGTCCCACTCATCTCTCGCTAAATTTTGGATTGTTTTATACATAAATATACACATAAATATACACATAAATATACAATTTGTCTTATGATGATTACGCTTCTAATTACAGCATACAATTCTTTCTTGGATTTTTTTGGCAATACCTGCAAGGCAACAGGCTTGTAAAAATGGGTGGGTTGGTTTTTCATGTTACATGTGTGTGTGTTTTGTTTTCCAAACCAAGCTGAAAGCCTTGTTGCCTGGGCCTTGCCCTTGCCCTACTGGAGAGCTTCTGAGAAACGGCAAGAAGATAGGAGCCCTTGTGAAGGGAAGCAGCACCGCTGATATACCTCAAACTACACGGTCCCGCAGTGGAAAACATTGCCGTGCAAACTGTCATCACCAGAGGCTGATAATGAAGATGCAGACTGGAGTTTGCAGAGTGTGGAAGGCAACGAGCTGAGAGGAGGGGCAGTGAGGCACCAAATATACCGGGGTCTGGTTGCGTAGTTAACTCTTGCTGGACTCACTGCCTGTCTGGCCAGACCTCATCTCCCCACATCTCTAACCTCCTCTCCCCTTCTCCCTCCCAGACCACCTTCTGAAGTAGGACCTTTATCCCACAATGCTCACTACACCCACCCAAAACAGGACTTCAATACTATGAGCACTATCTTCTCCACCCATCTACCATAAATCCATCTCTAACCAAGAAGACATCTCTTCCCCTCCTTGAATTTCTTCTAGATTCATGGTGCAAATCAGGACCTTAACTCCATCTACCCTTCCCAATCCTTGAACTGTTAGAAATTCAGACAGCTGATATTGTAGGACTCCACTCCTGCCTAGATGCTCCCAGTCCCCCGCTCACAGTGAAGGGATGAAATAAGAAACATCATAAGAGAAATCCATGTCAATTAGTGCACTCTGGGATAGTCCATTCAATCACCATGTGGGAACCTGAGGACACTCTGATGGGCATGATGTTACTTCGCAGAAGGAATTTGCTTTGGTGAATCAGCATGTGAAGGATTTGATGGAAAACACTAACACCAACTCAGTTTCAACCAGCTATATTTGATGTAGATGAGGGAAATACCGAAACAAAATAAACCCCGTGTATTTTAGACCTTGGAATACCTAAAAATTACATAAAATGGTGATTAAACCAAGTCTAGTTTGGGCTTCAACCACTTGGCAGATGAAAAGCTGAAATATAACTATGTGGCTTGTCAGCAGCAGTTGTTGTGAAAGGGTCCAAGTCCTGAACCAAGTTATGCCAATCAAGAGCAATGAAGATCACCACTGGCAGCAGACTTTGAACTGATTCTGGAGTAAATGTACTTCAGAACTCAGCTTGAAGGCACTGGTCACATCTCCACCTTCTGCCAACTCCACACCAGCAGCAGCATTATAGCATCAGCACTATGCATGTAAACTGAATTCAGATCCTTCCTGGAATAATCTGTTGCAAAGACAGCAACCAAGTCAAAGTTATAAGCAGGATGTTTTAATTCAAGTCGCCTTTAAAACAGTATTCAACCACCAGACATGTAGAAGAACTCCTGGTGGCAGACGAGCACAATGCTTTTGCCTGCTCAAGCCGATGTTTCACCAAACATTATTGATTTGTTTGGACAGGAAAATAAAAGGTTTAATAGAAGTTTATAGACATGTGGTCATCAATTATTTCCCAGGGAATTAGCTGCCTATATATTTTACAATCCGGATGTAGGTGACGCAGGGAAATTTTTCACGAAATAAATCTCGGAACTAAAAAATAATGGCAGATTTCCTAATTCATCACTAATGTATTCCACAAAAGAACCAGCCATCAGCCTATGAAACAGGAAATACTTCAGCATGTGAAGAACAAACAGTTCCACAAAAAGTAAGATACTATATCGTGTTTATAAAACCATCCATGGACTTAAGTCTTTGAAAGATCAGGGATGTATGTTGATAAAAGTGAAGTTTTAGTGCACTGGAAGCTGGCATTTTGTTCCTGGAGTGACAGCAGGAGGAATTCAGAAGACAAATATGTACATGCTCACCATGCTGCTTCTTGATCACTTGAAGTATGGAGTTATTTATTGGATGTTATAAAGACCACCTTAGTCATACAAATATGTGCCTAAAATCAGTTTGATCACATTTCCCTCCTTCCTCCCTCTGAGTCACTGTTGGTTTTTAGTGAAACCCCATTGCTCTTGGCTCATTGTTCTAGCACACCAAAAAAATTTGGAGAGCTCCACTCTTTCTCGTAGCAGCACCCACCATAATTGTTATAGGAGAAGACAAAGCAACTGGAAGTTGTTAGTCCATATGAAATATTGAAGGCTAGTCTCATAGTCATCCAAGCTTCTCTGCACAAGCGAATTAATTTGCTCCCTTATGATTGACATGCATTACTGGCAACATAAACCAGCTCTTGGCTGTCAACTGGAGCTTGAAATCAGTTGGAAATTATGATAACTGCTGTTATAAACTGGAAGGTCTGAGAGAGGAAATTCTGGTTTTGTTAACATGGCAACAGCAGCACAGCCAATCTGAAAAGGGATTAGGGGCATGTCAAATCATTGGGTAGGGCTTTGGTGTTTTGAGAGATGGCAAAGAAGGAAAAAGGAACGAGTTAAGAGAATGCTGGGATACCCCATGAAACCAAACAGACAAAAAACATAAAATCCTCCCTCCAGCAGCAACAACCTCAAAGCTTTATACGTGCAGACTATATAGGTGGCAAATTGGTAATTGAAGCCCATGCCAAGACCAGAGAACTTCCAGCCAAAACAGATGTGGGTTTATAGAGGCAAAGCAAGCCTTTAAAATGGGCCTAGGGAATTCCAAATTCAATAGTATGTCGATATAAACCTGAAGACATGAAAATGAGATCTGAGCTTTTAAAATGAAAGAACTAATGAAGTGGTGTTTTTATGTGTCACAGCCCCCATTCTGCTTTACCAAAACACAGTGGTCCTCTCAAAGCATTAACCCTGATTTTTCACCTTTGGATCGCAGGGATGTGGCCTGAGAAATCCCTGTGCAGAACAATTCGGTGTTCTGACATCAGCAGCATCGTTATTGTTCCCTCAAGGTATTGTTTTATGCTACAGTTAGACCACACAGATTGAACTTGCTCATGAAAGCTGGGAATAATATGTCAGGGACCAGATTTGCAGACTTTGTTATGTGCATGAAGTCAGTGGAGCCAGGCACACACAAAAACCAAGAAGGGACACATACATATGCAGACACCCACATTGCACATCTACACTCACACACACACACACACTCCAACACACACAGCTGTACACTCTCACAGTGGAAAGGTTTCTCCAGTCTAATGGAGCTATCGGTTTGTCTACTGATGCTTAAAGGTTTTCATCATCAAGAAAATGATGGGTTTACTTTACAGCATTTTGCACATCATAAAAATGTAATCCCCGCCACAAAGAGCCCACAGCCCTGTAAAAACAAGGGGAATGTGGAGAGGACTCAGCATTCATTGAGATGGGGAGAGAAAGATAGAAACCTTGCCCATCTGCATTGCTTAATGTTGATTCTTAAATGTTGATGTGGAGAAAGGTAGTCAATCTAAGATTACCCAAAAAGATTTGAGACAGATCTGGAAAAAGGCTACAACACTCCTGAAATCCCAAAATGTGCCTTGCCCCAAAATACTAGACTATGCTGTTATTTATGATAAATACCCCTGGCTGCATACTGGCAATGAATGGGTAACTGTGATATCTACAATTGCCTTGTGTTAGCCCCAGAACTTGCTCCACTGAGAGTAGACATCAGAATAGAAGTGGGACTGTAGCCCACTGGAAACCATGAACAATCCTCTATGGATTTCCACAATGAGTCTGTAAATGTCTTCAAGGTTGTCTAGCTACAAATGAAGTCACTGGAGCAAGTCTGAGGCATCACACTGCACTGGCAACTAAATGAGAACTGCAAAAAAGTACTATATTTTCTTCTCTCATCCTTCTCTTCCAAGAATGAAACATTATAAAATGCTATTAAGAACAAATTTCCCTCACAGGTTATAAAATATAATCTCATTAGCCCAAGAGTTGAGCTGTATTTTTTAAAATCTGCCAAAAAAAACCCAAAACAACCCAGTTCCCGTTCGATATTTATACACAGGAACCTTCATCAAACCCTGAATTATCTGACTAAGTTTTTAGGAGGGGCAAGAATTCCTGCCAAGTCATTGATTTATCTTTTAACATGATATCTGAAGGGTACTTTTGGTCTTAAATGTATCCCAAGACAGGCTGGGATGAGAGCTACCTTGTCATCCCAAACTGCAGAAATCACACTGGAAATCTCCAGAGCTAAAACCAGTAGCTCCTACAGAAACTGTTAAAAAGTCCTGGTCCTGCTAATGAACGCAGGAAGAGCTGTCCTGGGTCAGAGGAAAGGTCAGTCCAGCCCAGCATCCTATCTAACAAGAGGACAATGATCTTTTTTCCCTTTTCTCAGCTTCTGGGGAAAGAGGACCACGTAATCTCAGTAGGTCAGTGGAGATGGAGACCAACATATACGAAGGTTGTGGTTAGTCCATTGCAAATGATTGAGGTAGAAGACTCTAGGAATTCTGAGGGGCTGCCACAGGGGGTATATTTCCAGAACAGTGCAGATGCCATGTAAAACAAATTGATATAAATCCTCTTTCTAGGTAGCTACCACTTCCCAGAGGATGAGGAGAACTTTCAGCATCACAGAGGACACAACCTACCCCATTCCACCCTCAAACTGACCAAATTTATCAATCATCTGATGCTGCCTTACGCAACCTCTCGAAGTAGGGTACAAGTAGCATCTTACTCATTTTGTTGATCTTTCTGCATAAGAGAGGACTTTATCAGTTTTCTTAGTAATTTGTAATGCATATATTGTTTAGCTAACAGCTGTAAAGGCTTTCTCATTTGAAAATGTATATGTAAAACAAATATCAACTCTCTTCTTTAGATTTTAAATCCTCTTGACCTGACAGGAGAGCACTTAAGATGACCCACAGAGCTAATAAAGTTTATGATTGACCAATGAATACCCTACTTTGCCAAGTTACTAGGAACTATATTCACAGATCTGTGATAGACTCTAGGCATGATTTTGATAGATCTGTTCGTCTCCTCTGGCTTTCATGTTAATATCTGTAAAAAAGGGTCTATATATGCTTCCTGTGTCTGTCTCATCTGCTCCAGCACTGAGCACCACAAGACCTTAGCACTGATAACCCATTGAAGGGCCCACTTTTGCCTCCTCTGAGCCTATGTAGGGGTGAGCATGGCTTCAGTGAAAAAGAAACAAATTAAAGCCTTTCAGCTTAAATTTGCTCTTCTTGGATCTTGTGATCATCCTGGAGTTTCTGCAGGCTCCAGCTGAAGCCAAAGTCACTGCTGGGCTCTTCTGAAATGTGGTGGTTGGATGCAAAACGTACCGAGCAGGAACAGCTCATCACACCATACAGCACATCAACCCCTTTTGGCAGGAGTAGCAAGAGGGCAACAGCGTTGAGGGATGTGGAGATGGGCTGCAGTGCCACTGAGCAGGGTGCAGGCTGGAAGGGGACAATGTGACAAACGCGGGCCACCCTGCACAAGGCACGTTCAGCCATTCCTGTGCATTTTGAAGCAAGCGCCAAGAGAAAAACAAATCTCTGCCATTCACATGACAGCACGCACTCTGTTTCCACACTCATGGCATTGCTTCCCCCATCCCCTCCTGACCTTTTTACCACCCCCAGCTCTCACTTATAAATAGCCACGGGCATGGCTATGCTCCTTTTGGACTCCCAGCCCATGTGTTGAAGTCAACACAGCGATTACGAGGGTCAACTCTTTGCATAAACATCGCCTCCTCTTCGCAGGGCTGTTTCAGAGGCCTTTGCCCTGTCCCACCGTGAACTGCAGCAGGAAATTCTCCTCAGCTATCTGAGGGCTAATTAAAGGAGCAGCCCAGAGACCCCGTAACCTCCTGAGAGTCCTGCAGAACTGCTCTGGCCTCTGTCAACGCACATGACAAGGTTACTGCTGGAGAAGGCGGTCGGGGCTTCTTCAGTCAGATATCACTGTTTTATAGACCCTGGCCAAGATTCGTTAGCTGTAATAAATGTGCTTTCACCGTGACAGCTAAAGCTCTCTCATTTAGGGGTCTCTGCGCTTCCTGGCAGCTCTTTCCTTAGGACTAATGACCACTTTCTGCTGTCACTTAAATGCCCTGGGCAAAGCTGCTCTGGGGTTTGTGGAGTTTTAATTAAAAAGAAGTGGTGTTGTTTCCCTGGTTTATGTTAGGTGCCCTTTACGTTGTTCTTCTCATTAAAATAAGAGGGGCCTGACTGAAGAAATGTGAATTTTTTTTATTTTTTTTTTATGATGGTGTGGTTGGAAGTCAATGTCACTGACAAGAAGACTTTAGCAATACTGAGGTTCTAAATATCAGGACGCTGTAAAGTAAAGGTGATAATAATACGCCTTTCAACTCCTTGTGCTTTTAGGACTTGTTTTGGGCTGACATGTGAATAAGAGGGGAGAACTATGGGGCTGGAGAGCTTCTCTCATGTCACTTGATCAGTATTTGATGTAACATGGATGCTGTGAATGTTGAGTGGTTACCATCACTAGGAGCTTTCTTCTCATTTCCCTGGTAGATGTGCTCCTTGCTGCACTGTAATCACCTCAGCAGTCTTTACTCTGGATCATGAGGTCTATGAATTTTCTTTTTTAGTTAAAAAAAAATGAATTACCCACTGTCGTATGAATTCTAGCACTGAACACTTGTTGAACTCATGAAAAATTGCACCTAAATTGTAAACATTAGAAACACATGCAAAGAGACACCACGGAGTCCAGCGTAACTGAACACCATGTAGAACAGTTGGCTAGAGGGGACCAAGATAATCCCCCAGAATTGCTGGATGGATTTCTGGTTTCAGGCACCTGAGAGCATCCCTGACTTATGGTCCATCCTAGAGACATTGCAACAAAGCTAAACCCTGAGTCCAAGACTTCACAACTAATACCTGTCTCATCAGTTTTGTTAACTCTGTTGAGCAGTCAACTTATGTCCTTCTGTAGACTAGCTAGTGGTTCTGAGATTTCTACAATTTTTTCCTACTCCAGGGTGAACTCCTAGCAAAATGAAATCTGAAAAAAAAAAAAAAAATCAAACCCAACCCAACAGGCATTTCCAAAGCTGAAACAAAACATCATCCTGTCTCAGTTTACAGCTCTTGATCTCCATAAAAATCATGCTAGATTGGCTTTTAGTGTTTCATTTGTAAAGAAAATTCTCTTCTGCACCTGCAAAATTTTATTTTTGAGCAATCTGAGACATCTGGCCATAGTCAAATGTGAATCATTCGGTTCTCTTTCACATCATTGACTTCTTCATCGTTGCCTGGGAAGTAGCACCTCCAGTTTTCTGGGCTACTTCCAACTTTGTCCCGTCATTCAATCACTTTTCCCAGTCAATGTCCTGAAGTCATTCAGTCCAGTACATCGGTCCATGCTTCTGCAGGGAGATGAAAACAGGGAGGAGAAAATCATATAATATTCAGGAGTCCCATACAGGAATAAATTGTGATAATTAAGCTTCTAATAGACAGAAAAGACATAGAAATTGTAAAGCAGTAAGGAAGAAGAGGAGGAAATTATGCAGAAGAGTCTAAACTCACCAAATTACAATACAATTGCCATCATAAGTTCCAGAACGTTGCTCTGTCTACTCATAAAACCACCTTGCAACAAACAGACCTGCTTTGCTGCACTGCAAACAATTTTGCCCTTTGCAATATTGGGTTTTTTTCAATTCCAGAGCAGTCTTGGATGGATGATTGCTCTTGCCAAGTTCTCCTTTTACTCCATGTGCCATTTATTCTCAATAATGCATTGTTACATGTCTTTATTTGTTTTGTAATTTCAAGTAGGCAGGGACACAAAGAAATTGTTACCCTTTCTAGCTAATGAAATCTATCTGACTTGGCAAAGCTTCATTATTAGAAGGCAAGTGAGTTCACTTCAGCGGTTAAATGTTGGGGCATAGGACTGATTTTATCTCCTCGATACTGTGCTGAGATCCTAAATTTTTAAGTTTTCTGGCAGATATTTTCCTTTTCATGCTGGTGAATGCAGCTCTCTTCTTCTCCCAAAATTTTGCACTGGTGACTATTTTTTCCAAAAAATTCTGCAGCTTAGCCATATTCTTTTTCAGTGAAACATAGCATGAGTTTATAAAGTACTACACAGGGGCTCAAAGAACCTTAAAGTTTTATTCCTTGAAGTTTTATTCTCTGCTCTACTTCTAGCCGCTAGATGCTAGATATTCCCTGAGCGGGAACATCAACTGTGCTTCATCTTCCCCACCTGTAAAACAAGGATCATGAAATGATGATTGCCTCCATAAAGCTCCTTCATATCTCCAGTACTATGAGATGGAAAATACTATCACAGAACCAACTTTTCTTCCTTCCGTCCTTCCATCCATCCTTCCATCCCTCCGTCCTTCCTTCCTTTTCTACTTGCACAGTCTTTGTCCTCCATGTTCTCTTTGTTGTTAGAGCTCAGGACTTTGTATCTGACTCTGAAATCACTAATTTGTTCATGATTTAAAGCAACAATAACCAGCAAATACAACAACCCAAAGAGCAAATGTGAAAAAGTGGTAAATAGCATCTCTTATTTACACTTTTCTGTATGTAGGTTAAAATATTTTCGCTGGTGCTGATGAGTCCTTAGAACATCACTGAAATGGATAGGTACCTGTGAAGCTCCTACTTTAAAAGCAAAGTGCAATTGCAAAATTTATTTTGCCTCCTACATATTGGTTATCAGTCAGAGAACAGCTGTGGCACATATATCCCCTGAGTTTATATATCTAAAACTTAAATGCCTGTGTCTAAACTTAGTCATCCTAGGCTACCTTACAACCAGCAGGAGAAATATACACCTTCCACGGGGATACACCTTCCACACGGATTTACCAGTGCTCTCTAAGGCACCTGGAAAGTCTGAGGCCAGAAGAGTTATAACATGTTATGTGCTCCTAAGAGCTGAGGGACGGAGACTTAAAAAAGTTGATCACAGTGACAAACACCAAAGATTTACTAGACATCCACTAGAAGATGGGGCTGTGCTGGCTGAGGAGCTGGATTCCAGGAAAACATCTCCTTTAGGGTTTCAGCTGCTTCTGCCCATCAACTCCCTCCCCACATTGGGCATTTGGATTACGAAGAAACCCTTATGCATGCATCACCTCATTATCTACCACCTGATACATGCCCCACAAGGGAGCTCTGCTTGAATTTCTTGCAAGCTGTAGTGACTCAGGAGCCACTATGTTGACACTTTCAATTATTGACCGTTTCCAGTAAACAGTGACTAGCAAGATTCCTATTTCTCCCTGCTGCAACAGAAAATGTATCTCATTTAACAGACAGTTCTTGGAAAGCTGACACGTATATACCCAATAAAACTGTGGAAATTGTTTCTCTTTAATGGTGCAGCCTTCCATGACACGTGATTTTATTCTTGGCCTACTGGTCAGAAAGCAAGGGCAGGGTGTTAGTGAGTGAACATCGAGAGATCCAGATTTCAAATATTATCACTGCAGATTCAAAAAACATTAGATGCTTAGTCAAGGCTTAAAAATAAAACACCTCATGAAAAAACATGTACACTTGACTTAGTCTATAGGAAAAGATAATGCAGGTTTCCATGCCCTCCCTTTTTGTGCTAAAGTGATCCCTTGGTCCTTAGCCAATCTACACCTTTTATGATGTCCGAGAATTGATTTGCTCAAAGTTATGCATTTCCCTTATTAAACAGTACTAAAAAGGTAAGTCAAACCCACAAGACCACACACGTTGGCATTCAGACATTAAATATATTGCGCACAGCTGGCACGATCATATAAATTAATGTTTGCTCCCATCTAGTGGGGGGAAGTAGAAATTGCCTTTAGGTGGAATATTATGCAAATTTATTTTGCAGTTAGTTGTGGGTAATATATAGAAGCTTTTTCGTTATTTAAGCTGTACAATTTTATGCCTGATCTAGGTTCCTCACAATGTATTCATTAAATATAGTGCAATGTTTTCATTTAGTCATAACGTTACAACTTCATCTCTGGGCCACTTTTGATTCTTGATTCACCATGGCCGTCACTCTCGGAAGAAATCCAAAGATGAAGAAAGGGTTGATTAACTTAATTATGTAACATTTGTGTCACAGAAGGTTGCTACAGCAGCCTAAGCACATGAACTACCATTGCCCACATGACACAGGAAGAAAAATGCAAAACATGCTCAGATTTTGGGGGAAGGACATGAAGACTGATGAATATGGAGGCAGTGCAGCTGTAAGTCAGAAGAAATACCTGGATTGTCCTCTTCTGTGGACCCAGATAATACGAAGGTGATATGCAAACCATTGAATTTAGGTCACAGAATCACAGAATTGTAGGGGTTGAGAGGGACCTTCAGAGATCATCTAGTCCAACCCCTCTGCCAAAGCAAGGTCACCCAGAGCAGGCTGGACAGGAACATGTCCAGGCAAATTTTGAATATCTCCAGAGAAGGAGGTACCTGACTCCACTGTGCAAGATATAAAATACAGGTACTTGTCTCCCCAAACAAGGACAATAATGGGCATAAACTTCAGATAGTTACTTAGAGTGATTCAGTTTATGAGATTAAACAATTACATTTCATGAGCTACGATGTTCTTTCAAACTCAGTTGATCCTACTGACTCCTTACTCACATGAGCTGCTGTGATGCAATTTATTTACCCAACCATGTGTGTCTTACATTTGAGACACATGGGTTTCTAAGAGGTCCACATGGGGCTTACAGATTGGATGCAGGACCTACAAGACATATGGAACATTCAGGAGCATTAAGTGGAATGATGTCAGGATATGTGAACTGCCACTAAAATCCTACATTTAGACAAGTGAATCTTCTCCCTACAAGCCAAACTTACTTATTTTACACTGCAAATATTTCTGTCTCCGGTTACAGCTGAGTAACATGGAACATAGTCTTGGCCTGTCCCTCACCAGCAATGACTTTGTCATGGCAACATCCACAGGAACTAGGAGGCAAGGAATATGCAGAAGCCTTGAAGCTGTCATAACAGGGGTGCAGAATACACAAGACATTAAAATATTCCATTATTTGGGAAGAAATGTCCTACGCCAAAGTAAAGAACACAGAATAGACACAGTGTTCTCAGAAATCATGAAGATCTCATGCACTTTTGGGAAAACAATTGTTTTTTTTTTTTTCTGTTAAAAGAACAAAACCTTCTGAAGGGGAAATTTGCTACCATCATCTAGACATTTAATTATTTCAGTTCCAGGTGGAGAAGGGTGGTAAGAACTCAGTAATCAAACCAATTGACGTACAAAATATAAACAGCCTTTCTGCATGAGTATGTAGTTGCAGTATAGTACCTCTGAAATATAGTAGCTTATCCAAAGCAGGGACTGAACTGTGATTTAACAAACACATAATGTTACAATGTAATACAATTCTTAAGAAAAACATAACAAAACAAAAAGAAAAAAAAACAACTTTGCAACTTACTCTTGCTCCATGTGTTTTCAAACATGGTCAGAGCTATGGAGAGCCTCTATTTAATTTCTTGCTTGTTTGTTTCATGTCGGGAGGTGTATTTAAGTAACAGTTATATGTTTTCTAAGCCAAATTTTGTGGAGAAGTTCCTAATTGGTTCTCTAATGTGATGAAAGGAAAGACAAATTTATTGAAAGCTTTGAAGTGAGAGCTGGATTTATCCTGTGTAACTTTAACCACCAGAAATGTGTGCCTGTGGTCCAAAGCAGTCATCTAGGTTTCCTTAATAGTCAATGAAGTGAGAGAGAGGCATCTCATTCCAGCTATTTTGGACACCTCTGCCAGGACAGGATGACTCATAACCTGGAAGTATCCCTCACTGTCCACTGATTGCAGAAGGAGCCTTGATGGTTTGCTCAGAGTAGATCCCTAACTCTTACATGGTTAAAGTCAGGTGAGATGAAGTCCACCTCTTTTCTCCTCTGCCTTTGGGGAGAACATGAGTTTTGGGCACTAAGCCATAGTCTTTTGTGAGAAGTCATGTGCTTTTTCTACCTGAAGTTCCCACTGGAAAAGGGGCCAGCTCTCAAATAAGTAGCACAGGATTGACATAAAGCCAAGTCCTTCTCACCAGGGATTGTTAGCTTAAGCACAGCATCACAGAAACTTCAGCAACGTTGCTTTCAGATCAGAACACACATTTCTCCCAACTCCTTACAAAAGACAGGGAGAGCTACACTCTACTACTGTTTGGAGCTATCTCTAGGCTGCTTCTGCAGTAGAAGAGATTTGCTCCTCCTGACAGTGGCTTAGTGGGACTAATTTCAATAAGCATTAGTACAGATCGAGATATGATTTGTCTTCTGGAACAAAGAGTCCACAGTAACACAATTTTCACCAGATTAAAAGTAACTTCTACAGTTTCCCATTATTAACAAAGAAGAAAAAGATATAATAGATAGCAAAAGAATATGGATAAGGTCAAATTTCAAAGTTCATGATTTTTTCACATCATTGTGATTGCTTTTGGTTGGTTTCCTTGCTGAACAAAAGGAAACAGAAGACCTGAATGGTGGACTGAGAACAGTAATGGATGAAAGTCACGTAATTCATGCCATTTTGATAGGTAGTCACTGGCAAATCTCATCAGCATCAAGTTATATTTTGACCCTTTTTTCTTTATTAATCAGTAATGGATTTTTTTTCTCTAGAAGCCAGAGAATATGTTCTGCAATACGTGGTTGTAAGAAGTCATAGCCTTCTGAAATCAAGGGGTCTGAAGCATTGTGAAGGTATTTGGGATTCCTTTTCTTTCTTTCAATGAAACATCAGTCTTCACCAGGGCTAGAAACAGACATAGCTTTGGTGTTGTATACTGCTATGCTCACAACCACACTATTTACCTTGGTCTGGAAATTATTTTCCCCTCTGTCAGACTGATTTCAGCTTTTCTTGGTATATGAACCATATTCTACCTGCTGGCATAACTGTGCATAACTCACCTACCAGTTCCCAGTGTGAACTTTCCTGTCCCTGCCTTGAAATGTGGCTTTGTTTGCTGAGAACTGAAATCCTTTACCCTTTGGGCTTGTTACAGGGTGACTGGGTGAAACCTGATGACCTGAGAGAGACAAAATGATCTAATGCCACCTTTGGGACTTGAAATTAAGACCACCTACAGGTGTAAACTGTTACAGCTTCCTCACATCCCAGGAATTTATTCTTTCACTTGGAATTTTTTGATACTTGAATAATTCTTTTCTTGGGCCCTTTCCTGCAAAACCTTAAAAAGAAGTCTTCATGTATTTCAATCAGATGAGCTTTTTCAGAGTTCCCTTAGTTAAAGGCCACCATTCCCATTCCATAACTGCCTGCAACTGTAGGAAAATAAATAGAGGTGTCTAGTTTTATTTTAGTTACCGTGGGGTATCTTGCCTGGTTTCCAGATGCTGCTCCAGAAAGGAGTGGGTCACATGTAGGTTAGGTGAATAGCTCTCCAGGCTCAAGTGCCTGCACTGGCTACAGATGTAATTTATTGCCTAAACACAGATGCTTTATCCCATTTGAGGTAACGTAACAGAGCCAAGGTATTATCATAGGAGGGTTATCATAGAGTATCTCAGATGGGACAAGGTCTAACTGAGTCAAGTCCCTAAGCAATATAACTACTGGAGTTTAGAAAGCATCTCTTCTCACCTGAAGGAGAATGATTTGACCAGAACAATGACTTTTTGACTCCAATTACTGTCTGATGGTCTAATGCCACATGAGAAACCCCTGAGTACCACAGACACTCACAAGAGCTGGCAGCTCTGACACAGGAGGTTCAGGGTATCAATGCCCTTCTCAAGCAGGCAGTTGGACAGCAGGTAGAATACCTCACAGCCCCTAAAATGACATTAGATACCTATGTACAAGCACCTGAAACTTACCAAAAAACTCCATTCACTATAGTGGGAATTTAGACCCACATGTAGATACAGGTCACATACAGACAGACATCTCAGTGTGCCTTTCATCAGCAATTTGAATCACAAAATGACAGATGTTGGAAAATTTACCCCATCTTTCAGGGGTTTTCTGTGTTGGCAAGCTTCCCATGAAAATGTGTAGTTTGTTTCCCATTTGAACTTGCCTGGCTTCAGCTTCTACAAATGGTTTTCATTTTGTCTTTTTTTTTTCATCTAGACTGTAGAACACATCGTTAGCCAATGCTGCATGCCTGTAAAGGTGCATAGCTGTTATAATCAAGTCAGCTGTCAATCTCCTTTCATAGACTGAGTAGATTAGGCTCTAAGTGAATAAATTATTTCCTGTAGTCCTCACTTTCTTCATAACCTTGTAAAATACAAGAACTGTAGGCAGGAATATAGTGCTTTGTTGACATAAAGGGCCTCTCTTCTGCATGATCAACAGATCAGAAAGCTGAGCAGAAGAAAACAAAAGAAGACAAGAACATACAGGAGAGAATTGGTTCATGTACTGGAGCAGAGATAGTCCAGAAGGATAAGGAAATTAACTGGGGGTAAACTAAATAGGCAGGTCATAAACAAGAATCCCAAGACAACTGCAACAATAGAGCCAAAATTCTCCTCTCTGCATTGTTTAGAAGATAAATGATTTTCATCAATGGTCCAGGAAAAAACCTAGGATGAAATAATATAAAAGGGCTGGTCTGTTCATCCTTCAAGACAAAAACTTCTGCTTAGATGGTCAGAAGCAAAGAAGTTTGTTTCCTTGTACTCCACTAATGCTCCCAAGAAGAATTTACGTCCACTAATACTCCTAAGATGAATTTGCATCTCAATTAAGGGAGTCTTATGTGGTCCATATACTGGTTCCGAGAGTTTTCCTAGTTTTTTGTGTTCCAGAACTTATTAAAAACCCTTAGATGATGTTTTTAGCACCAGACATCCATAGATCATTCCTAGTTCTGTTAGCTGAGCCATGGCTGTAATAAACCCATAAAATAAGGGGCTTAACGCTAAGTATACAGAAGCATCCCATTGCAGAAGAACTGAGGATGAGATTCTTTTTTCTAGAGGGCAATAGTGAAAATATGCTCTGAAAGCAACCTCCATCTTCTATGATTCCCTTTTCTCTACTTCTGTTTTGGATGCACTGGAAGAGAAGAGACTGCAACCTGAAGGAGACAAAAAGGAAACATTCTTCCTTTTTGTGAGAGTGCGTGGGCCAAGACAGACCCAGAAACTTAGAAAAAATGTCTAAGGAATCATGCTGGGTCAGGAAGGAAAGCACAAGATGGCAATGGTTATCCATAAGTTGAGGGAGAAAACCAGCAGGTGAAATTGTCTACTCAGAGCAGGAAGGGAAGGTTTTCAGACATTCAGATAGTCGTTTGTTTGTTTGTTTTAAAGACCTCTAGTTTGAGGGAGAAGGAAGTCAGGAAGGTTGCAGGAATATATGTGCCCTCCATGACTGCACTCACCACCGGCTCTGAGGAGCTCCACTTCAACATAAGGTTTCCTTTTCTCTTTTAGTTGTTCTTAGAGCTTGAGTGAGGAGCAGTTTGGTGCTATTTCCAAGCAGAATAAAGGGATACTCTATGTCTTAGAAGCTCTCCTTCCACAAGGCATTTTTCTTCTTGCAGTCCTAGTAAAGTTCTCCCTGTTTACTGACAGAAATCTCTGTTAATAAAAATACCTAAAGCAATGCTACACAGTTAATAGGGACAGGTGGAATGCAATGTTCATCCTGAGAGCTAATCCAGATATTCCTGACCATCCTTTCTTTTGTTCATTTTAATATGTATTTTTCCACTCACTAACCTGAGCTGCAACACTTTGGTAGAAGCCTGGGAGTATGCTGGGCATCAGAGAAGAAGAAATGAAAAATGTGTCTAGTTTATCCATTTTTTTTAACTAAGATAATAATAAGAACATTAAACTCTCCAGTTTCCTTTGTATAGAAATCTGCCAGGTCCACAAAAATAACCAACAGTGTTAAAAGAACAGATGGCAACCATAATATATCCAGCAGTCCAGACGCAAAGAGTTCTATAACATTCTTATTTCATTTTATAAGGCCACAAAACCCTTCTATAAAATTAACCTTTATTTTTCCATGCTGAAGCCAAACACTGCGTAAATAGCTCGAGACGTATCAAGAGACGTGGAGAATATGGGGTTTCCTTCTCTTTATAAAGAAGTGCTGGTTTGTCCCTTTATGGATGTTTGAATGGGTCCCAAACAGAACCTGAGATAATGTCCGGCCATGACACTGAGCTGATTCTCATTGCAGAAGGTTGTTGAATATAACAGTTGTGATCTATATTGTGGGAAATATATGGGCACTACATATAGTGGAATCTCCAGATGAATGTGTCCAGTTAGTCCCAATTAGGTCACACTTCCCGGAAGGACAACGGAGAGAGAAATTTTGTTGCAGGTATAAAGACCTGGTGAAACATCATCTTGGTGGTTCCTGCCATGCCTCTGCTACTTTTATGTAAGCACGTATGGTTAGGAAGCTTATTTACCTCTGACATGGAAAAATATGAGCTATTGAACATGAATACTCATGATAAATCAAGATAGAAAGCCAAAATTAAAATAAAGTATATGCTAAAAATCCAGAAAAAGAAATTCAGCTTGTATTGTGAAAAATGAAAGTGGTTGTTGTGAGTCTGACCAAACGAAGTCTGTCATCTCGTTCCCATCAGTGAGATGCAGCAAATTGTTTAGGAAAGAGTATAAAGAACAGGTCACACATGGATTGATACTTCCTCCAGGACACCCCTCCCTTACTCACAAATTTTGTATGTTCTGTAACTGCAGACTTTGAACAGGGAACACATGGTTTTCAACACAAATGTGAGATTCATGCCTGGGATGGGATGAAGATGATGAGGAATTGAAAGGTACAAAGTGAGACATCAGGAGTGTCTCGGCTTTGCTGCTCCGGCAGATGGTGAGAATCCTAAGTGGACTGGAAAAATCAGATGAAGAAAAATTTTGCAGGAAAGCAATATCCATGTATTGTGAATAATTGAATAGTTGAATTGAGAGCCTTAATTCTGAGGCTCGGATGCTCGACTCACAGCTTGGATGGAGCCAGAGCCCTGTCGTGACCTGTCATTTGTTTGTCATGTGCTATCTGGGCAGCTGACACGTAGCACAAGCTGTACAGATCTCCAGCTTTCACTGCTCTTGGCCTTTCCAGTGTGTTATCACCAAGCGTATGTGAGCTCAGTAGCTGGTTTCCCGAAATGCGTGGCAATGTGCCATGCACCTGAGAGGGGAACGGCCCTGAACATTTAATGTGAGTTTCAGTTACTAGAAGGCAGTGAAAAATATCTCTAGAAATCCCAATAAGTGTTTTATCAGAGAAATGAGAGGCCAGCAAAAGGGAAGCCAGGATGGGATTGGGAGAGAGAAGGCTGTAGAGAGAAAGAATAATAAGGAAAGAAGAAAAAAAACCAAACCCAAAAATAAAGGGAAGGAGGACTGAAGTAATAAAGATTCATCATCTTTCAGTTTGCACTTAAGACCCAATGCATTATGGTAAAGGATATATTAGGAAACTTGGAGCTGAAAGGAGAGAAAAAGCAGTATTTTAACCTGCCCTTTCCCTTCATGCATCACAAATGAAGTGCATGGAAAGACTGACTGATACAATGTATTTATAGTTTGTACTGATTTCTTTTTTAAATTCTTGTAGTATTTATGAGCCCTGTTTATCAGGGCTCAGGATAACTTTACTGCCAAGACAAACTTTCCAGTCCCTTTCTGAGTCCTGATAGGCTCCTCAACCTGACGTTCCTCTTTGACGATGAGTTTCCAAAGGCAGTGGTGGAAGGTAAGGCTTATTCTTGTAGTGCTTTTGGTGGAGACCACACTCAGATCCCAAAACTGCAGAGCAGCCTGCCAGAGGCTCCAGTGTTACCCCTCACAGGCATTCTGTCTCTTTGCAGGATTACTGAGAGGGTTATTGATGACCAGGTCTCGGGGCTTTGCTGGTTTAATGCATGATGTGTGTTCAGGAAAGTGGGGACTTTGAGAACTGGGCACTTAGACATGTAGTGTTTCCAGGCACATGGGATGTCTTCAGGGTATTTTGGCACCGTACCTCTGTTTAGGTATCTCAAATCCTATTAATGTTTCATTTCTTTCTCTGTTTTCCTTTCTCTTGATGGTTTTGGTTTTTTAATGTTGTTACTTACTTTTTTTAAATCTATTGGTAGAATTGAAACAAAACATTTCCTTGTCCCAAGAACTTAGGGGGACACGGTAGGTCTTTTATCGGAGTCTTCAATTTTGATCCAAGGTAATAAATATTGAAAGATATTGCCAAATGGTCAATTCTTAAGAATGAACGCACCAGATATGTTGACCTGAACTCAAGTTCCTTTCCACCAGTGAGTTTTGCCTTTGATCTGTGAGGAAATGTGTAATGGGAAAGAAAAGCAATGGAAAGAAAATAAAGTTAGGACGGATAAGAATAGACTGTAATAAACAACAGCAAGGATAATGGGTGGGTTTGTGTTAGTAGGACACTTGGTGTTGTCCATGCCTGATCTGTTCTTCCTGTTAGGGAGTGGGAAGATTGAACAGTGAGCGGTGCAACCAGAAACTACAGGAGAGAAGTTTTCTATATGCTCTCACTTCTAAAGATAACAGGTCAGACCTTCCATGGGTGAACATGAGCTGCAGTGGAATAACATTGGCAGGATCTGATTCAGTGCCAGGGATGGCTCTTTCTGTGTTTACCTTTTTTTTTTCCCTCAGACATAGTAGGCTTTTTCATGGCTTGTTTTCAACTGGGGAGTCACTCGGTCTCAAAAGACGTGTCTTGCCAGGAGGCCTCAGGTGTGCTCCAGTGAAAGCAGGACCATAAAAGTGGTAGTGAGGGATGTGAAGACAGCTCCAAGCCTTAAATTTATATCTCCCAGGCTGCCACAGTGCATCTGTTTTCTATTTGGGCTTGCGTGCATGTGTTTTTTTAAGTTGACATTTTAGAAAAATTGGAACATTTTGTCATTTCCCTCCGTGCAGATGTACAGGCAGGAGAGGTCTGTTCAGTTGGGAACTTGTGCTCAGCTGGAAGAGGAGAATTTTCTCCATATTAAAGGGTCAGATTAAGGTAACCTGAACCTGAGCTTGGAGTCCTTGCTGTCAGAAATGGAGGGCAGGCTCAAATCTCCACTGTTATTTAAGAGAAAGGGAGGAAAAAACATCCTTCTCACCTTTAAGCTTCAATGAATGGCTTGAAACGCAAATCAGTTGACTACCTGAGTTTGCAGAGAGCCTTAACAGACAGTGATTAGGACTCTGAGTACTCCCTCTCCCCTGTGGAACTTCCTCCCTTAGGCAGAATATCCCAAATTGGCTTAGTCTGATTTGCCTTCTTGTAATACAGAGAACAGATCCACAAGTGTCTGCAGGTGGCCAAGATGCGGTGGGAGGAATGTCAGCAGCTGAAATACAGTCTGCAAGCACTTTAGGTGAAGGACAAACTTTATTAACTGATAGTCATAACAGGCTGTAATCTTCGGGCACCCAAGGGGTTGCCCAGTTTTCCCACTGGGTTCTCGTTTTCTTTCCTGCCTTGACTTGGAGACATGATATAACTTGTACCCTGACATGACTTCTCACAGGGGAAATAACAGTAGCGAGAAAAAAAGGAAAGTCTGAGTGAAAAATTAACAGCTTTCATGGCAACTTTAAGGGGTAGTGGAAAAGAAATGGAAGTCAACTTCCAGTAAAGACCAGTGAATTGTTGCCTCTCCTCTCTGTCCTTAATTCCAAGAGGATTTTTTTAAACATTATTTTCTCTGAAGCAGGTGGTTATTGATTCCTTGTCTCCTATCTTCTCTGGACCTTCAGACTGCTAATGCCTAACAGCACAAATGAGCTGGTGCCTGCACTCAGCAGATTGGTATTTTTGTCACAGCCAGGACCTTCAAGCTGTGATGAATACAGTAAAGGAAATTATAATAATAGGATAAGCTTGACTTTTCACTAGGTCAGCATTCAGTTCATGCTTGTGACCCTGTGACGTCAGCTTCCAAATCATCCTTAGCGCATCTCTCCTGAGATCTATGTAGATCTTCATATTCCCAGATAAAAAAAAATGAACTCTATGTACCCTATGGGCAAGAAGGATTTTCATATGAGATAGGTCATAAAAAATACAGGATTTGTTCATGGTTAGGGCTCACATTGAGCTAATGAGTTAGGTTAACATCACAATTTCTTCAGCTGCTGTTCCCTGAGTCACACCTTCTGCCTCCTGGCAATGACCACCTTGCAGTATTCCTGTGCCTTCAGAGTTGGGTTGTGAGGCACTCTCTTTCACCTAAGTATTATTTTATATTTATTCTATGATTTATTTATTTTTCTTCCAGGCCTGAAAAGATGACATATTTCAGTCACAGCCTCTCCTTGCCAGTGGGTTCACAATCTGCACTGATTACTGTAAAGTTTCCTTCATACCAACCATTTCAAACCGGAATAAATTAGGAATGAAGCAAAATTTCAACTGACTGGGATGCTCTCCTGTGCAAGGGAAATGCTCTTAAAGAAGCAAGTAGGAATAATAGTTTGTTTACGAAATTTTCCAGACATGTTGCTCTCAGGTCTGAGGGGATGGTAACCTCCACCCCTCAAAAAGCAGAGTTTTTTAGCTCGAGGAAAGCATCTTTCCTAATCAGGCAAGACTGAGGCAGAATGAATTGCTTGCTGACACATATCAATAGCTTCTGCCAAATTATACATGATTTAAGGCAACTAATGCACTATGTGATGATAGCTGAAGGCAAGCATATCCCAAAAGATATATTGCTTACCACCTGCCTGGACAAGAAGTACAAATATTATTGCATACAATTTGGGGCAGCTCTGCACTTCTAAAATTCTGACATATGAGTTTTGGTTGAGTTGGTACAATTTTTTCCATAAGATGCTGTTCTCATTTTGTCACACTGTTAAAAACAAAACTTAAATCCTTATTTCAGAGGCGATCTGTATGGGAAATAAATGAATAAATAATAAGCTAATAGCATCAGCAAGAGGAATAGTACTAATAGCTTAATAAATACTCTTAGGTTTCTTGATATTACTTTAAAGCAAAACAGCCTAAAAAATAAATATTTCTCCTTTCTTTGAATGACATGAAAATTTGAATTAAAGCTACAGTAAATATTTGAAACTTACTAGTTAACAAAACCTAGTAAAACTTATGTACTGATGACAGAAAATGTTTTCAGCAAGTGATTTCCATCAAATATCTGTCAAAGAAAATAGATGCCGTTTTTTCTTATATATGAAAATAAACAGATTTGAGGGAAAAATATTTTTTCTATTTATAGTAGCAACAGTTCGTCATCTCAAATGTTTCAGATCTGTCCTCCCCAAATCCTCCAGTACTCCCAGCAAAAAGAAGTGGTTGAAATGGTATCCATGGACTCTCTTCAGAAAGGCTGTAGCCATCATATATTAACAGCCAGATGCTGGATTCAGACTTTCCTTACATTGCGCTGGATTGGCTTTATCAGAGCCAGGTGACAAGTGACAAGCCTTCTATTCTGTTATGAATTTCATAAAACTGCAGCGGAAAATATTTTGGTGGATACAAAAATCTTTTGATTCTAGCAAGATAAAAATTTAAAACAACAAAATCCAGATTAAGCCCCAGAAGCTTTTTCATTCTTATTTTTCTCTCTTGAAATTCATGCTTTTATCTATACAATAAAATGGTAAAAAAATTCAAAATTAAACAATATCTTTAAAATAATGGAAACTTTCACCCATATGACACATCATGGAAACCTTTCAACCAGTTCCGAAAATATCCATTTGATTTGGAGAGGGTTAGAAGTGTCCTGAGGAGATGGCAGCCAGTCCTTCTGATAGAGAGGACATCTACTGAAATTAAATCAACCATGACAGATGTGTGTTGAAAATATTCTAAAAAACCTCCAAACTGTTGGTTCAGAGCTTCTTGAGCAAACGATAATTTGGCAGTGGAGCTGGAATTAGTGAAATATTTTGGCTTGCCTGGCATAAATATTTTTCACCCACCCCAACCAAATTAGACACAACAAGGAAGAGGAGGAGTGGAAAATCATTTTAGAGCAATATTCTGCTGTGAGAAATTAGTATGTGGAGATTAAATGACTTGCTTAAGGTCAGATAGGAAATGTATGGCCAAAGCCTTTGGGAGGTCTAGATCAAAGCTTGAACTGATGTCTTACCCTTCGTTTGAGGCCCTAGGGAGGTCTAGATCAAAGCTTGTACTGATGTCTTATCCTTCCTTTCTTCTTGTGTTTATACATGGACTGAAGATATTGCCCAAAGGAAAGCAATCTTCACTATCATGGGAAAAAAAAAAAAAAGGCCTTTTCTTTCTTTTTTCTTTCTCCTTAGCATAGAGCTAAAGATCTGCTGTGAGCTGAATGGAGGTGGGGGAATCTGGACACATGAGTTTTGCTCCTGAGCAGAAGATTTTACCCCACTGCCAGTGTCCGCAGAACAGGACACCCCTTTGGTCTTTCTATTTCTGCTGAGCAATCAGGAAAAGAGCTGAGTCATGTAGGTGTCTATTCTGAGCAGCCACCTAAAATCCCTTCTTGCCCCTCATGTTCACACTTCTACTCTCTCCCAACTTCCTTTCTTGGGCAGAAGAGAAGCAATCGGAGGGTTGTCTGGAGCAATGCCAGAAGGTAGCCTTACACATGGACCTCTCTCTAAACGTTTATATATATTGAGAGAGATATGTATGTTCTCACATTAAAGAAATCAAATTAATCCCAAAGTTTCAGGCCATTCGACTTTACCCAATAGTCCACAGGTGTCATTGTGAAAAACCTGGACCTTGATAGCTGCCAGAAAAAGGCACAAGCACTAGAAGCGACAAGAGATACAAATCTTTCTTCTTGAAAGAAAGGGCAAGATTTTTGCCCAGACGATGATTTCAGATAAGCGAGGAAAAGTGTTCTTCACAGTGTCTCCCAATAAGGACCCACAAAGATGTCCTTGGGGTCACTTCACTTGGGTGGATGAGCTGCAGCTACTTGTCTCTCTGGGCTGGGGAAATGCTGATGCCATAAATCCATCACCAAGTATTTTGATTCCTCCTTAATTCTTTCAACGTTCAAGGTCTCCTTGAAGTAAGCCCAGCTGCTGGCAGAACTTCCTCCTGATGGACCCTCCTATTTTCCCCAGATTTCACAATTTTGCCAAGATGATCAGAAAGGGCCGGGGGGCGGGGGGGGGAGGGAAGCAAGAAGGGAAAAAAAAAACCCTCATTATTTCTCATATAAAAGATACTGTGAACTCCAGAAAATCTTTATATGTCTATTTGCAACTGGGAACAGAAAACAATTTGGTTTCCTATGAAACACTAATTTCAACACATACTAAGCAGGGTAAAAATGAAAAAAAGAGAGAGAGAGATGAGACACTTACACAGGAACAGGTCCAATTTAATTTCTAACAGCCAAGAGAGGAGACTAGTGGCAAATATTGGGGATTCAGTTCTGGTTTTGTTGCAAATGCCAATATAACCTATGTTGGCACCATGTTTTGAAAACAGGTGTTAGCAGGGTCTGTCCCACCTCCAGATCCTGTGTAGACAGACTGTGTAGACACTTCAACCGTGTTGAAGGTTTTATTAATTATCCTCTGGCATTTTAGCACAGATCCTGTGGATAGACCCGAGTTCATGGCCAACTGCTTTGGAACATGGGCAGAGGAATTGCATGTTTTGACTGGACAGGCATCCCCTTGGGGATTCTGAATGCCTCCAAGTACAGTGTTGATGAGCCATAAAAACATATAAAACACCGAATAGGAAAAACAAAACAAAATAAAACCAAAAAAACCCAAAACAAAAAACCCAACCATCCCCCCCAAAAATCTGACAACAACAAATTGGGACTCTTATATTCCATTACTGACCATGCCAGTGATTCATAGTGCGACCTGGGCCAACTCATCTAATCTTGTTATGCTGGCATAATTAACTGAGAATGAGTCCTTTCACAAACATCTTGTCCTAGGAAGAAAAATTAGTCTTCAGGGTCCCTGTGGCTGTTCCCTGTCAAGAGCAATGGCCAACTCTCGTTTTGAAACTACAGTAGCTCTGGAATCACATTGGGACTGCAGATGATTTACTGAATGGACCAGCTCATACTTGGTAGAGCCAAGTTATGGCAGGAATGGCTGGAGAGAATAGTTCCTGCTGTAATCAAGGGATTGGAGAGCTTCTCTTACCAAAGAAAACTTGTGGGGCTTTGGCTTATTCAGCCTAGCAAAGTAAAAGCAGCAAAGAGAAATGTGGCAGAACTTCAAGGAACTAGATGAGTTACCAACGTAATATGATAATTCTGACATGGAAAAAAGGAGTTGGGAAGAAGAGGCCTTTGATAAGAGAAACAGGACAGAAGATCCAAGTGCTTAGCTAGCTGGACAATGGAGCATTCTATGTTTGTAGGTGGGATCATATGTGGAGGCCTCTTGGGGGGAGCTTGGTGGTCAGTCAGTTACCTTCAAACCCTCACTTTCTCTCTTATGTTATCCATGAGTCGAGGCTCATCTGGTGTTTAACTACTTTAAGTTCCCTTCCGACCTAAACCATTGTATGATTCTATGTGTACTGGGTTATGAGAACCTTGCTGTGAGTAATACCAGGTTGCAGATCGGGCAAGCTGAGATGAACACATTGAACACTCCTTGCCCCAATCCCTCCTCCTCTCCCTTACATCTGCCCATGCTCTCTGTCTTGTTTAGTCTAGACTACACAATTTCATTATGTTTCCTAATTCTTGATCTCTTGCTAAAATCAAACTAGATAAGATTACATGCCAGATAAGGCAGAAAATTCCACCAGAGCCCAAGGACACAATCTTATCAAATGATCACTTTAATTCCTATCTCTGCTAATTAGAGTAGCATGTTATATGGAATCCAATGAAGGGAAATTCCATTAGTTTCTCCCCTGTCTCCTTATTTCCCACCTGTCTGCTGTCAAGGGTTTTCAGTGAATAAGGTGGTTAAGGGCAAAACTAGCATATTAAAGGGATCGTCCTCTTCTACAAAGTCCTTTTTCCCTTCCTTCCTCCATATCTATATCTGGGACAGAAGGGTCTTGAAACACTTTCAGATGCTCATCTTCCAAAGGATTGATTTCACCTGCTGGCAACCTATAATGAAAAAACCCAAGATTTTCTGGAATGAAATTTTTGCTTTGGGCTGAAATGAAGATGGCTTTAGAGTAGAGTATGGCAGGTAGTGTAAACTATGAGGTACAGTGCTGGGATGATATCAACAAGTCATTTGTTACTCTTCTTCCTCCAGTGAGCCAAAAAGCCATGGCATGCAATCTAGACAGACAAATGCATTAACTTCCCCATATCCCGTGTTGCGAGAGCCAATTCCATCTATGATTAAACAGTGATCTGTGCAAGCACTCCTCACACAAACACCAAGAATGAAATAGGACCGTGTTCAATCCCAGGGGAAAAAGGGTTAGTTTATATTGTGGATGAAGGTGATAAACAAACTCCTCTTTATTCCACTAGCTGTGAATCAGCTTTAACTGTGTGGAAGTAAACACCTGCTTGAAGGGCAGAGGTTAGGAACCAGCTGTCCTGGCTGCTGCACAAGCTGGGAGCAAAGCAGGCTGCAAAGACTCAAGCATTTGCTTGAGACCGTTTGCTCCCAGAAGGCTGTAAGAGATCAGAGGAGCACAGTGAGGAGGGGAGTGCTTGGAGACACTTTAGACACTTAAATTAAAGAACTGTCAAGGCTCAGCATCTTCAATGTTAAGTAAAAGAATATGCTTTCTTTGCCTGTTGCTGATGAGTAAGAAGGATTTTGTGTTGCAAAAAGAAAAGGGTCCTTGAGGGAGTTTTGTTTCTGCCTAACACTTACAGTTAATGGCAGGTCCAGCCAGGGGCTTAGGGAGAAGCAACCTCCTCTATTTGGAGCCTAAAAGAGGCTTCCAATTGGATCAGGTTATAATGCAATACTGCATGCCCATCTTCTGAAAATTAGGGCCCCGATAACCATGTCTGTGCTGATAAAAGAATTAGAAAACAAGCTCAAAGCGCCACCCGGTGCCATTTTGGTCCATAGTCCTCTCCTAGGCAAAGTCCAGACACAGCTCAGCTCAGGACATCAAACACTGGGGACCATAAGGAAAATGAACAAGGCTACATCCTCCCGTCCTCCACCCTAGAAAGCTTTGCATCCTCAAACACCCTCCTTTGTCCCCTTGTCACACCCCACAGGAAGGGAAACATGTTTGTTCACTTATTCTCCTGTAATGATACTGCTGTTGGACTTTAGCGAAGCCTTCATACGATATCAGACACTTTGAACAAATAAAACAGAACAAGAAGGATGGCAAGCTCACAAGCAAAATGTGAACCAAAGGAGAACCCTAACCAAGCGCTATGTAATGCAATGTCCAGTCTGTGCCTCCCGGCGTCATGGCCAAACTTTGCTCCCTGAGCCTATTTAATTAGCAGAACAGGCGCGGCCAGTGACGCAGTTAAAAATAGAGCCATGGAAAATCATTAATCACTGTAAGACATTCAGGGGGTGGAAGAGTAGGTGTGTAGGTAGGCCAACAGGCAGGTAAGTAAACACAGAGTATTATCATCAGAGTATCATTTCTCAGATTGATAACATCCGTGCCCCTACCTACTCTAAATATAGGAAGGTAAAGAGTTGCCAAGGTTGCTTGGCTACCTGGAGGTGGGAACAGGATGGAGAGAGCTCTAATTAAATTCTCATTCCCTGGTTGTTCTGTATAAAATAGAAACTCATCATTAACATCCTGCTGGTCCACAGATTCCTTTCCTTCTACACAAAAAAGTAAAATAAAAATAAAATCACAATCTCTTCCCACTCAGGGATTTAAGGGCAGGCAACGCAGTGAGAACCTCTGCAAAGCCCTAAAAAAAATCCAGGTCATTTAATCTGGTAAAAGTCTGAGCACTGAAAAGCAAAATACCTCACCTGAATAAACAGTCAGCATGATCTTCACAATAGCTTGGGCTGGCCCTCATGGTAATTTAAAAATTGGAATAACCTGCAACTGATTTTATATTTGTTACTGAGGAATACCTGTCATGGGTACAGATAACTGGTTGAGAAGAAGGGAAGGAGAGAATCACAGCAAATAGGGCCTTCTTTGAGCAGCTACCAAAGATAAGAAGGGAACAGATGAAGAGTTGACCTCTGGACAAAAGCTTCCCTTGCTGTTAACTTCCAACGCACTGGGTGCATGGCTGTGCCCTCCAAGAGACATGACGGAGCAATTTTGCCTGGTGCAAAATCTGCATTTGTTTTCATGCCTTTGCAGACTCACAGGTCAAGTTAGCTTTCCCCACTCATCTCCTGGGCACTGTCAAGGAACTTGAGCCCTTTTCCTTCCCGCCCGATGGAATTCACTCTCACACACTCCTCTCTGTGCAGCCAGGTACAACTCTGATAAGAGCCTTCCAGCTCCCTTCTGGGAATCAGAGCATCTCCATCTGGTTAAGGCTGGCAGAGTGTGTGGGTATAACTGTCTGTGGTTGCTTACATCTGTACCATGATGTTTTCTCACCGTTGAAAAGGTCAGATCTGGAGCTGGAAAAGAGTCAGCAGAAGGATATCTTTCATTATCAATCAGGATATGAGGACACAGCTCTTCCAACAGTAAATGGTGATGCACTTTTATCTGGTTATTGAAAATATAAGAAAGGCTTATATTATTTCTTCTGTTATGTGGCAGACTTCAGAAAGGATTCTGGCAGAGCTCTCTCTCTGTGTGGCAGTCCCCATTTGTGTGAAAGTGTCACACAAGAAGTTTTCCCTCCTTGGATGGGTGCATGGCTGACTGGTAGGAGGGAAAAAGGAGGTCATAAAAGAGAAGAGCCTCGCTACCTCCTTAAACTTACTCTGAAACAGGAGTTCCCACCCTAACTCTCTCGGTTCCCTCTATGGAACTACTCTTAAGAAAGAAAAAATCCAACTAGAGTGTTAATGGCCATAGCAACAACGAAGCTTTATTATTTTTTCCATTCTGCAAGTACACAAGGCACAGAGAGTGAAGCTACTGCTGAGTGTGAGCACTTTGTGTAGCATTCTTGAAGGCAGAAAACTTAGGAAGGAAGAGGGTGGGTTTTCAGTTTTTGAAGACTATTTCTAAATAAGTTAAAGAGCCCTTATGTTTCACAGAGTGGATACTTAAGGCTAAGGTACACAAACGGTACTTTAGTGGATTTTTTTTTAAATGTGTGGTATATTGGAGAAGATGAAATAATTTTATTTGAATTTTGATTATAAAAACTTTAAGATTTCACCTCCCCAACAACAAATGAATGTACTTTGAAATCAAATTCATAAGAAACATAAAAGACTGGAAATATTATAGATCTCAAAGTGAATTCTGAGAAAGAAATCACTTCATTTTTGACATAGTTTTCTTAATCTTTGATTTTGTCTAGTACAAGAGGCAATGGGCACAAACTGAATCACAGGAAATTCCATTTAAACATGAGGAAAAGGTTTTTAACTCTCAGAATGGTCAAACACTGGAGCAGACAGAGAGGTTGTAGAGTCTCTATCCTTGGAGACATTCAAATGTTGACTGAACAAGACCAACCTTGAGCAACCTCCTTTAGCTCACTCTGTTTGAGGCAGAGGTTGAACTACATGATCTCCAGAGGGCCCCTCCAAACTTAGCGTTCTTGATGATAAGTGAGCTCAGAACAAGCCCCTTGCTTCAAGAATCACCTTATGACTTCTTTCATGATTTTGCTTGCAGTTATGTGACAGGCCTATGATGCAAGGTGGTGTTATGTCCATTCTCATGTATGAGGAAAACTGAGGCACAGTGCTGCAGAAGTAATGTGGTCAAGTTCTTCTATGGGGTCACTGGCAGAGCTCTCTCTTGCTGACTTTCCCTGATCCTCCTCCCTTACAAATACCTCTGGATAAGTCATAAAAATGAGGAATAGCTGGGTAGAGCTGGAGACCCGAAAAAGGGCATTTCTTCTCCTTAGAAGCAGCCGTATTTGGACCAGATAGTGCTGATTCTGAAATCCTAGGGAATCAGGTGAATTTGGTGCTGATTGTTGGCTTTAATACTGATTTTCTTTGCAGCCTTGGATTTGTTACTTCACCTTGCTGCTTTCCTCTCTATAACTGGGGTAAGGACTGAGTCAGGACCGATTGCCCTTACCCATCCAGGTTGAGAGCTCAAGAATAACTTTGTGATACAGGAAAAGACACTGAATCAAACATGTTGCTTGTGTACCCAAAACTCCACCTTGCTCAGGGCTGCAGGACCTCACCAACAATGTTGAATCAGGGGAACAACCAGTTCCTGAGGCTCCTTCCTGCCCCCACAAAGTTGGAGGGAGCTTGAACAGGGGCTGGCTGTGCTGCTGAAACTGCCTTTTACTGCATAAAGAAAGAATGTGGCTGATTTCCCTTCGGTTTCTGAGAACACGCTATCTGGCTCACCTGCAGCTCCTGCGGTTTGGACCTCGGGCCTCGGGGGCTTGGTTGGGTTTTGTTCTCCCCGCTTGCCCCTCATCCCCTGGCCTCCAATGGGAAGTTGTACAAGTTCGATGAGAGCCCATAAAAACGCCTCCTCTCGGCAAAAAAACCCTGACATCAAAGGGAGGCGCAAAGGGGAGCCAAAATCTCAGATTCAAAGACACTGACTCATTTCTGCTGCACCCTCTGCATTGCCAGGAGGGCCACAAGCCACCATGGCCCCCTGAGGTGAGATGTGCATCCACCCTCCCGCTCACCCTCAGGGAACATTTGGCTTCACCCCGTCACAGCAGCACCCTTTTTCCATCCACCACCTCTTCTCATCTGCTGCAAGACGGGAGAAACAATCAAGGTCCAGGTCTCCTCCGCATTTGTCCTCATTCTGTTCTGTAACTCAGACACGCACCAACAAATGATGACCAGGGAGGCACTTCAAAGCCAAGGCTTTTTTAATGAGCAAAGTGAGGGACAACCTCTGACCTCCCCATAGGGGAAACAATAATTGTTGACAGGGCTGGAAAAAATGTTCTCATTGTGAACATAAACAGGCTGGAAGGAGCTCGCAGTGCCAGATGTGGCTGAGGAGTGTTTAGGAGCCGAGACAACATATGAAATTTCCATCACATTCTTATTAATCAGAAAAAGGGTCTGGGTGGTGGCTTTTTTTTTCCCCTGGTCAATACCAAACTGGAAAACAGACGTCAACAACATTCCTCTTTTATTTTTACCTTTCTTCCCTGCCCTCTCCCCCTTCTCCAATTTTAATTGGAATTTAAAGTAAATTGGGGGTTGTCTTGGGAATACTTTTTTTGAAATAATCTGCCTTGCCTATATTCTGACGTTTTTCTTCCCCTTTCTCCAGGCTGAGCATCTCTTGTGTTTTAAAGCAGTTATTCACCCCCTAACTTGGCAAATTAAGAGTTCCCTGAGGAAATGGATACCCAATTGAGTTCTCCCTTTGCAATGCTTGCCCCACACACTTGCTTACATCTTATTCTGGGATGCAATAACAGCGCTAAACAAAGGCAATGAGAACGGCAGTGGACTTAGTTATATCAGTCTCCCGGGTAGGTTTCTGAGCTCATGTTCCCTGGAGATTTTGAGCCTGTAGGGTCCCTGTTACACACAGGATACTTGGAACCTGCAGAGATTTTACTGGTCCTGCCCTCTGGGAACACATCCTAACTCTATAGCCTGGAAACTCTTGGATTACAAGAGCTTTGGAGACCAAGTGATGTCTTGGTCCAAAGGAATGATCCCCCAAACTTGCTGTTCTTTGGACCACAATACTGAG
The DNA here is from genome assembly GCF_964106895.1 of Numenius arquata. Classification (NCBI taxonomy): domain Eukaryota; kingdom Metazoa; phylum Chordata; class Aves; order Charadriiformes; family Scolopacidae; genus Numenius; species Numenius arquata. Next base: position 43,128,914 of record NC_133587.1, read on the forward strand.
CAAACCATGCACTATCATATAAATAATCTTTTGTATTTTCTGTCCCAACACTGGGTTCCAACAGTGAACAAGAGACTCCTGATTAATCTGGTGTTTTCGGGGACACAGATCATTGCTCTCCAGGGATAGTTAACACATTTCCATGGGAGCCAGATGCCCAGTCCCCGTTTGGGTTGGAGAAGGACATTACTGTGCAGCTAAGATTGCCTGAGAAATGGTTGCTTCTCAGCAACATCTGGGGAACCTTCTTGCTGTTCTTCTCACACAACAAGGCATTCGGCTTGCTGCTGGAATAGGAACAGTTTGAGGTTGTGAGAGCTCGGGACATACAGAAGAGTAAGGATATATGTGGGAAAAATGAGTGGGTATCGTTTCTCATGTGGTGGAAATTGTATGATCCTTATAGTGGGTTGGGAATTTCCCATGGATTATATGTGTTGATTCCTCCCTGTCTTTCTCCCACCTGACAGCTTTAAGAGCCTTGGTAGTACTGGCAAAGAAACTGAAATATCCATTAGCTCGGGCTGGATATCATTTCAAATTCTAGAACTCAATATTATAAAATTTTATAAACCTTCTTCACTCTTTCAGGAGCAAACCCTTCCCTATCAGTCTTCCAGGTCAACCCACTTCAAGGGCTGAAGGCCAGGTTTCCCTCCACTTGTTTCAGAGCCAGTGAGCTCTGAAAATCCTTCTACATCCACATGGCTAATGAGAGTACTCCCACCGCTCTGTTCTGTCCATCAGGCCTTGGTTTGCAGCTTCATCACTCCCAACTTAAAAAAGTGTTCTCAATGTATTATGAAAGAACAACTGCCCCCCGAGCTCAGCGCTATTCCATGAACATTAAATTTTATAATCATGTTAAGCGAATTCTTTTGCCAGAGACTATAGGAACTGGAAAGAAGAAATTGAATGGCTGGCACCCCATTTTCTGCATTATTATACAAGCAATAATTATAGGATTATATTTAACATTAGATTTTCAGCATAAAGCAAAAAGGAAAAAAAAAGAAAGAATATATATTCTATGTTTTATATTCTGGACACCACCTTTAAACTAGTGTCTTTTTTTTTTTTTTTTTTTTTCAGCTACATCCTTGAGACATGTGTTGCGTGGAATATCTCGTAAGAAAGAGAGATCTGCTGATGTAAGATCCTTCTTTGGTAATTGCAAAAAACCTCCACCTACAGCCCTAATAGGAATCCAGGATGGTGGATGCATCTACGTTACATCAGAGGAAGACCCTTGTTCTTTTAGCCCAGCCTTTTTCATGCAATCTGGGAATAGGACAAAAGACACACAATCAAACTGTGATTTCCCAGAAAACAACAAAGACTTAATGTTACTTAAGTCAAACACAAGAGCTTTCTCTAAATCAATAGGGTCAATCAATCACAGAATTGAAATTATATATGGACTTAAGTGTCTTAACTCATGTCTCTTACTCTTAGACTTGGAATAGACAAAATGAGGTTATCAAACAGCACTATAGGTTCCTATAGTCAATGAAGATCTCAGAGTAGCATTGCAGTCTGGAGTTCTTTTTCTCCCTTTCTCCTGTTTCTAGAGAGAGAACAATTAACTACCTTAATTAAGAGCATGAAGTCAGGTGAGAAGAATCTGAGCTTCAATATTCAGTCCTACCAGTTGCTCAGGGTGAAATTACTCAGGGTTTTATATATACACCACCCTGCTGAGATGACACAGCAGGAGACTCGCGTGGCAATAGTCAGGTTACACTGACATCAGATGCACGTTTTGGGGTGTGGGTTGGCCAAGGCATTGACACCCCTTCTTGAATCTGAAACCTGGTTGGATAGGAAATGCCCTAGTGTCTCTGTTGCTACCTGCTCCGTAGCTCTAACCTCCCTCCTCCCGGCCAGCTGGACCAATCCAGCTCTGACTCAGAGGGAAATTTGCCATTTCTTGCATCACCAGAACAGTTTTCTCCAACAGACAGGTGTTCCTTGGAGGTCTCCAATGAAACTCCTCGTTCAGATTGGCCTTGCTTAGCTTAGGCCAGACAAAAAAAAAAAAAAGGGATTGTGGCGAGACATCCTGCAGTCAGCCAGGAAAGAGTTGGCCCGGGAGAAAGGGAAATCAGAGGGCAGCCCACGTATATCAGCCAGTTGCCTGCCAGCTCCCGTATCTCCTGAGTATTCCCCTGCTTGGAAAGCACCTCGCAAGCGTTGTTCCCCCCTCACCCGGGGGTGCTACCGTGTCTGTTCCATTAAGCAAAACTCACACCCCCATAACCTGGGATGTTTGCTTTATCACTCAATTCCCCGACTTACGTAGATTCAGAGAGTCAGCGGGGTCTGCAGGCTCCTTTGGAGATTCCCTCTCTCCCTTTAGCTCATAACAACTCTTTGCCATTTTGGAATTTGACGCAAAACACTCGAATGTCAGCAGGTCCCAATGGAACCTTTCACCGGAGGTTTTCAAAGGCTTCTTCAAACAAGAATGAGTTCAGCCTAAAAATAATGCCAATAACGCACATAACAGTAAAAAGAAAAATATATATATTGTATTATTTCTTCAGAGCCCCAGTCATGAACCTTTCAGGGTGCTGTGCAGACAAAACAAGAAACTAACACCGTCCAAAAAAGGCTCAAAGTCCGCGGCTGAGATCCAGAACTGTGTTTAAGGCAACATTATTCAGCATCCCAGTTTCCAAAATGAGAATAATAGGTATTACAAAGTCAAAATCCAAAATCTTCTAGACCAGATGAGAAGTTTGTTCATTATTACAGTTTGTTGACTGTCCCTTTTTGGAGTTTTCTAAATTAGTAGTTGGGATCAGGGACTTTCAGTACTGGCTTACTGATTGGGTTGGGTTTAGCTCCTTTGGGAACTGAAGGGCAGGCATGATCTGCATTGGGAAGAATTTCATCAGACCATTTGCTGTGGTTTTTCTAACTTCACCATTTTTTCCCTCAAATTTTGGCAAAGTCGGACTATGCAAACTTTTCAAATGGACATCTAGCCAGCAGGCATGGTCATAGTTTTCATTCATAGCTAAGAGACTTTATAACACTGGTAGCAGATACGATGACTTCTACTGCAGATGTGGCTGTGTTTCAGGGAGAGATGAAACGATCCCCTGCCTGTTCTACCACACTAAGCTTAAAAAAGCAACTTGCTGTCTCCTAAGGGCAAAGGTACCCCATGAATTTAATTTACTCAAGTTCAAGTCACAGAGGGCTCCTGAAATTTCTCTCTGGCATACATCACAGATGAAGTATGTGCTCCTTGGGGGATTTTAATTCTTACAGCATTGTAATGACCAATCTAGAGGAACATGTTTTGGCCATGGTATACCTTCAGCTTCTACTTCGGCATCATAAAACTAAAGCTGGACCAACTGAGCCCTTGTAAAGGCAGATTTGCAACCCACCCCTACACCAAGTCAAAATATTTGTTTAAAGGATGCTAGAATATGATACCAGCAAGAACAGATTCTAGCTCTTTTGCTGCTTTTATGCAAGTGGCTTTCTACTGTCCAGTAGGAAGCAGAGTAGGAAATTCATGTCTGTAGAGAACTAGGGAGATGGGGAGCATTATTATTTTTAGTGATTTTACTGTTTTAGTATCTCTGTTCCTCTTATCATTTCAGAGAAAGAGAGCCCTCCCCTGTATACAATCTGCACACATGAAACAGTACAAAGAAAGTCTATGTTGCTTTGCGCAGACAAAATGATACTTGGGGTAAAAATCTAGAGCAATAGGGATCTAAATTGGCAGGACACTCAGAAGACCTATGACTGCATGAATAGAAATAACTACAGCTGGTCACACACCAGAAATATGCTTTAGGAGGGAATTGAAAAATGAAAGCTGAAACCTCTTCATTTTTCATGATCCACTGTGTTCTTTTTGTTCATATTTTGTGAATTTTGCTAGGTCATCATTATTTATACAAAAATGCCAGGATTTCATTATAATAATGTCTCCTAAGATTGAGCTGAAAATTTTAATGACAATTTTGCCAATTGAATAAATGGGACACATATTTCCAAATTTATTTAATTTGCAAGAGAGAGGAAATCTGTCTTTTTCTTATCCTTTTAAATAATTCTTCCTGTTTGAGCTGTTTAAAAAAGAGAGAGCCTAAAAGGGAAAAAAGAGTTGAAAGCCCATTTTGCATTCCTAAGCCATCTAATAGTCTACAGCAGCAACTATGATTACTTAAATCATTTTAGTTAACAGAAAACAATAAACTTGTTCATCTTTCAGACTAGGTGAACTATATAGTGACCAAGGAATAACAAATATACTGCCCAGCATCTGAGCATGTAAAAATCATTGCAAAGGGAAAGGTTTTTTTGTACAGAGTTGATTACAGGCAGGAATTCAGAACCTGTGGTTTTTCTCATGGTTTCTCTCACATCATTTTTCTCACACTTGCAGAAACCATGTAGCATCTCCTATTTCACATCAGCTTCCCCCTGACTTTTGCAGGTCCTCAGTCACCTTTAGCTGTGATTCTCCCTTGTAGGAATCTCTTGAGTGTACCTTGGACCTTCTAGCTAGCAAACTGCTGCTTACAGCAGGACTCTGAGACATAGGCAATGCGTCCAGTCTCTTCTACTCTCTTCTCTGAACACATCACACTGGATTTTAGCTCCTATAGGTCCTGGATGTTGGCAGCATTTCTTTCATTTAGGATATGGGAAAAAGTGCGAGAGGTTCTTCACGCTCTGGTGGAAAGGGCATCAAGAATTGGACTTGAAGATCTACACACCACCCTATGCCACCCCAGAGCACTGTATAGGACATTCACTAGGAATGCATACCATTTCACATCCTCAGAAGATGCAAGTCTCAATTATAGAATCATAGACTCATGGAATGATTTGGGTTGGAAAGCACCTTAAAGATCATCTAGTTCCAAACCCCCCTGCCTTGGGCAGGAACACCTTCCACTAGACCAGGTTGCTCAAAGTCCCATCCAACCTGGCCTTGAATCCACCATTGTTCTTTTATTTTTAGGTAACCTTTACTGTTTCCATCCACATCTGACAGGATATGATGACGTGAGAACCTGAGAAAGAAACCTGTGTTTTCCACAAGTATACATGCCCTCTTTGATAGCAGCAAACCAATGGGTCTGAAAGCTCCTCCTGCTCTGGGCAGGGAGCAGAAAGTTGAAATGCCAGTATCTGGTGGAGTAGCTCATTCAGTGCTGCTAGAGCTGCAGATGCCCTTCTGGTAGTCTAGAGCTCCTTCTGCTGGGGAAACTGCATCATGTCTGGGTCTTGGCCTCACGCTCTGAAATTCAAGATTATGCTTACTGGTTTCTCACAAACTACAAGACGGAAAACCTGATTTTTGAGGTTCTCCTCCTTCTTCCATATATAAAAAAAAAAAAAAAAAAAAAAAAGCATAGTGTCACAGTTTTACTCCATGTGATATTTATTACTTATAATTATGGCATTTAGTCATAATCTTTCATGCCCAAAATACTGAGAAGAAAATAAGAATGTCCCTTTAGCCACTTCAAATACACAGCCAAGTTCAGGGAGCAATACGGAAGCTGTTTAATAGATGTACCTGACAAAAAGAGGTAGGAGATGCAGAAGATCATGGTCAGCTCACATCATGAGGAGGCTCTTCATTTAGGTCCTGAAAACTCAGTTCATCTCTGATTCATTCCTGAGGCCTTAGCAGAATCCCCTTCTTAAAGACTTCACATGCTAATGCTTGCCCTGGCATTATTATTTATTACAGTCATTATTACAAAGATGTTGTAGTGTACTAAGACACATGAACACATCATCCCCAGAACCAACTGCCTAAAAGGTGAGGAAAGAAAGAAAAGCAAACCCAGAGGGGCTGACACCCAGCTCCTCTCAGTCCTCCTGGCTCACACCGCCGATAAGTTATGTGCTACTGACAGATTCATTGCCAGCTGAGATTAACACCACCAAAAATCTCAGCCTGCCTCTGAGGGTAGGAGGGTTCAAAGTTTCTTTCCCACTCTCCTGAGCAACTGCAGGATCTCCATCTGAGCCTCAGGCCAGACATAATAGGCAGGACGTGTTTGGTACGGTTGGACCCCCATCCGACATGAACTGGTGGTGAGCTATTGATTTCAACTCCCGTGCAGTGTTACACAGCCCAGAACAAGTGATAAGAAAATGGTTTTTCCCCTGGTACGTCTCCCTTCTTGCTTTTTTTTTCTCCCTGAATAGCTACCAGTGGCATCTGAAGGTCAGTATTTGTGTTCCCAGTGGTGCTTACTGCATTCAGCTGATGGCTGGGCACACGTGGACAGCCTAGGTCTCCTATAGCTCTCTGTCTGATTTATGAAGAACAAAAACATTGCAGCTGCCAAAGCTAATCCTGAAAGTGAAATCAGTGGAAGGCCTGCTGTAACACCAGGGAAGCTTCTACTTTCTGGTCAAGTGGTTGTGGCTAAGAAGGCTCACTTGCCTTTTATTTTCACTTCCCAAAGTACTTCCTATTGAGATGATGCTCATTTTCAGAAGAGGGAAGGAAATGACAGAGGGGACAGAGCATGAGAAAACTGGAGGAAATGGGACAAGGGTAAATTTTTACTGACAGATCTGTAACCGCACAACACAACCTCTCCAGGAGAGGCAGATGCCTTTTTTGGCACTGCAACCTTGTGACTTTGGGCAGGTTATTTGACTTCATCTTTGGAAGGAAAGATCTTTGCTGGAGAATTCTCCATGGAGAAGGAGAATATAATTTCCATCCCAAGAGGGTACAATCTGTATTTATCTCATCAGTCTTCCTGTGCTAGTTTATGATGCCTGCGCAGTCCTGCCCATCCCTGCAGCAGAGATGATCAAAAGAAATGATTGTCCAGCCCTTGGTGTAGTTCATTAATTTACAGGATTTAGTCTAGCAAAAGGGACTATGACCAGTGTGTTTTGTCATCCCTCTATAAGGTCAGAAACCCTTGCTGGACAATGGTGGCAGGATTTTTTGGAGCACTGCACTCAGTTTTGATTTTGTCTTTCTCTTGAAAAGAACTTGAGGTATAGGATGGCAAGTATCCATTGTGGGGGTTTACGTGCTATTTCCCCACAGCTACATGTGGAAGAACATAAAATTCTGTGTTCCTAATACACCTGAGTAAGGGTTGCACCCGACCTATCAGTCAAAAGTCCTGGGTTGGAGACAAGGTGCTGAGCTGCTAGAGGAAAAGAGGGAGAAACAGATGCAGATGGACTTCAGGTTCTTCACAAAAATTTTGTCCATTCGGTGATAAAATCCTCTGCCTGGGCTGCCTCTGCCATTTGAGTTAACAGCTGCTAAAGAATTCCTGTTTGAAACTTGTCAGCTTATGAATGGACCTGTCTCCTGCTGGGTGCTGGGAGCTGCAGGTGAGCTAGACTAAATTAACTGACAGACTGAAGATCTTGCTCCAAAACCCAGAGCCTGTTGGGGGTTTAGGACATAAAAACAGCCAAATGGGTCAGACCAAACATCCACCTAACGCAATATCCTATTTCATAAAGTTGCAAATACCAAATGAGTACAAGAATGTAGTGAGCGTATGGCAAAGCTTCCATCAAATACTCTCACAGTCTATAACAATTTCTACCTTTGGGACTTCCTAAGCTGGACATGATTCCTGTGCATTTTATACCTTTTAATGGTTTTCTCTGCCACTGATTTGTTTAGCTTCCCCATGAACTCATGAAAACTTTCTGTGTCTAAAACACCCAGTGCCAGGGAGTTCCACACTTTTGTTACCCAATTAGTGAACCCATATTCAGACCCATGTATGACAAACCACGTTCTTCTTTTGTTTGTTTTGAACTTGCCACCTGCATTTAAATTTCTGCATTTTTCAATGAAGAATCTACTTCAAATACAACTGAAAAAGAAAAAAAAAGTTCCCCTGAGTTACAGACCACAGGGTCTTTTTTATTTTTTCATTTGTTTGTGGGTTTTTTTCTCCTACAGGCCATTCTCCAATGTACCAAGGTCATTTGAATTTTAATCCTGTTTTGGAACATACCTTGAAGTCCAGAACAGTTTTGTGTCATCTGCAAATATAATAAGATCCTTCCCTCTTCCACCACCCCTGTCCTGAATGAAAGTGCGAATACCTTGAGAGCCAGCACGGATGCCAAAATGTCCCAGCTTGATTCATCCTTCCGTTTCAACAGTAAAACCTTAGTAGCTACCTTCAAATATAATTTTATCCTAGTTTTAGTTAGGTCCTATTTTTGTCTCTTTCTTGTACAACATGTGAAAGTGGCTGGAGCCCTCATATAGCTAATATCTCCTGCTTCTCTGCCGTGCTCAAGGTCTCTTATGCTGTACTGAGATGGAACTAAGAGTTCTGAGAACTTCCCTCTACCACAGATCAGGGCAAATGCGTGTAACCATTTTGTGGCCCAGAAACCACCTAGTGTGGAACAACCTGTCTTCAAAAACAAAGCAGCCACATGTCAACCACCTCCTACGACTCGTCCCTGAGTCACACTAACTCCCCACAGTCTGCCAAGGACATGTTTTTGTACCAAGGGACATTCTCAGTCATGGTTAGGTTTATGTGTTCAGATGTAGTTTTCAAATACATAACATTGAGATTCACCGTTCCCAGGTGCTTAGAAAAAAAGGGGGGAGGACGGGGGGGAAGTCTCATTAATCTATGAGTTTCTTAGAATATTTTATTTTTTCCCAATTCTAGGGTGAGTTCACACCCCTTTACCATCAATGACAACTGTCCTAGCCTCACTTGACAGGACTTAGTAGGCATTGCTTTCCATTGCTCAGTGACACTGCTCCAGACTACCTGTCTCCCTGTGCTTCTGTGCTGGGCTGACAGCAAGAGACCCATCAGCCACAACCCTATCTTTTCCCAGGGTATGGAAAAACACCTGATAAGTTGCATTTTGGGTGATGTGGTGGGAGATGGCCCACATCAGCTCATCCAATGGGGCAGCAGGACAGTTAGGAGGCTGGAGAGTGTGTCCAGTCAGAGGACTTTCCTGAGCAGGAGGTCTCCAAGGAGCTCTTCCCACTTCTTATTATTACAGTATAACGCTCTCACCCTTCCCCAGCTTCCAAGTAGGTGTCCTAGGAGTGGTCAGTCTGTGGGTCAAGGTTAGGGGTGCATCAGCGCTTTCACCAGAAGGGTGGCTGCCCTCTAATTGCAGAAGATGGAGAAGCCAATTAGAGAGACTTTCCTACAAAACCTGTGAGACTTTACACATCTGAAGGGAACTCTTAGTTTTTGCTCTCTGGTGACTCTGGCTTAGCCGAACCTCCTTTTACAATGTTCTTTTTGGAAGAACAGTCTATGAGTAACTGTTGATCTTGCTGTAGCCCTGGACACCACTTGTTTATTTAAACTTCCCTTGGGTGAGGTGACCTTCTTGTACATCAGCATCAAAGTTGACAAGTTTATCTCTTGCCACTGATTCAGCCATCTATTCTCCTCACAGGCAAAATCCTGTCACGCGCTGTGGGAATCTGTTTAGCACGACAGTTTGTCCTCCTGCGTATTCATCATCTCCGGCTTTCAACTGCAGTGAAAGCAAGCTGCAGGAGCAAGCAGAAGATAAATGCCTTTCCGGGCAAGGGAGCCTGATGTGGTCTTCCTTCACAGTTCAGGCCTCACCATGCACTAGCTCCTGATCATTTATCATTTTCATTTCTGCTTTACTCATCAGCTTGCTCTAGGCTCAAAGAGCAGAGGAAGAGGGGATCAGGAGCCTCAGCTTTCCTCTTAGCTGTCTTCATCACCTGCAGGAGGTCAGGCAGACTTGCAAACTTCAGGCACCCTTCTCAAAAAAAAAAAACCCTGCATCCTACCAATTTATCTCCATTACACTGGAACATAAGACAAGATCAGACCTTAATGGTTTTAGCCATGAGTAAGACTGTTCTCTTACACACTGAGAGGAACTTTTTCTTCCTCCCTTCTTCTGAGGCACTTGTGAATTGAATTAAACAAGAAAAACAGAGACAACAGTGGCACAGAGATGCTGTGGGTTATGCTGAAGTGGACAGCAAACTTTGTAGGCAAGGTCTTAGGGAGTTCCCAGCAGCCACCTAATCCACTGTCCTTTCCTCTGTCACAGAGACAGATGCGTAGGCAGCTGGGTGACCTTACCCATGCCAACCAGCTGTTCCCAGCATAGAGCTTAAAACCCAGGAGAGAAGTCTTGGAACTCTCCTGCAGATGTATGGGGTAGAGCCCAGTTGTGCACAGTGTGACCTGTGTGCATTATCCATTCTGCATGCTCCATGGCAGACTCTTTCTGCCTCACCTCTGGCATAAGAACCATTATATCAGTATTTCTTTGACCATTCTGAAGCTTTTGTGCTGGTGGCTGTGTGATTGGTGTTGTGTTGTACCATGAAGAGTGGCATAAGTTTGGTGACAAAACTATTTTTGCCCTCAAGAACTTGTAGTGTGGGTCAAACCTGCAAAAGGTTCTCAGGATGGGGCTGAGACACTCAAAGCCATGGAGTTTAATAGCAGGAGCTTACTGCAATTTCTGTGTCTTTTAGATAGGACATTATCACATTATCCTTGCCTTCCAGAAGGGAAAACCAGAGCACACACATCTGTTCATGACTCCTGGGCTGCTACTGGCTAGTCACACCTTAGGGAGTACAGATCTGTCTTGCTGAGTCTTGGCACATTGAACCATTCTATGGCCATCCCACTCCTCCAAAACAGGTTTTCAACCAACACTCTGGAGCACTCTTGGGTTTCAGGCTCTGTTTTCATGAAAGGCTCTGAAGGGAGTGTTAGTTTCCCAAGCTGAACTGGCTCCCATGCCTTGTGGTCATTTTTAATTCCCCAGGAACGGTCTCTGATGGCAGAATTTCTAACATCCATGTGAACAACTTCTCACTTTCCCCACTCCAGTTTTCCTGTTTGTGACTGAATTCCAGGCAGTTTTTTTCCTAAAAACATACATCTCCAAAAACAACCACCTTAGGCAAACAAAGAAGAACCAAAAAACAAAGAAAAATTTCTCCGCATTCAAATCATCCTTTTGGCAGCCTTTCAGCACCATTGCAAAACCCAAATATCTTTCAACATTACCAGCCAAAGACTTTCTTAGAGAGCAGTCCTAGTCCACCACAGGGATATTTTGCACAAAAACAGCTCATGGAATAAGTTACAAAAGCCTACAGCATGCGGCAGGGAACAATTAACATGGTCTAGTGAGAGGTGTCCCTTCCCATGGCTGGGGGGTTGGAACTAGATGATTTTTAAGGTCCCTTCCAACTCTAACCATTCTATGATCCTATGGGGTGACATGGGATCTTCCAGGGTAACAGGAACTGAACATCAGTTTTGTGGTTAGGAACCAAAGAGCTAAACTTCAGCCACTTCTTAACATCAACACAGGCTCTCTCCACCCAGGAGAATGCTGAGGGGAGTATAAGACATCCAGAGCTCCAGTCATCTCCCCTCACTCCATAAATCTATAGCTTAGTGCAGATATGTTCATATGAGCCAATCATCAGGTGTCCCATTAAAGTCAGTGTGTGGACAATGACTCTTCATCCCAAACTAGAAGTCTAAAATAAAGATGGACAGTTTGTGTCTTAAAACACACAATGGTAACAGCCACAAACTTGAACATAGGAAATTCCATCTAAACATGAGGAGGAACTTCTTTACTTTGAGGGTGACAGAGCACTGGAACAGGCTGCTCAGGGACGTGGTGGAGTCTCTGTCTCTGGAGACATTCAGAACCCTCCTGGATACGTTCCTGTGCAACCTGCTCTAGGTAGACCTGCTCTGGCAGGGGGTTGACTAGATGATTTCCAGAGGTCCCTTCCAAACCCATAACATTCTGTGATTCTGTGAAAAATGCCCATTTCTCTCTTTTAATTGTGAAGGAAGACAGGGTACATAGCTTGTACATAGCCACCTGTACTGGAGCCTGCAGAGACACAGAGATAAGCCAGTGGCTGTCTGCAGTAGGGTAAGATAAATCACCCTCTAAACTCCAGAAGCTGATTAGATCTCCATCAGATGTATTGGGAGCTCGAAGCCTTGGTTACACACAGACACTGAGATTTTTGGCAGGGCATAATTCAGCTTACATTTTAAGGCATTTTAGGTGGGATTCAGTTATAAACTTAAGGTCTACTGAAAACTGAGATACCCTATAATATTTGTGGCACCCAGATGCAGCTGGCAGAGAGGACACATGATCTACAAGAGGCCTGTGGCCTTCTGGATCAGGAAGTGGGAGCAAAGTGGGGTACAATAGAGTACCTGAAAGGATGATAGAAACAAAGATTTGAACTGACTTACGTGTCTTAATCTCTTAAATAACTTAAATTAAGAAAGATATCTTTATATATTTTCCCAGGCAAGATCATCTTTCTGGTAGAGAAACACAGATAACACCCCTCCAAACCCAAGGCTCATATCCAACCTGAGAAGACACAGCTTGGGTCCTAGCTAGTGTTATGTGAATCTATTAGTTCCAACCACTGGCAATGTTATTAACATTGTCTAATCAAGGGTTCTTAGCCAGTGGATGCTGCAACAATAATTAGATCCAACCTCCAAAATTAATTATAGTATGAGTCTCAACTGCAATTGATTAGCATTCTTGGCACAGTATCAAGCAAAATTAAGAGTATGTTCTGCTAAAATAACAGATGATTGTAGCCCAAAAACTTGATTCCAAAAAGTAAGATAAAAGCAAAAGTAAAGAATGATCAGATGATGAATTCTTAGATGTATAAGGTGGGCTTCAGGGTTTTTGAAGGAAAATCTGGAGGTAAACTAGTATCATCCTAAAGCAGACATCTAAAATAAGTCATATGCATCACTTTGAACTCCTGTTCCTCTTGGGTGACTGTAAAGAGTGAGCCATTGATGTCTAGCTCAGACTGAGACATCTAATTCTCAGCAATTTCTATTAACTCTTTTAGCAGATACCCCATAACTTCATCCAAATAGTCCTAATTTGTGACCAAAAAGAGTTTTAAAACCAGGGTATTATGGATATCTTACCCTTTGATTTTAGATATTAGTTGGGCACAGCACAAATAATGTATACGTAGCAGAAGGGAATAAAGCTCAGAAGCAAATTTGAGTAGTCCTCAAGACACTGTTGAGCATTGGTATAGAGCACTATATCTGTCTCTTTCTACTTTATTCCTGGAAAGCTAATGGCCTAGTTAACATGACCTAAAGAAATAGTCTCCAAAAAAAATGATGACAACACTCTGCAATGATGTCAGCTGCTCCTATGGAAAGGAGAGGGACACATTTCTCTGTTCGGTAAGGACAGGAGAGGCCACATGCTTGGAAGGTACCTCTGAAAATTCAGGTGAGATACAAAGATCGTTATCTTAGTGGTAGAGCAACAGAAGAATTGAACTCAACTGGCAGTGGGGAAGGGAAGAGTATTTATTATTGGCAGTTGTAGAAGTCAAAAAAAAACCCTACATCAGGAATGCCTAATCCAGCCTTAAACTAGATGATTTCTTGAGCTTCTTTCCAGTCCTCCTTTTCTGTGGTTCTTTGAAATGTCTTCCAGATTGCTGGTTGGCCCTCATTTTACGTTTTGCTGACTCTGCTGATATTGATATTTTTTCTGTTTAGACCGATATATCCCAAAGGTGTCTTTTAACTAAAAATGCATATCTGCAAGCTTAGATACACCCAAGCCATGAAAATAGTCACTTCTTTTCCACTTCATTGAAATTTCTGGCTCCTGCTAACTACTTCCTAAACACAACTAGTATTAATTTTGCATTGAAGGTTGTGTAAGGAAAGATTTAGAAAAAGAAAAGGTGCAGCCATTATCAGGATTTCCTAAAGAGGTATTTAAAATACAAGTTACTAAAGGTATGGCAGAGGATGTCTTAAATGATTAGGTTTAGGATAGAGAGATTTCAAGCAAATATACAAATTTCGGATGACTCTAATGTATGTGTCACTTAAATAAAGGTTTAGTTCTGGGTTCTCTAAAGAGACACAGATGCCTGAAGCAGAGATCAGTTGCATGTAATTCTCCTCCCCATCTAAGAAATCATCTTTGGAAATAAGAGGATTTACTAAGCTAAAAGTTGGCATAAAAAATGCACTGTGCATGGTGGTGTAAAAGAGAGGACCCAAAGAGTTGTGATGAATGGAGTTAAATCCTGTTCATGGCCAGTCACAAGTGGTGTTCCCCAGGGCTCACTATTGGGCTCTGTTCTGTTTAATACCTTTATCAATTACCTGGAAGAGGGGATGGAAAGCACCCTCAATGAGGATGCAGATGACACCAAGTTGACTAGTAGTGTTGATCTGCTTGAGGGTAAGATGGCTCAGGGTAGGGCCCAGTTTTGGGCCCCTCACGACAGGAAAGACATTGAGGGGCTGGAGCATATCCAGAGGTCAAAGGAGCTGGTGAGGGGTCTGGAGCACAAGTCTTATGAGGAGCGACTGAGGGAGCTGAAGGTGTTCAGCCTGGAGAAAAGGAGGCTGAGGGGAGACCTTCTCGCTCTCTACAACTCCCTGAAAGGAGGGAGTACTGAGGTGGGGGTCTGTCTCTTCTCCCGAGTAAGAAGTGATAGGACAAGAGGAAACGGCCTCAAGTTGCACCAGGGGAGGTTTAGATTGGATATTAGGAAAAATTTCTTCACCAAAAGGGTCGTCAAAATTGGAACAGACTGCCCAGGGAGTGATTGAGTCGCCATCCCTGGAAGTATTTAAAAAACAGGTAGATGTAGCACTTAGGGATGTGGTCTAGTGGTGGACTTGGTGATCTTAAAGGTCTTTTCCAACTTAAACAATTCGATGATGTTTCTCTTTATTTTTAAATAATGGTTCTCTTTATTTTTAAATAATGGTTCTCTTTATTTTTAAATAATTTCTTAACATGTAAAACAATTGTCATAGAAAACCTTCAAGAAACACTAATTAGGACAGAAACAGTAGGCTCTGCTGCTCAAAAGAGCTTAAAGCCTTTTTCTGAAAGGAACTGGATAAAAAGTGTTCATAGGAATCAGATTTTAAGGGAAAAGCTAACCAAGTGAGCGAGTCAGGTGCTGAAACATAGCCAAGGGGTCTGGATTTTCCCTTAATTTCATTTTATCGTGGGTTTTTTTGTGCCCTGAAACTAAGGTACAAAAACCTCCCTCGTTGATAAGGAAGAAAATGTCATGATGGCATCATGGCTCTGTTCACTCTGACAGTTAGTGTCAACCTCACCATCTTCTTCAGGACCAGACTATCGAGTAACTAATTTCTCTGTTCAATCCCTTTAAGGCTTTGGGCAACTGTATCAGTACAAATGAAAGGAATTGGGCCCCTGGGAGCCAAGAGGGTTGGAAGTGCTGCTTGTTGGCATAATGGGATGTGGGAAACAATTTGCATTTGACACAGGAGAAGGCATCTGTTTTTCGTTAATTGGGTAACCAGGCAGGAAAACTATCGGATGTGCTAATTTCTTGGTCTGGCATGTGCTGGGATGGGGTACTGAGGATGTTCTGGCACTGTGTGATGCGGAAAACTTCCCAAGTAATTTCTGAGCCAAGTCTGTTTTGACAAGGAGAATTTTGATGGTCACAGTGACCTAAATGGTGATATAAATACACATGAGTTGGTGTTCAGCTAATGAAAATAGGTATTGTGAGATAAATGCCTCTTAACTGCTGTCAATCAATACATAAATCCAGCAGTTTAGGTATTAAAAGGATATAGTATGTTGAATTTTACTCTTATGACATTTTGAGCGTGTTACTTACCTTGTTTTCCCAGATCAAGAATGTGGAAAGTCTGAGAGGGATGGCAAATTCCCAGCAAAGTTTTGCCTTGTGAAAGTGCTTCTTTCCTTTGATTAACAAACTAACTTTGCCGCTTGATTTCTATATCAGTTACAGTGTCATTTTTGTAACAATCTGAATAAGGGTAATGGTAAGCATGTCTGTCAAAAGTAGCAACTATTTAACCGAGCTTTATTATCAGTGTAGGATACACTCCTTATACAGGAATATAGTTATATAGGATACAATTAATCAGCACTCCAGCCCAGGCTTTAATTTCCCCTATTATGGTTGAAGGGGAAAAAAGGGAGCTGTTTCAGATAGTGATTTGTCTGACCTGATTTAGATACTTGTCTTAAGAAGAAGTAACTTCACTCTTATTCCATCAACAGTACTGACCATGATGACTCATACCTTTTAATTATGGAAAGTGTCCAAACTCACTGACTTATATTCAGGTATTTGCATGCACTTAAAAACTGTAACCACCTTAACTCTTTATTTTCTCCTGATAAACTAAATGCACTGAGCTCTACATTAAAATATCTCTGATTTATCAACATTTTTTCTTGAAAATGGGTAATATCTTGGAAAGAAAAATGCAGTAATAATTGTGACTTAGCCTGAGTAGGCGATATAACATTGTGCTGTATCTCTCCTTGGATTTCACTGGTGGTTTAGTGCATAGCAGCTCTAAATAGATTTAACTGGGTGAAAAGGAAACCCTGTTCCCAGGCTATTTTTCATTTAATGATATCCATTAGGGTGGTGTCATTTTTCAAGATAACAAATAAACATAGTGACCACTACATTTTTGGATTAGAATGGAAACTGAAGAACCTTTGTGGAAGTCATTCAGCAGATATCATGCTTGACAGAGCTGATAGCTGAGATTTTATGATAAACTGCA
Organism: Numenius arquata; assembly: GCF_964106895.1. Taxonomy (NCBI): domain Eukaryota; kingdom Metazoa; phylum Chordata; class Aves; order Charadriiformes; family Scolopacidae; genus Numenius; species Numenius arquata. The sequence goes on from NC_133587.1 coordinate 43,145,557, forward strand.
GATCCAGTCTCAGTTTTACTAGCATTTTCCAACATGACATGTCATATGCGGTGGGGAACCTTGTGTGTCTAAAATGTCCACCTCTGTCAGGGCCCTGAGTATACTAACAGGCCTGAATTGCATGAGCCAGTTTCACTTGGGATCTCCACTCTCTGCTTACTGCTCCAGGAGCTCTGTTTAAGTTCAGTGAGAGCATAGCCCAGACAGGGCTGTGGTTGTCCTCAGCTCCTGGCTTGTTCTGCCCTAATGGAGAAGCCCTGCTTTGGAGGAGATCACCAAGTCCAACCATCAACCTAACACTAACAAAAACCATCACTAAGCCATGTCCATCAGCACCATGCCTACCTGTCTTTTAAATCCACCCAGGGATGGTGATTCCACCACTTCCCTGGGCAGCCTGTTCCAATTTTGATAACCCATTCAGTGAAGAAATTTTTCCTAATATCCAATCTTAACCTCCTCTGGTACAACTAGAGGCTGTTTCCTCTTGTCCTATCACCTGTTTCTTGGAAGAAGATACTGACACCCACCTCTCTACACCCTCTTTCAAGGAGTTGTAGAGAGTGAGAAAGTCTCTCCTCAGCATCCTTTTCTCCAGGCTGAACAACCTCAGCTCCCTCACCCACTCCTCATTAAGACCCACATTGCTCCCTAATGTCTTCATTCATGCTGGTCATCTCAAGCTCTGTGTAGTCAACAAATAGGGCATAATTCATCTTACTTTTCAATGGACATCTAAAGCAGTTAAGAAGTACTGAGCTTTGCCATATATGATTATGTTTCCTCTACAGATTGTTCAGATACAACTGTAACTTTTGGCAGGTGGAAGAAGGTGAAACACTTCCCACATGGCCAGAGAATCAAATCAGCTACTGAATTCAACATAGTAAGTTCATTTTCACCACGTGAGTCCCAGTACCGCATTTTCAGTCCAACATTTTTGTCAAGTGCGATGTGTTTACCATAAGCCACCACCAGAGAGAGAGACTAAAAGCACACATCAAGTCTGTTTCTATGATTATGGCAGTTTTTCAACTGTGGGATAACACCATTTAACAATTTGCCTCTTACCCTCACTCAGTAACTGTGAAAACTCACCTTTAGCCTGTTTGAATACCACGTTTTTTCGTGCATGGACTTACTCTGGCCATATGTCTTATAGTGCCCTGATTCTCAGCTGAGATTGTTTTGCAAATAAATACGTGGTTCTCTTCTGATGAGAAGCAGAGCTGAGCAATGAGTGGAATCTGGGCAGGAGTTTAGCATGACTACAGACAACAACGAAGAGCAGTAGATGTGCACGATATACCCCAGAGAGGAAGGAGAAGAGGTCAGAAATGATTAAACAATTCCTCTAAAATGTGCTACTCATGGCTAATAAATGTCAAAGTGCTATGAAGCATCATGAGACATGGAAAAGGAAATGGACAAGATACTAAATGTTTGGAAAATACTTGGAAAAACAACAACAACAAAAAATCTCAGTGACCTGGAAGCCAGCAAGGCAAGCTGTTTACAAAGTATTTGGAAGAGAGATCTGTTGACATGCAGTGGATACTGTGGCACACTGCCTTTTATGTGCCACTTCCATGACAAATGCCTCCAGCCTTTGGACGGTTCCCAGCAAACACGCTGGTAGGAGGAGAAAGGAGAATGCATGATGCTAAAAGCAAAGGACTAAACAATTGGAGGAAATGCCTTTGAGATAGCTCCTGGGGAGCTTGGCTATCTTCTTACCTAATAAAATAAATTTCCCTGGCCTACACATGTTCACTGAGACTGCTTTTCTCCTGGCGCTTTTCCACACTTTCGGACCAGTGTCTAAATGGTGCTGACACAAATAATTTCCCAAAGAAAGCTCAAGTCTGCCTCCTGTCTTTCTTCAAATAATAATTGCCTATGAAATCCATGAGAATCCCAGTATGAAGTCCTTTCCAAAAGTAGGTGACCCAGGAAGCTGCGGGCATTAATATACTCCAACATCTGTAGCCACTTGTGAAAAAAGAAGCCTTATGACTACAAGTCATGTCAGACAACATTGGTTTCCTTGCCTGAATGACTGGGTCTTGTTAAGTCCCGGTCCAATTGTTGGTCTTTCACAAGTCTTCAGATACATCTGGGTCATCTGAAGGCAGCATTTTCGTAGGACACGGGAAAAAGATTTGAATTCACAATATGACCTACTCAGTGGGAGTACTTCTGTGATTTGCTAAGAACATAAGTCCATTGAGGACAGAGCCTTTCCTTTAATCAGACAGCTGGAATATGGCATGAACTTCTACTAAAATGACATTTTTATTCATTGGCCATAGTTTTGTGTGTCAGTTCAACCTCTAGTAAACTGAATCAACATGGTCCAAACATAAGTGACAAACCTTTCTTGAAACCATCTAATGAAGACTGTTCCTGCCTTATGTTGAAGCAGTTGGTAAACAATAGGATTTGTGTCCTTTTCCTGCTGCCACTTTGAAATTATGAGCTGTAGACAGCCATCCAAGAAATTCTTGGAAAGGTCAAAGCTTGTTACAGGAGTTTAACAAAATATGACTTAAATCCAGCTTTGAAAAACCATTGAAATGTTGCCTAGCTCTGTCCATTTGAGTTGGCAAAGACATGAGCACACACAATGTACGCATCATAAAAACTGAGGCATGTAGAAAGACTTATTCTTTACCAGTGTCTTGACTGGGGAATGATCCTAGTTTTTTTTTCTCTCTCTGTATTTGCCATTTTTCCCCAGAAAGTAATGGTTTGCCTTTGGAAGTCCATTAGATTTTGTATAAGTTTCAGTCACACTTATCAATTGAAGTATGCAGCTAACAGATAGCTTAAATCACTGGGTCACCATGTCCATGGAGATCATGGAAAGATTCAAAGAGGAATATGAAGGGCTAATCTCTTTCTCACAGTGTCTTAGATTATATTGCAGAAAGTCAGCTTCTCCAGGGCATGGGAAGGAGAAATGGCTGTAATGGCTAAATACAAGGCTGGGATATGCTCTTTTTAAGTTCAAAGGGCTATGATGTAGATAACTAAAAATGAGATAGACATCTTTGTTGTACTTCATAGTGCACAGAGATAGGTAGGGTACAAAGTATCAGATTTACTCTCTTTGGATAAAATATATTGATCCTCAAACTCCCTACCTATTGATTATTTCTCTATTGAATACAATGTCTGTTTCAAATGTGTCTACATTGTATGTTGAATATAAGTATCAATTGATGTACCTTGATCATGGCTGTAATTACAAACAGCAGCTCAGTTCTTTCTGCCCAGTAAGAGAAGTGTTTGTAATTACTAACCTCAATTGTTAATGCTGTACTGCTCCATTACTGAACAAACTGAGCTGCTTCTGAGGCGTATTCTTGCTTTGCAGAGCAAGGTGATAGGAAAGTCAAATAGAGTATCTGAACTGAGAATTTGAGGCATATGGACTGTGTAACACAAGCTGTTTGCAGGAAGTAAAGCAATTCATTCTAAACAGAAGTGCCTGCTGAACCGCAGCCAATTTCTGAAAAGAAATCTGCCTTGTTTGGTTTTAAACATGGAAGAAGAGCATTTGGGGATAAATGTGGAAAGACAGATGAGTTTTAGGAACCATGTGTAAATGATAGCTCCATCCCACCTCTGCAGGTTCTCATACCCAAACACTAAAGTCATTAATAAGACTATATATGATAACAAAATACCTACTCCTTCTGCCTTATCCTCCAGTGTGAAGAGAAGGGCAGGAACTCCCTGGTCTCTCAGTCAAAATACCATTGCACCAAGGGGATAACTGCAATGCAGCTGCACCAATTTGGTGACAAGCTGAACATCTGCCTCAGAGAAATACATCTAGAAATCCTTGAGATCCATCCCACACACACACACCCTCAATCCAACTTGCTTAGCTGAGAAGTCTAAACATCATTTTTATGAACATACAGTCTGCAGTCTGTCAAAAAAACCCCGCTGCAGATGAACTTCAAGGGCTGATAAGGGACTTTCAGCAGAGGAACGGATGAAGCCTTAGGGAGGTAATGTGTCGCTAATGATGGCTGAGCTCACCCTGTAGACTTTCCTTAAGTGGCAGAAGATACCCCAAGCCCTACCCAAGCCATTTCCCATTATACTGGGATTATTCAAGACACCCTTTTACAGTCCTCACTCACCATTTTCACTCCCAAAGGGGAGGTGTGATCCTCTTGCTTTGGGAAATATCTAGTATTTGGAAGAAATACTCAAGCGTGTAGCTGATAAGGGGAGAAAAAACAAACAAAAACTCACACAAGTTAACAGTTCCACCTTGTACTACTCATCTCAGTTCTTTTGAACTTGCTTAATGTTAAATTCACTCCCTTTATGGGTTCTGAATCTTTTATGGACTTATTTATTAAAAGAGAAGCCTGTCCTTCCTTTCCATAAGCCCATCTGTTGTCAGTGAACAGGGACATAAGAATGACTGCACAGGTTCGAATCACAGACCCATCCAGCCCAGTATCTTGTTTCCATAAATGGCCAATACCATTTCCAAATGCAGGTGCCTCAGAAAGAGTGTAAGGATAGACAAGGCACGTAGCAATAATTCTCCAAATATTTTCCCAACCTCCAAGAATTTACAGCTCAAGTACTTCCTGAAATACAGGGGCTGTCTTTCTGCTTAATAACCCCTCATGGATGCTACTTCTATGAGGTCATCCAGTTCACCTCTGAGCCCATGTCAATTTTGAGCATCCAAAACATCCCACAGTGAGGAGTTCACATCTTAATGATACATTCCCTGCTCTCTGTAGGACTTAATCATAAGTATCCTTCCTCTTTATTCAGGTAGTTAACCAATAACTTTAATTCCTCAGGGATTTTGATGGACCTTGCCTGGAGCAGTTATTAGAAGACTTCAGAGACTGCTTGAAGGGTTTGAAATTCTATTTGCAGGAAAAATCAGCAACAATGTAGATGGTGTTCATGCCAGCAGGTACAACCATCTCTATTGCAGACATCCCTGTCTGAGATGATCACCCAAAGTGTTCATTGACAACAGAAACAGCAGAGTCTAGGACCTGCTGTCCTCATGTCCTCCTAAAGAAAGCAAGAAGATTCCTCCTTAACATGTCTTCTTCCATCCTTTAATCATGAAGGTAACCTGGGGTCATTGGCTCAGGTTAAGAAGTTTAAAATTCAAGTAAATCCCACCACAGATGTTTCCAGGCAATGGTGGCTGAGATTGCACTGCTGTCAGACAGTGACAGCAGACCTCACAAATAAACCAAAAGTGCAAATCACAGAGTGTTGTTGGAAAGCAGTCATGGTTGATTAAAGTTTTGGAGTTCATGCAAATAAAATATTTCCCTGTCAAATCTACTTCTACTGTTTCACCTTCTCTGCTGGACAAAAGCAGGGAATCAGGCCAAATGTGGACCTGCATGGTATAGATTCAGCTGGCACTTGTGGTCATTCCACTCCTGTCTTGGACATCTGCATGAGACTCATCTGTCAGATCTCGGCGCTCTCCAGGCTTCAGCAATCAGACTGTTAGACAAGCAGGAAGGAACACATGGTTTTGAGCAAAAAGGGCAGATAAACAGGGGTTGAGGAGATTTACAAATGCTAATTCTTGGATAAACATCCTCATCTGGACTCCGGTCTATCAGTTACAAGCTGGAAACCCTGCCCTGCCTGTAGTTCAGGGTGAAGTTTCCCACTCCTGCGGACTCCTCCTAGGAGGAGTTGTCTCCACCGTCCTCACGCTTTTCCAGAGCAAGAATTAGCATTAACCCCATTTCAGTAGAAAAGAAAATGGGCCATGGAACAGTTAACTCTGGAGTCCCTCAGCAGTAGTGCTTTCTGAGCCCAGATTAATGCTCTAAGCCTGGGCTGCATGAGTGGTCTTGAAATACTGGTCCAGTTTAGCATATTTGGCAGAGAGCATCCCCTTGTGCTTCTCTACAGCCAGATTCAGGTGGCCACCCTCATGTGTGTCTATGAACTGTCAGTCATCCAGACCGGGTTCATGGAGTCACAGGGCAAATATCAAGCTGCAGCTGCCTTGCACCTTCCCCAGCTTTTACTCTTAGTCTCTCTCCCTCCTCATGTCACAACACGCTGCAGTCATCTCCCATCATGTTACCAGCCCTAACACACTCTGAAATACCTGTGAGACAATTCCTAAAGCAATCTTTTGCTGTTTGTTGATTTCAGTCTTCCTTGCTATGTCTTAAAAAATGTAAGAAACAAAAATACCTCTTACACGCAACGTCCTAAATCCACATTCAGGCAGTGGAATAACAACCAAGGTTTGGTGCCAGTGCAGAAACAACACAGCAGCTTGTGTTGATTTCAGATCTGATGGAAATCAGGTTCCTTGTTGTCTCTGAATATGGACTTGGGAATCCAGCCTAAAGTGGGTCTTTGTTTGTAGAAAGTTGTCTGTCCTTTTCAGGCTTGAAAAGGACAAAAGATTCTAGCTTGTGTGGTTTAGAGAGTTTATTATGGTATGTCTTGAAGAAGAGATGTGTAGTCCTTTCCTGAACATCCCAGGTGCTATACCGAAGATGAATATAAGTTATAGGATGCAGGACATACTTATCACATACTAACGCTTGAGCACACTCCAATTTATAATTACTGTGCTCCTATCTCTTGCAGTGCTCAAAATGTCAGGAAAAAGGCTAATAACCAGGATTGCCGTTTCCTCCAAGTAGGCAAAGGATCAACTGGACTTCAATGGTTCACACCTGCAGAGCTGACCTCTCTTCCTTGCCCCACAAAAAGGGCAGTTGTGTCCATAACAGAGAGTCCCTTGTTGGAGCATTGTCCTCTATGGGGAAGTGTTTGTTGGTCCCAGCTGAAATTATGCCAGAGAGCCAGATCCAGACCTGGGCCATGATTGCCTTATTAATGTAGAGGGAGTCAGAGGACATGAGGGAAACAGAGGGACCGTGAATTATTTAACGGGATATGATGCCATTCCATTATGCCATATATCCCTCTCTTTTCTTCCTTACACATGTTCATTTATTTACACACACACGTACACATATTCAAGCTTATATATACATACCTAATTAGATACATATTCAATATAACTTCAAATATAAAATGTTCTATGGAAACTGAGTACACAGATATAATAGTATACGTATTCACACATATATATATGTATATATACACATATATGTATATTTATAATGTATGCATGTGTATATACAAACATATAAATGCACATACACCTGTTGACACCAACTCTTATGCTTTTTCTAATAACTAAATCTCAGCCACAAATGTTCTTTGAAGCAATAGCCCAGTCTGGCTATGACTAAACAAACTTTTTATCCTGGAAGAAAGCAGCAGAAATATCTGTTATTCTGTTAAAAAAATAAATAAACCAAACCCACCAAAACTTATAGATGAAAAGTCACAATGAGGGAGGAAGAGGATTTGGAACTGACCCTGCCTACGTGACACAGAGTAGCAGGTGTCTTTGATGGACAGAATCATACAGTGCCAAAATGACCCCTCCTGGGCTTTAACACAACCCCGACTGGGCAGGGTGCCCTCCTGTTGGGCTGCTCTGCTCTTACGCCGTTCACTGGGAGCCAGCGATGCTCAGATGCATCCTCTGTGCAGGTCAGCAATGGTGATTTTGGATACTAGCCCCCTCTGCATTGCCTTTGGCAGCACAAGGAGGCTCTCTGGGCTGCTGCCCGTCGCAGGGGCTCCTGGGCTGGTTCCTCCCCACCTGCTCCTGCAGTGGGTGGAACAGCAGAGGATCTACCAGGCAGCAAACCTTGTGTTGCTCTCCTGCAGCTGTGTTCCCCCTCCTTTCCTATGCCTTCCTGATCAAGGTCACGGGGAGATGATAATAGCTGTATCACAGGAAACACAGCCACGCTTTGCCTTTTCCTCCTTTCTTGGGAGCTGGGGGGTGCGGCCGTCAGTGAGATGATAAATAGGCACATTGAGCAGCCTCCCACTTTGATTTGGATCCTGCAGAGAGGCTGGGGCAGAGCCAGGAACATGGCAAAATGCTTTAACTTCATGAGGAGAGGGACGTGAAGGTAGGAGAGGAAGGGCATGTTCAAAAACACACACCACTAGTTTTCTGCTCTCGTCGCTGGTGCAACCCTCAAACACCCATAGCTCAGGGCTCTTTGCAGGCACAAAACATGTGCTGCTTCTCCCCTTCTGGAGGCTGTAGAAGTCCCTCAGCCCAAGGGTGTAGGATTTCCAAGGCTGACTGATTGTGAACTGAGTTTCATGGCAAGCCCAAGGTGATGTTAGAGTAGATATCGTTCCTCCCTCTGTGCACATCTTGCCTTGCCAGAGGTTTGCAGCAGAGAGGGAGCTGTGGACCGTGTGCAGAAGAGCCAAGTCATGGTGCAAGGGGCACGCTGGTGTGGTGCCAGCCAGAGCCCAGAGGTGCTGCCTCTCTCACAACACAACAAAAATGTGTTGTTCCTCCTCGCAGAGAGATTGCTGTTTCCCAGAAGGTTCCTGGCACCTCACAGAGAAGATGTCAGTGCTTTCATTGAAAGGCTGCACCTCTGGCACCCTCGTTTAGGTCTCTGAGAAGTGCAGAGCACCCCAGGCATTGGACGTTGATTCCAGATGATTGAGAAATGGATTCAGAGGAATCACCATGAGCCAGAAGGGTTTGGGTAAACAAGGTGTCAGAAGACACCAGCTTTTTCCACCTGTCCCCACCCTTTGCTGACAGCCCACAGCCATGTCACCTCAGGGAATGGTGTCCAGATGCATCCTTCTTTCCCAGGAATAACAAACACCTCTGAGGCAGTCTCTTCTCAAGCCTTACTAGGGCAATTCCTCATGTGAGCCTGTGTTTCCCTGCTTGACTCATTTCCTGTTTTGTCACCAAGGGAAGAGAGGCACCTGGCGACCAGCAAGTGCCAAAAGTTGCATCTTTGGGGTTTGGAGGAGGGTGTGAGGAGGGTTAATGGGTTCCCTGGATCACCAGACCTCTCCACTTGCCAGGAAAAACACCACCTGATTTACCAGCAAGTGGGGCAAATGCTCTGAGGTTTGTAGCTCTTTGCAACCTGCTGACATGTGTCCTAACCTCTGTGGTTCCTGGAAGCCTGATACCCAAGGTTCATGCTCCAGATTGTGCGATAGGATGACATCTGTCACACCACGGGGTGGGGTGGCACCCTGGACCCCATATGGCGGTGGGAGGAGGCGATTAGGAAACCCACCAGCCAGCGGTGCATTATCCTCCCCAGTATTGGGACTCCTGTCTGCCAGCCTTCTGACAATTACGGTTGACATCCCAGAGCAGAAGAGAGTAGCACCATGATGTGAATACCCAAATCAAGGACCTGGGTGAGGAGCATATGGTGGCAGATAACAGGATGAGTTTCATGCTCAGCGTGGGGGACATTAGGGACCTCCTGCTGCAGCAGGGGGAGGCGGGAGTGAAGCAACTGCTTCTCCTCTCCTTCTGCAGTGACAGGTGCTACAGTCACATCTCACATTGTCCCTGACGCTTTATGGACACACCGGAGGAGGAACAATCTCCAGAGAAAAAGAGTGTCACAAAATACCTTCCTCTCCTTCTCCATCTGGTATAAATATACCCCCCAGCAGTGCCAGTGGACTCAGCTTGGATACCCATATGAGGAGCCAGAGGAAAGGCAGAATTAGCCAGGATGGCTGTTATTAAAAAGCTGTCCCACCATGTGACTTCGAGCAAACATTCTCCAAGCCTCCTGAATAACGAGAGGCTGTTAGTGCCAGCTAATTAGCAGCAAGCTAATAGCTCAGTTGCTGGAGCCCCTGGCTGCAAGTAAATTAAGAACAAAGGAAATGAAATCTACTGAACAGAAAAGTTGTTGGGGGTGGTAGCATAGGACAGTTCCAGGAATAAACTTAATAGGCTTAGTAGTATTTAGGTGTAACTAACAAGAGTAGAGGTTCACATGCTGCTTGCTAATTTGTTCCATCCTCTTGACTGAAGGCAAAGAGAAGGGACAGAAAATGAAAAAATGCGTGGAGTGGAAGAAAAACAAACATTAAATTGTCTTCAAAGGGAAGACAAACTATTTTAAGCTGCCTTTAGATATTTCCCCCCCAAACAGGTTTTCAGGCAAAAGTGAAGCAAGATGGAAAGGGAAGCGGGTTATCAACTTGGGCACCGCTTGAGGAGTCAAAAGGTGTGGAGTCAGCCTTCGAGTCCACTGTCCTTCACTGCAAACCTTAGGCAACTCACCTAGTCGAGCCTATGCCTTTGCCACCTTCTGCTCCTGTCCAGCCACCCTGCAGAGACCGCTTCCATGTATTTCAGCAGAGAGTCTGACCATTGCAACCAATCCCTTGGGAAAAGTTGTTCTGTCATCCCATTTACTTTGAAAATGGTGTTTTCAGGTGGATTTCTTTCCCTCTTCTTAGCACATGTGTATTTTTAAACTACAATAAAAATATATATTATTGTTCCTGATGTAACTGATTTTTTTCCTAATTATTGCAATCTTTTTATTCATAATTCATAAACATTCTTGTTGCGATCATTAGCCTTTGTAAAGCATTGTCACAGGACAGAAGTGAGACCAAGGCCCAATTTTTTTAAGCAACTTAAGCTCCTGACTCCCCCTGCCCTCCAGGAGACCTTGATGTTCAAATACTCCTTTGAGTCTGGGCCTGACAGCTCCACGGGGGGTTCCTAGTCTGAGGATATGAGGTTAGATCCATGAATCCTTCCCCTTTTTATGGCCACATCCAACCTGGGACTTCAGTCCTAGAGTATTTATTTTTTCCATGATTTAGCCCCTTCTTCAGGTCCAAAAAGAATGGATACTGCAGAGATTGCATAGGCAGCAGCAGTGCACTACCTACACTTTGAATCAGTAGGTCTTTCCTCCAGATTTTCTCATTTCAATGACCACATATCAAAGTAAAATCTCTTTGGAAAATATATTTAGCTGAATTTTAGCTGAACTTTCTCCAGCTACTAAATCAGAATTCTCCTCCTGCATCTCACAGAAGAAAGAAAGGGTGAGTTTTGCAGCAAGATGTCTTTAGAGTAAAATCTGCCTTGGCCAAGAGCAAAATTGCAACCCAATTTTCCCAGTCAAATGAGAGATGAGCCACCAGGGAAAAGTCAAATTTACAATTTAAATAGTAGGTTGCTTATAGTAGCAATGTTGTTAATAATAATAACAGTAATAATATATGGACAGATATAAATTCATGAAGAATAAAAAGATATTTATTTACTTTGGTCAGCGAGAGAACCCGTGATTAAGTCCAGTGGCCTAATGAGTTCACAGGTAATGACTCAGCTGTAGTACCTGTCCATGTGCATAGTCTTCAGATGTATGACGTGCTCTGGCTTAGCCAACCTTTGACGGGAAAGAGGTGAGGTTTGACCTTGCAGTTGGGGTGGGCAAAGACCATGCTCACACAACCACGTAACAGATGACAAGTTTCAAGCCAAATTGTCTTGATTGTACACTTGAGCTGCACCTCCTGATGGTGAAAACTCACTGCTGTAGGTATGTGTGGTTGCACTCCATCATCCTGGTCTGAGGAGGCGGGGAACTGAAAACATTTTTGGTGACAAGTCACTAAATACGAACGGTTTCAGTCTCTGTTGACATACCAGGCATGGGGCCTGTGATTACACGATCACCCCACAGAGTGCCCTGACCTCACCCTCTTCTATTCTGTGGGAACACAACTAAATCCTTCTCGTACGTCATTAACAAGGTCTCAGTTGCAGGATCTTCACTGGTGGTAGAAACCAAAGAAATAGAAGGGACCCGCTTAGACTTTTTTGCAATGTCCATCCTTGGCACTGGTTGCAAGAGAAGTAATTTCTTGGTTTGTGGCTGGAATCTGTAACATTCGTGAAACAGGCAGCTTGCAAAAAGTAAACAGTAGACAGTAGGTTACTGAGGCCATCCATAGTCCTATTTAAGACTCACAGGTTTCCTCCTTAGTTCTTTTAATTTCTGCACACTCCCTGCCATTTCTCCAGGCCCAAGCTGGGCTCAGACCGTATGTCAGTCTTATCTGGCCGTCAGTCCATTTGCTGATTTCAACCTGAACAACAGGAAACCTCTTACACAGTGAGAATCTCACGGAGCCTGTGAACTCAGCTCTCAGAGAATCCTCTCTGTGTGGTAACAAGTTCCTTACAGATAATGTATGAAGATGAAAAATATTTCTTCTCAACTTGTGATGTTCTGTGTGCTGAGTACATCCTGGTTACCCTGGTTTGTAGCCCTCTTTTGCTCAGATCAGACAGAGGGTGGACTGGAGGTGAAGATTCACCTAAACTTGGTTCATCTAAGCACTGACACGGCAGACTTCACAATGTACCAGACAATTGTCATTAAATGATTTTACAGAGGGAATACAACAGGAGGGAGGGGGAGACAAGCAGCTTGAGGGTGTTAGCCAGATGATCTCTGAAGTTAGCAGTTACAACTGCAGAGGTGACAGTCTGTAGATGGTCATCAGAGCCTTCCAGCTCTTGGTTCCTCATGCATAGCACAGCTACATCAGGGGTTATCAGCACATCTTGTTTTTCTTCAGTCCAGCATCAATAGGATTAGTTTAAGTTACTAATAAAACTAGGGTAAACAACTCTACCTGACTTTAAACTTAGAAAATCCATTAGGTTATCACTCTAAGAGATATATTGGTTAAATGCATTGGATGGAAATGGTCAGCTTAAATCTTTACAGCTGGCTCCACAGCTCATCTAAGTCTTCAGGACACAACAGATTTCTCTGCTTTCAGGTACGGTAGCAGCTTCAACACTTCAAAGTAGACTCTTCTCCCTTGCTGATGCATTGGGTAAAGGCTTTGGTAGGGGATGGTGGCTATTTGGGCATTAGAAAGCCTTGTATTTGTTTCATTTTTATTGGTGTGAGAGTTTAATAGAGATAAATACAAAATCAAAATTGCTTACCTACCACTTATCAATCCAACAGTCAGTGAAGATCCCCAGGATCTCCACAAAGATAGGTCATTCTGTTCTGATGTCTACACAGAGGTTTGGGCAAATCTCCTTTGTCATCCAAGCTGGAAAGCATTGCCCTATCTACTTAATTTCTCAAAGAAATGTATTGAATTTAAAGGATATCTCATGCTGTCTTGATTTGTGCTGGTTTAATTCTAGGGAGAACCCCTGGAGTCAATTTTCTGTCCATGGTTAAAGCTATTAATGACTCTGTGCCACAACTTTGTTGTGGGCCAAGGCCTGGGAGATAGACATTTGCAAATAGACCCAAAAAAATGATATCACAGCAGTCCTGGAAAGCTCTCCCAAGTGATCCTGAAGAGTGCAAGACAGGGGGGATTCCCTTCTGGTACCTACAAGCAAAGCTGGTTGGGCAGGGACAACATTGCAATGAAAAAGATGCCAATTCAGGGTGGGCTTTGAAGTTTGAAGACAGTTTCCCCACAGAGTCTTGTATAGACAAAGCAATACAAGTTTCAGCATGGCCTGCTCATATGTGATAATTTCCTTGATGACTCAAGACACCGAGTTTCTTTCTGTCCTGACCAGCCTGCCTAAAAAGGACAGCAGTACGGGTGTCCAAGAAGACAAAATTACACAACAGGTTGTTCCCCTGCATTGTAATACATAGTCTACATCACACTTTTCCTTCTCCACTGTTCCCAGATGACAAAGGCTCCCCCTTCGCAAGCTGCAAAGCAGCCCCTGTTCAGGAATGTCATTACTAGAGGGGCTTTAAAATAAAGCAGGGCACACAAAAATGTGATGACTTGTCAAAAATGCAGGCTGCAAGGTGTTTAAGGCATGAATTTCCTCTTAATGAAGCCTCGCTGAGGGAATATTGCATTCAGCCTAGAGTGCAAGCGATGATGTATCACAAATTTATGGCTGTCCCCTAGTGTTTCCCAGAGTGAGGAAGGGGGCACAAAAATAGCCACACAAGGAAGGGCTTGTAAAATCACCGCCATTCAAGTTGTTGCTTGGCCCCAAGCCATATCTGTCAAGGGTTTTCAGAGCATTAGGGAGAAACACAGCTCAGCAGGACCACCGATTAGATGCCAAACCTGGGTGGATTTCCCTTTGGGTGGGCAGTCCAGAGTTGTTTTGGATGGGTAGGACATCGCAGAGGGTTAAACATCATCATGGGCTGCGTTAAAAAGGAGCATGAAGGAATGCACTGAAACAGGTTGTCTGTCAGAAAGTTGCCTCCCCAAGTCCCGATAGTCACATTCATCTCTTCTACCCCAAAACAAATGGCCTGTTTTTTCCATCTGGAAGTGAGTAGAGGTAATGGCATCACGAAGAGGGGATGTGAAGTCTTCCCTTCTCTGCAGATGAACAAAGCAATGGTCTGTTTGACCTTTCCGCCTTGTTCCTTTTAACATTCCTCCACCAAGGATACCATCCACCACTCCTGTCCAGGTAGGTGTATCATGGAAAGCCAAATTCAAGTGTGAGGTTAACACTGGTTGGTGTAAAATTTCCTCAATCTACAAGTAGACACAAGGCAGGTATTTCTATTGCTTAAGTGAACAGGTATCTAGTCATATATGGCCATATCAAGCTAGAGGGACAAAGCCTGGCAGTGATCAAGCTTAGATCAGATGTAGTATTCATTCCCACAGTCTCTGCAGCTATAAATCAACATCAGGTAGGGCTGTGGTCTCTCTTCTGCTCTGTGCTCCACACACCACTCACAGATACTCCTTTGTTTTGATAGCTGGTCTTACCAAATGGGGAGGGATTCACAGAGGAGGAGAAAGGCTGCATTTTTAGTCTTTGAGTACTTAAAGGGGGCCTACAAGAAAGGTGGAAAGAGACTTTATCAGAGAAGGGAGTGATAGGATGAGGGGTAACGGTTTTAAACTGAAAGAGGGGACATTTTAGGAAGAAATTCTTTACTGTGAGGGTGGTGAGACACTGGAACAGGTTGCCCAGAGAAGCTGTGGCTGCCCCATCCCTGAAGGTGTTCAAGGCCAGGCTGGACAGGGCTTTTAGCAACCTGGTCTAGTGGAAGGTTGCCTTGCCAAGGGTAGGGGGGTTGAAACGAGATGATCTTTAAGGTTTCTTCCAACCTAAACCATTCTATGATTCCATGATTTATGGGAGGAGAAGGGGAGAAGTGTTTGATTTGACAGAACCCTGAACACAAAGGAGTTTTTCTAAAAGATACCTTCTGCTTTGCCACCATCATGCAATAAGATATTCTCCATCCATCCCTTGTGGAATAACCCTTGAGAGCAAGACAGGGCATAAGATACTACAGAAAATGAGGTAAAATTTTACAGGGTTCAAAAAGCTGGCGTCCTTCCCACAGCCTCACCAGTGACTTCCAAAATTGTGTGAGGTCAGAGCTGGGACTAGCACTGATAAGGATAGGAGTGAACTTGTCCGGGCAGGTGGAGCACAGAGATTGATTTTCTTTGGGTTGAATTTTCTAACTGGCTGCGTTTCACCGCTGACGTCCCTCAGGAAGCAGAGTGTACACATTGGACTATGTTCAGCACCATTTGGCGTCAGCAAAGTTGCAATAGGGACAAGTTTTGGCCCCGTAATGCTAAAAACAGCTCTGTAGCCTGTTTCTTTGACTACTAAATAACTTTTCCTTCCGTGTCATTCTTCTTTAACGGGACAAAGTTGGCTTGTGGTGCCTGGAAGTGTGAGACCATCATGGGAGATACAGGTCATTGCAGAAAGGAGCATTGTATCTCTATTTTACCTAGAGGCACGCCGAGGTACAAAGAGGTGAAGCAGGTCACGCAGCAGATCTCTGGGATTAGAATTCGTGTCTCCTGACTCCCAGCCTAAAACTTAATTTGAAGTCAAATGTGACTTGACAGTATCCTTTTAAGCCTGGAATTTTACAGACTATAAAAATAAAATGATCAGTTTTGACTAAAGCACCTTACTGACTTTAAGAAATAAAAAAAAAAAAAAAAAAAAAGGGAAGAAGAAAAAATAGAGACTAACCTAAAAGTATTCAGTTAATGGGTTGATCTCAATCCAAACAGAGAAAAATGGTGGAAAAAAAACCCCAAACCTACAGAACATTTTCAATCAGAAGTCAGACTTTTGTCTTTCATGATTCCCAATCATTTGAGATCTTTTTCGCAGGTAATTTGAAACAGCTGACATTTTCCCTACATGAAAGAATAAACATTTAATTTGCACTGCCGATTTGGGAGGAAGAATTCTAATCCTATTTGCTCAGCCTTAGCAGAAGCACAGTCGAACGCAAGATCCGTAATTACTGCCTTGGTGCTACACACGGCGCAAGTAATTCAATTAGGAATCCCAATGGGGAGGATCAGGCAAAAACAATACAAACCCAATATTTAGCAAATGGGTTTTAAGTCCCATCCAGTCTTCTGGGTCAGTGGTTCAAGGCGGCAAAGGCCAACAGCTTCAGAAGGTCGGTTCCCAGAGGTGTCTGGGATTGCTGGCTTCCATAAAGACAAACTGGTGGTCCCTCCTAGATGGATGTCTGTCATGTCCAAACACTACTGGTCTTTTGGAGCTACCAGTCATCTCTTTGTCAGCCTCTGTGAAAAATTCAAGGGTTAAATGTGTTTCTGAGGAAAGCAAAATCATTTGTATCTCTAGGTGACCCATATGGAAGAGTCAACAGGCAAGACTTAGGCTAAATTTACAAAATCATGATTATGCGGCCTAGTTTTTAGATTAGATTATGTGTCCTTCTTCTGTCTCTCTAACCCACATTTTTGGGTAATTTTTATCATTATTTGTGTTTCAAAAATGGTTTTGAGATGAGTGAGGAATGGGGTGGAGCAAAAAAAGATCAGAGATTTTTAAAAAATGATCAAAGACAGAAGGAAATGTTTTGGGTTTTTTTATTCTGGAAGTAAAAAGCTGGAGGGCAAAGCAAAGAACTATCCTAAATGCGTAAAAGACTTCTGCAAAAGCCTTGTACACTGGGTGGGAAAAACAGGAGAATAGATCTTCCAGGGAAATGATAAAATAACTGGGACAGGATTCCTTTGTGCTACTGAAGATAGTCACAGAAGCAGTGGAGTCAAGGATGGAATATGTTATTCTGACACGGACGTTTAGAATGGGTCCAACGAACCCTACTTTAGAAATGCCTGTTTACCTTGATTGACTCCAAAGGGAGCCCCAGATGGACAAATTCATCTCTAGATGTCTAGCCGGCACAAGTTTACATAGAGGTGACATAAATATTGGCTTTGGGAAAACTTTCTAGTGACAACTGTAACACAGTAGAAGCATATGTCACTTTGGAGAAGGCATGGAGCCTTTGTTATTAGAGATTCAAATACAAGTTACCTAAATGCTTGCTGGGGTAAAATTTCTGCATTTGATGCTGCCCTTGGGTGAAGCATGGATTATGATCACTGAGACCTCCATCAGGCGGTTTTCTGAACTGCCTTTCTGTGGGTGAGCATACAGACTCTGCCAAAGAGGAAGGTTTAGAGGTACTCCTCCAAGGCTGACAGGAATTACAGAGCTCTAATCAGAGATATTTAACATCTAACAGTGGGGAGACCAGGGCTTATTGCCATCCTCTTGTGGGATCTTAGATGATCACAGGGGCTTGATTCAGTTATGTTCAGATAAGGTTATTTGAGATGTCCTCAGACAGCTTGTCTGGTCATCAGCTACCGAAGGTCTCCCATTGGCCCCGTGACAAGTCTGTCAGCAACTTGTGCATGTCAAAGACACCTGAAGGAGCCCAACTGGCTGCTGCTATCCATACTCTGACAACTGAGACAAGCTCCTAAGATTCTTCTACAGCCAAGAAGAGATGCTATTTCCAGTGAGCATTGCTCTCCCTGTACTCAGCCAATCACCTGCTGAAGCTGTCTCTTGCTTTCCCTGGACTGCTGATTTAAGAAAAAATTATCTTGCCCTATGGCTGAGTTGGCAGACATGCAGAAAACACACAAACCCAAATCATAGAATGGTTTAGCTTGGAAGGCACCTTAAAGATGATCCGGTTCCAACCGCCTGCCATGGGCAGGGACACCTCCCACTACGCCAGGTTGCTCAAAGCCCCATCCAGCCTGGCCTTGAACACCTCCAGGGATGGGGCATCCACAGCTTCTCTGGGCAACCTGTTCCAGCGTCTCACCACCTTCACAGTAAAAAATTTCTGATATCTAATCTAAATCTCCCCTCTTTCAGTTTAAAACCGTTACCCTTTGTCCTGTTGCTGCACTCCCTCATAAATAGTCCCTCCTATCTCTCCTGTCGGTCACCTTTAGGTACTGGAAGAATGCTATAAGGTCTTCCCAGAGCTTTCTCTTCTCCAGACTGAACAACCCCATCTCTCTCAGCCTGTGATCATCTCCAGCCCTCTGAACATCTTCGTGGCCTCTTCTGGACTAGCTCCAACAGGTCCACATCCTTCTTGTGCTGAGGACTCCAAAGCTGGATGCCATACTCTAGGTGAAGTCTCACCAGAGTGGAGTAGAGGGGGAGAATCACCTCCCTTAACCTGCTGGCCACGCTTCTATTCCCTATCCAAAATGGGATATTTCTTCTACAATGCACAATTTCAGTTCAGAACAAGCATGGAAAATCAAACAGGATCTGTGTTTCAGAGAAGTGTGTCTGATGCCCATTGCTTTTTCATGACCTGAAATTTTTCATCTGCCGGACATCCTTATGATGTCACTGTCTCCATAGCAGCAAACTGACATCACTGTGGGAGGATGATGGCTAAAGTCAGGCTTGAGTTTTGCTGGTTCATGCAGGTGGTAGCTTTGAAAAAACAATCAAACAGCAGAGAGGAGTGAAAACCAAGGATCATAAGTCAAATGGTACCTATGTGCACTATGTGTACTTTTTCAGGTTCGAAACAAAGCTTATAGAACTGGAGTGGGGGGACCTGGAGCTAAGAAATTGTAATAAAGAGTGGGATACTATTTAAAGTTCACTTTAAAATGAGTTGTTTTTTTATTTCTTGCTGAAAAAAATACCCATTACCCTAAAAATAATTCTTAGGCTGAAAATGAAGGAAGTAATTTTATTCCATACATAAACTAGATGGTGGGATTTTGTCTTTGTTTTTAACTAGGTCTCAAAATATTATTTAAAACAAAAAAATTAAATGCTTGATATCTAAAACAACCCCAAAACTATTTCAGAAGTCCCCCTTCATTCATGTATTAGTAAATACAGAGGTTGTTTTCCTTATCTTATGTCATGTAAGAAGAGGTGTGTGGCTCCTCTCTGGAGTCACAGCAGGTGGGCACACACTGTATCGTAGCTCCAGGCACATCAGGGACATCTCAGCCACCCAGCGATGGACAAATCCCAGTTGTCTCCAAAGACAGCCTGGACGAAACAGACACAAAAAGGAGTTTCAATCCCTTTTTACACTCTCTTGTCCTGATGCTAGTGATATTTCTAGCCTCATGGTGCTGACAGGGAGAAAGGTTTACAAGAGGAACAAGAGATGGAAGAGAACCGACATCAGCTTTGGGCCTCTTTCCCTACAGCCCCCTTTGTAAATCTGCACCCTCCCTAAGGATTGTTTTATCCTGACATGTTAACAAGGGGCTATTCAACACTGCTCGTAAACTATGTATTCATTCTACTTGTTTTGTCTGATTGAAAGCATTTAATAATTTAGTTTCCTTTCTGGTGTAAGAGATATTTAATTAACTTTTGTTCCACTGACTGAACTGATTTTAATGAGAACAACTTATTGTGGTCAACATTTCAGAGTGGCATGAGGCTTAAATAGTAAATCATTACAGAAAGAGTAGGCTTTCCATATCTTCCTGAACTAGGGCACTGGATTATCTGTCCAGGCTAATGGTCATCCCTTCTTTAATCCCTTCCCAAGCCCAGACAATGATCTTGCTCCACTGACTTGTTTTAACTGTTGTCTGAGACAATCTATCTTCCCCAAAAAAATGCTGGAGCACCTGCAACTACTCAGACACTGAATGGAGAATGCAAGTCACCCCTATATTTTGCTATATTTAGCACAAGCCCTTTTCAAAGTTTGGAAATGTTAATAGAGCACTAAAGGGTGTAAATGTAGGATTCAACTAAGTGCCAGTTAGCATGCAAACCTAGACAGCTGGATGTAGGTTCCTCTGTGTTGCTATATTCCTTGTGTAGTTGTGGAAGAGTCAATCAAAGGCCAATATAGACCAAATCTAGGTGTATAGGATGACCTGAACCATTATTTGGGATACATTGACTGTACTGATTAGAGGTTTAATTCTGTTGTCTATGTAGAGGTGCCTGGTGTGGAAAAAGACAGTTGACACATTGATATGGAGCTGGCCAAAGGACCTATTATCACGTGGATCAGCAGCTGGAAGCCAAGACGTCTCAAATACAATTGGCCATACACACATGGACAGCTCTAGTTCATGTGGAGACACTGACCTGTATGGTCTTCGCACAGTAAAAAGGAAGACACAGGTGCCTAAATAGGCACCTAATACCATTTTATAAACTACGGAGTGTCAACATGACCTCCAGCTGCTTCTCTAGAGGGTTGGGTTCTAAGTTTTGTATCTGCCAGACTCCTATCAAAGTCTCATGCTTTTTGACATCTCCAGTGACCTTTGGCCATGGGTAGGCAGCTGATTCATGCCCATTTGAGACTTCTAAGAGAAAGCAGATGATTCCTGTTGTCAGTTGCTTGCTCAAGTCACCTAAGAAGGCATCAAAGAAGCAAGGAACTGGATTTCAGCTTCGTAGTTTTAGAGTGTTGGCCCGAACTACTGCTCTATCCTGCTTCTAGGTCTGCTGGGTCACTTCTAAACATGTATGCTGGGCCTGCCCACTCCCCTCAAAGCCCAGGGCTTTTACATCTCATGCAGGGCACTTTGAACTAATTCCAATCGCTTCAGAAAGAGACAGTGTTTCCTGTTTCTGCAACCCAGCAGACTCCTTAATCCTTTTATCCAGCTACTATTGTGCCAACTCGTCCTTGTGTTCCTGTTTGACCTCATCTTGATTCTTTCATCCACAGGCTCCCTTCCCACCCCCTGCACAAGGCATGTGCTTTAGCACTCTGTGAAACAGAGCTATGTGCTTTATAGGGAAAGAAACTCTTGGGCAAGTGTACATAAAAACACACTCGCACACACACATGCACACATGCCCCAGGTCAGCCTCTCCCTGTTGCTTCACCTCCTCCATTCCCCAGCCAACTGTGACACTGAACAAGTCACTTAACCTCTCGCTGTCTGAGTTTACCCAGCCATTAAATGGGGATAAAAATACTTCACCTACCTCAGACAGGACATGTGGGTTTAATTCCTTCATGTTTTCAAAGTGCTTTGAGTTCCTGAACTGGACAAGAATTGGCTTAAATTTTCTCAGGTGACTAAGGTTTGTAGTGCCCAATTTGACACACATAAAAGTGGTCTTGCTTGTCCTTGCTTGTTTGCTTCAACACTAAGGCTTGCCAGGGGACCTTAAGCAAATTGACTTTGTGCTTTTTCTTTGAATAGGAAAAAGGATTTTTGCCACAGAGGGTATGGAACTCTAAAGAAACAAATCATTGTGTATGAGGCGTTTCTTTCAGTTCAGGACAACTAATGTGTTCTCTTGAGCGTGTGTTTGTAAGATACCAGGCTCAGAGAGGAACAGTCTGCTTGCACCAGCACAAAATTAATTTTCACTGATTTTTATTTTCCTTACATGAAGTAAACCTTCTCTTAGTCAAATCACTGCTAAGAACTGTAGATATAATTATTTCCATTTCAGACAAGTTAAGAGGGTTTGGTTGCTGAGATTTTGCCCTGCATTGCTGTTGTCCAAACACAGGCAGATGCTGCAGTTTGTCAGGAGAAGACACAAGAAGATCCAATGACACACAGCTACCATAATCAGGTTCAACTAAATCCCAGATTTTTTAGAGTCTGGGGTATTAACCACTAAAACAATTTAAGCAAGGGGCAGTGGGGTTTGCATCATCCAATGCTTTGAAATCAAGGTCAAATGACCTTCTGAAAGGGATGACCCAACCCAGACAGAATCTTTTTGAGACATTGCACAGATGTTGGGGGAAACTCTCTGGTCTGAACTCTCTTACATCCTTATTAGCAAGTGTAATAGCTGTTGCTCTTTAATAGCTCCCCTCCCACTTCCCACTCATTAAAGGTTAGTGAGTACGTAAATAAATATGGCATTTTTATTATGATGTCCCCTGATAAGGTGTGCAGTGAATGTCCAAACTAGATTAAGATCGCATCTTAGAGGTACCAGGTAAAGGGAACCTTCCCCTCCTGGACACAGAAGGAAGCTATTCTCCATCATTTACCAAAAAAAATAAGACAGAAGCTGTCTGAAATCCTTGTTTTTCATCTGTCCTTCACATTTTTCCTCAACAGCAAAATGGGGATTCATGTTTTTGGGAGGCTATGTAGATACTTTTTTCTTTTCCCCCCTTCACTTTTCTTTAACTTATGTGCTTGCTTCATAACTTTTCTCACCTCTTCTCTTCTTTCCCCCTGCCCCCACTTCTACCATTCACTTTCATGTTACTGTGCCCTAACAGCAAATAAGTCACCTGCTGCCAAAGGCAACATATATCACTCCGTGACGGCTCCTTCTGCTTCCACCCGTGACCTTTAGAAACAAAATAGCCAAATGCAAACACGAAGAGATAAGGGCTCATTTTGAACACAGCATTTTTATTTGCTTCAGGTGTGATTTATAAAGCTGTCACTGAGTTCTGTTGGCAGCTGCGGATGCAGTAGGAAAAGTTGTTTCTAGATCTCATTCAGTGATGGGAAGTGATTTAACTCTTTGGCTGCACCAGGAGGTGTATGAAAGGTGCTCCTTTGGGCTTCTTTCATGAAGGGGCACAAGAGAAGGCTTAAAATCCAGACGCTGATAGCTGGAGAGGTCCCAGAGTAAATCTGATCTTGGAGTGGGGGAGTATAATTCATGTTGACTCTTCAGAGCTCTGTCTTTCTTCCTTTATGTTACAACTGCATTAGAAATAGGAGATAACATGGGATTTAAGCATTCAGCTCTGTCTAACTGGGATGCAGGAGAAAATAGAATTTTTTTTTTGTCTTTGCTACCAGCTTGCTAAATTATCTTGGACAAGTCATGTCATCCCTCTGTGCCTCGGTTTCTGCCTCACTGTTGAGAAGACTCAGTTCTCCATTATAAAGCTCTTGGGGATTTACTGAAGGAGAGGGCAACAGGACAGCTGGGCACTGCTATTGTCACCCTGCACCAGGGCATGGTCTTGAACCTCCTGAGAGGTCCTTCAGCATTAGAGGCCCTGAAGCAGGGTTGAAATCAGGCTGTTGAGGAGCCAAGAAGTCAATGTGTAGCAACACACAGGTAACATGAGTATGGGATAGTCCTGATGCACAGACCATCCAGCAGGAAGCCCTCCCTGCAAGTGAATCATCCTGTTCTCTGTTGATAGGACAACAAGGGATGTGGGAAATACGCACACCCACTGCAGGGCTGAGGGCTTCCTCTGATCATCCCATGCTTCTGAGATCCCCAGCAGGCTTGTCTTCAGCACAGAATCATAGAGTAATAGAATGGTTTGTGTTGGAAGGGACCTTAAAGATCATCAAGTTCCAACCCTCCCGCCATGGACAGGGACACCTCCCACCAGACCAGGTTACTCAAACCCCCATCCAGGGTATGAACCCTGTATGGAGCAGATCCTGATGCAGTCTGACCTCCCCTGCAAGTCCAGGGGTAAAGTAGGGAGGGAGCGGAAGAGGGGCTGTAGTAACTCATGCACTACATGTCATGGATGAGACACAGAAGAACACATAGCACAATCTCACTATTGGGTTATGTGTGCTGTGAACAGAGGCATCCTCCAAGGTACAGCAGCACTGGTGACTCCAGAAAACATTCAAAGTTGAAAATCCCACATGTTAGCACTTCAATACATGAGATGATACTCACTCTTTTACTCCCAACTTCCCTGTTTAAGTCTTGCCCTTAAAACAGTTGGTTGCACATGAAGGCATGGGAGTTCAAATCAGGACTCTTCCATAAATGTACCCAACAATTCTACAAGTTACGTAAATCCCTCACTCATATCTGTAGGTGTCATCCTTTTTCTCCTGTGTTAAACCTCCCTACACATGAAGACACTGATCCCTCCTCCTCTCATTTTGTAAGGCGTCTAATGCCATGAAGCCATGGTACCATTAGGGACCTCCACAGACTCTTGCAACCAATATGAAGCACCTCCATGAAACAGGGAGTGGAGACTCCCATCTTGAAGCATGTGGTCCTTACATATGCTGACACAAAGTCACAGTGGGACTGAAACATTGTGATGTGTTTCATTAAGACATTTAAATACCCATCTTTCTCTCCTGCAGAGCTAATGCAAACAAACAGCAAGAGAGGAGAGGAGAGGAGAGGAGAGGAGAGGAGAGGAGAGGAGAGGAGAGGAGAGGAGAGGAGAGGAGAGGAGAGGAGAGGAGAGGAGAGGAGAGGAGAGGAGAGGAGAGGAGAGGAGAGGAGAGGAGAGGAGAGGAGAGGAGAGGAGAGGAGAGGAGAGGAGAGGAGAGGAGAGGAGAGGAGAGGAGAGGAGAGGAGAGGAGAGGAGAGGAGAGGAGAGGAGAGGAGAGGAGAGGAGAGGAGAGGAGAGGAGAGGAGAGGAGAGGAGAGGAGAGGAGAGGATCCATCAGGTGCCAAACAGGTCATTCATCCCAGAGTCCCAAACCTCGCATCAGGAACAGAACACACAACTTCTCCCCTTCCCTTAATAATCTGCATGGAATATTTCCATCGGTTCCTCTTAGTTTCTTTTCCCACACCATTTTCACAAGTCCATACAGTTCTCCTAGTCTTTGTGAGTGATGCCAAAGGGTGTGAGCCCTGTGACACTATCCCAGAGGGCAGGCTTATTATTTCTCCCTCCCCCATCTCCTTCTTACCATTCATTTGAGGACTGAGGAGTGGCTGTAGGTAGAAAGTGGCCTTTAGGTTGTTTTTACAGACATTATTACACTGTCAAGGTGAGGTGTAAGGCAAAGCTGTTGAAGAAAGGGATTTGACAAGTGCACTTATTTTAACAGGCAACACAATTCAGTCCATTTAAAAACAAGGCAGGTTTGTAAATGCTTCTGGGAATCAGCCCTGCAAATAGTGGTGTCCATAGGCTCTCTAAAGTGTAATTAAGGCAGGAGTTGATTGACTGAAGAAAAATAGAACGTCGGCAATGAAGGCAATTATAGAAAACAGCAGGTCCTTTGCATTGCTGTTCTGTTTTGTGTTCAAGCTTGGAAACTTCCTCAAGGAGAGATCCTATGGCAGAACCACCCTGAAATCAACAGTAAAATCCCTCATTGGCTTTAGCACAGCCAAGATCTAAGCCCCAAAATAAAATCAATGCCAGGGAAGGCTCTAATGACACTGTTTTTCAAAGGTTTTCAAAGGTTTCCATCTACCCTCTAGATAACAGTGACAGTCCATAAATTGGAGCCGCCCTAAGACAGTCTGAACTATCCCAGGTGAACCTGGATAATCCAAATCTGATATTTGCATGAGAGTCATCCTGTGTAAGCCTCACTCACATCAACTCCCCAGTTGCCTCGCATGTCCTTGTACCATACTTCATCTTCTCTCACTCTTCAGGATGCCACCCACAGCACTTGGCAAGCATGTTCACCAAAACGGGCCTAGACCACAGTTTCCCTCACAGAGAAGTCATCTTCTTCACAGATGGCATGACTCATCTCTGCAACCTCAGAGTGTGGCCACTCCTTCAGCACATAACTTCTTGTGTCAACCTCTCACCCATTGTTTGACGCATGTTGTGCTCTCTTAACTCAGAGAACATAGTAGATGGGTCTACACAGCATGTACAGAATAGGTCTTCCAGTTTAGACAAAGCTCCCAGAGAACACTTTTCCTTTAGAGGTCTGGCAGGCACACACCTGACCCCAGCTGCAAACTCTAGTCAGCTTGCCTCAAAACTCCCCTGAAAAAATAAATAAGAGGTTCTCTGCAAATTCATTAAGAGAAAAGTGCCCCTAATGTGTTTATTGACAGTGGCTTTTTTCCCTTCCAGACTGGGTTGGAAGGAACTTCTTCCTCTGGAACCTGACCAACGTCTGAGACACAACATTAGAAACACAGCTGGGCAGCTCCAAATATCATGTCTTGGAGCTCTCTCTTTCATTTTCTTTTTTCTTCCCTCTCTTTCCCCTCTGAAAAGCACTACACAGACTATATTGTCTTCCACAGTTTGCTGCAGGCACATTAAATGAAACGCAGGCGGTTATGCATTTGGAGAGGGGAGAGAATCACAGAAGTTGCCAATGGTCTTGAGTATTGAACTGTATTGTAAATACTTCTCAAAACACTGGAAAGGAAATTGTTACCATTACCCTTAATTTATAGATGGTGAAATGGAGGCCCAGGGATGCAAAATGAGTCACTGAAGACCATTCAACAGGTTCATGGCAGAGACAGACATCTCCTGAGTGCTATCCAATAGTCACAAGACCTCACATTAGTTGTTTTGCATTTATAGAAATTATCTATTTTGAGCCTGGGAAAAAAATACCCTTATAAATCTGCTGTGACCTCAGAAGATCTTTCTTCCCACCATTTCTTTCCTAATTGCTCCCACAGTGTCCTGTAGATCTTCGTAAAGAGAGGACTTGCAGAACTGCCTGTACCATCCTTCCCCAAAAAGAGCTTCTGGGAAAGGTCTCAGGGATCCGCTGCTCCGCAAGACATGATGAATGCCATGTGACGTTGTTGGCAGATTTCAGCAGCAGATGCACACATGCTGACAGGAATTTCTGTTTTCCACTTCAATTAAGGGGCAGAAGAAAAAAAAAAATAACCACAAGGAGCTGTTAAACCAAATTGCTAACGACCTTCAGCCCATCAGGGTTACTGACAGCTTCCGCAAACTGTTTGCAAAAAGGGTTTCTGGTAGAAAAATAAAGCTTTAGGGCCAGGTCTGGCAAAATCTCAGTCCCCTCTGAGAGGTGCTAAATGTTCTCAGATCCCCATGGAGACACTTGCTAATGTTGCAAGGTTATTACGGGATAAATGAGGGCACAGTCTGGGCAACTTTCCTAACTGGGGAAAAAAATAATACTTTTGACACTGTGTGTGGCTCTGACCAGAAAAGCTGACCCCCAGGATCCAGCTCCAAAGCCAGGATGGCTGGTTACAGTCCTGATGAAGCAGTCCTGAAGAATGCTTGAGTTTTAGCTCCTACAGCTGATGGTTCTGCTGGTCCTTAGGAGCCGAAATCCACCACTGAGACACCGCTAATAACCTCAGAGCTCCTTCTCAGCTTCTCTTGGGGTGAGCTGTTGCAATTCATCTGACTGCTTGAACCCAATGCTGTCCTCAGTCTGCTCAGAGGGCAGGTTGCAACCGAAGTAATACAGCACTCAAAATAGTCAAGGATGCCTTTCTCAGTCATATGGTCCATTTCCTTCACTGTTTTATCCTCAAAACAGTGTGCGCAAACCAAAACCTGGCCAGCTGCTAGAAGGAGGTATGACTGGTGTAAGCACCCCACCTCAAGAGAAAAGAGTGGTGGAGTCATGAATTCATGTCTCCAGGGAGGATACCAACCAGGCCTCATAGTACACAATTCCTACAATGAAGCAGAAATTTGAAGACCCCTCCAATAATCCCATACTCCCTGAAAGTATCAGCAGATTCCTCTTCATGGATGGAATCAGACCTGCTCTGCTGTCACAGGCAAGTCCCCTTTGCCGTGAGGTAAATTGTTGTTGCAGCATTCACCCTCATTTGCTGCTTAAAACCTTTCAGGGAAGGACTTTTTCCATCATTACCATCCTAATCCCTCATGTTTATTTTTATTTAGAACATTCTGTACCCAGTTTGGCTGACAGATGTTACACAGAGGACAAAGAAAAAGCCCACAGGACCATCAGGACACTTCTTCATATATTCCCTGGGACGAGACTTCCAGAAAGGATACCTCCAAGGTACATATTTTCTTTTTTCTGTTGTAAAGGTCTTACACTTACTCTGTAGCACTAGGAAGGGCAAAGTGACTGGTATTGGCAACAATGAGGCTGTTCTGTGAGGCATCCTGAGACACCATCCCATTCAACAGTGGACATGGGTTCTACTTTCACCTGCAGCAAACAAATACAAAACAAACAAATCCTTCCTTTCCATGGGACCTTGCCACCCACCTTGTGCCTATTGGACTGGAAGTTCTCTAAAACCAGATAAGTCCTTTTCTAGCTGTTTGTCCCCCGTAATTGTAAATCACAGCGGCCTCCTGCAGCTGA
Source organism: Numenius arquata (assembly GCF_964106895.1). Taxonomy (NCBI): domain Eukaryota; kingdom Metazoa; phylum Chordata; class Aves; order Charadriiformes; family Scolopacidae; genus Numenius; species Numenius arquata. The sequence goes on from NC_133587.1 coordinate 43,173,769, forward strand.
ACACCCTCCGCGGGTCTCATTTGGGTAGCAGAGTGATACGAGCTCTGAGAGCAGCCACAAGGGACTCCTAAACCTAAGTTCTTTCAATGCTTTACTTATATTTAGCCTTGCCACATTACCTTACCTCTTTTTAGGCTATTTCCATGGCAACCAGCACAGCAATAAAAATCAACTGTTGGCTGCAGGATAGGGGAAGGAGGGTAGGGAAGGAAGTTTCATGACAACTGAGGAATACAGGCTCTCGAGTTGCTCCAACCCCACCCCACTGCCTTATCTCAAGTAGGGTGGTTCTTCCTACCTCAATGCAGAACTGCCATAAAGTCTAGGAGAGAGCCAGGAAAGCCTGGTGTCTTGTAAGTGGTTTTAAGGCTTTTCACTGTCAGTGGGAAAAGTTTATTTTGTGCTGTAGCAGAGCCCATGGGAAAAAGGTAGTGAATTATGGACAGAAAAAAATACATTACACCCTCTGGGGCTCTCTTTTTAACAGCTTCCCCCCTGGGCATCCCAGAAAGAGTGGTCAGGCACAAGTCAAGTTGTGTGCAACTGGGAAACTGGGAGGGAGGAGGAGTCTGCCCACAGCTAGAAGCTGGGAAATTTAGGGTCTGTGTATGATCTTCTGGTTTTAAGAGTTTTACAGATATCTTGTCAGCTGTGACAGCTTCTGAAGGGCCACAAAGGAGATCTTTGTAGAGGAAGACTTAATGTGATCATGAAATCATAAGCAATACCATGGTGAGATGAAGTAAAATGGTTCGTGAGCCTCGAAAGCTAGAGAAAACCTTTTTTTGCAGATGAGGAGGATGTCAGGTGGCAAAAATTGTTTATTATGGTTTCTCTTCTGTACTTGCCTTTGTAATTCTACTTTTACTTTTGGAGGACAAGATATACAACTCATGGGACACAGCCTCCAAGTTCAAAACAGTAAGCATGTCTCCCATAACAGGAGTGACCCACTGCATATTGGCCTCCTGTAATAAAGATTACAAGTCCTATTTTGAATTCCTCTTTTATAATGAGATGAATTACTTCTCACCTTTCCAAATGTTTAACATGACTCCCCAGCATCTTCCCAGGCAATTACTTTCTTTTACTGCAGTATCCCCTTTAATAACATTACCTTTAACACCAATACTTGCTTTTACACACACAGTCATAGAATCATAGAATGGTTAGAGTTGGAAGGGACCTTAAAGATCATCGAGTTCCAACTCCCCTGCCATGGCCAGAGATGCCTCCCTCTACACCAGGTTGCTCAAAGCCCCATCCAGCCTGGTCTTGAACACTTCCAGGGATGGGGCAACCACAACTACTCTGAGCAACCTGTTCCATTGTCTCACCACCCTCACAGCAAAGAATTTCTTCCTAATATCTAATCTAAACCTCCCCTCTTTCAATTTAAAACCATTACTCCTCATCCTATCGCTACACTCCCCGATAAAGAGTCCCTCCACAAGGGACAAGACAGAGTGGAAGGTATCTTCTCTGAGCTTCTGTCTCCCTCAACTTAAGTGGAAAGTATTTTGGAAGGGCATTTTAGCCCAGTCTTGAGCTAGACTTTCACTCATACAAGGCCAGGTGTGTACATACATTTGACTGCAAAAATATAGATATGCATATAGTGAAAATAAAGGAAGTGAGGACTACAAGAAAAGTCCCTTATTTGCAAAAATAGGAAGTCAATATAACTTCTCTATAGGAAAGGCACCGACTCAGTTGTTTTATAAGCTTGGATCCTTAAGAAGCGGAACATGACAAAATAACAGCTTTTTTTGATGATTAAAAAAAAAAAAACAACTAAAGAATGCCTAATGCCTGGGTGAGGATGTGGACACAGGTATACAGTTGTACATACAATTACTTACAAGAAGTAGTCAGTGGAGATGTGAACTTTAACATTACATGTGACCTCATTTGGCATAAATCTGGCAGTGTCAGCTACAACTTCCATGTAGGTCTTCTCCAGGGTAAGACAGAAACTACTGAACCTCAAGTTTCTGAGACCTACCTGTCGGCCAGCTCTCCCTTCAATCCTACTTATTATTTTTTTTTCCAGTTTAACACAAAACCTCCACAATCACAGCCCCAAACATTTGCTCTTAAAATAATTGAGTTTTCCTCTGAGAGGAGCAAAACATGACAAGTTAAATGAATTAGGTAATGCTTTACCCCATATAATTTATGGTGCCAGGGGGAGTGGAAGCACACACATCTCTTCAGCTCATGCTCGGTCTCTCCTTGTGGACCAGAGCTTGGAGATGAGATGAGGGAGGGAGGGGAGGAGCCTCCCCCTTCATTTCTTGATCTTGGAGGGGCTAGGCTAAGAAAATGGTTACCAAACACCTGGAGCAGCACCTAATTAACCAGAGTGAGATTTTAGTTTGGCAGGATTAGATGCTGACAAGCATCCAGGGTGCTGTGGGTCTGGTTTTCTCACTACTGGGAGCAGGGGTAACATGTTACATTGCACAGCCCTGTGGGAACATAAATTTGGGGGAGGTTTGAAACAACAAGAACGTTGATGCACAGGTTTGTTGATTGACATTCCCCTTGTGGCTAGCTGGAATTAAAATTCATTGGGCAGGGTAGTGTCCTAAAAGTTTTGCTGGTCTAACTGGATGTAGTTCAACTCAAGTCCATTGTGATTTATACTGGCACGAGGGATGGCTCAAAGAATCCTGCAAAAAAGCATTGCAATGAATTTCAAATCTAGAATAGGGAAAAGGTGATTTAAATAGAAATCTTAATCATGTTAAAGTCTTGGTGTACAAGTGTTTATTCTGAGAGAAGTCTGAACTCTTTTCTGTAAGGCAGGATGGCCACACTGGTTGACACCAGTGGAAGATCTGGTTTACTCAATTTTTGCGGGTCCTTTAAAATGGGAAGATTAGACAACACCTCTTAACTGAGTAAGGAAATAAAAACTTGTAAGTGAAAGTATCTGTGTCTAGTTTAAAAAAGCAGAGTAGCTGTCTTGTCTCGGCTGTCATTATATTGATAATCCCAAGAACAAACCTATGGTGGAAGTATATTAGCACAACTTTGTTGATATGATTGAACAACACTGATTTATACTTGTAAAGACCAGTCCTGTGCTGTCTGCCAGGGGACAGAGAATCAGGTATTAACAGAGATGGAGGAGTCCTTATAAGACTAAAGGCAGAAACATTTCCAATTATACTTTCCTTGACTGTCCAGCAGCTTCTAAATATGCTGACAAAGAGACACTGACTCCTCCTCTCCACGTAGTCAGTCTTACGTTTACTATTGTGTGGGTGCTTTATGGGCATTTTATCACTTCCTCTTCTTCTTCTATTCTTCTCTTGTTCTTCTTATTATTATTACTATTATAATTATGTCATTATTTCGAAGTCCGCTTACACTGGCTGAATTCAATGTTCATGACTTCATGTCTGATCTACATATGGATCTGGAAAGCTGATTATTTTCTTTTTCTCTGTAAAAGACTTTTGCTTATTCCCTCAGACTCTCTAGATTATAAATCCTCTCTCCTTTGGCCTGACATCATCTTTTTTTCTTAACTTCTGTTCTTTCCAGTAATTTCTCCCCACACTTTCTCCAATTGGTCCTAAGTTTACCCAAATGTGGTTCTTAGAGTTGCAATATTGGCTAAGTGTTGGTTGGCTGCAATAAACACCCAGCTCAAGTAGATATACACAGATCAGGATTCAGTTACCTAAAGATGGGACATTTTAAAGGTCTTAAGGTATCATTAATACCTTAAAGTACCTTTCTCCTATTTCCTGCTCCAAAAAGTGTTGGTTCTCCTTTCCATTTTCTATCCTATCTGCCGCTCCCACATTTGAGATAATTTACAGGCACCTCAAATGATACTAAATGATTGTATGCACGCAGCCAGATGGGATGAGTCTTATCACTGAAAACTTCACCAAAGCCAATTAATATGGCCTTAAAAGAAGTAAGCACATCTGCAGGAAGCTGGGGCTCACAAAAAGCCTCATTTGTGATGATATCTTAATTTTTGCACTTCCTTGCTCCAGCGCACTCTGTGATTTAAGTGGGATCATGAAATTCTCTGCATCATTGTGAAATTGTTGGTAGCTATTAATCTGTCATCCAGGGTCTGTTGCGGGACTTCATTTTTTCACAAAACCAGTTTAGCTTCAAATTGCCTTAACGTGTAAATTGAAGTAATGAGGGGAAGAGCTAACTGATTTTCTTCAGTTTCTGCAGAACAGAGGGTTTTCATTAGGGCAAACTATGATTCCACCAAAATTTCCTCCTCATACACTTTTGTCACAGGCTGAACGGATCTTTTAAAGTGTTTGTGCCTATTGCCAGATCACCCAGTGCAACAGTATTTGTGGCCTCTTTTATCCAAGTTAAACACTGGTGAGCATATTGCAAAGCCAATATTTATTTAGTATCTAATCAGGCTTGTTAAATTATCCAGGCCCTGCCAAGATCAGCAGTATAATTTGAGCTCCACACTCACCCACCACCACCATTCACCTGGTGCTGGGTAGGAGCTGAGCACGTTGATAGACTGCCATGGTCATTAGGATTCGGAGGTGATCATTTATCACAGCAAACGAGTAGGAGTTGTGTTTTCTATTTTCCATGCACCATTAGGCCTGGGGTGTTTGCACTTCATGGATCTCACTCTGAGTAAATACATTTGGAACGTTTATTTCAATTGAGCTGAAACAGTTTCAGCCCAGACTTCAAGCCAATACATGGTCAACCTGTGTAATCCCAAAGGGGACATCACAAATTGTTTTGGAGGAGGTGTTACGACTCTTGTTCCAAAAGCCACATGCTATCAGCCTCATTTGTGTTGTATTAAAGCTAAATAGATTATTTAGGAAAGGGAAGGACATTCCTTTGGTGTGCAGTCCATACTGAGTTCAAACCAAGACTATTTAGAAAAGCTAAAATGGGAGAAGAAATGGTACAAAACACCACAGGAGAATTGACCAAAAGGAGGCAACAAGTTGGTAGATAAAATATTCACCCAAGTCACAAGAGATTCAGTTTCAAGTAATTCATCTGACTTAGGCAGAAGGAGAGCCTGAGCAGGGATAACTTATGCAGAAAATGATCAAGACCCCCGACAGGCAGGAAATGTCTGTTCTTGGGGGAAATCTCGTACTTCCACTGCTCTCAGAAATTCTGCTGGAAAAACCTTCCACAAAGAAAGCTTCACCAGGACCTTTATGTTCCTAAGAAAGTATTCCATTTCAACATATCCACCTTCTCCAGGACAAAAAAGTGAAGTCAAAACATTCCTAAACAGTATTATCACACTTCTCAAACAGCCAAGCGGTGGATTCATCTGTCCAATGTAGGCATGTCAAAGTTTGTTGGGAAATTTCTATGAACAGAAGGTTTCAGCAGGTTAGAAAACACATATCCAGCACGTTGTAGGTAGGGTTGATCTTATTCTGGAAGGAGGAAAAAATGGTGAGGTAAGTTATTTCTCAAAGTCTCATCCTGACATTTTTTATTACAATTATATGCTGACATTATATATTATTCAGTGCTTTCAAACACAACAGTGTTCTGAATGTGGTACTAGTTACCCCAGAAAAAGCTCAGTTCAGAAAAGATCCAAAATTGAGTGAGCACATTGAGGTGAGTTAAAATTTTTTGGTTTTAAGGAACTTAAGTTCCATTTGAATTCTCAGTCCTGAGCTCTGTCTGTGCTAGGAAGGGGCGGTGGTGCTTAGCGAAAAACCCTCTGAAGTTATTGGAGCTATGAATGAACCCTGAAGTTCTCTTAATGGGATGAGCTCTAGGTTTGGATCCATATGGCTTCCCATTCATGTTGGAAAATCCAGAGGAAATTCAGCATCACTGAAATAGACATTATACAGAAATAGATCAAGGCAACTCATGCCCACGAGACCATTCCGTCTTTAAATACCAAGGAGAGGAAGAAAATCACAGTGATTTACCTTTACATGACATACCACTGTTGGACTAGAGCTCAGGTCTCTGCTCACAGCAGGCACCGTCATGTCTACATGGCACTTATGTCAATCCCGCCATCATCATGTTCTGTAGTGCCTTGAATTCCCACAGTCCCCAGACTCCTCTGTCTCCTTGTTGTTTTCTGGAGGATTCCCGTGGTCTGAGAGGCAGCAGAGAGCTCAGGCATCTCCTAAAACCTGGCCTGGGCTGCTCCCTCCCTGCTGATTCATGGCAGTCATTCCTAGGTGCCTCCTCAACAGCCCTCTCATGCTGGCTTACGGTCAGCTGCAGGAGCCTTTATTTTCTTGTGGTCAACCACTCTCCCCTGAAAAGTCTCTGGAGGAAGCATTATATTTCCTCACACAGGCTTTGAACTTCTGGATTAGCACTTTCCTTCACAGCCCGAGCACTTCCTGCACAGAAGGAATTTGTTCTGCAGCCTTTGGGGAAACCTTGGGTTAACACGAATGAGTGAAATCTGACAGCGAGAGGCCATTTCCAGTTTCCCTTATCCTAACAGCCCGCAGGTTTTGCCTCCTTCCAGGCTTAAGTCCTGACTCAGGATGAGCTAAGTGCTTTGTGGGGCTCCTGCTCTACAGAAAAGGCAGAGCATCTTGAATTTCTTTCACTGAGTGTTTCATTACCTCAAAGAATCTTGCAGTTATCTGATGGAGGAGATCAGCCATCCTAAAACAGCTCACTTGGGGTAAACTGCTACCTTAAAATTTTCAATTTCTGGATTCAGACCCTCCATATTTTCTGTTGCAACAAACGTATTTACAGTGGTGTGGGTACCCTCCACCCACAATGGAGCAGAGACTGGAAAACACTGGGTTTGTACTCAAATGTTCTCAAGAGCATTTGATTAAAATATTTTTAAAAATTCAGGTGAAATTAAGTCTTTCAAACCTATGTACTTTCCCTTGATTTGGTCAGAAATTGGGAGGGACAAAAAAAAAGTTATTAATATGCATTTGCAGGATAAGTTCTATATAGTTCAAAGAGAAAGGCCAAGTTAAGGAGCATGACGCTGATAGCATAGCTGAGGGCTCAGCAGCTGCTCCTCTCCCTGAAAGTACTTTATTTATTACATAAAGTTTGAATCATGCTCTGGAAATGCATGTTGCTCCACGTTAGCATTAGCCCACACCCCTGACTTTCACTCCACTGCAATTATGTGGGTTTCACCTTCCATTACTATCATGTAGACAGATTCAATCATTGGTTTACTGTACACAAGGACTGTCTTAGTGTTAGATCTGAACTTATAAAACAAACAGAAATTAATGTACAGGCATTTTCTTCATTTGAACCTGCTACTGAATGATTCCTATGGCATAATAATTGTTGGGGATGGGATTTAGTAAACCAATGATTGAAGCCCCTGGTTTTATTCTTTGCTGTTATCGTTTCTGCCATCTTCACAATGGGAGGAAATATTTGGGCAAAAGAGCAAGATGTTGTCTATGAAGATATTAGTCCAATGCAGAAAATTTCCAGCATTCAGTAAAAAAACAGCTTAAACTGAAAAGGAACACAAACAAGACTGTTTTCCAAATAGCCTCTGAACTGAGCTTTCCAGGGAAAGAAACCTGGAAAAATTGAACTTATTCTGTTAGAGGGTGTGTGGGTTGGGTTCCCTCCCACCACCAATGGAGTCATTTCCTTCCTGATTCCTCCTGCTGCACCTTGAGGTACCACCATGGGATGGGCAGCTTTCTCCTGCATTGAACACACAGTTTGGACACCCAGAGAACATTTGAATAAATGGGGAAAATTCTTTCCATTTTGAAGAAGAGTCTAGAAATATCAAGGGCTGGAGTAAAGGAACTCTCAATATAATTCAGTTCCCAGGATACAACCAACCATCTCTACTGCAGTGTGTCTAAGTGGTTTGGAAATCCTCAACTTCCCATTCTGGAAGAGAGCATATGATGGGGTCCTGAGGAGTGGAAATCAAGTAGTTTTATCAAGGAATACGGCCTGGTTAATAGCTGAGATCCTACCCACATTTTAGAGAAATTGAACTGGATTTTGCAGTGTCTCAAATTTTCTCAAAAACTGCTTAATAAGAAAATTTCTACTCCATTTTAAATAGATTGGGCTAGGAATAGGACAAATGTATAAAAACAAGGAGTGGAGACGGGAAGCAACCACTTTCCAATATAAATAGTGCTACCCCAAAAACATGATCAGCAAGTGAACAGGAACTGCAGAGGATGGCTGTTCTTGGGGTCTGGCTATTAATCCGGATGCCAGGTGAGGTTCAAGTCCCTGCTAAATTCTTGTAGACCAGAGCAAATCACTAATTCTTCATTCCACAACTCCTTCCCTATAAGATGTCCAAGTAGATCTGCTTCTATCCCATGTGTGGAGCCCATCTTTGCAGCTCCTACTCCCCTTCCCTTGCAGAGCAGCTGAGAGTGGGGTGAGGGGCTCTCAAGAGATGACTAGGTCACTGGAGGCAAAAAAAGGGAATAAAATAGAGTCTAAAACTGGTGCTTTTCATTTCATTGGCAGCCCTTGGTGCATTTTTCTCTCTCTTCCCTCTTTCTCACACTTGCTTGTTCAGGAAATGAGGAACAGCAGAATTTGTGGATTAGAATTGGCTGAGAATTTTCTGCTAACACTTTTTTCCTAGAAAGAGCCCCGATTCACCAACCTGCAGCCATTTCCTTTAAGTTGCTAAAAAATTGCCATTAAAAAATAGAAAAGAAAAAACAAAGTTTTTTGAAGTTGCTGTATGCAGCTGTGAGCTTCTTTGAATAAAACATTTTAATTTTGCTTTGAAATTACTCTTGCTTTAACAATCTTATTGCTCTATTTTTTCTTTACTTTTTAAAGGGACCTAAAAGACAAAAAATATCTCAAATGACCCATTCTGAATTTTTCACAGATTACTGGACTGCAAAAATTGTCAAGTTTTGACAGGAAAACTTTTGAAATCTGAAGTTCTCACAGGACAAAAGGAAGTTTCACAACCAGCTCTATTTCAATATTATGATTATTTTCTTTGTGTGTATCTTTGGGGGGAGGGGGAGTTTTATGGAAAACTGATTGAAAAATATGTTTGCTGGATCTAGCCACATCCTGCGTTCTTTGTCCCACAGCAAATCCAGAGTGACTTGAATAATCTTCATGGCTTTGCAGGCTGTGCTGAGATAAATAAGAGCAGAATCATTTGTCATGATATCCCTAGAAGAAAAATAAGTCTAGATGTCACATCATATTCATTTCCGAACACGGAAGAGTGTTGCGCTGGTTTAATTGCTAGTCCAGTGTTGGCAGGTTCACCAACTCCTGCCTGCAAATTCTGTCAAGAAAAGTGGTCACAATATTGATTTTGAAAAGCTTCTCTCCATGTTGGGAAGAACTGAGACTCCCACGGGGTGGGGCACAATGAACAGGAACATGGAGTTTATAATGGTCATGGAGCAAATTGGAAGGTAACACAGGAAGATTGGGGTTGATCAGCCTGAAGAAGAGAAGGCTCCCGGGGAGACCTTATAGCAGCCTTCCAGTATCTGAAGGGAGCCTACAGGAGAGATGGGTAGGGGAAGAGGGGTAATGGCTTCAAACTGGAAGAGGGTAGATTGAGATTAGACATCAGGAAGAAATATTTCTCTATGAGGGTAGTGAGACACTGGTCCAAGTTGCCCAGAGAAGTTGTGGATACCCCATCCCTGGAAGTGTTCAAAACCAGGCTGGATGCTCATCTGGCCTCAAAATTATCAGCTTAAATTTTTAGAATTGTGTTCTATTAAAGCTTTGGCCCTTTGAATTTTTCATTCTTGTTTTAAAGGTCTGTAAATACTAAATTATCCAGATTTCCCACAGGATGGAAATTTAATTTCCAATTTTCATAATGTTTGCACTAGTGGAAAAAAAACTTTCTGGTTTAATACTTGGATTAATAAATTCTGGAAAGGCAACGTCCCTCCACTTAATAAAGACCCAATCAGCTCTTTACGGTTCTAGTGTACCAGTCTCACCAGAGCCTTTCTTAGGAAAGGTCACACTGCTCTGGGCTGGAATTTACAATCAAAACCAAAGGGAAACAGACACATTAAAAAGCAGCTAGAAGTGTAGTGGTTAAAATACGTATCTGACGTGGAAGACACAGTTTCGGTTTTCAAACAAATAAAAACAGAGGAAGGCCTTCAATGACATACACAACCATTGGACTATTGAGAACTTTCTTTTTTATCTTTTATTTTCAAAGAGGAAGACTTTAGAAGACCTTCATTTCATGCAGACTGGACACATTTTTGTCATCTCAAATTTATACAGGACAGGGAAATTCATTACAGCAAAGATGGCAAAATCCTTCCAGGAATGTGAACGATGCACAGGACTATGTTCTGTTCATGTTGGTCCATTAAGTGGTTGGCACTATAAAAAAGCAGAGAGCTGCTACTGGTTTGCTACTGTTTTCTCACTCCAGCAGCAACCATGTTTCAATGGTAAAGTCTTGGTATGCTTAGGAAAAAAGATGGAAAAATATTCATTTTTTAGCAATTTTCATTGCCAAAAAGTATTCTCTTTTTTTTCAAGTCAGTCACCACGTCTGAGGTTACGCTTCACAGAAGTTTATAATAAAACATTTCCCCTACAAACTGGAGGGGCTTGAACTCAATCAGCAATTACTAATGATGTTTATTCATGTTATGGTATTTATTTAGCTGCATAAAGTATGCCGGGGATTGGAATTTCTCCTGGCAAGTCCTGCAAATGTGTCAAGGAAAAATCTCTGTTCTGAATTCTGCCAGTGGAAAGCCAGAATAGACTGTGCTCACATTATTTGCCCTCGAGCAAATATCTCCAGTGAATTGGAATTGTACAGCTTGCACGTGACAGTAAAACCCAGCAGAAAAGTGGAACTAAGGTTCTGTCTGTCTAATGTGCTTCCGTGACTCAAAGATGAGAGGGATAGAACCCCTTTCCTATGAGGACAGGCTGAGAGAGTTGGAGTTGTTCAGCCTGGAGAAAAGAAGGCTCCGGGGAGACCTTAGAGCAGTCTTCCAATACCTAAAGGGGGCTACAGGAGACATGGGGAGGGACTCTTGCTCAGGGAGTGGAGCCATAGGGTGAGGGGTAATGGTTTTAAACTGAAAGAGGGGAGATTTAGATTAGATATTAGGAAGAAATTTTTTTGCTATGAGGGTGGTGAGGTACTGGAACATGTTTCCCAGAGAAGCTGTGGCTGCCCCGTCCCTGGAGGTGTTCAAGGCCAGGATGGACAGGGCTTTGGGCAACCTGGTCTAGTGGGAGGTGTCCCTGCCCAGGGAAGGGGGTTGGAACTCTATGATCTTTAAGGTCCCTTCCAACCCAAACCATTCTATGATTCTATGATTATATAACTCTTGTCAGCAAGGGACCTCCTAAGTCTCAAATATGCTTCCTTTTGAAATGCCCTTGTTACCTAGGGAAAGGTCATTATCCATATTTACCGAAATAACAAATGAGGGGCAAGAATAAGGTCTATATTATTTTTTTTTAATTACATAGATATTTTGCTCATATTCATTTTTTTCTAAATTATACTTTTTTGGTACCTTTAAAAATCCTTCTCACCTACTCTGCCCAGCATCAAAAATCACAAGGTATCAGAGCCAGGTGTTGAAACACTGAGGGCTTCACCAGTTGACTCATGCTGGTAGACCATGAAGAATGTATTTGACAGTGTCAGGAAAGAAAGACATAAAACTGTTTGTGCAATTGTGAGAGTTATTTTTAAAAAAATCTTTTCCTTCAATTGCATATTAAGGTCTCTTTTCCACACCCCCACTAAGCCCATGGCCAAATATAACCCTTCTAAATCTGTGCCATTTGATTGACATCAGTGGAGATACTGACTGACCTCAGTTAAAGTTTTAGATACATTTGGACCATGAAAGACCGCTATAGTCTGTTCACAATTACAGCCTGAACCTGCTCATATCAGTGTCAATTTGTCAGCCAATCAGTTGGTTCATCCAGCACCATGATTGTAGAATAAAAATTCATTTAAAATATATATATTTTGGGGGGAAGAATATAGTCATTTCACCTGGGAGACTTGCTGTTCAAGGATATGCTTAAATAGAAATCTGCACTTTCATTGTGCCCTGTCCTCTACCTCGTCAAGCCTGGGCATATTTAAAGGACAAAAGATAAAGAGTGAGCTGTAATGAGTGTGGAGAAGACTAATGCAAAGAGTCGCCAAGAAAAACAAAGTGAATGTCTCTGTGCAAACCACATCCTTTGAAATATCTGCAGTGCAATCTTATGCCCTCAAATTTCATTATCCTATCTGTTCCGCGTGTGTCACTTTGGCTTATTCATTGAAGAATCCCCAAATGCACTTCCATACACTTGGGAGGGCTGCACTGGAGATAATTGAAAGAGGGAATAAAACTTTCCCTGTGCAGTGAAGGAATGGTGAGAAAAGGATGGATTTGTGGCTTCACTTTTTTGTGAAACTCTTTTCTGTGGCCAGTACCACTGCATTGCTGAAAATAGCCATCAGACATGAAAAGAAACAGTCTCTCATTCCTGCCATTACCTCCCCTTGTGTCCCATTACTGTAATTGCCCTGTGCCAGCATTTCCTCTGACCCATGGGTCCCAGTCCAAAAGACAGATATGTCCTTGAACTTAAGTCCTCATTAATATTCACAGTGAATTTTTTTTGACATGGGCACAGGTTTCTGAGGAGGTTAATGTAAGGATAGCTGGTGCCAACCACATGGAACTCCAGTTTCCTCAGGTGCACCCAACGGAGTCATGCCCACTGCACCAATGGTACGCACCGAGTGGTTCTTGCAGTTCCCAGTTTATCTATGGAAAGAGTAAAAACATCTATGATACACTCCTTGACTGACATCCACCTGGACTCACACAAAGGGAAATCACTTGTAAACAAAAACACACACACACTTCAAAATCTCCAAAACTGTGGATAGGTCTCTGTCCTGAAGATTTTTGTTAAGATGTTGGGAAAAGTATCTTTACTGTTGGACTGTTCTGGCCAAGCCAGAAATGAGACTGATTTAACCAAATATAGAGAAAGACTTTTGCAGCTGAACTAGCCACCAAAGTTGAACTTTGCTCCCCTTGGATTCAAGGAAAAGCTGGTCAATAGAGTTTAGGTTATGATTCACTCGCTCCTAAAATAGAAGTCTAAAACAGATCTGACGAATCACATCTAAAAGTGGCTACTTCTCTTTGTTGACTATAAATGGAGTCCAGAGTCCCCGGCTTAGCAGTAGATAACTATGTTGTAGTTACCCAAAGGTAAGAGGAAGAGAAACTTAGATAGTTTTGTTTAGTTAATTAGAATGGACTATCCTTCTTCTTGAAGCTGTCTTTGGAGATAATCTCTCTTGCAGGAAGAAAAAAATACCTTCTGTGAAAATCACATCCATCACAAAGTCTCAGTGTGCTGCATCTTGTATACACAAAACCTGAATACTTGGAGAGTTGCTTTTTGTAAGTGGGAATCTTTACATGCCCACAAGAGTAGGCAGGAACATTTTAAAATGTACTTTAAAAAATATTCCCCATCTGCAGTACTGCGTCCAGCTCTAGGACTCCCAACATAAGAAGGATATGGATCTGTTGGAGAGGATCCAGAGGAGGCCACTAAGATGCTCCGAGGGCTGGAGCCCCTCTGCTGTGAGGACAGGTTGAGAGAGTTGGGAGGGTTCGACCTGAAGAAAAGAAGGCTCCGGGGAGACCTTAGAGCCCCTTGCAGTCCCTAAAGGGGCTCCAGGAAAGCTGGGGAGGGACTCTTGATCAGGGAGGGGAGTGATAGGATGAGGCATAACAGTTTTAAACTGAAAGAGGGGAGATTGAGATGAGATATTAGAAAGAAATCTTTACTGTGAGCGTGGTGAGACACTGGCCCAGGTTTCCCAGAGAAGCTGTGGCTGCCCCATCCCTGGAGGTGTTCAAGGCCAGATTGGATGGGGCTTTGAGCAACCTGGTTGAGTGGGAGGTGTCCCTGACCATGGCAGGGGGGTTGGAGTTGGATGATCTTTAAGGTCCCTTCCAACTCTAACCACTCTACAATTCTATGAAAAGCGCATCTTCTGTTCAACAGCTGGCACAGGTCTTGACAACTCAGGACCACTGTAAAATTTTGTGGATGTGATCCTTTTCTTTATATAGCATTGTCCCTTCCAGTGTACCCCAATGAACTTTGCAAATTGACATTCAATTTACGAGAGCATAATTCTCATTTCCCATGTTTCCAGGAGATTTTTTGTTAGGGATGTTAAGCAAGAGCTAGATTTACCTGAGTAAGAGTAGCTTCAAGTAGTATGACACACCAAGTGTAGGATTGATTTCAAAGAGCGAGGCAAATACTGGTTTTACATGTAGGTGTCTGTAAGTGAGCTGGAGACTGGGCTTATAATATAGCCAGTGGAGGGCTGGTCAACATGACCAGCAGAGTCTAGCAAGCAATGGCTAAACACACACGGGGGCTTGATTCACCTGTCTAAATACAGCCACCTAATGTCATTTGAGAGGCTCCAAGACACCCGCACAGATGTCCTATCTAGCAGACTGACAGAGGGTTTATAGGCTGTCCTTTCCCCCACAGTGAGGAAACATGGAGGTCAGGAGGAATACTTACATGATACCAACCACCTCTATGTTTAAACAAAGAACATAGCTGTACCATGGATGTGGATAGCTGATGTCCCAAATAAACACTGATTTTATGAAGAACTCAGAAGCCAAGGGTACATGTAGACATGAAATTGTGGATACCACATCCTAATTCTTCTCCTAAAAATTATGTAGAATGAACGCCTGTATGTCACCGCCTCCATTAGCAGTTCCTTATCTTGCAAAGCAGTGGTGTTACACTATATTCTGCAATGTGGGTTTCTAGAAATACCACCACAATAGTAACGTCTGACTGTTAAGACTGGATCTCCACTGACTATCATAAAAGTTTAGATACTAAATGTACATACAGGCAGCATTTCATTCTCTCCATTGACCATAAAGGGAGTTATGGTGAAATAGCTCAGCTGTAGGCAACTACATTGTGGAGTTGCACTTTCTCATGTGTAGGCATCTCAATTTAGGAACCATAATCTGTGAGCTAAATCCCACCCCGGATTACCAACTTCTTTTGCTTTGAAAAACAAACTTCATCATCATCATACCATTTGCAGTAGGATTTGGGACCAGAGTGGGCTGTAAAAGTGGTGGTAGAAAAATTAAGTTCTACATCTCCATCATCTTATGAGTGTTTTGTTGATTTTCCTGAGAAATGGCTGGAGGCAGGATGAGCAATAAGTGGAGTGGTTTCAGTGTTTTCTTTTTTTTCCCTTTCTTTTCTTTTTTTTTTTTTTTTCACTATTTTCAGAGTGGTTTCACTGCAATGCACAGCACTCTGGAACATCTCCCCTGTTAATACTACTGCAATATGCAAAGAAGAATTTATTGTGGATCACTTCATAAACCTACCATCACAGCCACTGCAAACTGTCTTGAAGGCCTTAGCAGATAACTTAATGTCTGCTCCCGTCCACGTCCCACTCTTTGCATTTAACTCCTAATTTAACCCAGAAACCATACCTGAGAATGCTGCAACAAAGTGGAAGGACAGAGAGTTTGGTCAAAAAGCATTTCTGGATGAGAAAATGTTGTAGGGACTTTCTGCTGATGATGGCCTCAATTATTACCTGTCCTCTTCTGCTTACAACCACATGGGCAGATTAGTATTTATTTGCTTATTCCCACATTTTTTAGGTTTTGTGTGGAAGGGCAAACTTTCAATATCACTACGGAGTTTTTGTTTATTAACCAACTCCACATCTGCCCTCCAGCAACTAAACCAGAGCTGAAGCAGCAACCAACACACAAAAAAAAAGAGTGGTTTGTCTTGAACTTTATATGGCCCAAAGCACCGGCAGCTCAAGAAATGAGAGAGCATTTAGCTCTCTCTTGGGACTCGTGAAAAGAAGTCAGAGACAAGTCAGTCCTTGGGCTAGGGCTGGGAAATAAAAAGGGACCTTTTCTATCTGTGCATTCAGTAATCTCTGTTTACACTGAGAACCTCCTGGCTTTCCCACTTCACCTCAAGCCTCCAGGTGTATTTTATAAGCCTCATAATAGGTTTGGAGCCTCAGTTCAGGAGTTTAATTTTCACATACGATGCCATCTGCTGTCTGGAGAGCCCTAAGGGGAATCCTTATTAAAATAACTCTGAAGTAGTAAAGCCTATGTGTAGCTTTACAGCTCATGGAAGGAATTATAGTCATTCAGCCAATAAGAAGAATTGCTCCATGATGGCACAACAACTTTTCTGTGTATGTAGGGCCTTTAGTTCAAAAAGAAGCTTCTCTCCAAAGTGCGCTGCGAAACTTCGAAGTAAAACCTTAACAGGTGACAATTAGTGTAACAAACAGTATTTCAGTGCAGCTACGGAGTTTTATACTGCCTAGGAAACAGTTGGTGTTTACTGATTGAGGAATGCAAAAAATAAGATTTCCCCAATGTCATCCACTCATTAGATGTCATTTTCTGCTCTGAGGAAATCTTCTGGAAATTAGAAGACTTTAAAAGTTTTCATGGCAAACACTTCTTTTAGCATGAAGAAATTCATGCTTCCGGAAGCCCTCACTGAAATTATTTAAAAAAATAGAATTCAGAGTGGCATTAATTTCATTTAACTACAATGCAGACATCACCATCTGAGCCAGTCAGTCAGAACTCCCTTTATAGTCAAGGGAGATTTATTCAATTTAGTCACTGGAGTTGAGGGCTCTATTCCTAAACCTGATGTCTGAAGTTGAACTAATCTCATCCTAAACTACTTATTTTCTACAAGATATATGAGGGACAATCTCAACCTTCAGTGATTACACAGTAGACATCTGCAATTATTAGACAAGCTTTTTCCCCATGACTACATGTGTCCTGAATCATTCCATATGGATTCGAGATTATTTTGACTTTGGCCAAATCATCAATATCATTAGGAAAATAAGTGACAAACCTTTGGGCATAAGCCCTTCTTATGACAAGGGGTGAAGTCTAAATATTGTCTTCACCATTAAATTAGGTCCAGGGTGGTGCACCTGAGACCCTGTTGCTGATTAATTCAATATCCACGCTTCCCTCTACTTACCTCAAAGTATTGTAAGGAATTATACTTTTCTGTCCTCACAGTGAAGTTTACTTGATGCTGCTCCAGTGAAATGAAGAAATTGTGTTTCCAGAGTGTTGACTGAATGGAGGTGTTTGGAGGCAGGCTTAAACAGAACGAAGAAGGGACTGTGCAGCATGTGGACATCATCCAAGAATGTGAAGATGTTCTTGCCAATGTGAGTTGAACCTGTAAATCCAGGTAAGCAAAGAAATGAGAGGTTAATTTGAACAAAGAGAAAAGCTGAACAGGTATCTATTGACAACTGAGGCAATGGGAGGAAGAAGGGCATACATGAAGATATTGAGAAGGTGGCATGGCATGCTACTTGAGAGGGCTCCAGACCTGTAGGTCTGTTGTCAGTGGTCTGAGGTCTTCTGCTGCGTTGGGCTCCTCTTAGTAGTAAAACATTAGCAAAGAGGTGAAAATGTGCATGAATAAATCAGCCTAGTTTTGGAGTGCGAGAAAAATGCTGTGACAATGCCAAAGATTTTCAGCCATACATCAAGCCTCCCTGCATGGTCTAGATGCCACCAGCTGATTTCTGTTCTCAAATGAAATACAATTGAGAGGGTCCTAAACAAACAAATTAATGAGATAGATAAGACAAAATGACTGATTATCATGTCTAATAACAAAGCTCCACATGTTCAATAAATATCTTAGCTTCCAGTTTGCCAGCCTATTCCTCCAAATACTTAAATAATTCATCATAAAAAAAAAGAAGCAGAGATATTGCTTTAACTAACTGAAGCAAAATAAAGCGGGGTCCAGTTAATGTTTTCCTCTGAGTTGCTCTACTTGTGACTACCTGGCCAAAATTAATAGGAAGTTGGTCACTTTGTAAAGGTGATGTGAAATGCTGAAAAATAATGGGGGAAGGTGGAGCAGCTTCTGAACATCTCTGAGCCTAGTTCTGCACAGAGCTTAATACCATCCTTAACTCTGAGTGCTTCAGATTTCCTGTGGCAAGATCTCGTTTTTTCAGTTCAGTGTAGAAATATCACCAAAAATTTTACATCACACACGAGACTCTCAGAATGGTTCCTGATTTATGACCCAACTCTACTAGACCTGTGCTTCCCACCTTGGTCATGATGTGGTCTCACTTGGGCTTCGCGACCCCACTGGCCAGGCACAACTTTGACTGCTCCTGGGATGTTGCAGCTGCAGTTTGCTGAAACAAGGGAGCAGAGGACTTTGCGAGGTTTTTTTGACCTCCGTGGAGTCTGCTGCAAGATCTGTTCCCTCCCTAGCCAGAGCCATAGCCAAAGCCTGTTGCCTGCCATTTGACCCGGCACAGACTTTCACAGGCCACTTGTGTCCAATACAATCAAAGCAGAACAGAAAGTGAGAGAGATTATGGCTGTAGAAGAAAACACTCTAGAAGTCCTCTTGACTTTAATTAGGCAACTTGAGAGGAATTGTGGCTGCTGTCTGTTAACTCTAGGGAATTTTACAGGTTTAACTCACACTAGAAGCCAGAAAAACTCAGGTTGCAAAAAAAAAGCAATACGAATACAAGGATCAGTGTCATGATAGGCCTATCCATGGCATGAATATGTAAGGCAGGAAGATATTTCCTGCTTCTTGTCATGGATCGGAAAGACCATCGTCAAAAAGGTGAAACTGTTAGAGTCTATAACAAGCTCTGTGGCAATATGAGGAACAAAATCTTAGTTTTCATAAACAGAACATCTATTCTTAGTCTGGTAATTTTACCTTTGCATCAGGGTTTCACTTAAATTCAACTTGATGGCACACTCAGGGCCATGGAATTGTATCTGTGTCTGTATCTGAATCTGACTTTAATTCTCGTGCTCGATAGTCCATGCAGTTGGCCAGGAGTAAGGTACTTAAAGAACCCTGTAGGCTGAGCCTAGGACATTTGCTAATGCAAATCGCTATCGTTGCATTAGGGAACTAGCTAAAGTACTTATTTCAAATTTGCAGATTACTAGCGTTTATAATTTGGTCTTCTATAACTAGAAGTCATCAAAACCCAATCAACACACTCTATCTTCCTTGCTATCAGTAAGCAAATGCTTCTTGGAACTGGCTTGTTTTGTTTCCTAAGCAGCTGGTATATTAATCCCAGAAATTCAATATTTACTTAAGATAAAATGTCCTCCCGAGAAAAGTCAAAGCTAGAACGCTTCTGTCCTGAGCAAGCACAGAAAGAACCAGTGGGAAATGTTCCCCTTTTCCAGAATTCAGCACTGACAATGGGAACATGGAGGAAATAGCAAACAGATTGAAAATAAGAGGGGGAAAAAATGAAAAAAATGTGAATGTAGAGTGAAAAATGGGTGTGGGGTGAATTGCACATAATGGAGTGTGACAACTTTTGAACTCTAGCAACTGTTCAAGGATTTTCAGAATCTTCTCTGTAGAAAATTTGGTCTCGTATGTCCATGTGCTTTTTGATGGAGCCACTAGAGCTCTATCAGATTGACAAATGGTGGCTCTAAACTGGTGGCATTAGTTTCCACGGACAATTATAAAGGTTATGCAGATGGTAAAGGTTTTAGCTAACAGTAATGTTAGCAATAACAACACAGACCCTCCAGAGCGTCACCTGTTTTCTCACGTAAACTTAGATTACTGTATCCTTATAACTCCCACCTAATACAGTTACATTTTGTCGGGTTACAAACCCATCTTCAATTGACGGGTAGACATGTCTTTAAAGTTTTTCTGTGCATTTCATAACAGGTCTATGATGAGGATAAACAGAGAATCCAAATATTTCAACTCATGATCACACCCCACTACACCGGTTTTTCCTTTCATGCTAATATTTGAGATGCCTTTTCCATAGAAAAAGAAAAGTAAACTGTGCATGTATGTAAACACGCATCACAAAGACAGAGCTCACAATATTCAGAAATATTTGCCTTTCTAGTTTAATACCGATGTTCCTAGCCAGGCACACGGTTTATTGAGCTTCAGGGTGAGTGCCTGAGCTGTGAGAAATATAGAGAAAATCATTCAGACTGGTTAGCATGCAATAAGATGTCTCTTTGAGGGTTATAGATAGTCTCCAGAGCTACAATGGACAAAGGCTACAGGAATGTAAAGAATCCCACGTCAAAATATATCCTAATGTAAGTGACTCTATGAGAAGAATATCTGGAAACCCACAATTTGATTTTATTATACTTTTCCTTTTTCCTGGTGAAAGCCTTTGCCTTATGAAAACATCACAGGAGGGCAGTGGAAAAAGAAGGTGCCACGTGTCCCTGATTTCAACTGTCCCCTCTGGCCAATGCAGAAAATACAAAACAATGTTCTGTAAAAACTCGAACTTTCTTCTTACACATCAATAGTTATCATGGGATGTTTTCCTACCTTGACGGACTTCAGGACTTCAAATATAACATCAATATATTTGCTTCTAGTAGTTCACCTAGTGGAGTGTTCTGTCTCTGAGAATGGTTGATGCCCAGTGGAGAGGAATATATAATGGTCTCAGATTCTGTTATGCATGTAGCATAATTTAGCACCATCCAGACATTTCTTGGGAAAACTTTGAATATATGTTGGTTTGCCAGAAACAAATCAGGGGAAATCTGCCAATGCAACAGTCCTGAAAGAGGTGACCGTTGCCAGGTTCCATGTAAAGTCACAGTAACACCTCTTTGTTGACAAAGTTTCACTAGATGGAAAGTCTTTCTACCTGAATTCCCTGGTCCCTTCCTAGAAGGAGCTCAGTTTTATTATGGGGAGTGAGCTACCTGCTGGGAAAATTTGTATCTTACTGAAAGGTTCTGGAAACCTTTATCTCTCACTAAATTAAGGGACAAATACATATCCTGGGGAAAGGAAGAAGAGTAGAAAAGGCTGTATGTAAGTGGGGAACCATCATTTGTAGTCATAAGGGACTACTGAGCACTGCACTGCCGTCCACTCCAAGTTCAAGGAGTTCCAAGACCTCCAAAAAAGACAAGACTACCTTTCCAGTGGGGGACTGGATAAAGGGGAGGTCAGAAATCTAGTCTAAATGCAGACACTGATATGTGGAAGTATAAAAGTGTCTTAATCTGGAGCTGCATTTTTCCTCCAGATGACAGTTCCTTGCCAAATGCAAGTGTCTGAAGTCATTTTAGTCACAAAGACACATCCTGCTGGGCCTCCAGAAGAAGTCTATGCAATGTAAGAAGCTGCAAGTCAAACCATGGGTTCCCAAAACAGTTTGATCATGCTCTTACTGATCATACGTTGTCCAAAAAGATCCAGAACATCATTTTTTTCTGTTATTTACACTGTATTGCAGCTACTGTACAGACTACTGTACAAGTGTCTGCGTGTGCCCTAGCAATGGGACTCTGTTTCCTATAGTTTGGTGCCTAATGTAATTTGAAATACCTTATATTAGCCAAGTCATCTACATGATGCTTGCAGATACAACAGAGGACCTATAGGAAACCTCCACCCCTCTGGCAAGTACTGGAAGTCCAGATGAAATAGCCCAAAGTACCGTGAACAGTCCCAAACTTCTGTGTCTGGGCAACTGAATCTCACACTAGATACCAAAACTCCATATGGATCTTAGATGGATGGTGGAAAGCTAGTAATTTTATTCAGCAGAGTCTAGAGAAAAATTCAGCTGACAAAATGCAGGTCTTTGCTTTAGGGAGAGATGCATAGCTTCACCTTATTAACTAGACATCCCTCAATTATAATGAGGTCAAAGATACCCAGCCTACATGCAACTAGCTACCTTTGTGTGGATGAATACACTCGCTGAATTCCACACGAGGAGGTGAAGATCATCACCGAGGGTCAGTGGTGTTCATTACTTTGTATGTCTAAAGAGAAACCATAATCAGGCTTTCCCCAACACCTCTCTTATCACGAAATTATCTATCTGTTCCTACTGTCTCTGCCCACATAACACGGAAGCACTCCACAATCATAAATAAATATGGCCTAGAATATCATCTGTAAAGTGAGGAAAACACTTTCATCTCAACCCCACGAGGTGAGTGAGAGTTGTTACGTGAGCTGCCCAGGACTGTATCAAGAAGTCTTTGGCAAGGGGCTGGAAATACAAACTTCATTCAGCCCATTCCCAAACAGTGACCCACCTTGAAGTCCTCAAGCTGCAATAATTGTCATCAGCCACGTGTTATGGATGAAGGAGCCTGACATACATGGGTCATGGGTTTTTTTAAGGTCACACGATGACTTTCCTAGAGGATCCTTCCTTACCAGATGCACGGAGGACAACAAAACCCACTAAAATCAATTGTTCCCGAGCAACACAAAGTGAAAATAGAGCAGGGCGGTGGAAAAAAACCAAAAGGAGATGAAAGCCTGAAAAACATTGGATGAAGGAAGGGAAACTGCAATGTGATACCCCTGTGCCAGGCAGCTGGCCCCAGGCCAGGCTGTAATGAGGACCATCACCCCGGGAGCGCGAAGCTGTCCCTGCTCGCTGTGCCTCTGTTTGACCATGAACCTGGGTGTTCCAGCGGCAGCATGTGAAAATATTTAGTCTGCTGCAAAAGGGAATGTTTGGGAAAAAAGATAGGAAGGCCTGCATTCCTCCAACCCCACAGCCTGGTCCTCCCCACATTCCCTGGCACCCTGCCAGGCCTCGGGCTGGATGAGGGTTTTTGGGATCTTTTCTTATTTTTCTGTTTTCTCGCTTGGATCGAATGAGAAGCGAGTGTTGCTCTGATATCAGCCCTTTGGTTAAAAATCAGAGAGAGAAGAAACACTGGGTGGATGTGAACTAGTTTTGGGGAGGGGATGAAAATCCCTTTGTTCTTCAATCTTCTTCATGTTTTTGCACCATCTATTTAGACAGGCACCTTTATCTGCCTTCCAGAGCCCAATAAAACAGAGCCCAGTCTTGGCCCTGACACCTAAAACTCACTAAAACACAGTCAATTCCTTTGGGAATAATAATTAAAAAAAAAAATAAAAATAAAAATTCACTTTTCTTGCTGTAGAGGTGGGTTGCAAATGTTTTGCCCAAGCTCAAAGGGTAGTCCAAGGCAAAGGACAACAGAGAAGGGAGCTGGGAGATCTGCATGGCTCCCAGAAGCCAGCATCCAAGAGAAAATGGCCCCAGAGACAGTTGATCAACAGGCAAAGTTTGTTGTCATTGCTCAAAACAGTTGGCATTGGCCATGGGAGATTAAATGAGCTTTTCATAGGACTCAGTCAGGTCATTTCTGCTTTCTCTGAACAGCTTCACTGTTTGGTTCACCTACAGCTCACCTGTGAAATGAGAGAATAAAATACAGCGACATAACCTTGGTGCAGAAGGAGTTTCTCTCCTGTTAAGTGTGCCGTAAGGACACTTTGGGTACATCTCGCCAAGGAAAATTAAAAAAAAGATCAGCGCCAGGGAACATTCCCAGGCCCTGGAATTCAATCCCTCAGACGGGTAAATTGCTGCAACAGTCCCCAGCATGGTTTTGGCCCAGACCAAGTAGCACATTCCCAAGAAGGCATCCTTCAGAAATTAGCACCGTCCAGGGACCATTTCCCCATAGAAATTCAGATGCAGACACCCTGTTTTGTAGACTCTGGAAGTTTAATAATTTAAATGTGGTCAGACCATGCTTAGCTGGCTTCAGAGCCAGAAAAATCCTTGAGCCAGAGCTCAGCTCTGTTTAGTTTACCAGTGCGGATGAAGCCATTATTTGTTATTCTTCAGAAGAACTCACCAGCCACAGGAATGGAGTTATCCATGGAAATCAAAAGGGGAAGCCTGGCCACAGTGGGACTAGTGGAGTTTTACTCTTGATGGCTTTCAGGAAAGGATTGTTTTGTGAGGCTTAATGAAGTAAGAGAGGAGATCCCACAGTCTGTTCAGCAAGCCTTTGACTTATGATCCATCTCATCCTCCCTTTCAGCCTTTTTCCATACTTTGGAAGAAACCAATATTTGCTAGAGAAGCATTTTCCCATTTGTTTGGAATTATCTATTTATGAAAAACCATCTCCATTCCGATACAGAAGGAAAGTAATGAAGCTTGACAACATCTCATACAACGAAACTTATGAACAAAGCAGAAGGTGACAAGGGAGAGGTAATTTTGTGGCATGTTTCATTCTAATTTCAGCTGCTTTTATTTGACATATGCTCTTTTTTTAAAAGAAAAAAAAAGGAAATTAAAAGTTGTGGTGATGCTTTCCATCATGGGAAGGTTAAAAGGAGGTGTTACAACCTACAGAAGCAATATTTTTAGCAGGAATTCAGTGTTTGGTAACTGACCTTGAAAAAAATGAGGCAAAAAATGTATCTCAGAAATTTGGGACTGTCAGGTCATTTATGGATCTAAAGAGGAGAGAATTCAGAAAACCTGTTTCTCAAGGGGCATATACTCATTGTATTTTGAAAAATCAGCTCCTTTTGGACTAGCTCAGCTGGGGTCCCTCCATGTCCTAACATTTCGCAAACCTTCCACGTTGTTAAAGAGAATCAAATAATGGTTGTGTAGATTCAGGGCCTGATTCTTTCCCACTTGGTTGAAGACAGGAGTCACAGCAACTCAGTGAATGGCTTGCACTTACCAAAGGTTCCCAAATTGAGGCCACACACCACAAATGGGGGACGCAAGAGTTGCTGAGGAGAGAGAAGATCCCAAAAGCAAGGAAGGCATCATTTCTACAGGCAAACCTTGTTCTAGCTTTGGGATTTCAGAGGTCTTTACCCCACATCCCCCACAGTATTTTGACTCAGGAGTGCAGGGTGAGCTTGTTCTGCAGTGAAACAAAGCAGGTCAATTCACTTGCTTTGCAGATGAAAAGTGAAGAAGTCAGAATAGTTGTCTGATCTTTGCAACCTCCATGGTGGGACATTTAGAGAAACTATATCTCTGTGGCATTAAATGTGGGTAAATTCCATTTACTTCTACTCATCTCCAACTGCATCCCTGGACACGGACTCCAGGAGGGCAAAGTACCTTTGAATTGGGTAGGGACAATTTTGTCTTACTTGGCCTAACTCAACCCACTTGCTAATCTTTTCTAAACATGAAAGCACATTCTCAGGGGTTGAGAACCCAGGCCAGTGCAGAGGCATATGAACCAGACTAATCTCACCAGGATATGGGTGGGGACCAGCACAGGGAAAAATTCAGTCCACTTCATACCAAACAGATCCCCAGACATGAAAGCTTCGACCTCAGATGATTTCTGAATTGAACTTCTGACCTACCAGAGAGCTGGCCGATTTGAACCACTGAAACTGTGTGCATAAATATTTATACCTTTTTCAAATGCACAACGTTTCCTTCCCCAAAAGCAAAAGGCATGCGCTAGCTAAAACCTGGCCGTATATTTTTACTTCACTGTGAAGAACTGAGGTATAAACCCTACAACACACTACCAAGAAGCCTGAAACTATAAAGTTAAAACCAAAGCTATTCTGAGTTAATAGGATCCATTTGTTGGGCGAAAGAGGCACCAGCATATTTTTTTTCTTTGAATGTAGGAATTAGGTAAGTGAAATTGTCAGGCGTGCATGTATGAAATGTAATCTGGCTAACCCCAGCATTCCAGCCAGCCTGGGTTTCAATAGCTGAAGTATGCATGATAAGTTTTATTTAAATGCAGGCAGCCTCATCTTAATAACTCCCTCATTGCTCGGAGCCCAGCGTCTCAGGATGCAAAGACCTCAGCTCTCTCCTCAGTAGCTTGCTGTGAAACTATAGATACATTTTTTAACTGGAGATAGCAACAATTCTTTTCACAGATGCTGGGCTCTCTAGCTGAATAGTGTTATAACAGAGCAAAAATTTAATCATTATTATTATTTATTTATTACCAGTCTGGTTGACACAAGGGGATAAGAGTAAAATCAATCCAGAGGCTCTTCATAGAGGCCCCTAGCATATTTCCCCTAAGACTCACAAATCAACACTGCTAAGTAAAGAAATTTCCACTTAACACCTCATCACCCCCCTGCCCTTGCCAATGTTTATGTACATACTTACCTTTATTAGCGCTGGGGGGAGCCCCTGGGATTCCTGGTATTGGTAAAGAAAACGTGTGCATTTGCAAGGTAAAGGGCAAGCTCGGGGTTCTCTCGTTTGCTGGTGGGTTTGAGTTTCCAGTGGTTTATGCAAAATCTTATGGAGGAGGGTCTGGCAAAGAAATCTTCATGCTTGGAAGGAAAAGGGAGAATTAGAGGACAGAGGTTGGAACTATGCAATAGGAAAGAAGATCAATCTCCTTAAAGTTGGGAACAAGTTGCGCTGGCATGAGGTGCGTTAGTGTCGCTTGAGGTCACTCCACCGCAAAGGGGTGTCGTTCTACAAGCAAAAGCAATAGTCGGGTCCGGCTGACAGAGGATTTGGCTTTTGGTCTTGAAATGGGAGTAACTGGATTTTCTTGAGGAACTCAGATTGAAATGAGCCAGGAAACCAGTTTTAAATGAGCCAAGTGTTTTCTCCAAACAATTTGCAGCATCTAAACCTGTTTCTACTCTGAATGAAATTATATGTAGTAATGGTCTTTATCATTAAAAAAAAAAAAGAAGAAATTGTGACATGGAGAAGGAGACATTCTTTTATTACAAAAATATAATTTTGTCTATAAAAATAGAACTTTTCCAATGTTGACCTCCTTAAGCAGCATTTTTTTTTCCTCCAGTGTGGGTGCCCTCAGGATGAACCATGATTTCAGAAGCATCCTTTATTGGGTGTCTGTGAGAAAGGTGGGGTTGTTTGCATCAAGCTCCTTTATCAGAAAGATTTAGGGATGCCATAAACAGAAAAAAAAAGGGAAAGTTTTGAGTGACAATGGGTGGAAGTTGAAACTTTATTAGAAGTTTTGAACTTCTGATATTACTTCATACAGGCACTTTGGAATAATCAGATGAGATGCTCTCCTTTTTTTTCTGTTATTTAAACTCTGAAACATGTCACCAATGCTGCTCTTGGAAATGTAGATGTCTGCTGCATGAAATTAGAGACGCGAAAACATTTTCCAAGAGAGGAAGAGCTTGGAGGTTTACATGCACATCAGGGTGCCCTGCTAAGTTTAGATGCTAAATTTGGAATGAGCCAGTATGGAGTTTGTTGACTCTGGCTGGTACCTGGCTTGATCATTAGCCATAATTTTTGTTTGTCTGTGACCAGCTGTCTCACTTAACCATCTGGCTCTTCCTCAAAGACATTCATCCATCTCTTTATTTCCTTCTGTGACAGCATGTCCTGCTTTGTGGACACGTTGCCAACAATAGAATGAAGAATAGGCCTTAACAATTCAAGATTAACTGAAGCTCTTTCTTGTACAAACCAAGCAGCCTCCAGCCTGTTTGCTACTTTAAGGACAGACCATTTAAACATCCAAATAATTGCAAGGTCAAACTCAGAAACAAATCCTTGCTGAACAGTGGGTCACTGTGCAACCCAGTCTGCAACGATGTTCCATTTGGCCCGTTGCAATCACTGACACAGCAGGTGAGTTAATTAAATGCTGTACCCATAAACTTCCACTGTAGTCAAGTGCCTATTTATAAACACTAGTTATTCAGACATGCCTTCCTTCTCTTAATTTATAAAAATATATATGCTGTATGTCCCAAATTTAATTGAAGGACTCACATAGTTTCATCTCAACAAATGTAGTTATCAACAACGCCAAAAGACTTTATACAAAGTCTGGGAAGAATTTGCACTAGTTCACTTCAGTGGAAGTTTTTGGTGGATAATTTACTGACGTGCAATTAAAATCTGGTCTTTTATTTTGCCTGGAAATGTTTTGGAAATGTTTTTGAAATGTAAAAACAAATACCTGGTAAGAGTAGGCTAGTCAGGCAGACTTCATGGGAGTAAGAAAATATAAAAAAGGCAAATGCAGAAAAAAAAAAAAAAGGGTCAGAATTTGAAACTTAATTTGGCAGAGATAGAGCTTTCAGATATAATATTATAAGGGTTAGTATTTCTAATAAGATAATAAGATTCCCACAGCACTTGCTGCTACCCATGCCAGTTGAGAGACTGGACCCTCTTTAAGAGATTAGACAGCATTATCAACCCTTCCTCATCAAAGGGGAACTGGGAGACAGGAGCACTGAGTTCATCTAACTACTAACTAAACATGGTTGTTAACCACAGATCAACCCATCTCATCCTGGAGAAATATCTGAAGTGGTTCAGATTAATTTCACCAGGTCACCCAGGTTGCCCAGGGAGGTGGTGAATCATAGAATGGCTCCGGTTGGAAGGGACCTTAAAGATCATCGAGTTCCAACCCCCCTGCCATGGTCAGGGACACCTCCCACTACACCAGGTTGCTCAAAGCCCCATCCAGCCTGGCCTTGAACACTTCCAGGGATGGGGCATCCACAGCTTCTCTGGGCAACCTGGGCCAGTGTCTCACCACTGTCAGAATGAGAAATTTCTTACTAGTATCTAATCTAAATCTCCCCTCTTTCCATTTAAAATCATTACCCCTCGGCCATCCCTGGAAACATTTAAGGTCAGGTTGGACGAGGCTCTGAGCAACCTGGTCTACGTGAAGTTGTCCCTGGTCATTTCAGGGGTGGTTGGACCAGATGGTCTTTAAAGGTCCCTTCCAACCCAAACTATTCTATGATTCTATGATTCTATATTAACCTCTGCAAGAGCAGTTGGCTACCTGTGGCAAGTGTCCATGAATGCATTTAACCCTCACTTCAGTGTTATCACCCAGAGCTCTTGCTGTTGAGGACAAGGCAATTCACGCGTTTAACTCTCATTAATGTAATGTTGTTGCACTCAGAAACACCTCCCTTCCCTTTCCCTCATATGCCCCCACAGACACTCACTCTGACAGGGGCTGGGAGTAGAAAGCAAATGAAAATCCATCAAGCCTTGATTGCGTCTTTCCAATCTCAGTTCTGTTCACTTTGGATAAGATAAATAAAAAGTATGCTACAGCCACACATGGATTCTCCTACAGTTCCTTTTATACCTGTGAGTGCATACACCTCCTTTCAGGATAGCTATTGCCCTGCTGGAAGGGGTCTATAAATCCCTCCTGAGATCAAGCATGTATTCCTAGAGCAGTCTACGGCAGAGCTATGTTTTCCTTGCACCAGCCATGACGTATATACATTGGCATCATCCTTACTTTACATCCAGCTGGGACATTAGCTGTGGAAATCACTGGAGAGATGTTAATCTGAACCAAGTAGACACAACCTAGTTTTACTTGAACATCAAACCAACACTTTTCAATGCATAGAGATTGGGCTCCAAAGAAGGGTGCGGATTACACCCAGAAAGAGCTCTGTGAACCGAGTATCCCTTTACAGAAACAGCCATTTTGGTCCTGTTCAGCCCCAGATCTTCTGATAAAAGGCTGGGAGGGATGTTAGTAATTCGTGCTCTCACTAGAGCAAGGCTGTAATTTTGGGCTAATTATTGACTTGGCTGCCTGTTGAGTGTCCCTCTGCCTGCAGACCTCCTACCTCCAGCAAAAGAAGAAAATAACAATCAAGGGCGTTGCTGTCTCCAAATGCGTGTCATGCCCAAGATTTGTCTCAGAAAAGCCTCCTTTTAAGAAGTAGTTCATTTGAATATGAAGGCAAAACAAGGATAGCCCTGCAAGGATATTTTTCTTGGGCAAATATTTGTAAACCATACGAGTGTTTGTGGCTTTACACAGCTGGAAATCATATATTGCCTCACCAGCACTGCAGTGTGTTTTGAGCGGAGGGCGAAGGGGCAGCATTATAAGCATTCAACCCTTTCATTATCCCTCCATCCCTTCCTCCCTTCCCGACATACCTTTCTTTATTTTGCTCACTTTCTCTTTCAAAAGAGGGGAGAAGGGAATGTATAGGATGTTTTATTTCTCATCGCTGTTCTCGTTCCTTTTGATTTGTCAGAATTTGTCTGTTTGTCTACCTGTCCATTGTTAATCATAATATTTTGCCCAGTTTCTTTCCCCCACTCTATTCATATGTCACCTCTCCCCATCACAGTTATGCATTTGAATGTGCGGAGTAAGTTGATTTTGGAACAAGTGCCTGCCATTGCCCTTTTACAGCACTTTACCTGACTGGGGTCTGCTCTACAATGATGAATTCAAAGCATTACTGTGAAAAATGATACTAAATACACACAACAGTTACTGTATTACTCTCTAAAAATTTTCATTTTAAATTATAAATTACCCTACTTAATTCCTTGGGGTCACACTGCCTTGGTTAAATGCTTCAAAGGTTGCAACATACTGGAATTTAGCACTGTCTCCAATGATTACAGGCTTTTTTGTGAGCAAACATACATAATTTTATGGAATTAGATAAAATCTCCTGAACATCTATGAATTTTGACTGACTTTCACTTTGAGATGTGGGCTGTGCGAAGTGTCAGTCACCCACTTCGGATCACACTGCTGGGGAAATCATGCTGTCCACTCCAAGATTTCAGGGGATTGAAGGAGGAAACCCAAGGAAGTAAGAAACAGAGGGAGAACCATTTTTCTTCCATTTATATCTGAGGCACTTTGTGGAGATGAATTCCTAATACTCATGCCCAGGTTCTCTCTACAAACAACGGAGAATAGTATCCTGCCTGTCTCAGACACACACCCACTTTTATACACTTTTTCTGGACGTCTCTTCATCATTAACAGGGAGGGAACAAAGATTTGAGTTTTGGAAGACAGTAACACATCATGTAGACAACTGAGGTTCCTGGAAGAACCGTCCTGGCTCCCTACATACATTTCTACCTTGGCTAATATCAACCTGAGATGACAGCCATACTTTTAAATAATTATATGCACCCAAAAATAATTTTCTGGCAGTGATATCAGCTGGCAGAGAATGGCCCATGTCTTTCTAGCTAAACTCTCCTACAAACCCAGGGTGGTGGTAAATATCTCAAACTGTATATTGGAAATGGTCCCTGGCTTATATTAACCTCAAATTGTGCATAGGGATTTTAACTTCCAGTTGGCCCAGGACAAAACTATGCCAGAGAACATGACTACAATTCAGAATTGTAAACTCAGCCATCTCCCAGTGCTTAGGAATACTCCCTGGCATTTTTAATTCATTAATATAAACACAGGCTGCATAGGCACATGGCTCCCAAGCCATGTTTGCACCACCAGGTTACACTGCTCACACCTGAACATACCATCACAGATCTTTAATTCAAACAATTTCCTTGCTTCCCTACAGATCCATCACATCGCTTCAACCTTGATCGATCCTCTCCAGAGCCTTGGTCCTTCGCTGTGGCCCACAGATCCAACCTCTCTGCTGGTGGTGGCCAGCATGGTCTCATGGATATGAGGGGAATGATGCTGAGTTTTACCTCCTGAGGGTCTGGCCCGAACTGATTAAACTTCCTCCACAGACTTGGTTTAGTTTTCCTTTGCTGGAAAGGAGGTGTCTAAGGAATGTGATGATCTCAGTCACATTCATGCTCCTTGAAGTGGAAGACTACCCACATCATCTGATCTTTCCTCAGTATTATTACAGTCTCAAGCTGTGCTTTTTCATGATCCTGTGGGCCAATGCACCATCCATGTGGCAAATAAAAGCCTCCAGACACCTGATCCTGGGGATGGAGCAGCGCCAGGGGGCTGTTAGCAGAAACAATATTGTTCAAAAGGTGGGCTCAAGGCAGTGAGGTCAGCGGCTGTGCCAGAGCCATGAGTTGGCATTTAGTGGAGTGAATGCTTCACTCGCTGCCTCTCTCCTAACCCTGTGTCTGCTCTGCAGATGGGAAAACACATTCCTCTGTGTGTACCGATTCGTTCTGCCCTGTCATGCCAACATCAGTGGGTGCCTGAGGTTGCTGCTGAGGGATGAAACCCTCATCTGATTCCCTGATAACCCCTGCTGCTAATGCTCTCTGGGGACTGGGAGCTAAATACTCAGTTCTTTATGATGTTAGAAGCCAGAACTATTTTTGCATCTGGTTTTCATGGGATCTTGACATAAAGGGACTGGAATGCGAATGTCTTTGGGGGATACTGCTCTGAATGAATCCTGTTCTGGGTCTTTGATCCTGTACCCCAATTCTTCACTTCAGTGCTTTCCCAGGAATGGATGACGTTAATTTTCTAATTCCCTCATGAAGAAATA
Source organism: Numenius arquata (assembly GCF_964106895.1). Taxonomy (NCBI): domain Eukaryota; kingdom Metazoa; phylum Chordata; class Aves; order Charadriiformes; family Scolopacidae; genus Numenius; species Numenius arquata. Next base: position 43,205,926 of record NC_133587.1, read on the forward strand.
GCCTTTGTGGTCTACAGAATGGTTTTAGGCAGATTCATGTTACCCTTTGATCACCTTTGAAGGAGGAAGCCAGATCCACAACACTTAATCTCCTATTATTGCAATATAAGCTTGGTTATCTACATCCACACTGTAAAGACAACCTCCACCAAACGAGATCAGCCTCACTGTGCAATGGAATTAGTTTTATTGCATCCACACTTGTGAACAACACCAGGGCTTTTGGAGGCCCAGCCCATGTTTCTCCATGCTGCAAGAAGCTGACTCAGTCTGGAAATTGTACCCCTGTGAATCATGTGAAAAATTATCCATTCTTCCTTGGCGTAATAGTCAAGAGACAGAGGCTCTGGCAAACTTTTTGGAAAGATACCCGTGCATTTTGCACACTTCTGCATTTCAGCACAGACACTGTAGATGCTTATGCATAGACCAGCAAAGTCAATTTAAAATAATCTATGTTTACCCATGAAGTGATGAAAAATTCATATTTTATGAAGCAGAATTCATGTTAGAGTTCAGATTAACTTACCTGGTAAAGACAAGCACCCAGGAATGTTTGGGCAACTGCACTGACCTCCAAGACCAAACTCTTCCACTTTCTTTCTGCTGGTTTTCCAGTGACTTGTTGACTCCATTTGTTAAACAGATTAAAATGTTGAGTATTCGTAAGACACAGACCATGAACAAAAGTAGGAATATTCATTATTCATTTCCTAATTTTTATGTTAATGAAAAATCTGTATGTCATATTTCTACAAACCCATGGAGCATTCAAACCATTCTAGTTAGAAAAACTCACCAGATTTAGGTCTACGCTGATTTAGATCTAAGGGAATAAGGTCAGGAAGCCAAACATCTTGGCACCAAATTTACTTTATCCAAAAGTAAAATGTCCTGAAATGTGTAATGTGGATGTAGAGTCCACAGCACCAACCACTTTGCTCTACATTTTTTTGCTCTGCCCCACTCCTACTGCATCATATGCTTACTAGAGTGGACATATCCAGTGGTGCTCTGGGAAAAAAAAATCTTGGAAAAATGAAGGATGCAACACATTGATGCTTACAAACACTGAGTCCACGTTGGCCATTGTTGCGTATATTTCCATCTTGTGATGCCCAGCTAGTTAAATTTTATTTGTTGAAAGGTGCCAGTGGCAGCCACTGCCATCTCGTAACAACCACCCCACCAACTAAGACCAAGAATTCCATGTTTCACAGTAGTCAGAAAAGCATGCCCAAGGCAGATAACTAAATATCTTCAACTGAGGGATTTCCTGAGCTTCGTGTGGTTTGTCTTCTTAGCAATTCACCATAGATCGTACTTTCAAGTACTCATCCAGCTTGACCTTAAGCCCACAGAAGCTTTTTCCATCCACAACGTGCTTCAGCAGGAAGTTCTAGAGTTATTATCTTTTGTACAAACTTCCTTCTCCACCTACCTTCATTTGGTAGCTCCCAGTTTCTGTATTGCAAGAAATGATGAAGAGTCAAATCCCTGACCAACCCCTCTGTATCCCTCACAATTTTACAGACCTCTGTCATCCCTCTCTTCAGTTTTCATCTGACTGAAATATCCAAACCTTCACCTTTTTTTCTGACTTGAGAGTCTTTCCATACCTTTGGTTATCCTTCTTGCTTTTCTCATAATATTTTACAGGTTTTTGCTTAAGGTTTTGAGGGGAAAAGGGCTATAAACAAATCCCACAACAAGCTGAGTCCAAGGAAAAGCTCACCAATGCTTCACAGTCAGTGTCAGCAGTAACTAAACTCCATGAATGCGCTCCATGTACACATGAAGGAAGTGTCCAAGGCATGTAGATGGTCAGAACTTGAGCTATAGATGTTGGAATCTTTTTCCATAAAACATAAAAGTGTGTCCACACAGCATTGCTCCAGAAATTGCATCCAGAAATAGCACCTGCCTTGCACCACAGATCCCATACTGGGTGTTACAGTTATAGATGTGACTGTGGTTAAATCAGTAGCCAGGCTACCTTTAAGTTTCCTACTCCTAGGAGATCTGAGGCAGGATTAATCCCATTACATTCAGATCTCCAAGTCTGAGTTGGTCACAGAGCAATCAATAAACAGAAATCAGCAATTCTTCTGAGCTGGTGAACACACCGTCCCTGTGATGATTATGATTAGTCCCTGTGGCTTTGGGGCATCTTAGGGCAGAGACACCTTTCTCATCCAACCACCCTGACTCTTCGGTTTGTGGCCTGGTAGCGTGGTTTGAAATCCTGCTGTCCCTGGAAGAGAGACTCTCTACCATCTCCAGCCTCGATGTCGCAGGGTGTGTCCTTGCTCTCCCCTGTCCACATCCTCAGCTGCTAGAGGGAAAACAAGCTGAGGAACCACACCCTTCACCATGTGTCAGCCTTCACGACAGGTTGGGAGGTGATTCATGTTGGCTGACCTCATGTAGTCATGGACAAGTGTCAGGCTTATATAAATGGCCATGTGAAATCCAGAAATGAGCTAAAGTGTTCATAACCATAACTGTAAATTAAGCCAGCTCCTAGATTTTCAAGTGAAAGCTCAGAAGCACTGGAATTCAAAGTCATTTTGAAGCCCAATAGCTTTTCTCCATTTCTCCATGACAGAAGCCCCTTCCTGTCAGCACACTGTCTCTTTCCTGCCTCCCCAGACACTGTCCTAAAATCACCCCCCCTCCAGCCTTCAAAGGGACACTACTTGCCTGTGCTATGACCAGCCTTCCAAGAGAAGCTTCTTGCCTGTGCTATATTTCAGTACGGCTCCAGCCAGGAAATTAGCTATGGAGGGACGGTGATAGTGTTGTGGTTACTTGGTCCTAGCCCTGTTTAACTGGGAAATATTTGTATTTTATAGGCAACAACAACAACAACAACAAGTCAGTATCACCTAATAGGTAGCACAAATAAATTATGGCAGGGACATGTGTCCCCATTTAAGATGGTGGTTTGAATAGTTCCCAACTATTCCAGCACAATATATTTCTTACAATTTAAACATTGGAATGGGCTGCCCAGGGAAGTGGTTGAGGCACCATCCCTGGTGGTATTTAAAAGATGGGTAGACATAGCGTTTAGAGACATGGTTTAGTGATGGATTTTTATCAGTTAGGTTGATGGTTGGACTAGATGATCTTAAAAGTCCCTTCCAACACAGACAATTCTATGATTCTGTGATTATAAGCAAGAATTTTGACACATTTGCCAAGAAGTTACTTGTACAAGTGGCCTCTTGTCTGCAAGGGAGGAAAGTAACGTAGTGTGATGTCCAAGCTAAAGACATACAGGAGACTTTGATTGTCTCAGCCTAATGGGAGATAATCATCAAGGTGTTTCCCTTTTTCCCATATGACAATAACCCTGACCTCTCCCAGAAAGGCCTGGCCACCCCAAAAGCTGGTCTCTTCTTTCAGCTCTGCAGGTGGTTAAAGCTAAGACAATAAAGACTGGCCTCTTATTTCTCTCTATTCCAATTCAAACACTACTTTTGTAAGGTCTATGTGACACAGAGCGTAGGAAGCCAGTGTGACTGCAGGAGATCTGCTTTGCACATTTATATTTGTCAGTGATTTGACTGCATGTGGTTCAGAAGAGTAAATGTGTCTGCGCTAAGGAAAGCGGATGGTGAGTTGGACCACAAGGCAGAGACTGAATAAATGCAGTTTAGAACTGGGAGTTAAAACAAATGTATTAAATAATCATAATTCTCAGTCAAAAACCATCTTTTCATAAAAGCCCAGCTGGCTTGCGGAGGAAATTAACATTGCAAGAAGTGAAATATATAAACAAGATAATTATTGTTTATAGCAGCGCTGCAGCATTATCAGCGGAGTTAATGAAGCCCAGTTTCATGGACTTGGGTTCTGCACTCTGTCCCCATCTCACCACAGTGTCCCAGCCTCTCCCTTGCACACAGAATCCCCTCCTTTCCCTGCTGCGGAACATGGTCCATCACCTCCTCTCCACCCCATGAGCTTCTCCATCTCAGAAAAGATGAGGGACTGAAATATGACTATGTTTTGTTCCTCGCTCCTCTAATCTCTCATCAACATTCATGACTCTTGTAGGTACCTAATTCCTTGGGGAGCTGGTACAGCCAGGGGGTTCAACCAGCAACAGGGAGAGGCAGGAAGGCAGATGGAAAATCAGCATGATCATATCAGCCCTGTTTCCTCCACAATCCAGGTTAAAATCTAATGAGGGAAAGAGGACGGAGGCATGAGGCCAATTATTGTGAAGGCATTAGATGGAGAAATACGATGAGAGAAGCTACATTCCACAGCTGTCAGGACCCTAGGAATTTGTTTTGAATATTTTTAGAAAAGACAGACATTGTAATAAAAATAAATGCCCATTTCCAGACATAGATGATCAAGCTTTGAGGAATGATGGTGGAGCATTCAATGCATATTTGTGTCCTGTAGTTAGCAAGGAGCAGGAAGCTGGATTTGTATCATGAGAAACAACTTTCCAACCCACCTGTAAAGAAAAATGGTGTTTAATATCATCTCCTAGGGTTATATATTTTCAAGTCAGTAGGCCCAGATAACTCCCCGGAGAACAGACTGGCTGAAGGACTAGTGTTTTGGCAGTTTCTTAAGCAAAGCAAGCCATTCCCCAGACGTGTGCAACCGATTTCAGGGGTCATAAATAGACTCCTGCTTTTTTTTTTTTCACCTGAGCCTGAACCCTGGAAAACCAGTCTGGTTGCTGTTTGTGAGCGTGAGGATGACTAGTGCATATCACAGTGAAGAAAAATATAGAAAATATCATAGCAAAGCATTAATATACATTTGCTCTATTCTTACACACTTCCCTAGAAAACTGTTATTTGCCACGGTTGCAGAGAGGGTATTGGGAGAGGGGAAACCTTAGACTGGACCCAGAATGGCCAGTCTTAGGTTTTTATATGAAACTTGGTTTTCTGGATCCCTTTGCTTGCTCAAAAAGGAAAAGAGGAATAACTGGCATAATTATGCATTAATTCATCTGACATTAATTCAGGAAGGCTTAAGGAAGAGACAGTACAGGGTCCAGCAGATAAGGAATTCATATATGATACTATCACTGGTGCCCATCAGTATGGTTTTAAAGAAGGGAAACATATTTTCAGATGAGATCATATTGTGTTTTGATTGAATGAGTCTGGTTGATAATAGTAAAGGCATAGATTAATCTGCACAGGCAGGTGCCTTTCTGGAAGATAGAGATGAGAAAAACACAAGTTATGGGGTCCAATGCAGAGACCACTGGGTGAAAATCTAAGATTTGTGTTTTACAGTGAGTTAGGTAAGACAATCTACAACTACTTACTTACTTACCCTAAAAATCTGGAATGAGAGTAATTACATTTCTGGATGTCTCTCATCAGGTATTATATAATTGTATAATAATCTGACGTCCACTTCAACTTGTCTGTGTTTACTGCCGTGTTATTTTGAACATGATTAATTCAAGGCATGTTTTCTCTTCTCCCTGTAATTCTCCACTGAAATAAATATTGAAAGCTGTCACTGAAAACCTTCTCCAGTGTCTATTTGTGTTGAAAATACTTCTCCTCAGGATGTTGAGGGATGTGTGTATTTAACCCCATCTGAAAGTCAAATGAGTCCTTGACTATTCTGCTGGTCTAATTTGATTCACTTTGTTTATTAAATAAAAGCCAGATGGCAAATAGCCTTAGGGCCACTTAGTGATGTAAGTATATATATATATTTTATTCATCATCACTGGTCTCCACTGCGCTGCAAAAAACTGTGGATCCACTTTCAGTCAAAAATGGTAACTTTGTAGCAGCAGAGATCGCATCAGAATCACTGCAATGAAAGGCTTCTCTTCTAATGATGTTCATAAGTGCTATTATTAGGGTTTTATTAGGATTCGCAGCTACTTCATCAGACTTAATTCTGCCTGGTGTTTTTTACAAGCTCAGACGTTGACAACTCCCTCAAAGTGACAGCTTCATCTTTGCATTGGTGTCATAAACACCAGGATACTGGGTATTTTGAATACGTATCACCCTCTCCCAATGAAACCTCCTTCTCATGCTCTGGGCCCCAGGTTTCCGCTCCATCTCTTCATCCCAGAAGCCTGTCTTTCACACCAAAAAAAAAGAGGAACGCCTCCCACCCCTTAAGCCCAAACACTGAAGTTAACCACCTTCCTGAGATGAAAGTGTTCAAGGGCTGGAACTTCTCAAGCTGAGCAGAGACCTAAATCCAGGTTTCCCATTTCTTGGGTGTGTGCCCTAGAGATATGTCTATCCTGTCCAAAGTGGCACCTCCTTCCCCACCCATTTCCCCCAGAGAAATGAGTAATGGACTTGTCTTCTTCAATGCTTGAGTTAGATGTCTAAGCCCTGGGCTTCGGAATTTTCCTTCTACATGGTTTATTTTTGGCATGGTAGTGGCTGAATTTGGGTCTGGTTTTTCAAAGCAATGTAAAAGCCACCAAGCAACATCCATGCTATTAAATCAACCACTACCACTGGCATGCAAATATCTATATGCTCCCTGGTACATTTTTGATGTAGGTCAACTAGCGCTCTCCTAAACACCTCTTCAGCAGTCTATGGTCAGTAGGGGTCAAAGAACAGTCCCCACGTCTGGTATGGATTGGACCATATCATTTGGGCAAGTAAGGAGGTGCAAAGTTGGATCTGTGGTGACCAAGTTGCTGTTAGACATCAGCCACCTTGTTTTGGAGGACTGTGAGTTTGCCAGCATAAGTTTAGGTTGTCCTATACTAGTTAACCTCCAAGTCAAAGTACATCTATGTGTATTTAATGTATAATATAGACATACCTTTTCTAAGCTTCTGTCAAAAAGGTAGATTCTCCAAATCCCATCTAATCCTGGTGGTGCCAAGGTCCCACAAACCCTTGAACTACGGCTGCTAAAGCATTCAGAAAGCACTGCAAAATACACAGACTGAGCACAACGTCATCTTTTAAGTGAAAATGCACATAATCTCTCACAGAGCAGCATTAGCAGAAACTGTAACAATGCCAGTTTTATTGTCCAGCACTAAACTACTCAACAAAATACAGAAAACCTCTCTTCAGATCCCTCTCTGCTTATTTAGGGCAGAAGCTGGGGTCCCTATCTCTCACAGGGTGACCCTGTGTCTCCTAAGAGACTTTTCTCATTATCTGCTTGTTCCTCCCAGGTACAACAATTAAGAATCATAGAATCACAGAATCACAGAACAATAACAATAACAATTAGGCGCTCATTAAGGCAGGGACTACATCCCAACCCACCACATGAACTCTTTAGTTGCTGGAATATAAAAGCAATCACAAATTTTCTCTCTCTGGCCTATTTGGTGGTCATCCCTTCCAGGTGATTTCCCTTTAATAGGTGAAATCTTGCCTATTTGGGGAGGAGAGGGGGAGTTTGATATGTTTTATTTTTGTTGTTGTTGTTTTTCCAGATGTGTAAGTTTGACTAAGTAAAAGATAATCTGCAAATCTAGGGTTGGGACTCAAACTGCAGCAGCTGCTTAAGAGAAAGGTTATTTGGATACCAAGAGTGAAGAGTCTGGCTGGTTCGGGAAGACTAAAGACTGAAAACTGATAAAATTGCTGATAAGAAATAGATAGGGAAAATAAGAACAGGGGACAAGAGAATTATTTAAGGTAAAGAGCAGCAAAGTTGCCATGAGTAAAGGCAGTTGGGAAAGCAGAAGAGTGTTCCTGAATTGGAGAGGAGAAAAATCCAGTAACTCACTTCATGTCTTAATTTTCCCATCCATATAAAGGACATTCTTCCTTAAAGCCCGTTTTTACCCACTGGAGCTAACAAAAATATCACCTCCATCAGCCCTGGTCAGTATAGGACTATCACACAGGTTTCCTTTTGCCGAGTTTTCACTTCTTTTATATGAAGATTTTGTTCAGGTAAAATCTGAATCTGTTTACTCAGCTTTAGTCACAGCAGCTGAGCTTTGAGGACATAGGAGGGGTCTAGAAACCTCAAAAACAAGAAGAAAAAGGTCATTCCTCACCTGCAGATCAAATTTGCAGCGCAAAAGAAGTGTCCCGGTTGTGCAGTGCTCTGGATGTACTTCTAAATGGAAAATCCGAGGTGGGAATAAATCTCTGCCTGGTGGGACACAAAATGTTTCAAGTTTAAAGGTTGTGCTCACAGCTACATGGTCTGTTAACCTCCTCCAAAGAGATCAGAGAACTATGTCTGTCTGCTTTAACTGGCTTAGAATATAAGTGAAGCTGCTTTGCCTTGTATTTTTCTTTTCATAGTCCAGGAATTACATTGATTCTTTGTAATAAAAATGTTTAGACACAGGCAAAAAAGTGTTTATTTCAATGACCTTTTCCAACTTTCCAGTAGGAAAATTCAGACCAAAAAAGCCTCAATTGCAATTACTCTTTTCATTTGCTCTGTTTCTTTGGTTTTTTAATTAAAAGCATCAATTTTGGTGGTGTTTCCAAGAAGACGTTGTTACAAGGTTTTGTTCCCTGAAATGAATGAATAAAGGAATCGTAATCAGACTGTTGGAACTCAAAGACTGCCAAAATGTCCCACATCTGGCACAATTAGGCTTTTATTTGTTAACCGCTTGTAATTTCCTTAAGACCCAGAAAGACACCACGGGGCAGACTGATGCCAGCCAAAACCAGCAAAATCAAATGGTGTTTAATGAATTGCTGTTCTAGGCCAGCAAATTTCAAGATTTTGATGAGAACTGTGGGGGAAAAGCATTGAGAAAACATTGTCCACCTCTGCTGGTGGATGTGGAATGATTCTTCTTCCTATTGACTATACTGGCTCATGTCGGTGCACAGAAATGCAAAACAGAATCCAGATTTATTTGAATATCCTTGTGTCCTTCTGCCTTGGTTTTCATCTTCATCTCCATTCAGAGCTTCAGTTTGATCATAAATTCCACATCACAAGCTGCCCTTTAATGAATCTTTCTGTGAATACATCACTTTCAGTCTTCCTGTGTCATCTGCTCTTGCTGTTCTACCAACACGCAGAGAGAATTCAAGTTTCCTAACACAATTGGTCATTTCAAGTGTTCTAGTTCCAATTTCCCATTTCAGACAGGTTGTTCCCTAAAACCATTGGATACTGGGAAGCTTTATTATAAGACTGACTTGTATCTCTTGTGCATTTAATGCTGCTGATGGTATTGGAGCTGCACCCTCTTGCATAAGAAGAATTTACCCACGTGGCTGTCAATGAATATGATGCTATTTTGCCCACTGAGGGTGTAGCACATGACCATAAATGGATGCAAATTCTTCTGGATCTTGCAGAATACAAACACCGGGGAATGTGTTAAGCTGTTTCAGAGATTAATCAAAGTGAGGAGAGGAGACACACACCCAATCCCTAGCCCCAAGTGGTAATTCTTAATTATCTTCTGTTTGGATTTGCAAATCCAGATAAAAAAAAACGCGCAGGAATATTGCAAGGGGCAAAACTATACAGTTTGAGGAGCACTGCCAGGAATTCCTTCCTTCAGAAGCCAGTTGTGAATGTAAACCACTGGCAGAAAGCTCATTTCTAGCAATAACAGCTATGTCATGTTTCCTGGAACATAGGCAATGTGGAGTATCATAGGAAAAGGAAAATAAACACCGGTTCACTTTCTGAATCACCAGTCATAAATTCTCACTGAGGGAAAAAAATCCCACCACACACACACCCACACACACACCCTCAAAGAAAGTTAATACAGCACCAGAAGGGGGTTTCTGACCCCCTCAACTGATGCGTCAAGTGGAGCTAATCTCCCCTTTTTCCAAGCTGGGATAAACCTATAGCACTGAGTGGTGCAAATGAAACAAGGACAAATCACATCCTCCTACACTTTCTGAAGTGGGACATGTTGTAAAGCCAGTCATTCCATCTGTATTCTCTGGTTTTTAAAGTCAGATTTTGCCACTTTACTGGGTCCTTTTTCCTTTTTTTTCTCCCCCCCCCCCCCCCGCCCTTTTTTTTTTCATGTTGTTTGCTTTGGAAGAGAAATGGCAAATCACACTAAGTCCAATGATGGTGCCTCCCTTGGTGGCCAAAATTTCATTTAACATCTTTAAAAAGTATTAGGGATTGATCCTGAGCTGGTGAAAATACAGATAGTGCAGCAGAAACTATGCTGATCTATGTTATCAAAGCCTTTAAATACACAAGGACCAGTTTGCATCTCCCACCACCTGCAAAAACTGGGGGTATCACCTATTTGTCTGGCCATGTAGCTTGCTGGTACCAAGAGAGTTGGGACTTAGACATCCATCTCGCGCTCTGCACTAGAAATAGTCCTGGATGTCTGTCTCATCAAGCCATTTCAGGTGTGGAAGTCCCCCATGGAGATTGCTGTCCTGGTGAACACAGGAAGGACTGCCAAGGATTATTGGAAACTTTGCTGAAGCAGCACAAGGACCATTCTGGTTCCCCAGTTTGGCCATGGTTTCATTCTGCCCAAGTCCGAGCAAACCACACAGTGTAAACCTGGGCAATTCCATAGTGAATTAGACCTCCAAACTCTCACCTGGCTTACACTAAAAAAGAAAACAAAAAAAAACTCAGAATGAGGAATTCCCCAAAGAAAGTTCCACCTGGAGGGATTACTGGGAATATCACTGCAACATGAAGTTTGGCATCTTTATCCGGTACCTGCATAACTGAACCCCAGGAGTCCCGTTTGGAGCCCAGAGTTGACAAGATATGGTGATCTAGGGAGGCTCCACGCTGCTTTTGACATCTGACGCCCTCTGAAGCCGTTCCAGCAGGCTGAAGGAGTCACCGCAGCTGATCTGTATCTCTGCATCTCCTTCTTCAGGCAGCCCCGTCGGATGGCTCTCTGGAGAGATGGCGAAAGATCAGTATCTTCGTGCTTCAGAAGGACAAATTGTTAGCCCCGGTATGAGCAACAATAGAGGCTTTGAGGACATCGGTGACCAACTGCACTGAAGCATTCCTTACCACACACTTACCTTCATTATATCCCTGTTAATCACCCCTCTCTGCCTTTCAGCGGTGAAATGTTATCGCCCTTCAGCAAAGGCTTCAAACCAGAGCTGCGGAGGGATTGCTAACACCGACCTGCCCTTCTCGTCAACATGAAAGGCAGAAAGAGAGAAAGCCTGTTTGAGGCTGCATTACGCTGCTGGGAAAGGACAGTGGGCAGGGATTTTGGCTTTGTGAAATTGGGCAGCTCAGGCCAGATAAAACCCCTTCAAGAGCAGGCACAGGGCAAGTCAGATGTGTTGCCGCTCTTTGTCTCTTGCCCATTAGTGTTTCTCAGGCCTTTTGGTCTTTTTTTTTTCTTTGCTTTGCTGTTTATTGTGCTTGTTGCTTGGCAAATGCACAGGTGCGTTCTGCCCTGGAGTTTTGTCAACGTGGCCTCAGCAAAACGTTCCATCAAAACTGACTCCTAATGGGAAATTGGGCTTTTGGATTTTGGGTTTGGGACTTGTGAAATATCCCTACTTCCTGCACACACACAAAAAAACCCTGAACTAAAAATATGTATTTTAACCTCACTGTAAGAGTTAGATGCAAAATGGCATCATTTTGGTAAAGATGCACAACTGCAGTGCATCATGGGCTTTATTTTTCCTAATGCTTCTGTTTTCTAATTGGCAAGGGAGAGCACTCAAAAGCAGTCTCTCTGTGAGAGTGGCTGGGGAGAAGAGCCCAACCTGATTTAAGAAGCAGCTGAATAAATTCTGGAGCACGGTGGTTTGATGTGCACTATGTTTGTGTGACTTTTCAGCCCTGAGCTCTTGGGTTTTGTTCACCCTTCTGTAAACTGGCTACATCTGAGTACTACACATACACACTGTCACACATGAACTCCATTTGCAGGAACCTGTGATTCTTCCACGTCAACCTGTGTTCTGGGCCTTGATGATACGTCCAGTGACAATAAGGACAATACTTACCTACTCCTGCTCTGAGTGGTAGCTTGGACTAGAGATCACTTCCAAACAGCACATCCATCTTTCTGTGTCTGTGCTAAATAGAGTTTCTCAGCTGCAAAGGAAGCCCTGGGTGACTTACTAAGATGGAGACATTGACAGTAGCAGAGATAAATCCCCATTCCATACTTCAAGAACTTAAAATCACTAATTTATTGTTTGATCACTCAGTATTTTACCAAATCAACCACAATGTGACTGGTGTCAAGGCAAAATTGTTTTAAAATATCCCTACCCATTTTTACTTTTTCTCCTTCTCAGTGTACTGACCCCTGCTCCTTTTCTCTGCTAGCTGAGTTCTAAACCAGATCAACAACCAATGCAAACAAAACCCCAAAACCAAACCCAAAAACACTGCAACATGCTTTTTTGACATAAGCATAAGTGAGGCTGGTACATTTTAAAAATCGTCACTGGTGGGACAAATTACCATCTGCACATTCCTTTATAGCTACAAAGGGAGGTTAAATATGTAGGTTCTTCAAAACACACCTTTTAGTTAGTAAGATGAATCCTATAATAATTATTTTCAAGAAATTAACATGTTTTGGTGGCTGAATCACACCCAGGTCTTTTGAAGACAAAGATCCAGAACTCATACCTAATATTCTAGTTTGATTTTCTGTGCCAGTTAGGGGTGAAACTCTGGAGCCCAGCTGGAAGTGCACTAATCCATTTGCTGTGTGGGCCCAGCACCATACAAAAACACCCCAAAAAAGCTTGATTTTAAATTAAGCTTATAAATTAGTGCGAGACAGGGACTCCTTCCCACTGACTGTTTGCATGAGGCCATCCTGATTTGGGAGCTAAGAGTATTTACCAGTATGGACACAGCCTATCTCATCCCAGATGGTTTTAGTGCCAGAGAAGAGCCCTGTAAGTATCCAATTGGTAGATGTGCAATCAGCAGTACCCTCCCCCGGCCTACGTCACTATTATGAACTGGCACTAATTAAAAGTTCAGCCTCCAACCAGTATATCTGACAGATGCTCAATTTATTTTATTTTACTTTTTTTTCCATGCAAAATCCCAAGGCGTTGAACTCTCCCCTTGCTGATTTTCTTCGGGGGAACAGTCTAACATTTGAAGGCAACGAGACTATACATTAAGGAATGGGCTGTAAGCGAAACACGGTCAGCTCATGATTCACCCCGACAGACTCACCCTCCTCAGTTCTCACACTTCAGCGTTACAGAACAAGAGTCCCACTGTTTAGCATCCCCCCTAATTCTTTGGCTTCTCACTATTTATACTTCTCAGGATTTATTCCAAGGGTGGAGGTGGTGGTGTTGGGAGATGAAATTGCTCTGTGTTTCATGAACAGAAGTTTTCAATGGGTAATTTACTACTGTATAATTAAGCTTCAGATTTTGTTTTTACTTGGAAATGTTTTAAAAAGGAAGCCAACTATCTGGTCAGATTTGTGATGCGCAGTTGATGAGAAACAGAAACCCAAAACACTGATCAGAAATTCAGAAACGGTTCAATAGAAAGAGGTCTCGTATCCTCTGGAAGAAGGTGAGCAGAGGTTAATACTCCCAGTAAGCTTCCAGTATTGCCCCAGCGGATGTACACAGCTGTTGAGTGAGAGCTCCTGTTTTGAACAGCACTGGGCTGCCCGCTATAGGCAGGGAGTCTGTCTCTGGGAGTCCCTTCCTGCTGATGCAGAAGTGAAACGTAAGAGAGTGAGATTCATGATACAGTCATCTACAACGTAGCTGAACGAATCACCCCAGGCTCCCTTTGTGACCACAGGAGAGAAACAAGCTCCCTGAAGGAGTTCTCTCCCTGGATGTCCAGGGAGAAGGTCAATTGCCTTGTCCTGGACACCCTCTTAAGATAATCACATCCCAGGTACCATAGCCTGAAAGCCTGTAAGGTCAGTTCAGATGATGACAGATGGTTCATCCCATCTTCTGAGAGGTATTTGGTGGAGATACTTACCTTCTTGAGGCCTCATTCTCTATTAAACACATAGAAGGACTGGACAACTAGGGAAGTTGCCCAGGGAAGTTGTGGATGCCCCATCCCTGGAGGTGTTGAAGACCAGGTTGGATGGGGCTTTGAGAAACCTTGTCTAGTGGGAGGTGTCCCTGCCCATGGCAGGGGGGTTGGAACTGGATGGTCTTTAAGGTCCTTTCCAACCCGAACCATTCTATGATTCTATGAACTCCTTAGAGGAAACCTATTTAATTTGGCTGAAGTTAGGTGAGATGCGCCCTACACAGAAAGATGAAGCTGTTGATTCAGCAAGGCACTTCAGCTCATGACATTTTCCAGCTTGGAAGGAGTAACATAGCAGTCCTGTAAGTGCTTTATTCTGCCCTCCTTTCCCTCCCTACAGATCTTGCTGCTTAATTTTTAGGTCTACTGTAAAGCCAACATACTGAAAGGTGTAGTTCCTTACCGTGCCCCAATGAAATGACTAGAGAAAGCCTAACAGACCATGCTCTTTCTTATCTTCAGACCTTCCTGGAGCTTTCTCTTCTTTTGGTTTTGGCAGCACGTGAATGCCAGTTACACCCCTCCCATTCTATTTTGATGTTTAAGTCAGCCATTACCATGCATAACCTCTTGGTAATCCAATACAGCCATCTTTATCAGAATTTTATCTCCCATGTAGTATCTTTGCCGAAGAAAACATGAGTTTGAGTTTCATAATCCCTAGTTGCTATCCAGGAAGTTCTAGTCAAGTTTACGGGGATTTCTACTTTTAGATTTAGAGTCCTACTTTTACCACTCACTCTCTGCAAGAAAAAATACCACCTAGAAAGCAGGTTATTCCGTATTCCTCTCATACAGAGCTATCTACAGCTCTGTGAAAACTGTGGCACTTGTAAATATAGGACTTTGTGAATGCCAGGGAAAAAAAAAATCTCTAAGAAGCATAGACAAACACATACAAAGGTGAGTCCATGAGGGGTGGCGAACATAATAATATCAGCCAGTCCCTAATTCCTTCCTTTACAAAACATGAACCAGGAAGAAGATTCCTGTGATTCAACCTTTCCTAGCTTTTTACTGCTGATGGCTCTTAGAGACAGGTTGCTGGGCAATATGGGCCTCTGTTCTCCTGTATTTATTTCTGGACCATCACCTGACACTGACAAAAAAACATCACTAAACCACATCGCTAAACACTACATCTACCCACGTTTTAGATACCTCCAGGGATGGTGACTTAACCACTTCCTTAGGCAGCCTGTTCCAATGCTTAATAACCCTTTCAGTATAAATTTTTTTCCTAATATCCAAACTAAACCTCCCCTGGTGCAACTTGAAGCTGTTTTCTGAGATCCAGGCCTTACTGGGTGAGTTACTGTAGAGACAAAAAACATCTAACAGCTGCCACCATGTCTAAAAAGACAAATGGCATGAAAGAGAGCACAGCAAAGAGACCTGGGCAAGGTCAAAGAGCACTGAAGTGCTAAAGGAACAACAAGATCCATGTCCATCGGTCCCAGGTCAGTGTCTTGGCTGGGAACACCACTTCATGGGCTGAAAGAAGCCATTTGACCATAATAATGCCCAGTAGCACAGTGTCTGCTCCCAGGAGTTTGTTTTTCCAAATACGGCAAAGAGTCCGGTCTTCCCCTACAGTAACTTGGGCCCTTGCTAGGTACAAAAATAGCAAAGCAGGCCAGACAGCTAGTCGGCAAAACGCTCGTGTTCCTTACCCCATCGTGAAGGATGGGGCAGCCATTTGCTCGAAGTCGTCACCGCGAGGATCCTCTTTCCGAGGGTATGTCAGCGCGAGGTTTTCGAGAGGCTCTCCCAGGCCACATCTCTTTTCCTTTGGTATCTGGGGCTTGTTGATCCTGGCACACCACCTGGGAACAGGCAGGAGGCCAGCCTAACAGATTGGCATGTGTGCAGGCAGGGAAGGAAGCTGAGCATCTGGCTTTAAACACCGGGGCTCAGATTTCTCTCTGAGGGTGTTGACAGGAAAATGCATGCCGGCACTCCGCTGCTGCAAGGACTGCTAAGGGAGTAGGATGTCTCTGAGGGATTTGTTGAGACAATTTCACTTCTGAGGTCTTTCCTTCCTGCCTCCTGATCAAAAAAAAAGGGTCTGAAAGAGCAAGTTCATCTCTTGAGACCCCACAGACTGAGCAATGGTAGATGTCACCTCCACGAGCATTAGAGGAGCTCGGATCTGTCAAATGAATGCCACGAGCCTCAGCAAGTGTAATTCTGTGTAGCTGATCCCACTAAACTGGCTCTTATTGCTGGTGGACAACACCCCATTCCACAACCTCCCTTCAGACCTAAGGTCAACAACTGGCCACTAATGAAGAACCCACCTGCAGCATCCTCCCTCAAACAGGAGCAGGACAAAGGAAAAGAAAAAAATCCTAAGAAATAAACAATCAACTGAGATGAGGTAATGCATTCAACGTATCCCTCATTTCCTTGACACCTTGGACTGGATTTACCTTAGCACCTTTAGCCAACTAAAGCTGGGCAGACAGTTTAGGCCAGTCCTTTTGGCTCCCTTCACAGTCTAAGGGAACCAAAACGAGACGCCCAGAGTTTTGATGCATCTTGCCTTAATACTGATGAGGCAAATCATCTCCTGGAGACGCCTGTATCCTTCGGCTACAGAGAGCTCAGATTTACCTTGGCACTCTTAGACAACTGACCCTAAGCAAGATGAGCCCACTCCATTATTACAATTCCCTTTTTCCATGTCTTCATAAGTAATAACTTTCTTGCAGCTTTTGGCAGAATTCAGCTTTGTTAAACAGTCTGAGACCCCGAGACAAGAGACTTTAATGGCAACATATTATCTAGACATGGCTGGCGCAACAATTTTGCTCCTTACTACTCTAAAAGGCTTTCCAGAGCTGCTGAGGAATGACAGAAAGGTTATTTAATAGCAAGGGCTTGGCTTCTGTAGAGGCAGCTGTTTAAATGACATCAGTATTACAGTCACAAATTGAACCATTTGCTGCCCGTATCACCACGGAGAAAGAGAAATGGTGGTATCTCTTTTGACTTACTAAGAACAGATGAACACAGAAAATGTGGGGCTGAGGGGAAGGCCTTTCACTATTGCAAAAATTGTGGTGCCAGTTACTCTAACGGGTTGGTTTGTCCGAGTTCTGTGATGAGCTCTGTGATGAGAATGGGTCTGGTGAGAACCCAAGTAATAAAAGCTATTTGTACTGAGTTACTAACATTTTGGAGGGGAAAGGAAAATATGTTTATTTGTCTATGGAATTTTTTTTGCATAAAATTCCAATACTAAATGTTTTTCACTGGGAGAGAAGTTGATGGGAAAAAAAAATGCTAAAATAGTTTATCCTGTAAATATAAGTTTTTTAAATTTATAGTTGTCAAAAAATAAATAGAATTAAAGAATTCAATATTCTGGTGACATTTTTCAAGGAATAGAAAATTAAAATGCTTCACATTAAACAAAAATTAATGTCAACAAGCACTTCTTAATTCTACCAAAAATTGTCATCAAAACAAAGAATATTTTCCAACGTATTTTTCCTCCTTAATCTTATAGTGTCCTCACTATAAAACCATCTTTCCCCTGTGGAATGAACATAACACTCTCCCAGGCATTTGTTGGGCAATTTTGGACAGGTTTTCATCCACAAGCCCTTCCTCAGTTTCTCCATCCTTTGAGGGTTGCAATGCTCCCCTTCTCATGCAGCTGGGAAGTTTTATAGGCTCTTGAAGGTGGGAAGAACAACTAGACTCGATAGATCAAGGCTCCATGAGGACGTGCATCTACGTTATTTGGTGGCGAAAGCCGTGTATTAAACCCACACTTTATCAGCATCTAAACAAAGAGGCTGAACCAGACATCCCTGCAGTTACACAGGCAGGGACTCAAGGTAGAAACATGCCACTCATAGTTTAGGTACAAGACAGATTGTCCCCCAAAGAGGGCCTTCTCCTCAGCTTTCCACCAACCATCACTGGTTTCCATGCGATGTGATGGCCCAGAGAAGAAACCTACTTAATATGCTGAGGTGAGGGAAATGGCATGTAAATCAGAGCTGTCATCCCTTTCCTGACCCGCGCTGCAGCACATACTTCTGTCCGAAAGTATGTTTATACTGGAAAACAGATATATATCCGGATTGAAAATATATAAGTGAAATTGTAGGAAAGAGAGCCAACACTTCTTCACTTCAGACCCTGGTATCTGAATGATCCTAGGTTTTATACCTGGGATATAAATACCTATATATGTAAGTACAAATACACACACACACACGTACAGTCACAGATGTGAGAAGACGGCTGAGAACACTGAGAAGAGTCATTTAGATGTGGTGTTGGGGGATATGGTGTAGGGGAGAACTTTGTAGAGTAGGGCTGATGGTTGGACTTAATGATCCCAAGGGTCTTTTCCAACCTGAATGATTCTATGATTCTATAAGATGACTCTCCTGCTGCTAGTGCCAGTTTGGTTTCAGTCCTACACTTCAAATATCATGAACATCACGCAGATGCCCCTCCAGAGTATTCACCAAGGCAGAACCAGCTTGCAACCAGCAAATTTAATTCCCAGCACCCCATCATTGCCACACTGAGCTGAGCTCCTTCAAAGCCATCCAGATGTCCATACTCCAGGTGTCACTGCACTTCTGACGTCTGGCTCCAGGCAAAGCCACTTTGGTGTCCATGCTCTGTACCAGCACATCAACACTTTGGGTTATGACAGTTGTTATCCCAGGAGGACTCCCAGGTCATGGACCTAACTGGAGTTAAAGGAGAGTGTCTGCTATTTTCAGGTAGGGCCTAATACTGAATTTGCAGGCAGTGGGTCTCAGTCCCACGTACTTGGTCTCTGTGTTTGATAACAGGACGGGGCACCTAAATGTAGGCTTGTCATTGAACCACAGCTGGCTTGGATGCATGGATTGGCTCTAATGAACTTTAAGCTAGCTCCTGTGGGGCAAGTGCCAGGGCGTTAATGGATTGTTAGATGTAACGCTTACCAGCACTGGGTCTTCCAGGGGTCAGGTTGCTCCTGGAAGGTGGTCACAATGCTACTGCAGCCAGAAGGGTTTCAGCTGAGGGATGTTTGTCACCAAACAACACCTTGTGCTTCCTTTGCCCAGGTCAAGGTGTGCAACAGGGAGCGATACCTTTGAGCTAGGCTCCTTTGAAAGCAGGGCTTCATAAACAAGCATGTTCTCAGTGGTTTCCTATATCTGCTCAGTGGTTTTCCTGTATCTGGCAATGCCAGTCACCAAAAAAAAATTGAAATAAAAATTAAAAAAACCTGAAGGACAAGCCTATGTGTGAGGGAGCCCAAAGAGACAGCCAGCCATGAGATTCCTCAATATGTGAACCTCAACATTTGCCTGCTGCAACCAGCACATCACCAATGCTAAGCCCTTCCCGGCTGCAGAAAGGTTTTGTGATCCTCCTTTGGGCCCATCGGGGAGGAGTAATGGGTGGGGCAGAAAGGAGAGCTCCCATTTTCCAAGGGAGAGGGATCCGCCCACTGCAAAGCTCCAGAGACCACGGACAGCCGCAGTCAGGGATAAAAAGCTGGAGTCTGGAGGGAGTTCCTGCAGGAGTGAACTCACACACTGTAAAGCAGCAAGTGCTTAAGGCCAGACCCCATAAATCCACCAAATTAGATGCTGGTGACATTATAGACCCGTTTTGTTAGTTTTTCCAGCTGAGTTGCAGACCACAGAAAATGATTTATACTCCAGGAGTTGGGATGGTGGGGGAAGGGAGGGCAGGATGAGGGAAGGGGGAAAAGGGAGTGACGGTATTTGAATTTCTAATCGATTCCTTTCTTTAGGAAGGAAGAGAAAAAGAAAAGAGAAGCCTATTCCTGGTGCTAGAAAAATTAAAAATACAAATTGGGATTGAGGGAGGACCAGAAAGAAAGAGCTAAAATCCTCCTTCCAAGCTGCATCTGGAGGGGAACGAGGCACCAGCTACCCTGGAAGGAGAAGGGCATGAGCTGTAGCAAAAACAAAGTAGAGGGGAAAGGAAGATATGGAGCCAGGGTTCACCACATGCACAGTCCAGCTGGTGTAGAGGCTTGTAGGAATATTACACAGAGCTCTTTGGCCTCTGATACAGTCTTAGCAGAAGACAACCTTGAGAACATTTTTGCAGGTGAGGACAGACTGAGTGATGAAGTTATTGCCAAGGGGCACGCGGAAAGGCCTAGAGAAAATTAGGACTTAAACATGGAACTCCAGAGTAACAGACCACAAGTTCATCCCGTCCTTTCTTAACACACACACACAAAAAGATTATTTTCCTTTCCTCTTTTTTTTTTTCAGTCCTACAGTTCAAGTTTGCTCCGTCTCCCAGCTGGGCCTGAAATTCACCTCCTTGTTATCTAGCGTTGCTCAGCATACTTGATCACTGTCTTAATCCCTATTTAATTTACTGGAAACTACCCAGAACTACTTTGGAGGCAGTGTGCAATATATGGGTAAATCACAGCTGTTTCCCAAGCTACCTGTTAAACTCTTCCCTCACCAAACGATCCTTCCTGTCATTGTATTTTCATTACTTTCAAACTCTAAACATATTCGTTAGCTTTGGTTTTATATGAAGGACTCCTGCCCGTCCTCCAATCTCTCTTCTCCATCCACCTGTTGCTGAAGGGGTTTCTCCAACCAGATATAGATTCCTGCAATGTAGATGTTACCACCTGGACAACATTCCTAAATGGAATAAGACAGATATCTGAGGGGAGCCTTCCATCTCATTAAAAAGTGGATATCTAAAAATAGGTCTAATAAATTAATTGCAACCTACAATTGAGGCCCCTTCCCTTGAGATATTCAAGGTGAAGCTCGACGAGGCCCTGGGCAACCTCGTCTAGTTGGGGGTGTCCCTGCTGACCGCAGGAAGGTCAGACTAGATGACCTTTGGAGGTCCCTTCCGGCCTGGACCAATCTATGAATCTATGAATCTACAAGTGCAATAATTCTTTCCACCGACTATAAAACAAACCAGGGGTAACTAGCTCAGATGGAGACCTTGACACAATAGATAACTAAAATATGATGAGACTGATCTCACTCATTAAATTTTCTTTCTCACAACCTGAAATACACACTGTTGAGTTTGTGATTTCTCTCTGTCTCGTACCTAGCCATTCAAATCAGAATAGAATACTATATAGGTAAATAAAAAGTTATTTTTCAAACAGACAGGAGTCTTGTTACTTTCCCATTTGACAATGAAAACAAAACAATGAGACAAGCAACTTTTTTCCCTATGATAAAGTTTGTGGAGGAGATAGGAGACACACCTAATTCAGATTAGGCGAAATATAATTAGAAAAGCAGGGCCAAGTTGAAATGTCAACCTTTCAGTCAAAAGATGCACACCACATAGAAGACAAGGATGAACATTTATGGGGAAAAGCCATCTCTCTCACCCCTAGTCAGAAGTAAGAACTGTAAGAAAGAAATCTGGGACATTTCAGAGAGTCATAGCATTTTTTGTCCCAGACAAGTTCCATATAAATAAAACCTTCTCCGGGTTATTGCAACAGTGATGTTCCAATCATTACTGTTTAGTCTGGACTTCTTGTAATGACGGAGCTTTGATGAACATTTGGGAGGAGATTAACCTCATCTAACTTCAAATTCAGGTGCTTGTAGATAAGCTACTCCATGTAGATTCCCTTAATAACCTACAAAGACAAAAAAGCGATGAGTAATGAGCATGCCTCTTCTCATCCAGTTCCTGTTCCTATTTCAGGATGGGTCAGGCTGCATCCATGGGCTCTAGCTCATCCTGGAGTTCCATCAACATAGAAGGAAACAATTTATCAGTGCAGATGTCGGTGTCTGTATCTAATCAGATACATTTCATGGTAGAAGCCTGATCTTCACGGTTGCACAAAGGCAAGATGTACTGAAGAGAAGTCATAAGATATTCTGGAGAAGAGAAGACGGAGGATCTGATCAACGCAACGCCTATAAATACTTAAAGGGTGGGTGTCAAGAGGATGGGGCCAGTCTTTTTTCAGTGGTGCCCAGTGACAGGACAAGAGGGAACGGGCACAAACTTGAACATAGGAATCTCCATCTCAACATGAGGAGGAACTTCTTTACTCTGAGGGTGGCAGAGCCCTGGAAGAGGCTGCCCAGAGAGGTGGTGGAGTCTCCGTCTCTGGAGACATTCCATACGCGCCTAGACACGTTCCTGTGCAACCTGCTCTGGGTGGACCTGCTTTGGCAGGGGGGTTGGACTAGATGATCTCCAGAGGTCCCTTCCAACCCCATAGCATTCTATGATTCTGTGATATACACAGAGCAATGGAACAAGAAGACACGATCAGGCCAGAGTCATAAATCACGGCTACCACCTTTGCTCATGCAGTTCTGATAACTGTATATAAAGCTTCGAAAACCAAGATGTTGTCTAACAGAAATGTGCTTGAATAACAAGGGAGAAAAGAATAACTGAAACAAGATTTGAAACGTTTTCTTTTCCTGACTGCCATTTTGACATGTGAAGAAAAGAGAACAGCATTAAAATGAAAGGAAATAGTTTCCCCTCTGCTTTTTGTAAATATCCTAATGGAACATTTTGACCTGATTTGAAAGATTTTGACGAGCTTGTGTTGTGATGTGAGTGTCGGGTTGCCTGGCAATGCCAATCCATACAAGGAAGCAGGCAGAATCCTGCATTCAAAATGGCTTTGGGTACAAATAAGGGCTATATTCTGCGAGTAGTCCAGAGTCAACGGGAGATTTGGAGATCGAGGAGAAAGCATTAGCCTTTATGAGGTGAAATATTTAGTACCAGTGTTTAAGGACTGAAATATCTTCTCAAATATGGCTCTTAACTACTATTTGCCTAGTGATTTATAGCTCAGTTCACCATGCAGCAAAGAAGTTTGCTCTTGCTGTGATCAATTAAAGTACCCAATGGGTATTGGTTGTTTCCTCATCCTCCTCTCTCCTCTTCTTTGTTTCCTATATTGGACCTTCTTGCTATATCTCCTTGCAGTAAGTCCAAGGCCCACACGGGTTTTGTGCCCACTTTTACAGCCGTTAAATCTACCAGAATCACCAGTGTTGAAAGAGTTAACACCAGTGTGACCATTTGGGGCTTTCAAGCTAAAATTTGGATAAGACACCAGTGGAAAAGAGGAGGGATGATCTTTCAGAGAAAAGGTTTCAGGGTCTCTCCAAATTTAGGCAGTCATCACAGTACTAGTTTGTTGAGGAGTTTATCATAGCAGCCACAGACTATAAAAATATAAACCCAGAAGGATGGATCTACTCTGCGGGACTTGTGACAGCCCACAGTGAAAGCTTAGCCCCAGGAGGACTAGAAACACATGAATGGGACAAGGTAAAGGTGTTACCTGATAGTGCAGGTGGAAGGATCCTGTGTTTTTACAGCTGAAGGACCAGGGTGCTACGACTTTTCGTTGGGTTCGACCCGTAATTCAGATTTAGGGATTGCACAACTGTTGCGTAGGGATCATGGCTTCATGATATTTTCTGAAGACCCATCTTTGCTGTCAGAGTAAGACTCTTCCAGGTCTAGGCCATGGCATTGAAGGAGGGGAAAGGATTTTCACACCACATGCGGTAGATTTTGCTGAAAGAAAGCATGAATTTTGAGCATTTTTCTGAGCACGTTGTCCCCATCTCGTCCCCCAGCTCGCTCCAAGGCAGTGCTAATTCCCACATCCTGGGAACATTAGGTCAATTGTTTGTCAAATTACCCAGGTGAGTTCACACTTGCAATGAGCTTGCTTTCACCTGAGGCTGCAGCTGGAGTCCCAGCAGGCCCTTGCTACTCCCTATTTTTATACACCCAGGCGTTGTTCCATCTAGTGCTTTCCTTTGGAAGAGTTGGGCAACCTACCACAAATCCTTGGGAAAGACTGACCTCTTCTGGGAAGCCGAAATCCAGCTGCTCAGGGAATCTGAAACCAGCCATTGTGCCCTGGAATTTCCCCCGGGGCATTTTGGGCAGCAACGTCTTGGCATTGGCTGCTAAACATTTTCAGTGATTTTCCTTGAGATGCTTTCTTAAAGATGCTTTCTGCTTGCTGGCTGTTTAAGTCCCGAAGGATTGCAGGCTCACACTTGGCTAATTTTACATTCTCCCTCATGTCCCTCACAATTATTTTTAAGTTCAGTGAGGTTTTCTCAACCCATTCAACTCTGTATCATCCTCCAGCTTCTTCTTTTTGCTTCTTCCCTAATATTTCAACCCTTTTCCTGGTGCTCAGCGTTGGTCTTAATCCCAAAGTCACAGGTGTTTCCATTAAAATGATCAGTCCCTTTAGCATATTGACATTTTATTGCCTGCAACTTTTGAGATCTCTGCATAATTGCATCTACATCACCTACAGTTGCACAAAGGTGTAAACACAGGTTCTTGAAATAATATTATTACAATAGTATGATTAATAGGTGTGCTGGCCTTTTGCTTGGGTTTATTTATTCCCTGGTACCCTGAGTCATTACTTCTCTTATGCAGGTAACACAGGGCACTGTGACCCTCCCAGGTATTAGTAGAAGGTTTCAGATGGTCGGAAAACCATTTTGATTGTAGCTTAAGGGTATAGCACCAAGCAGCAATCTGCTAATTAAGAGGTAACATGTCAAACTGCTGACAATCCCTTCAGTAAGGTGCTGTGTTTCCCTCAGCATATTCACGTTGGAGCACCTTCCCATAATTTGGTATCAGCAGCACTAACATTTGGCACCTCCAAAAATGCAGAGTTCTGCCTCAGAGGGGTCAGTGCTACCAGGGATGCCTGGATGAAGCTGGCCAGCTGGGACCACGTGCTCCATTGTGGGTTTTTTTGCACCCAAGATGTGCCAGTCACCAAGAAAACTTCAGCTGGGATATGGCTGGGGGATGCTGTGGGTTTTATGTGCATGTCATCAGGGCCCTGACCACACCAATGGCTATTAAGTGTCCTTAAAAGCCACATTTGGGGCAAGCACCCCAGATCAGGCTGACCAGGAACTTGTGCTTATATCCAGCTCTTGGGCTAATCGGTGAAGGGTGCGTAGATGGTCAGGGTGAATAAGGTCCATGGCCTTGAAACATGTAGGATACAAAGCTAAGCAGGGATTTTTAGGAGAGATGCAGTATCTTTGCAGATCTGACTTTACCATCCTGGCCACTAAAATCATAGAATCATTTAGGTTGGAAAAGACCCTTAAGATCATCAATTCCAACTGTTAACCTGACACTACCAACTGTTAGAAGGACCTCTGAAAATTAAAGTGTCCTCTGAGCTTGAAGAAATACCTGATTTTTGCACTCCAATAAAACGAACAGTATCTTTCCAAGTGCTACATAAATTCTCGCTCATGGTTTAGGTGATTCTTTACACTGCCATCTTTAAGAGCGCAGCTTTGACATGTCTACTCTGTTTCACTGTCCCTCTTGAAAACAACCTATGTAGGGGCATAAGAGTCTGGTCCTGGCATGCACTCCCTCTCGTACTGTGAGCAACGCCAGCTCTTGTAGAGGAGATTTTGGAAAAATCTGTGACTTGCTAAGGCTTGTCCCAGGTCTCTCACAGATTGCCTCAAACTCGAGGTTTAATAAAACCTTTTAATCCATTCATATTTAGTAATGGAGTGCCTGTTTTTTGATAGCCGGGTAGAAGTCTGGTCCTCGAATCTTGTTACATTCCTGTGTTAGTGCTCTCTGTGGTGTGGAAAAGCATTTCCTTTTATCAGGTGTTAATTTCCCCATCTTTTTATTTATGCTGACTGTATCACCAAGGTGTCTTTTGCCACGGGTCAAGGTGCTAGTGGTGTGGACGTATACACACACAGGCCAAAACATGGTCCTAGACAAGGGAGCTCACTCATTACTCCAGCTATCCCCTTCAGCTCTCAAATCCATTGAAAAGACCATTAGTTTCAATTGATATTTTTGGCCACGTGAGGAATTATCACCCACTGAAATCAAAAGTCAGAGAGAGAGAGAGAGGACTTTGCAGTTGCCTCAAGGTGAATAAGAGGATGCTGAACCGGTCAGTCTAGCCCCTATGATCCATGTCATCCAAGACCTCTGTATTCCAGTAGTATTTGACAAAGACCCTCAGAGGCTACAGGGGATGGGATGGAATGGGATAAGTGACCAGCAATATTTCCCTGTATGAAGATCAAACATCCAAGCAAAGCCAAGTCTTTCCAGGCCAGGGTTATTGATATTAAAACCACAGAACTTAATTAAAAATGAAGGTAATTAAAGCCAGATGCAAGAAAGCATTTTTTTTTCCCCTGCATACCATGTTGTAGACTCATAGCATGACTCACGGGGAGAGAGCAGTAAGTCAAGGTGACTGGGAACATTCAAGGAGTGATTATCTGGGTTCATTAGTGGGGCTGGTGGGCGGCAGCTATAAACTGGGAACAGGTCCTGATGAGGTGCATGGCCTTTAACTCCTCTGGTATGTAATGAGAGCTGTAAATCTCCCCATTACAGGCAGCGGTGATGCGGGTGTATTCAGCCAGCAGCCTTGCTTTAATCTCTTTGTGACATCAAGGGAAGAGGAGGGGGACCCTTGCTCCAGGACTGGAGCGATCTGAGCCTCTTGAAATGGATGAAACTACCCATTTTCATGTGGGAATTACGTACAGTGATGTGAAGGCTCAAAAGTCAACTTCTGGTCCAAATAGCTTTGGTATGAACCTTGAGGAACTGCATGGGTTTCCAGGGATTTACGCCTCTCAGAGCAGAGGCTGGAACTTTATACCTAAAATCCCTGAACTTGTCCACAGCTATTTTCTTTCCTTTCTGCATAGTTTGAGTGTTTTAGAGACGACAGAAGACCAGGTGTTCATAACGTATTAAAATACTGATCTGATCCGTGCTGATCCAGGTATGAAACCCAAGGCTGCAATGACCTCTACGTGCAACGAGCCCCCTGACAGGTCCTAACATATGTATGAGGTAGAGCAACTCGTGTCCTTTCTCTGTGCCTCAGTGTCCCTCACTGCAAATTGGGGCTAGTCATATTCTCCAGAAGATGGTGGACTGTGAAAATTAATTAGGACTTGATTCATTTTACCGACTATTAAGTTAATATTTACCTATTATAAATTAAACAACTCAGGGAAGAAGAGTTAGGTGGTATGAAGCAGCTGCTCTGAGTCAAGAATTGCTCGCAGACTTTTCACAGTCTACCTTCCCCAGCTGTCGTGGCTGAAATACATTTCCACTCTTGTAAATACTGGTTTAGGTGCTTGTACAATCACTTCCTATCTTGTTTCAGTCCAAATTAATTGGGTTCATTTATGCAGCTAGCCTTGATTCACTTACCAGGAGTGGCTAAAGATGAGCTAACATGACCAGTGCCATCCACTGATCATGTGGATGAAGACAGGAGACAGGACTTTCCACTTGCCTCCAGCCACCAAGAATTTTCACAGTTAAAAATCCCAAATCTGAGGTCTTCTGGCATTTCCAAGCTCTCCTGGACAACTATGGCTGGTATAACAGTTTCTCCTTCTGGCAGCAAGAGAACTTATGTCCTGCGAAGAGATCGCCTACAAATCATTGGCTTCAAATGGACCACATCTCTGTAAGGAATTTCCACAGCTTTTTCTGGGCACCAATCACAAGGTTATTAGCCATCTGCAAATCCAGACTGATTATGAGCTCACCACCTTTGCCGGACTATCTCGTATTGCAACTGTCTAACTTTCAGACTCAGTTTTTCCCACTTCTGGAGTTGTACACGTTCCCCAGTGACTATCTCCATCAGCGATAAATCAGGAGGTTCAGTTTTGTGACTCCATGAGTTCTCTGCCTAGCTTGCCAGATTGAAGCCAATATCAATGCTTAGCTGCCCTTTCGCATATCTATTAAATACTGAGTAGCTCGTGTTCCCTCAATACTGACTCCTATGCTCAAGACCAAACAAGAATATCCAGTTAACCCTTCATCCTCCAAACTTTTGGCTGCGACTTTTCCATCTAACCTTTTTCAGTTTTTATATATATGTCTCTTTTGCAAAGTGGGTGAAAGCTTTTGCATAAACATGCCAGACACAGCTGGTCAGTCTTGGCAAGCTTTAATTATTTTTTTCAAGGGGAAAAAGAAGTCCTCTTTTGGTAGTTTGTTTTCTGAATATTCCCAGACACTAACAGAAGTGCTTTTGTTAAGTTTTTATTATTTTCAAGCTCCCTCAATTTGCAGGCTAAATATGCATTTTTTTTCTTGTTTCTTTTCAGCTGGCTCATGCTGCAATTGTTTTTCTTCCTGCAAAACTTGAGGCTCTTTGTCTTTAGTTCTAAATTCTCTTTTATAAAGTCTTGGATGTTTTCACACTCCGTGAGCTGCACCATTATTTCCTCCTTGAAGAACAAGCCACAGTTTGCCTTTTTGGACAGTAGAACCCACTGGCAGTGCCAACATTGGCATTTTTCATGCTGAGAAATTAGCCAATATTTAGGATTTTGAGAAATGAGCATCAGGTATTGCAAGGATGAGATCTGTGAATTTATAGCGACTGCAGCAAAGATTCCATTTCCCAGAACACGGCAGCAAAAGTTTCTTTTCTCACAGCTCAAAGTCTCTTTCTAGACAGCAAAAATGTCCTGTCATTTAGATATTTTTTCTCAAGTTCATATCATCAGCATGAGGTTTTTCTCTGTTTCTTTGGCATTCCTGAATATGCACCTCCACTTATGATTAGACCCAAACAAACCCTGCCGTTGCTGTAGCTAAACTTCCAGCTTTACAAGCAGGCTCTGATAATTCCATACTTTATTCTGCAAAGAAATTTAATGGATATTCTTTTACATTTATCCTAAAAGATTGGTACTCTTCCCTAAAAATATTTTAAGCCTGAATCTTATGACAATGACGGACATAATTTAGCCATTAGACCAAATGTCTGAGCCTGAGAGATCCATATTGCTAAAATCTGGATGTCCTACTCTCTCCCCCATCTCTCCTATTTCTTCCTTGCCTCAATGAGAAGAAACACACTGTTCTGCAGTTACACTTTTTTACCCCTCGGGGTTAAAAAGTCACAAGATGATTGTCTTTAAAACCATGAGCATTTTCATCAACAAAATGTCAAGACTCTGGACTTTGATGGTAGCCTTTTTGAGACTTGCTTGGCAATGACACGAGTTAGGAATAGGCTTCTGGCTCCCAATGAAATCCGAGGTTTTCCCCAAATTGCCAGACTCCTAGAGTTGGGATTTTTCTCAGAAAAGAAAAAGAACAAAAAGAAACATAAAATATTTCAAAACTTCACTTTAGGAGTGAGAAGTTGTGTTTATTGCATGCTTGCTTTGTTGTCCCTGATCTGTTTTGAATCCTGAATGTTTGAAGTGCTTAAACACTTGCTTATCTTGGAACATATGGTACCACTGATTTCTATGAAAATGCCAATGCACTCGCAAAGTTACGCACACGCTTTGAAATGCTTTGTTGGAACAAAGATAAAGGAAAAAACTTGAGTATAAATTCTGCTGTCTGAAAAAGCCTGCAGAACCGTCCACTCTACACCACCCACATGTCCATTGAAACTAAACCTTTATTAGCATTTTCCATGTTCTATTCTCTTTTTCCTCTGCCAAATTTCAAGAAAATTTTCCTTCTGCTTTTGTCCTATTTTTGCTCATTTTGTATTTGTTCATTTCTTTGTTTTTATTTTTGACAGGGTTAAACTTTGGAAATTTTTATAGATAGAGTCCTGACTTCAGGACCATCCTTCCCACTTTGTCATTCTATGGAAGTTGATGCAAAAAACCTCCCAGAAATCATGGTCTCCTTTCACCTGGCTGCAGAAGGGTTTTGACTAAGCCCAATCCTTGGAGACAATCATATTTCCACGAGCTGGTGAAGCTGCTAAATCAAGATCTTTGCAGTTCAGGATCTCAGGAGTTTGGTCATTTTTCAATCCTGCTTGTGGACAGACTGACTTTGGATGCCTGTTGAATGTGGAAAGCAGGAATTCGACACTAAGCCAAAGACTGTCTTTTCAGAAATATCGTCCTTCCCTTATTCAGTGGTTTGCTTGGCCTGCAGAATTTTTCTCCTTTAGCTGCAAGCAACCAAAAGGTCTTTTGGTAAACAGTATACTGTTCATTATAAATTTAACAGCATTGTATATTGCTTGGAAAGGGCTGCTTTCTTCTGTTCTGAGCAATAAAAAGGATTGGGCTGCTGTTTCAGATGTGCTATGCGTGTTTCCTGGTGAATTCCACTCTTGGTGATGATGCGCCTCCAGCTTTTTCCACTCTATGTCCTATGTCCTCCTACCGATTAGAACAATCGCTGGCACAGTTTTAGTCTTGGTGAACCGTCACCTTCCCAAACCATACCTGGATACTCTTTGGGAATTTGAATGTTGCAGGGACTGAACCCAAAGGCAATTGAGATGCGACTACCCTCTTCTGGAGGTAAAAGAGCTTAATTGTACAAACGTGGAACTTTTTATACCATGGCCTGAGGGCCAAAGTCCAGACCTTGGAGCCTGGTTGGGATTGTCATGGCAGAACTCCTGTCTCCAGGGGATTTGGGCCTGTGTACAGCAAAGAAAACAATGGACCTGATCATAATATAATATAATATCCATAATTTAATTAAAAGGTGAGCCTTTCTGCCTGTCCTGCTAATCTGATTAAAGTCGGCTGCTGAAATTGGTGGGAATAGGTGCCAGTGCAGGTGTGACTGTGTGATGCAGACATATTGGAACAGGCCACGTCCCCTTCCCTGTCTGCCTCAGACCAGTACATTTCTGGCAAGCATTTCTGCTCATTGAGGGTCATAAAGCTAAATGAGATCTGTAAACCTCAATAAACTAGATTAAAATATACTTTTGGATAAAGGCAACATTGAAAGACCAAAAGGAAGGAAAGTTGTGCTTGTGAGAAATCATTAAAAAGAATAGAACTATTCAGCATGGATTGTTGGGAGATGATAGAGAGCTATAAAATTGTGAGGAGAAAAGAAAAAGTGAAAAGGGATTGACTGTTACTGTTTTCATCCAGTGCAAGAACCAGAGGGGATCAAATTAAATCAGCATGTGGCATGTCCAGCATTTGAACAAACTTTGAAACTCCTTGCCACAAGAATCTGTGGATGCCTATAGCCAGCATGATTCAAAGAGCAGATTTATCTATGGCTTTCAAACAAGGATACTACCTCTGGCCATGAATTATTGGAAGGCGAGGCATTACCTAGGAGAAGAGCACCTCATACTTGTCCTGTTATGTTCCTCCCTATAAGGAATCAGCTGATGTCCTAGGCAAGGTGGGTCTTTGGGCTTGGCCCATTTTGGCCATTCCTATAGTCAGACATGGATTTGGGGAGGAAAACCTATTCTAGCAGCTGACCTGGTAAGTGAAATGCCATGGAACTACGTCTGCTGATGATAAATCATCCAGCAGAGTCCTCCCTCAGAGGAGCCCACTTCGTTGTAGCTCAGCATGGCTCTTCCACCAAACCCATCACCGTTCCTGCCCTCATCACATGGCACCATGAGGGCCTTTACCTGTTAAGTGACCCAGTGCACCAGACGCATCACTGCTGATGTGCACCAGATACACGGCCTGGCGTGATGCTATCCCCGCTCTGGAGATGAAGGGATGTGGCAATGAACCAAAGCTGAAGTTGTCAAGGTGTCCAGAGTCTTCTGAGCTGTTGTCTTGGGGTGGCTTCTTGGAGAATCCTGTTCATTTCCCATTCACTTGATATCCTCAATTTCTCCATCTGCAGAAGGGATAGAGTGTGTCTTATCGGCTGAAAAGCACAGGAGACATCAGCAGGGTCTGAGGCCTGTGAACAACAGAACTGGGACCTTTCGTGTTTGCTGTTGTCCCAGTCCGGATGAGGTTCACCTTGGCAGCCTTAAGGGGAAAGGCTCCCTACCCCATTAGCTCTCCATTGAGCCATCCAGCCTTCCATGCCAGGCTGTTTTATTTGGAAAACGTGACCACTTGTGGCAAACAGTATTTACAATTTAACTTTTTGTTGTTGTTGTTCCGGCTGATGTGAAACTCCTTGGCTTTACAACGCAGGTTTAATAAAGTCTATTAAAAGGGTAAATATAGCAACTCCCTTTTGGAATTTCTTCCTTTTCTTTTCTCTTTTAATTGATTATTTCTTAGAGGTAAAATTTTAATGCAATGGCAAAATATCAGGAGTAATTAGATTAAGTAGGGGGGGAAGCTGTTGAATTTTTTTTTGAGAGCTATAAACCAGAAATGAAACAAAACTTACTTTATATTTGTAGACAAGTGTGTGTGTGTTTATATATTTCTCTAATACTTGCCAGTTTTGCTCTTTTTTCTTCTTTCAAAGCACTACAAGCAATAACACTGTGGATGATAGAACCTTTTCTGTTTATTCTTGTTTTCTTTCCAATAATGAATAAGCTCGAAGGGCATTATTTTAACTAGGCTCCTGTAATCCTTTAATGGGGCTTGTTGAAAATAAGACCCAGCACTGCCAGACACCATGCAGCAAAAAGCTGCTTAATGCCAAACCCCTTGGCACAGGAGAAGCTGGGAATTGGCTGATTTTTCCTCCTGTTCTCTGTTTGAATACGCACCTTCCTGGGTCCCAAAGAGGGTTGCAGTCCAGGCAACACCTGAAACTTGGTCCCTGTCCTTAAAGAGTGAGCAGGATAACACTTTGTGTCTCTCCCAGTCTAATGCACTGGGATGGGCTGAGCCTTAAGGGGTTGGAAGCTCTCAGTGATGTAAACTGAAAGAGGGTAGACTTAGATTAGATATCAGGAAGAAATTTTTCACCCTGAGAATGGTGAGACACCGGCCCAGGTTGCCCAGAGAAGCTGTGGCTGCCCCATCCCTGGAGGTGTTCAAGGCCAGGCTGCACAGGGCTTTAAGCAATCTGGTCTAGTGGGAGGTGTCCCTGCCCTTGGCAGGGGTCTTCACCCTGCAGAGTTAACGCTGCCCAAACTCTGCTGCTACCCTCCTCAATTCAAGCTATCTCTATTTCTCTTCTTATTTTACCAATGAAGTGCATTGCAGCAGCTGATGTTCCTTGGCAGGTTGTCTGTAGAAGAGGAGGCAAACCTTGCCCTTGAAACAGGGAGTCCTTTAGCTCTTTTCTCCCAGCCTGGTATCATGCAGTACAGCAAGGGCTTGTCGGGTCATTGAGAATCTTCCCCTGAGAAAAGCCCATCAGATCTGAAGTGATGAGATTTCAAGAGCAGACTGAAGCCATAGAAAACCAGAAAAGCCAGGAAATAGAAACAGCTGGGTTTCAAGACCCCCTTCCCACCTGGCATCACTTCAAGGAGCCCTAAAACACACTATTAAAAAGCCCTTTGCGCTTTTCCTGGCTCTGTTCAAGGGACAAGGGTGAGCACAGAGCAGAGGACCTGTATCTTGATTCTCAGAGGTGTCTGTCCCCCCAAGGGACAGACGAATGGCTGCTGTATCCCCTTTCCATGCTGCACACTCACTGCCTATTGCAGGTGGTGCTGGCCTGGTGTCAGGTCCCCGTCCCAAGGGAAGGAGGGATATTACAGCTCAAGAGAGGGAAACACTTGCCTGTGGAGTGGAAAGGTTAATCTCGTGAGAAGGACAGAGCAAATAATTGCCATGGAGAGGACATGGTATCTCAGCCTCTTGTGTGCAAAAGGAAGGCAACTCTGGCACAGAGATACTTTTCATCGCCAGGCATTGCAGCCCAGGGGAGAGGCAGTGACATGAAAGCTCCCTTTGGGCTGGGGGTGGAGAAGGAAAATTGGAGTAAACCAGTCAGAAGAGCACACAGCTTCTCTAATGACCCTGAAAAGCCAGATGGAGATTTCTCTTCCAGGGGTGTTAGGCTTCCCTCAACTCCTTACCCTTCTGCTGGGGGTAGTATTTCTCTCTGTAGCTGCTCTCAGCCCTGTTGTAGACCCTCCTGGCCATGGCCATAAAATATGTAGCACAATAAACGGTACAAGGTGGACTAGAGAAGTGGTCTCTCCGCTCTGCCCCAAAAGATTCCCTACTGCATCCACTCAGGATTTTCTCTTCCGGTCTGAACATCTGATCCTCCTTGGGACAGCGTTTCAGATCCCCAGGGCTTGGGCTCAGTCACATCTCAAGAAGGAGAAGGGATCCTTTAGCTGCCTCAGTATGAACACTCTGCTTTTTATACGGTGAGCGAGTGCCCAGGTTAGCACAGCTCAGACTAATCTTCTCCAAGGGCTGGTGAGATTTCAGGAACTAAAGAAAAATAGGACTTTATGAAAACAGTGATGTAAGTATCATAATAGTGGAAACACTAGGAGGAAAGAATGACAGGGTAGAAAAAGAACAACCCATCTTTAGATTTCAATGTCATTTCTTCTTTGGAGTTCAGCAAGTAGAAGTTTTAATCTGGATCAAAAAGGTTGCTGACAAAATCAGGGTCAAATCAACTGAATGGTGACTGTCCCAATTGAGACTTTGTGGAAATTGAAATAAGTGACCAAATTAAGCAAAAATATTAGAGAAGAGTTAAAAGCATCCACGCAATGGACTTGCCTAGGATATTTTTCTGAATTGCAGGAAGCTCTCCAGTGCAGATTTGCCCTTTCAAACAACTTTGATGATGATCTGCTTCCTATGACCATGGCGGTTTGTCACCTCCAACATTTTCAACTTGAGCAAAAAGTCAAAACTTGCCCTTTCCTTGCCACTGCCCTGGTCCCGGCCTTGGGTACTGAGCCAGTTGAGTAGCTGAGACCTCCTTCTGGACCTCTACAACCACAGGAAAAGGACCCTTGAGAGCCGGATGAAGCCCTCAATCACACATCACACAAGTATAATGAGGACTGTTGAAAAAGCTTTTGCAAAATTGAGATAAGCTCCCCTTGTTGCTTCCTTTTCACCAGTGAGTTCACCGGAGTGCTTACATTTTCCATTCACCTCTGAAGAGCCCAGTAGGAAAAATGACAAACTGGAGGAGCTACCTGCATGCACCTGGGAAAAACAAACAGGGCCTGGAGATAAGAGAAAGTGGAAGAACAGAGAGATAAGGAAAAGAACCAAACACTCCTCCCTCCTCTTTTCTTCCTCTCTATTTCATCCCAGGAGCAGCAGAGTTCACAACACTCTGCTCTCCAGCCCCCACTTCAAGGGCAGGGTTGTAGGCATTAGTTTCCTGATGGACCTCTGTTATTCATGTCAGCAAAGTGAGGTCTTCCATGTCTTCTAAAGACATCAGCCCTGTTAGCCTGGATGTCCATGTTCCACAGGATCCAATGCTGAAGCTGAAGAGTCCCAGGTCTGTAGGTTTCTTTGGTAGGACATGCCATGGGAATTTTGAGCACCAAGAACAGATTGGTCCCTGATCCAGCTGACAAATACCAAGCCACGGAGAACAAACGAAATGGAAGTCAGCCCTCAGCCCCACTGCTGAGCTGAAAGACAAGGATGCAAAGGGATGAGTGGACATCCCTACAAAGAGATAGGCATGTGCTACAACAACTTGCAAAGGTCCTCGTCATCATGGCTTACAAAGCTGGGCTTGAAGGTCCAAGGGTCTGTCCCCAGCAGCAGCCTGCATCACCCATAATGCTTTTGCCTACTCAAAATATCAGCCCATGTCACTCCTGGTCTGAGGGCAGCAGTGCCTCTGTGCTGCCTTAAATACCTGTTTTGTTCTACCCTGGTGTGAAGAGGTTTCTGTGAAAGGCTTTATAAGTGGAAAGAAACACTCTGCAAATCCCAGTGTCTCCTGCACTACTTTTAAAATTATTCCAACCTTAAAGACACTCTCTAAGGAAAAAGGCATGTTAGGTACAGAAGAAGAATCAGAAGAAGAATCCACCTGTTACATGAGGTGGTGTTAGGAGGGCTGTGATCCAGCTCACAGAATGCAATATGTGAATGTAGATGTTTCCATGCCGGTACCTGTGTGTTCTGGATGTCTCAGCTCCCAGCCCAGACAAGGTAGACATCCATGGTACAACTCAGCTGGGAAAGCATAGGTATGTAGAGCCATTGGAGGTGCCCTCAGATACCCCATCCCTGGAGGTGTTCAAGCCCAGGTTGGGTGGGGCATTGAGCAACCTGGTCTAGTGGGAGGTGTCCCTGCCCATGGCAGGGGGGTTGGAACTACATGATCTTTAAGGTCCCTTCCTATCCAAACCATCTGTGAGAAACTGGATTCTATGCCTAGCTGGCTTTCATCTTCCATTTCAGGGGAACACAGAGGTGTGCTCCCTTATCTTCTCCACCTCATCAGGGAATCTGATTAAATCATTGTCTAAGGCAGAGGTGGACCAAGATGTGAACCAAGCTGACTGAGGTGGTCCTTCAACCCAATCTTAACTCTCTATGCAAGGTTGCCCGTCCCTTTTACTATAGACTGGACTTCAGAAGGTCTCAGTGATGGGTGAGAATTGGCGGGGAGATGACCCGGGCACTTCTACACCTCCAGAAATATTCCATCTGGTTGATTCTGAGCCAGAGTGACGAGGTGGATTGGCTCCTCCATCATCCAAATCTGCTCTCCCGCCCCTGTTTGAAAATCATGACCTTTGGGACCAGAAAACGCAATGACAGCAAAATTGGCAAGTCCAACTGTCTACAGAAGGGAGTGAACTTGGCATCCTTGCACGTCTGGAAATGGAGCTGTTTATACAGGGGGAGGGGAGAGGAGAGCTGCCATGTATAAGGTCTAAAATTGATCCCTCACATTAGCATAGCGTGCTACGGAATAATGAGGGTCCTACTAACAAAGATGACATAAATAAACCCACGTTAGCTCCTTCAGAACAAGATGTTTTGCACTAGGAGAGAGCTTGTAGTCACAGGAATTACCCCAAAGCATTCTCAATTCTGTATAAGTGTGATTCACTCCAGTTACTAAATATACATTGGTATAAATCGGTAAGAATTAGACAAAAATAAAAGGAAAGATGGCCTTATGTTATTAAAATGCTGGAGTAGGAATATGGTGATTAGGAAATTTTGCGCTGCTACAGATTTTTTCTGAATATTGGAATACCCATATCACTTACTATTAACACTGCCTCCTTCTAGATCCTGTAGATACACACACACACAGACAAAACCCTCCTTTTTTCCTTCCCATTTATAAAATGAGAACACTGGTTCTACCTTCTTTATGTAGATGGCTTTTTCTGTGGGGCAAGGAATACCCTTACAAGCCAAATATCCCATTTCTGTTGTGTGCTGGCTGAGATAATTTTAATTCTGGTGATTTTGTTTTTTCAGAAAACTAAAGTTAAAAAAAAATAATGGATGTTTTCATGGACCAGTATCTTTGCTGTGGCCTAAAGGAGTTCCTTCATGTAATTGGTAGTACAGCCATGGGCTAAAGTTGCAGAAGAATCTGAAGGCATCTAAAGACCATAGAACAGCTGCTCAGCCAACGTCATATAGATCAGTTGTTTGAACCTAGGTGCCTCTTTGAAGTGCCCTGAGATATTCCCCAGGCTCTCCCACTGTCTCTAGACAGGATCATGGCTCTGCCATCCAGCTTGTGGAGATATTTCAGATATTGGTGCTTCAGGTGGCTCTGTACAACCTATTTAGACTGGACCATACCTTGGACTCTACTCACTGTATTTGGGCTCAGCGTAGTTACTAATTCCAAATGTCTAGGGCTCTTGGGGTGTCTGAGAGGACACAGAGCAGGCAGATGAGAGATGGGACCTATGGAACACTGTGGTGATGTCCTGGAACACCAGCTACAGCCCCACAGCTCCTGAAATGGCCCCAAATCCCAATGAATAAGCAGCTGAATGGAGGCCCGGGTGTCCAACCCTTACCAGGCAAAAGAGAGATTGCCAGCATGCAGCCTCTTATAGCTGGGCGTTTTAAATATTTGCTTTGGATGAGGAAAACTCCTTTGCCTGATCTAAATGCCTGCTATTTTGCTACCAAGAAACACGTCTTATCTGCTGAGTGTGGGTTCTCCCTTATAAAAACTATTACACTTTGTGTCGTGTTTAAATATCCGCTGGGACAGAGAAAGAAAGTTCAACTCATTTCAGAGCTGGAGAGTTCAAGCGTGTCCCGGGGTAGATCCTCTGCAGGATGAACTTCACCTCTGGTAGACCCTCTGCTGTGTCTCGAAAGATGAACAAGCCGACATCAGGACACGGCCCTGTAGCAGGGCTGCTGCCTCTTCGCTGAGTGTCCTGATGATTTAAGGTACAGATAAGGCACTTCAGGTTTTGTTTTTGCAAACACCACAAAAGTTTCTTCCTGTGTCTATCCCCTCAGTCAAAACATTTCATTTTGGAAATGCTCAAATAATACTATTTTTTTCAAAACCTGCTCTTTTTTTAATTTTTTTTTTTTTTTTTTTTTTTCAGTTCACACCAAAAAGGTCTGTCGGTTTTGACCCAAGCTGATGTCATGATATGTTCCGAGTTGGACAAAACTGCAATCTGGGAAAGGAAAGGGTGAGAAAGAGAGCAAGAAAGAAGAAACCCAGTCCAAGGCCACTTTTGGGCATGTAGCACTGCTCCCAGCCCCCTGGGTCTCAGCTCATATATGGGAAATATATTACCCACATAGAATAATGTGGGCACAAAGTGTTTGAGGCCACAATAAGGCATCGATGCAGTGACCAAAACTATGATATGCCTCACAGTGTGTTATTTGCTTAGCAAGCGTTTTAACCCGTAGGAGAGTAATGAAGGGATGGAGCGTTTGACCATTGGCTTTCATACCTTGCTCTTCCAGGGCCACACTGGAGAAGGCAACGGGAACAAATGTAATCCTTCAAGGGGGTTTTGTTCAAATCAGGAGCTCTGGTATGTATTAAGGACTGAGAATTGCCGTGTTTAAGCAGTGGCCTGGTTCCACTTGCTCCAGTGAATTTTCTCTGCCCCTTGTTTCCCTCTCCTGCCCTCCACCTCTGTATGCAATCATAGAATGGTTTGGGTGGGAAGGGACCTTAAAGATCATCCAGTCCTACCCCCCTGCCCTGGGCAGGGACACCTCCCACCAGACCAGGTTCCTCAAAGCCCCGTCCAACCTGGCCTTGAACACTCCCCTCCAGCACAGCACACAATCAGAGCAGGGTGTTAATAACGAACAGGCACCGTGGAATTAATGTTCCCTTCTGCAGATGTATCCCCGAGAAGCTGGCGGGGCCGCTGCAGTCTGGAGGAGCGCTGACTAGTGAAGAAGCACATTTTTTCCCTCTGCTAATAAGACCCCAAGCCACAATTGAGCAATGGAGCAATTATGTTCTTTAAGATGAAATTCTGACTCATGCAAAGGAGTCTTAAAAAAATCACTTTTTTTTTTTTTTTTCTTTCCTGTGCTCTGCCAAAAATCCCGTGGTGACCTTCTTTATTCTTTCCTGTTCACGGTTAAGTGGAATGACAGCTCAAGGTCAAGAACAAAAAAACAACATCATTTAAAACTATGTAGAATAAAGTGGTAAGTTTCAAAAGACCAGACATGAATGAAATGGAAGGGAATTTGTCAAATATGAAATCATGGCTGATCTCTAGTATCAGTGTAACAGAGGGGGAGCACACAAAAAAAATCCAAATTTTTCATCTTTTTCTTAGTAACCATAACAGATAGGGAGATATGAGGCTGGATCACAATTCTGGCTTTTACTAGTGCTAAACTTTAGTGATATGTTGGATTTGGTGCTGAACTTTGAATCCCTGCCTTTAAAATGTTTTAAAACTTTGGTGCACAGCCTGAGGGACTTGGGACTTGCCAGATCAGGTCAGAGTAGCAATTTGCTTCAGCTCTAACTAACCAAGGAATTACATATGTATCATCATATGCTACCATGACTTCAGATCGCGCTGGGTCAAATGAGGGATGCAAAATACTGTGGCACCTTTAACCTGGTCAAAAAGGGAAGGAGAGTCTTGGAGAAATCACGCTACTGCATTGGACACACCAGCACAAGGAGAGGAGATGGTCCAACCTGCTGCTAACGGAAATATTCTGATAGACGACATTTGTCCACAATGTCACAGCTGGGTCTGTGCTGTGGCACAAGTTGTCCGAGAGACTCCTGGGAATGCAACAAAGGAGAGAAGAGGCATAGCAGACAGTTAAACAGCTCCTCTATATCAAGACTGGCGACTTTTCCCAGAGAAAGTACTACTGGACTTTACCTTTTATTAACAGGAGAGGTCTAAGCCATGTGCAAACAGAAATGGATTTCATTTATAAAGGAAAAGTCACAAGTTTGGCAAACGTAAGATCTGGCAATCATGGAATGAACGTATCTTCCATAGCTGGGAACAGCCTTATGCTTGGAATGAGCCACTAACGAATGGTTAATTGACAGAAGCCAACAACAGAGCAACCTGTGTAAAGAATACAGCTTTCTGCTGTGGAGAACCTAAGGTCTCACGAGATCTTCACACTCGCGTGGTAGAAGGTTGAACAGACCAGGTCACGTCTAATGTTTGGTTACATTTAATTCATCCATCCTTTTCTCTTAGAATTATCAAGCAAGAGTTAAGGTCTAGAAATTTGATGACTGATTTTGAGAAGGAGACTGTACCGAAAAGCGACAATGCTCTGCAGGAGGGTTTGATAAGGCCGTGCCAAACAGCAGCCTGAGCAGACATCTTCTCATGGTACCCACAAGGAAGCAAGCAGCCAGGAATGAACTGAAACTGGGGCATCCACAGAGAGACAAAAAGGTATAGTAGGGAGGAAGGGATATTGCCCTGGCAATGCTGGAACTGCACAATACCCTGAAAAAATTAACTAATAATCTCATACAGGGCTTGATGACCTAGAGACGTCTCACACTGGAGAGTCAGAAGAGATTTAGGTAGGTGAGCAAAACCCTGAGGATACCAGCAGAACAAAGTCACTACCAGAATGGAAATAAGACCTACCCAGTGAGGTGGTACAAACAGGGAGAGTCTGAAGCTCAGCCCACTTGAAATATGGTACATATCTCAGGACTTTTTTGAAGGGGACCCAGTTTCATGGTGTTCATGGGATTGTCTCCTTAGAACATTGTATCAGACTTTTTTTTCAAAATTACTTCAGCTTTAGGAAGTTCCTCGGAGTTCCTTATCGAGGCAGGGAAGCTGTTGTTAACCGCTGGGGTTCCAGTGGGTGAGACTTAAGAAGTATATCAGAGTTATACAGGACCAATAAAATTCTTATGCGCAGCAAATGACTACTTTGCAGCTTTTAACATCTCCTGCAGCCTACCCAAGGTCCTCTCACTTTCTTAGTGTTTACTTTTTCTATCACCCTTTGGAGGCTGCCAGAAAAGAACAAAAGAAATTTTAAAAGACAGAGAAAGAGGAAAGAAAGAAAAGGAATATTAATGGAAGGAAAAATACTAAAAATATTAGCAGGTGTTTACAATCACATGGGGCGTAAACCTCCCAAGTTGCTTCTGCAAATTGCTTGACATTTTTTATAGGGCAATTTTGGGGGGTACAGATCTCTGAAGTGATGGAGTTCTATGACTTGGATGGTTTTGGCACCAGAGTTTTTTTGAAAATTATCCTTTTTGTTGGATAGGGTGTTTTCAGTGTCTGCAAACAGTATATTTGACCATGTTTTGTGTTCAGTGAGAAAATTTACTTCTGTTGAGCAATAAAAACCTGTTCCCTATGACAAAGCCTCTCTGATTTCCAGAGCAATGATAGATGTAAATTTGCTTCCAAGCAACAAAGGATGATTTGAACCAAATCATGAACCAAAAGATTACATGGGATTTTAGTCTGGAGCTATGTATGGATTTTGGGGATAGTCTGAACCTCTTGCAAATCAAGCTGCACCAGTTTTAAAAGCTATTTCGCTTAGCTGTGAATAACCTTCCAATGAAGATTATTGTTGCGAAGTACCATGTCTGACAGCTTAAACTAAGTCAAGTAACTTTGCACTGAAGCACATTTAATAGTGGTCGGTTGGTCTGATCCCTCCCTGTCCTGTTGTAAATCCGCTCTGGCAAGATTCACATGAACACATCGTTCATGCGTCAGTGAGTTGTGATGCCCGAGGTTGGGACATCTGGGCCCGGAGTGGGTTGCAGAGCCCTGATTTAGGTGACTGTAATCTCTAGGAAGTGCCTGGGCAGAGATTTTGACTATTTCTTTTTCCTAATCTGAGAAAGAAAATAGAAAACACCTACTGAAATTGTGGAAAAACTTTGTGAGAAGGGTTTTAGCTCCTAAATGGCAAACTGGTTTAAAAAAAAAAAAAAAAAAAAAGGAAACTTCTGAAAGAGGGGAAAAAAAATAAAAAAAAAAAATCAATGTTTATGGTTTGTTGAAAACCAAACTTGCTTCATAATATCTAATCAAAGAAACATTTTCCCATCTAATTAAGATTTTAGCTGAAAATGTCATTGGCTGACATTTTTTAATGTTTTAAGTCAAGAACAGTTCAAAAACATATATTCCTTTCCCTTCTCCCCCACAGAAAATACTTTTACAAGAAACACCAAAATTGCCATTTTCCAAAGAACATTGCTATTTTGAAGAAAATATCCTTTAGAGTGGGAGCGTTTTTCTTTAGATAAACATTGACCAGTCCCGCTGACTGACACCAAGTTGTTCTGAACACCGTGTTACGTACACCTTTTGCTTGAG
Source organism: Numenius arquata (assembly GCF_964106895.1). Classification (NCBI taxonomy): domain Eukaryota; kingdom Metazoa; phylum Chordata; class Aves; order Charadriiformes; family Scolopacidae; genus Numenius; species Numenius arquata. Next base: position 43,248,374 of record NC_133587.1, read on the forward strand.
ATCTCATGCAATTCTCAAAGAGCAGTCACAGCAATTTCTCGTTGCCTAAATTCCTTTAGGTAGTTCAGTGCTAAATACAGGGAGAGACTAACCAAGGAGCTGTGACTCTTCTGAATCTTGTTCTTCTCCTTTGTAAGGCATTGACAGCTCAAGGTGATCATCGCTGCAACACAATGGATTCTCATCCAGCTGTACGCGGTGCTGTGCACATCTCTATTGTGAAAAATGTGCCGTCACCTTGCTGATAAAATGCCTTTCTTTACTTTTCTTGACTTCACTAATAAAGTAGAAGTACTGCGGGTGTGAAAAATTTCTTATTACCTCTGGCAAGTTTGCAGATCCCAGCTGAGGTATATCAGGCATGTCTGCAGGTCTGGGAATCTCATTTTTGGCAGAGGGTGAGTGACAGAAATAGCCCATAAGAATCCTATTTATTCATCCCTGAAACAACCACAGGGCTAAATGATGGATGACACCCAAAAATTGCTTGCCAATCCATTGTCTGGAGTGGTACAAGACAAAGAGAGGGATGGAGGAAAGAATAGATCGCCTGCAGAAAAAAAAAAAGGAGAACACGGGCAGAGATCCACCCTTTTCCCATAGATTCTTAAACCCATGAAATATTGGTGAGAGTTGGCCTTTTCAGTTGCTTTACACCATATGTCTATACCAACTTCATCTTGGTCCCTTGAGTTTGCACCACAGGAGTGATGCTCTCAGTCCAAAACCACCCAAAAATGGGGTAACTGCCTTTAATTTCTATCTTTGTTTTTTCTTTAGTGCTTCACACAAGAATGCCTTTAGTATGGTGCTGCCATGAAGTCATTACCCTGGGCATCAGCTACGCATCTGCTGACCCAACTCCACCCGATTATCACATCATAAAAAGGAGAGTTCCTCCTGAATGGAGACCGGCTGCCACTTCCCAAAACACACACACACCTTGGGAAGGGAATTGAAGGGCTGCCCATCAAAGGCCACGCACAGCTACGCTTCGCTTCAGAGTGGGGAAAAAGAAGCAATGCAGCTGGGAAAAAAAAAAAAAAAACAAAGACAGTAAAGGCATGAACAAAGCAAGTGAGATCCTTCAGTCTTTGTGCTATTCGCCAGTAGCGCTGTGCTCTCTCTGCTGGCGACGCAGCCGCTATATTCACTGGTGTCCTTGGGATTGGAGTATCCCAAGGCACCAGAGTTAAATCCAAGGACATGCTGATTTACAGCAATTTCCCAACATCCTGGGTTCAACGCACTCTCCTCTGTAACAATCTGTCCTTGACCACGGCTTAAAGAGGGAGCCTCGAGAGTCCTAAATTCAGAAAACACGTATCTCTTCCTTCCACTCAGCCTCTACACATCCTCTCCAAAGCCTTTCCACCCCTCTGAGGTGGGTAAGCACTTCTCGGGGTGAGTCAAGCTTGCAAAATGCAACCCAAGAAGAGAGGAAACAGATTGGGGCTGGGAGCCACAGTGTGTTGTAACCAAGAGAATAAAAGTCCTACGGCCCCACCCAATGCCAGCCATTCTCCTATATCCTTAGGGCGGCATGTTTTTTTCCACATACTGTTCAATTTATTATTTGCCAGTTCCAAGTATAGCAAATTCACAGAGTGAGAAAAATCTCGTTTTGAGTTGGTTTTGGCTCCTCTCTTGCAGTTGGACTCATTTGGAACAAGGTCTTTGTACTTTATTACAGCAAATGCCCACAGGTTATTATTTCGGAGAGCCATTAGGGAAAGAAGTCCAAGTAGAGGGGGGCAGTGGGCTGAAGGGGGGCCAGAAGAAAAGGCGCAAAGCTTCTGAAATGCATCATTTTTCACCTTGCCATAAAAACAAATGGCGGAGAGAACCTGAGCTAATAAACACCCATTGAGAACAGGGTGATATTCCCCCCCCCCCCCCCCCCTTTGGCTTTGACCACTGGGGTTTTTTTCACCTTTTTTTAAACACATGTAAATCATAGAAAAAAAAAAAAGTTTTTATTCAAGCTTACAAAGAAATACCTTGGGCCAAATTACTTTAAAAGAAAAAAAAAAAAAAAAAGAAGGCTTGTGAAAATTTTGCATGGATATGGCCAGATCAGATAAATAGGCAGATAGATAGGACTGGAATCATGGACCTGCATTTCAGATGTCATCTTCTGCAAGGCGCTGTACAGGCACCACTCAGCCTATTTATGGGGATGGCCATATAAAAGGCAGATCAGAACCAATATCAAGATATTGGTTAAATCAATAGGATTGTTCTTCTCTGGGTACAATGTGTCTCCAATCTTTCCTTGACTGTTTTTCTCTACATCAGCATTTAGAGACCAAGAACGCGGCACATGCCAATCCACTATTTCTAGATGATTTGATAATGCTGTTATACAGGATTTCATTAAACTTATCTTTGTCAAAACACAAGTTTTTTGTCAGTTATGCCACAATTAGTCAGAAGGTGGGACTGATTTTCAAAGTCAGAAATAATTTCCTGGGTTTCTGTATTATCAATGGTGAGAAATAACTCTGTCATAGCATAAGCCCCAGAACCTAAAAGTTCTGAGTCTAACCTCGGAGTTAGAAGTCTAACTTTACATGTTTAAAATTAGTTGAGGAGGATACCACACTACTGAGTCATGTTCAAGTCATTACTTTTTGTAGAATGGATATTCTGGATGGATTTAACTCAGAAATGGGACACTGCATCCCTTGTTCAGTCAGGTCTCCACCCATAAATCAAACAGAGGTTTGAGGTGGTATAATCAATCATTTTATTCAGACATAAATATTTGAGATGATAAAGTATGGGGCTTTTTTGGATGACTATAATCTACAGTTAAAGGGTCAAAATTCGTATAAATCTTTTCTGCAACAGAAAATATTTTTCCAAAGTTATAGTATTAAAGCTTTTGTGAAAAGCTCTTTTCAATGACATTTTAATAGTTGATTTTTTTTCTACATTTTAAATAACAAAAGTAAGGAAAAAAAGCTTTTTCCCCTCAACACACTGCCTTTTCTCCTTTTTTCTGAAGATAAATAATACAAGACAGCCAACACCAGGCTTCTAACACTCTAATAAAAGAGTAGGGGGTTGGGAAAGAAAGAAATATTTCAGAATTTTCTATGAAAAAGAAACAAAAAATGAAAAAATAGAAGAAAAATAAAAAAATATTAAGCTCAGTAATTTTAATGAAAAAAAAAAATCTCACTTTTGGCCTACTCAGTTCTACATTAATTTCAATCAAGGGAGGCAATCAGCCAGCAAATCTGAGCAAACATGTCTCTAACCAACATTGTCCTGATGAATAGCATTGTCAGGATGTGTAAAATCATCTATTTTCTTAAACAGGAGGAATTATGAGCAAAAATGAAAACCAGCTCCAAGCGCAGACAGAAAGGCACGTGCCCTCCCTAGTTCCAGCTTTATCCCGTTCATTAACGGCCGTGACCTGCTGTAACTCCACCCCACGGTGATACCAAGTGTGGGATTCGTAGGATGAGTTGTGGGCTTCACCTCATCCAGTAGCAACCATATAAACAAGGATCAGATGAATCATGCCCTAAAAGTTCCTATTCCTCCCCAGCGACCATAAAGGGACCCCCAAGAGACGATTTTCATAGCGTTAGTGGAGATGAATGGGAGATGAGGGGCTGAGTCCAACGCAACAAATATCCATATGGTGGCTTGTGACGTACTGAGAACAGATGGATCGGTGAGCGATTTACAGATGTCATAATGATCCCAACCCCGTAATGAAGTAATATTATCCCCAGTTTGCAGATGAGGAAATCGAAGCCCAGGGAAGTGTAGAGCCCAGTCCAATTTCCGGTGAAGCCAAATTGTTTGTCTGTCGTTACCCATGATGAGGAAAAGCTGGGAATATAACACAGGGGGTTTGAGCCCCATCCTGATACAGAGAATCCCAGTCATAAACTGTACGGTTAGACATGGGACCTGGAGCTGATGTGGAAAGTCTCCCAGTTGGCTGTGCAGCCTGCTGCATCCCAGTAAATAAGCTTAGCACATCCTTCCGACTTTGGTTTTGCTGAAGCTCTAGGGAAGAGCCTCTGGTTCTCTTGTGTCTTGCTGCCCATGGGTTCGGTTCTTCGGGGAGATCCCAGAAAGCAAAATAGCGGATGGTCAAGAGAATTTCTGCTATCGTGTGTCACATCACTGACTGTTCAGGGAGTACCTTGGTTTGTACCTTTTCTTCCTTTGCTACAGGACATGCTCCCGAGACGTGGAACCACTGGTCCAACCTCATGGATGGTGGACCCAATGTTTCACAGAAGCATTGCAATTTCTGTGCATATGTCAGTTGAGTCCATTGCAAATTTTCCCAGGTAACATCCTCCCAGCCCCAAGGGATCTCCAGAAATGGGTATTTTGCTGCAGCTCATGTTGCCAGCGTGATTTGTTCATTTGTTTCTGTTCACCATCTTTCTCAAGGGCAAACTGGGAATCAGCATGTCAGAGCTGGGTGAAGTGGTGGCTGCTTGTACCTATCATCTTTCACAAAAGCACAGGATCACAGCATGGTTGGGGTTGGAAGGAACCTTCAGAGATCACTTAATCCAACCGTCTGCCAAAGCAGGGTAACCCAGAGCAGGTTGGACAGAATGTATCCAGGCGGGTTTGGAATATCTCCAGAGAAGGAGACTCCACAACCTCTGTGGGCAGCCTGTTCCAGTGCTCCCAAGGGCTTCACAAGCCATTTCCTGGTCCAGGTAATCCCAAACCCAGAGGAGAGGCTCTGGATCAGCAAGCACTATAGAAGCTGAACACAAAATGCTCCCTTCTCCAAAAGGACCCATCCAGCCCACAGATTGTTACCACAATGTCCTTGAGAAAGGAGATTGTTGAGGGTGGGATTCAGGCTGGATGAGTTGTCCTGGATGTCCCCAGATGAGTTAAGAGCGGGGTATCTAGCTTCAGAGCATGGAGACTCCTTTCATGGAACATCTGTGCATGATGTATAAAAGTAAAGCTGCTAAAAGACACCAAAAGCACAGTGACAATGCCAAGCTACACCAATAGCTCTGAACGGATAAGCCACGTGGTGGATCTCCTGTTGCTGCAGCACCCAATAAAACGTGGGCTAACGCACTGAGCCATGGTTTGATGGTGGAAGGCAGCAGCAAGCACCAAATCAACAGGAGTGAACTGGCCTGGATTAAAAATATTCAGGTGGGTTAACTGTGCACAGGCTCCTTTTTCCTGCTGTCTGGCCCTTTACAGTTGGCAGATGGCATGGTTTGGACCAGGCTGACCAACGACAAGACAACAGATACTCTCCCCCACCTCTCACTCCAAGGGAAGGAAGAAGAGCAATAAAGAGATTTATGAGTTTAGAAAAAAACCTAAACTGCTTTGATAAAACGGTAATAATAAAATAAAAATAAGACAGTGAAATGTATACAGTTTATATAAATATATACAAAATTATATCAAGTTACCAGGAAGATGTCATCAACAGGCACTGGGGAAGTTCCAGACTGGTCTCAGTGACAAACGAGAACCAGATTCCAGAACTCACTGAGAGAGATCAAAGGCAGACAAACTCACAAAGTTCTCCTCATTGAAGAAGAATCCTTGAAGAGACACTGAAAAAGAGGAGGCAGCTTGACCCACTTTGCTCCCTCAGCTTTTATACTGAGCGTGGCAGATGGGATGGAATATCCTATTGGTCAGTTGGTGGGTCACCTCACCTGTCCACTTCTCTCCACAGGTGCAAACCCTCCATGAAGTAAACAACCAAGTCAGCTGACCCGGATTGCCACAGCAATAAGTATAAGCAAGAGCCTCTGTCACTGAAGGGAAAGTTCATTCTGTTCTGCCCTGAACTAGGACAGTGGAGAAGTGACCTAAGAGACGGAGCAAGCTGTGGGTCCCAGCTGATTGTGAATGTAATCATGGAATGACCCAGGTCGTTAGGTATTTCCTACCTTGGGTCAGCATTGTACCACTGAGGCACCTGGCTATGGGGGATCCACTGGTAGCAACCGGAACCGCAGCTTTAGCTTCATGGTCTGATTTTTTTTCTGCCCACGCTGAGCTCTGTGCTGTCAAGCTCCTTTGCTCCATCACTGCTTGAGCCAGCTGATACACATTTCCCGTCCTCGTGGCTGCAGCGTGGGGTGCGGGTTGATGTTACACTAAATCTGATGTAAATTGCTCCTGTGAGCAGCGACCATTCCCCTCCTCCTTCTCCAGCAATATGGGTTTGATACTCTCAATTTTGATACTCCAGCAATTGTGCAGCCACGTGATAAATCAGAGAAACTGGCGGATCTGACAGAGAACCGAGGAGGTCCACAGCAGATCAGTTCATCGATCGCATTCACCTCTTGGCTGTGCAATTAGTAGGTCCAGCACAAGGGAGGGAAAGGGAATATGTGGCTGGGGCTGTGGGAAGGAGTGAACAGGCCATTCCCTCCACTGCCAAATTAAGTGTGACATGAAACCTCTGGTTTCACAATGGTTTAAATGGTCTAAGGCCGTGGGGATGCTTCTTCCCCCCTTCCCCTCTTAATTCTACCACTCAGTGCTACCACTCAGGTGGCTGCAGGATGCTCTGGATCAGGTTCTTGATGTGGATGGGAGTTATTTATTTTTTTTTTCTCCTGGCTAATGTTGCAGCGGGGTCAGTTCTCCCATCTGGCTCCCCCCACAACTGAGCAAGGTCTTTACCCCCTCACATCTGCTGAAGGGCAGTTGGGGCACAGGACCTCTTGGTGCCATCTGCCAAGGTGTCACCACCTTCTATTCAGCCTCCCTTCCTCCTCCTTACCTCCACCATCCTGGCTGAACCGGACATCAGACTATTCAGGGAGTGGCCTCCCGTCGATTCAAGCTGAATTAGGTTAGATTAAATTTTGCATTTTTGGTTTTTCAGTCATTCAGACAAATATAATGTTATTCTCATCTGTTTAGCTCCAACATTATTATGGGCTTTTCAATGGATTCCATATTGCGCCCTCAGTTATGACATTAAACCAGCCAGCTCCAAACCACAGGATGATTGAAACATTCTGCTTCAGCTGCATGTTCCAGCTCACGTCAAGCCAAGTTACTTTAAATATATCAAAATTCATGGGATGCATAAAGAATGCAGGTCAAACAGAGTTACAGAGATCTGTGACTGATAGGAGTGGCGTTCAAAGAATGTCACGGGGGGTGGGGAGGGTGGGTGGGAGACGGTACCCGTTCTTGCTTTGTGAATTTAAAATAAAAGGAAATCAAATCAAATCAAATAAAATTAATTTAAAAAGATGTGATGAGACAGATCTTAGTACATACAATAGATTTGGAGTTAATCCAGGTTACCTGGAAGAACCTGGGCAAATATGTCTTTGACTTCTAAGTTTGCCTGTCGAACGTGGTGAGTCCATGACCTCCAAGACAATGTTTGAACAACTTCAAGGCCCAGCAATGTCTGGAAGACAGGACCAAGCAAGTCTACAGACCTGCAGGTGTCCGTGAAGCAGTATAATAAGGGGATGCATTGCTTTCACTTCCCAGTCTCTTAAAAAAGCAAGGCCAGGAGAAATGCAGTATAATTTGGGACTGGAACCTACAGGTCTAGGACCTTTGAAATTAGGGACTACACAGACTGGGAGTATGAGACCACAGGACATGTTTTCTGAATGGCTGTTTTTTTTATTTAAAATTCCCCAGTCTGAAAATTGTTACTGGAATATATCTGTTTTCCTCAACAGAAAACCTCAACCAACCAGTACCGTAAAGTGCTTCTTAAAATACTGCAAGAAATACAGAGTTGTGTTTCATCAATGTTGAACCGTCAGCTTTGGGTGAATGAAGTTTTTGAAAAAGAGTACTAAAACCCAAATGCCACCCCAGATTTGGAAAATCATTCTGGATTTCTTGGGAAATTCTTTTATAATAAATGTTCTCATAGCACAGTTGCACGTTTTCATTTCAGGTCACACATTTGACTGTCAGGAGAAAGGAAAATCAAGTTGTAGGAATAGCTGTGCATTAGTTCCGCTGAAATAACCGAAGAGTCTGGTTTTGTGTCCTGTTGAGCTCCCCGTCACTCTTTCTGCGACTTGCTCTATTACAGTGTTTATTCTGATCGATCTGAGCGCATGCAATCCTTTGCAGCTTTGCTGGATTCATTCAAGGCATCAGAAGTGATTTTTTTTTGGCCAGTGTAAACGATACTAACAGTGAGCTTCAACCCATTTGATGTGGTTTCAGTATTTCTGTAAACCCACAGGTTTTTTATTTTTTTAATAAGAGTGAGAAATTTAAAAGTGAGTGTAAATGTATATTGCGTTTGCAATAATAGCTGGGAATTAGTCTGACTCTATTACATCAGCCTGAAATATTAATTTTTCAGAATTCTGAGCTCCCTTTTGACTTTGAGGCCAAGCCTTTGAAACACTGCGTGCACCGAACTTTGATTAGATCTGGATCCCTTGGGCGACATTTGCACCATCTATCCTTTCTGCAGCAGTGCTGAGCTCCTCCGCTTGAATTCCAAAGTCTGATTCTGCAATATCTAGATGCTCAGGGTCTGATTATCTCAGTTAAGTTCTAGGTTTAGGGCTGTAGGCATCCTCTGCTCTTCTGTAGTCAGTGGTGAGAGACAGCTGAGACCAGAGGAAAGTCTTCCCTCTGCAAATTGGGCTGAATTTCCCTCTGGAGCTGCTAATCTCTATCCACTGACTACGAAATAACCCTAATGTGACCACAATTATCATGTAGATGCCTCAAATACGTGTCTACAGCGAGGTGGGATCCACTCGGATGTAAGGAAGAGCCATAGCAGCCTTCCAGTAGCTAAAGAGGGCCTACGGGAGAGATGGGGAGGGACTCCTTGTGAGGGAGTGAAATGATAGGACGAGGGGTAATGGTTTTAAACTGAAAGAGGGGAGATTTAGGTTAGATATTAGGAAGAAATTCTTTGCTGTGAGGGGGGTGAGACCCTGGCCCAGGTTGCCCAGAGAAGCTGTGGCTGCCCCATTTCTGGAGGTGTTCAAGGCCAGGTTGGATGATGCTTTGAGCAACCTGGTCTGGTGGGAGGTGTCCCTGCCCAGGGTAGGGGGTTGGAAGGGGATGATCTTGAAGGTCCCTTCCAACTCTAACCATTCTATGATTCTATGATTCCCGATGTCAAGGATCGTTGCCCTTTATGCAGAACCTGGCCCAGTAAGACCCTTCTGACCTGCAGAAAGGGCAGAAATTAATACCTCTGGGGATGGAGGTCTCAGAAAGCGATGCTGAAGCACCATCAGACCAGGCATTTCACCTCCTGCACTTTTTCACCTCTGGCTCCACACTCTTGGCCTCCCATCTGCCCCCGTCCCGCCCAGCTGCAGCCCACGGTTATGAAGTGATGGAAGAGAGCTGGTGTGGAAACTCTTTTCTCATGTACCTGGAGACCAGCATAATTTCATATTAGAAGCTAAAATTAAAATCCTATTATAATAAAAGTAGCTGGAATCCCGAGGGGACAACATACCAAACATTAGCTGAAAACACCTTCCTGAGCTTGCAAAGGGAATCATAGGGGAGAATGGCATCTGTTACTCACATCTGAGTGCAAATTCTTTCCACCTGCCACAGGCAGAAAGTCAAAACCCCTTCATTTTCTGCCAAGCGCTCGAGCCGCCCCTCTAAAGGCCACTGTAAACTTCATTAAGGGGCTTTCCACCGTGGCCTGTGTGGATGCTGCCATCAGCCTGCGCCGAGGAGGCACCTGGGGATGCCGGTCCAGCTGACCAGTTTGTATTCCCCAGTTAGCGTGGGGAACGATGGAATGCTTTCATTTCCTGAGCAGAAACTGCCACGGTTTGTATTCCTACAGATACATCGAAGCAGGCTAGAAAATCGCTTACCAGGGCAATTGCATCTGCTATAGGGAGAGAAAAGCTTGATGCAAAGGAGAAGAGATGAACGTAGGGTAGATGACATAAGAGATGGCATTTGGGTAGCACCAGCAAGATAAGAACATAAATACAACAATAATTCATAATATGGTCAGATGGTTTTTTAATATCTCCAAGGATGGAGATTCCACAGCCTCCCTGGACAACTTGTGCCAGTGCTTGGTCACCTACACGGTGAAAAATCGTTTCCTGATATTCAGAGGGAACCTGCTGTCTTTCAGTCCCTTGTCCTGTCACTGGGCACCTCTGAAAAAAAGCCTGGCCCCATCCTTCAGGTATTTATAGACTTTAGTAAGATCCCCCCACATCTTCTCTTCTCCTGGCTGAATAGCCCCAGCTCTCTCAGCCTTTCCTCAAATGTGAGGTGCCCTAGTCCCTTCAACATCTTCGTAGTCCTTTACTGGACTTTCTCCAGTATGTCCATGTCTCTCTTGCACCGAGGAGCCAAGAATTAGACACAGAAGCCCAGCTGTGGCCTCACTGAGTAGAGGGGAAGGATCACTTCCCTTGACCTGATGGCAATACTTTGTCTAACGCAGCTCAGGACACCATTCACCTTCTTTGCCACAAGGGCACATTGCCCGCTCACGTTCAACTTGGTGTCCAACAGAACTTGGTGTCCTTTTCTGCTTTCCAGTTGGGTGTTTTTCAGTATGTCCTAGTGCCTGGGGTTGTTCCTTCTCAGGGGCAGGACTTTGCACTTCTCCTTGTTGACCTTCATGAGGTTCCTGTCAGCCCATTTCTCCAGGCTGTTGAAGTTCCTCTGGGTGACAACGCGACTCTGGAATATCAGCCACTCCTCCCAGTTTGGAAATCAAACTTGCTGAGGCTCCGCTCTGCCTCAGCATCCAGATGATTAATGAAGATGTCAAACAGGACTGGACCCAGTATTGACCCGTGAAGTACACCACTAGTCACTGGCCTTCTACTAGATTTTGTGCCACTGATGACCACCCTCTGGGCCTGGCCTTTCAACCAATTTTCAGTCCACCTCACTGTCTGCTCATCCAGCCCATTTACTGGCTCTAAAAACCCCACGATGTGACATTTATGGAAAGTGCTATATAAAAGCCAGGCTTTGTTATTAAATCTCACCCGCCGTCAGCAAAACACTTGAACATGTGCTTAAGATTTAGGGTAAGCTTCAAGCGCGTTGGGACTCCAACACCTGATTAAGTGTCATGCTGAAGCGGGAGGGATTGCTGAGCAGTGGCAACACGCTCCGAGGTCACCTATTGCACTTCATGCTTTGACCTTAACGAAGTGCAACCTGGAATAAAGCTGGATTTCATTGGCCAGATGCTCTGCAGGGGGGCACTTGGGACTGAAATGTCCCCCTGTGGTCCAGCCCTAAAAATCACCGCTGTCCTCCTCAGCAGCGAGGATTTTCATAGAATCATCTAGGTTGGAAGGGACCTTTAAGATCATCGAGTCCAACCGTCAACCTAACACTGCCAAAACCACCACTAAACCATGTCCCTCAGCACCACGTCTACCTGTCTTTTAAATACCTCCAGGGATGGTGACTCCACCACTTCCCTGGGCAGCCCACTAAAGGACAGGGCAAGTACAACTCCTGCTGCAATAGTCAGGACTGACCCCAAAGAGCACGGAGAAATCCTGCCTCAGTGAAAGACAGCGGAAAAAGTCCTCTAAGCTTTAAAGGAAGCTCCAAGATCTTTGGAGAAGATTCTCTCCATCGATTTATTACGGGAGGAGCACAGGACCATCAGCTTCCTCACTTTGAGAAGGTCCTGGAGTTATGGAAGCAGCAGAAAAATCTTAATTTTAAAAGAAATCAATGCTCAAACTTGCCTTTTTGGTCTTGAAAATTTCATAATGTTGTTCTGAAGCCAAAGCTTCTCTGCAACCCTAACAATTGCAAATGGATTAAAACCCCTCAAGATTCTCACTTAATGATCAAAATTTGGGACCTGGAGTTTGAAGGGAAAAATTAAATTGCATGGTATTGAGAATCAGAGAATGGTTTGGGTTGGAAGGGACATTAAAGATCATCCAGTGCCACCCCCTGCCCTGGGCAGGGACACCTCCCACCAGACCAGGTTGCTCCAAGCCCCATCCAACCTGACCTTGAACCCCTCCAGGGATGGGGCAGCCACAACACATTTGTGGTAAAAGTGACAGATTCGAGAACACAGTAACTCCCACAACCTGGAAAACTTTACAGTTGGACGGTGTAGAAGTCTCTTGCTAATAATAATTTTTAAAATGTCTGTTCTTGCTAAAGATTATTTCTAAAATAGCCTGTATTGTGAGCTGATCCATTTTATGCTTTCATTCAAACAACACGTTGCTTTAATTTATATTTTTATGAATGCATTAACCAAATATGTCGGTGTATTTATATAAGGATGTTAAGTCCCACTGAACAAAATACCTGAGCACTCCACAACCCTCCAGCATTTATCTGCCCGGGAACGGGCAGCCCAGACTCTGGCTCTTCTGTCAAAGACTGATTTTCTTTTGTTGCTTTGGGTTTTTTTAATCCACTCCTTTGAATATCGGTTTGAACTCATATTTGTTTTTGAGATCCTGAGCAAATCCCTCCAGCACAACGAAATCAGGCAGCCAGGGTCTGGTCATGTAAATTAGCGTGGAGGGTTTGACCCCAAAGCCTTAAAAATAATTAGCCTTTAATGATAAAGGTGACAAGAAGTTAAGCTGAAGCGCTTTGATGCGAATTCACCTTTACACCAAATAAGAAGAGTCACCTTTACCAGCTGAAGAAATGAAAGCAAAAGAGGAATTTTTACCTTGGACTTTGGTCCGCTTCTAGATATGTGTGTGCCTCAAAAAGAAATAAATTCAATAAATAAAACACATGGAAGCATTTGATGGTGCCATTGCTTTGTGAGAACGATGGAGGGAGCAGGTTGACTTCGCAGTTTGCTCTTTCTAAAGTGTTTCTCTCTAGGTTTCAAGATAGGAATGCTTCATTTCCATAAAATATATCCACACTTTAGAAAAAACAGAGAAAATTACCATCCTGTCATATTTAAATGGGTAGTAGCATTGATGGGAATGCTCCATTTCCATAAAATAAAACCACACTTTAGAAAAAACAGACTATCCTGTCATATTGAAATGGGTAGTAGCATTGATGGCACCAGAAGTTTGAGTTTACAAAGAGGCAGCACGTGACTTCAGCAGGAGTCTTTCAGCCTGTGGAAAGAGAGTGAACAAATGGTCCCTCCGACATCCACATCCATCTTTTCCTTCCTCCAGTTCTCTCCTTTCCTCCCTTCTTCTACGAATTCTTGCCACGAGTGGAAAAAGAGATAGTAGATTAAGAAACTGATCCTCACCTGATACATCAGGGGTTTGGGTGGGACTCAACACCTTCCACACAAGATAAAATGAGCCAGGGCAGGTCTGGAACAGGTTGCCTGGAGAAGTTGTGGATGCTCCATTTCTGGAGGTGCTTGAGACCAGGTTGGATGGGGCTTTGAACAACCTGGTCTAGTGGGAGGTGTCCCTGCCCATGGCAGGGGGCTGGAATTAGATGATCTTCAAGGTCCCTTCCAACTCCAACCATTCTATGATCTTCAAGGTCCCTTCCAACACGGGCAATTCTATGATTCTAAAAAAGGGTTAAAAACCATTGGTTTAAAATTAAACCACGTGACAGAAGCCAGGCTGGACTTTGAAACCATTAAGCAAACACTTTTCCACTTCAAAAAGGGGGCAACTTGTTTTGTCTTCAGCCTGCCCTGGCTCACAGGCAGCTGTAATTACCTTAACGAGGCAAAGCACGGGCTCGCTGGGCTGGGATGAGCAAACGTGTGGCTGATGAGCAAAGCCCGAGCCATCACCTTTCCCACCAGTTCCATGATGGACAGCCCAAACCTATGGCTGGGACCATTACAAAATTATTTTCCCCCTCTACCAGGCTGAGGTTTGACATCGCAGACACGCAGCGAGCAGAGGCAAGGGAAGCCGCTGCCACGCTTTGTCGTTTAAAAAGTAAATACAGCCGATTTCTCTCCCAAAAACTCTTCCCAGAGGTGGGTTTCGACTCCCATGAGCAGCTTTGCTTCCTTTCCTTCTGGGAAGAGCACGGCAGCAGTTTCAAAGCACCAACTTCAGGAACACAGACAGTTATTGTGAGGCTTTGGTTAAATTCATAGAATCATACAACGGTTTGGGTTGGAAGGGACATTAAAGATCATAAAGTTCCAACCCCCTGCCCCGGGAAGGGACACCTCCCACCAGACCAGGTTGCTCAAAGCCCCGTCCAACCTGGCCTTGAACACCTCCCGGGATGGGGCAGCCACAGCTTCTCTGGGCAACCTGGGCCAGGCTCTCACCACCCTCACAGCAAAGAATTTCTTCCCGAGATCTCATCTCAATTTCTTCTTCATATCTCATCTCAATCTCCCCTCTTTCAGTGTCAAACCCTTCCCCCTCGTCCTATTGCTCCCCTCCCTGATCAAGAGTCCCTCCCCATCTCTCCTGGAGCCCCTTTAGGGACCGGGAAGGGGCTCTAAGGTCTCCCTGGAGCCTTCTCTTCTCCAGGCTAAATAACCCCAACTTTCTCAGCCTGTCCTCATAGTAGAGGTGCTCCAGCCCTCTAATTAACTAATGGCCTGAAAAAAAAAGCTCCTTGCACCACTTTTCTGAGGATTGCAAAGTGCCACGTTTATTACCAGCGTTTCGCTGCTCCACAGGAGACATTCCGACTCCCATAAATATATTTAAGCTCCGTTCATTTCAGACTCACCCATCGCTGCCACGAACACACACCTACCGTACGATACAGCTCAATCCAGTTCTGTTTTGCAGGAGCTGAAAAGCCTTCCCAAGTAAAATCTTTTTATTTTCCAGGTTAGAATGGCTTTTATTAGTTATTTTCTTATGTCTCATAAAGACAAAACCTCCCACTTTTCACGTTGTAGTAAAAGACCTGCAAAGAACTAAGAAACGCACATCCAAAAGGCAAAAATCATCCTAGAATTATGTCTCTAAGCCCCATGTAGATAATAATTAAATCAGGGAAAACCGAAGCACAAGAATATTGTTTGGCTGCATCTTCCCCCATGGAGCATCACTCCAGATCCGCCACATTATTTGGAAAATAATGGGTTTAAGGTGGAAGGGAAATCGGGAGGCTCTAAGCACGACATTAAATTCTGTTCCACGGGATGACGAGGGGGTGGGATAGAGGATTTTTTACCGCAACTTCTCAACCAAGTGAATACAAGAGAGGAGGTCGCTATTCCAAGATATATTTAATAAGAAGAAATTACAGGTTGAAAGTCCTCCGGGCACACGAAATGCAGCTAATGCACAGCTCTAGAACGGGTCACTTCTTACAAACAATATTACATTTTTGTTGTTGTTTTAGCGCGGACATGGACTACACAAACCACAAAATACTGAATCAGATGCAACAGCCAGTGCTAAAACCCACAACAATAAAAAATATGGCACAGAGAATGCTAAACTAAACGATCTATAATTAGTATTTACTTTTGGCAATCCTGGTTTGCACTAATTCAGGTCAGAGATTCCTTCCCAGTCAGCACCAGGTTCAGTTAATCATCTTGTGCAAAATACACTTTAAAATTAAGTAAGTAATTAGTCGTGTAAACGTTATCTTCCTTTCACAGAAAAACGACAGTGATTTGGGTATCGGAAAGAAACAAGGGAACCCCAGACAGTATTTTATTTCACAGTACATAGTGTATGTAGATATAATCACCATATTCAGCAAGGTAAAGTGCATGCCAGTAACAACTTGGACTGTAAATTAAGAATTTGCAGTGCAGAAATACACTTTACTCCAACACCAACAAAGTAATGTGAAGTAATACAAAACAAGGTAGAGTAAGAGCTTGAAAACAACATACTCTACGTGATTTACCGTGTCTTTCTTCAAAAGGCAGGGCTGAATTACTCTGAAACGGGAAAATTTTACATCAACTATCAACCAAATAAACAGTTCAAAGCTTCACTAGTTAAAAATATTGCACCAAAAGTGTCGTATTTGAAAGCAATACAAGAATTTTTTAATATAAAAACACTTTAAAAAAAAATAAGACATATTACAACAGCTACTTTTGAACTGAAATAGCTGGTAAACTGTAGGAATTGATGAAAGGTGATAAATATATGGGTTACCTGGAACCTCTCCTATATAACATCAAGTTAGGAGGGGAAAAGGTCTCCACTCTCCAGTAGTTTCAATGGAGCCAACTGTAAACTCAACAAAACCGATGAGATAATTGACAGTATTCCCTTTCGTTTTAGAAATAAAGGTCGACAAGAAGTCTTGAAATGCTTCCCCACCAGTTAGTGCAAATAAATAAAAGCCACAAGACATGGATGTACGACAACTATCAAATGTTATAGACATTTACAGCTCCAACCACAGGTCCCTTGGTCTGTGAACCTGGAGGAGACACATAAAAACCTCATGATGCTCCACACAACTCATGGAGTTCCCATTTAGAGCGAGAGACAAACAGCAGGAGATCCTTGGAAAATGAAGGACAGAGCAGCAAAGGGACAAGAGACGTTCCACTAACATCCCTCAGAGATGTGGCAGCCCAGATCCAACAGGAAATTTAGGCACCACACTACGTTCATGATGCTCTGAGGGCACTACATCATCCCAGACCGTCAACTACGTCAGACCATTACCCAAAATATAAACCCACTGTGGGCAAGTGAGGGATACAAACAGCCAACTCCCAAGAACCGAATAAATTCGCCCGTGAAGAAAATCACTTCCTCCACTCCAAAAATCAATTCCTTCCCTAGGTGTGCAGTCTAAAGAGGAAAAATAAAGCACACAAAAACGTGCAGATGATCGTTGAAGATCAGCAGTCCCTTTTTGGAAAGCAGAAGCATGTATGTACCTTCGACACTTAATTTTTATAAGTGACTTAAGTAAGAAAAACATTTATCGAATGGCAAAACCCCAAAAATCTGCTCAATAAGGAGACGTCTCTACCAACACACGCACATTAACTAACCTTCTCCTCTTGATTTCCCAGGACATGGCAAGAGACAGCTGTGGCCACTAAGTCTTCATTACTCTTATAAAATTTCTGGGGATATTGAAACCATGATTGAAACCTATTAAAACTATTTGCTGAGGGAACGCAAGGTTTTATCACCATCATTTGCTCACCTCAGCATTAACTCACACCAAAAAAAAGCCTCAATGACTTGCAGTTGGGACATCTGGCCCTCAGTTCGGCTATTAAGTATTTTAAAGAAAGACCTTGAGAGAGAATTAATAGACTGTAATCATCTAAAGTAGTCTCATATGCAGTTCATTTCTCCTTCACTTCTCCGTTGCAGTTAAAAAAAATAATAAAAAATTCAAAAGCAGCAACATAAAAAAGCACATAAAAGTCGATTCGGATTATATCACATCCCTTCATATTTACAGATTTTCTGTAGTAAAGAATCCACTATCTTTTTTTTCACCCTAATCAAAATTCTTGGCCTTTTTAATCCTAAAACAGCCTTCAAAGTCTGGAAACATTTTCAAAACCCTCAGGAAACCCGACAACAGCAGCATCGTGTTCCAGACGATATTGCAAACAATTCCCACGCAATCAAAGTGTCTATTGATGAAACAGTCTCGAGAAATGCAGTTCCATGACCCTCCTCTTCCTCACGATGCCATCCCCGCCGGCTCCTGCTACGTTAATTTCTTGATCCTGCGGTTCTGCTTGTCGATATTCAGCGTGGCGCGGTCTACGGAGGTAGTGATGGAATCCAGAGCTTCGTCCTGTCTCTCCAGCTCCGCTTCCGTCTCCAAGGCAAGGCCCTTCAGCTTCTTTAGGATCTGTCAGAAGAAAAGACTTGAGAGCTTTCAGCGATCGACCAGCCGGTTCGTTGAGAAAATGTAATAGACCTGTGGTAATTAGTTATTTTATTGCTTTAAATCACCAAATCATTTGGTGGAGTCTGCCCAGGAGCGTGCTGGTGAGAAGACACAACTCTTGCTCTGATTAAGCTCAATGGAGATGAACTAAGCAATGAACGAAAGACCAGAAAAATCAAATTTGAAATGTTAGGGTTAGATGGGGAGGGGAATAAATTAGAAGTAAAAATCAGTGTAAACATCAGCTTTTTGCCAGTTCTGTTGTTATCTCCTTGGTACGGCTCATCCTGAGATGTTGCACCCGTTGAGAGCCAACGAAGGCCAAGAAAGAGGACCATGTGGCTGAAGGCATAGCAAGGTCAGGCAGGGACCAGGTCAAAGGACAGAAAACGTCATTTTACTACAATCAACTAAAGAAAGAAGCATCATTGGATGGAACAGAAGGGAAAAAGTGAGACTTGGGCAACCAAACAAAGGATTTTCAAGGGACTGGATGGTGGTGTGGTATGAAGGGACATCAAGGTAGCCAAGAGGTTCAGGCCGTACCCGAGATGAGAAACAACAGATGAACTGGCCACAGCTCGAGTCCAGACCACAAGCGTTATACTACACATCGACCAGTTTGTATCACACTTAGCAAATTACTGTCCGTGTGTGGGGCTGGAACTGAGCTACTGAGCTACTCCAGGATTGCAAGAAGACCCTGCTGTCTGAAAAAGCCACCAGATACTGGTCCAAACAGGGCAGAAGGCTCTAAAGTGAAAGGAGAAAAAGCCAGGCTGATGCATTCTTAAGGCCAGGAGACATCCGTAACGATGCCGTACGCCGACTTCTGGGGCTTACTCAACTCTAATTTTCATCAGTTCAGGCAACCAAGGCCAAGAGCAGAGATCCAAACAACACAAGAAAAATCTGTCTCAATTCCTCACCCTGTAACACTGGCTCCTTTTAGCAGCAGTCCAAGGTGTGAGTTATATCATTGCCTTTTCTTCCCTCTTGTGGCTACTGCCTTAATAAGCCCAGTTGCATGAACTGAAGGCACCTGCCTGAAAGGGAAGCCTCAGCTGCCTTCCCTCAGATGTGTCGGAGCGAAATTTG
Organism: Numenius arquata; assembly: GCF_964106895.1. NCBI lineage: Eukaryota > Metazoa > Chordata > Aves > Charadriiformes > Scolopacidae > Numenius > Numenius arquata. The sequence goes on from NC_133587.1 coordinate 43,267,226, forward strand.
GAAGTACCACATCAGACAGACCGGAAATCCAGCTTCTCAGTCACTTCAGATCATGAAAGGGTTGTCAGTGCTGGCCTACACGATAGAATCAGAGAATGGTTTGGGTTGGAAGGGACCTTAAAGACCACCAAGTTCCAAACCCCCTGCCCTGGGCAGGGACACCTCCCACCAGACCAGGTTGCTCAAAGCCCCATCCAACCTGGCCTTGAATAACCTCCAGGGATGGGGCAGCCACAGCTTCTCTGGGCAACCTGGGCCAGGGTCTCACCACCCTCACAGCAAAGAATTTCTCCTTCATATCTCATCTCAATCTCCCCTCTTTCAGTGTCAAACCCTTCCCCCTCATCCTATTGCTCCAGTCCCTGACCAAGAAGAGTCCCTCCCCAGCTTTCCTGGAGCCCCTTGAGGGACTGGAAGGGGCTGTAAGGTCTCCCCGGAGCCTTCTGTTCTCCAGGCTGAACACCCCCAACTCTCTCAGCCTGTCCTCATAGTAGAGGTGCTCCAGCCCTTGGATCATCTCCTTGGCCTCCTCTGGACCCATTCCAACAGGTCCATATCCTTCCTGTGCTGAGGACTCCAAAGCTGGACACAGTACTCCAGGCGGGGTCTCACAAGAGCATGATCTGCTTCCTTAGACACCCACAGAAGGGTCCATGAAGAGGACACCTTCCCACCGCCTGCTTAATAAGACCAGTTTATCCAATCAATCGCAATAAAAGTCTCCAAGAAAGAAAATTATCCCAGCACTATCCCACAACATCAACTGCTGCGGTACATGAGCATCCAGGTAACGCTACTGAAGATACCAGAACTGCAGCCCATCTAACAAAATAAATCTGTGGCTTTTGGTAAAATAGGGGAAAAGAACTGCACTCTATCCATGCTTAATCATATTTTTTTTTCATTACAACTGGTGAGCTCTGTTTTCTTGTTTTCCTTTTAGAATATATACAAGCAGGCCCCAGAAAGCTGCTGTGAAACATCAGCAGCCCCGTTATCTGCGTGTGGGGCTGAATTCCCCGGCAGCCCCATCGTTTGCAGCTCCGCAAATTACCGGTTTGAGAAAAGCAGCGAGGAATATCGTATCTAGCTGGGACGGCAGGGGAATTTTACGCAGACAAAAAGCTTTGACTGAAGCTGGACGTCAGCCACAGCAGTGAGATTTATCTCGTAAAACATCTCTCAGCTCTTTCCATAAATCACAAGCAGCCAGAAATACGGCTGGGGTGAATAACTAGGTTTGCAATTTGGCTGCCAAAGCAAAAATACAAAATAAACCGTGGATCAAGCTTAATCTACCTTTTTTTTTTTCTGTTCTTACCAAAACTATAGGCTAAAAAACCCTCTGCTTCTATCCCCAATGAAATGCTTCAAGTTCTTTCACTGTAAGAGGAAAGTAAAGCTGAATTCCCCACACTGGAGGTGGTGGATGCGTGTAGGAAAAGCACCAAAAAGAAAAACGACATGATCAGATCCATCATGTGTATGACTGAGGACACGGCTCTGGAATAAGGTCTTGCCTCCCTTGAGGAAGTAACTTTACTATTTGGAAATGGGAAGTTCAGAGGTGGCTCTCCCTCAGTCCTTCCTTTGAACTTCTTGCGCATATATTTTACAAATATATATACTAAAATACATAAAATAAAGTAGCCAGTGCTATATGAAATGACTCCATAAAGTCCCGGTATAATTAAGATTGGAAAAGACTTCTAAAGGTCTTCTGCTCCACTCCACCCAACTAAGAGCAGGGCCAGCTTCAACGTTCAGCTTGGAGTAGATTACAGGGTTTCAGCCTCTGCTCCAATAAACTTTTAATTCTTTATACCAGTTTAAGAGAGACCTCACTCCTTCAGTATATCCCAAAGGATGGTAGTGAAAGATATGTGTTTTGTCATTTACAGATGATTTAAAGATGGTCCATGCTGACACTTTTTCAGCAAGTAAACTGAAAAGCTTTACCCAAGAGCATCCCAAAATTTGTTTCCCAGCACAGCAGAACAGAAGCAGCAGTGTCTACCCATGCTTTCTAGAGCATGGCTTGACCTGCACCCCAGAACGGTCCCTCTGGCCATTTAGCACCTTCTGCAGCAAGGCACACACTTAGAATCATAGAATGGTTTGGGTTGGAAGGGACCTTAAAGACCATCCAGTTCCAACCCCCCTGCCATGGTAAGGGGACACCTCCCACCAGACCAGGTTCCTCAAAGCCTTGTCCAACCTGGCCCTGAACATCTCCAGGGATGGGCAGCCACAGTTTCTCTGGGCAACCTGGGCCAGTATCTCACCACCCTCAGAGTGAAAAGTTTCCTCCTGAGATCTAATCTAAACCTACACTCTTCCACTTCCATGCCACCACCCCTTGTCCTGTCACTACATGCCCTTGTAAAAAGTCCCTCCCCAGCTTTCCTGGAGCTCCTCTAGGGACTGGAAGGGGCTGTAAGGTCTCCCCGGAGCCTTCTGTTCTCCAGGCTGAACACCCCCAACTCTCTCAGCCTGTCCTCACAGCAGAGGTGCTCCAGCTTTCACAGCATCTCCATGGCCTCCTCCAGACCTGCTCCAACAGGTCCAGGTCCTTCCTGTGCTGAGGACTCCAAAGCTGAACGCAGGACTCCAGGGAGTACTTTTGGAGGTTTATCACCAAGCACCCTTAGCAGTGTGGGAAGTTCAGCTTTCCTGAGCCATGTCCTCACCCAGAACATCTCAGTTCATGAAACCCATCAAGGTGAACACATAAATGTGGTGACAGCAGTAAAAGTGTCCAAAAGAGCCACACAGCAAAGTAGGGGCTGGCACCAGAAGATGCAGAAAGGAAGCAGGGACACTCCTCCTTCCCCACCTCTCCAAGAGGCACCCAATTTATTTGTAAATCAAAATTGTGCCAAAAAAAAAAAAAAAAAAGCCCCAGGTTTGCTATGAAAACCAGTTTATTTTTAGTTTCAAACCCGATTACTTTTGATAGGCTTTGCACTCATTAGAGCACACTTAACATTTAAAATACAGAAAAAGACACAATTGTTGAGAACAGAAAAGCTTTTAAAAATACGAAAGCAGTAAAATGGAAACTTAGGCGGCCAGAGGGCTCTGCTCAGTTCACCTGCCAATTAGGCTCTGCCTTGAAAGGCAGCGGGCGATGATGATGCGGTTACTCACACATGAAAAAAATAAAAGGCAAGCAGCTCACTTTCATCCCTTAATTCTCTTTGCCCTAAGAAAGTCTGCGAATAAATCCTTTAACCCTTTGTCTGTCAGCATCTTCAACTGTTCAAGCTGAGCGCTGCTGCTCGAGCCAACGGGACCTGAAATGGTTAAGATGCTTTTCCAGCACAGCCCACAGAGCTCGCCGGAGAGACTTACTGGAACCCAAAGTCTGGCCAAAGCCGGTCACTATTTTTGCTGAGCAAAACAATGGCAAGACATCTAGTTATCGCTGCTCCAGTTCTGTCAGCTGCTCAGAGCAGCACTGTCCTCTGTGCCAGCACGTCATTTGGACGGTGAAACCAAGACACTAAAACTCAGCGTGAAACTCTATCTGTGACACGAAGCCAAACAGCAGGTACGAGCCCATCAAAGACGCATGTTAAAGGCCTGTTTCCTCCAGCCCTGGGCAATCTCACGCTGAGAAAGCCTCAGATTTATGCCACCAGGATTATAATTTGGAAAGTCTGATTTAGCTCCATGGCTCTGCCACAGATTTTCTGTGCGACTTCAGGCAAGTTACCTAATATTCCCATGCACAGAGCTCTCGCTGTCAAAAAACAAGGAAGCAAATTTGTCAGGGTTCTCCAAATCCTCCCCGTGTCACGCGTTCAACTACAGCAGACTCAGGCCTTGCTGAGAGAAGAGGTATCCATCCAAGCTACGTACCCCCAGTTCTCGTATAGACTATGAGGACGTAGAAAACGCAACGTATTTTACACGTCGCATAAGGTCACGCTTCATCTCCTCTGTTTTATGTACCTGCTTAAGGAGGAGTTCAAGCGCTTTCCATTTCTCTCTGCTTCGGCTCAAGTAGCAGCTGAGGTGACCAGCTTTAGCTGAAGACCATCACAACATAGACAGATGACAGGAGAGGACTCCAAGCCTGTGAACCTGCTCAAGCCCCATCACTTGATCACTTTGCCACACCACCTGAAGACCTAAATCCAAAGTGTCAGGCACTGTACAAACAGGGATTGTCCCCCAAAGATCTTACAATGGAGGCCTGAGTTTGATTTGGGTCCTGAGATGCCATCATAATCACGCGATTTAGCTAAAGCTCGTGAAAGATGATCTACTGTCTCAATACAATGAGTATCCAGCAGTAAAAGAGAGATACAGAAAGTGTCATTGAGCAGAAATTATGGTGAGGCCACAACTGGAATATTGTGTCCAGTTCTGGGCTTCCCAGTTCAAGAGAGACAGGGAACTACTGGAGAGAGTCCAGCGTAGGGCGACTAAGATGATTAAGCGATTGGAGCATCTCCCTTATGAGGAAAGGCTGAGAGAGCTGGGGCTCTTTAGCCTGGAGAAGAGAAGGCTGAGGGGAGACCTCATCTATGATTACAATTACCTAAAGGGTGGGTTGAAGGATGGTGGAGCTGGACTCTTTTTCACTGGTTTCCAGTGACAGGACAAGGGGCAATGGGCACAAGCTGGAACATGGGAAGTTCCATTTAAATATGAGGAGAAACTTCTTTCTGGTGAGGGTGCCAGAGCCCTGGAACAGGCTGCCCAGGGAGGGTGTGGAGTCCTCTTCTCTGGAGATCTTCAAGACCCGCCTGGATGCAGTCCTGAGTGATGTGCTCTGGGCAACCCTGCTTTAGCAGGGGAGTTGGACTAGATGATCTCTAGAGGTCCCTTCCAACTCTGAAAATTCCGTGATCCGTGAAATCCTCCCCGAGATCCACTGCACTATCCCTGTGGTGAATGCTAGAGCAGAGCACATCTAACCAGAAAAGGCTCTTGAATGCAGCTTCCCCAAATTCACCTTTTATTGGGAAACAAAGAACTGTCATTTGTCATACTCTGAACTAGGGTGCAAATAGAGCTCTTGATATCATTTGTCATCATTTAATACTCTGCTTCACCTCTGTGCTGAACACATTGCAGAGTGAGCAAGAAGGGGGAACACCACCTAAAATATTCCAATTATGAAGATTCCAAATTTTTCTATTAGAAGATCAACCCCACAACAGGGATTAAACTGAGTAATCTTGCACTGAAAAAATTAAGAGGCCTGTCCATGTCCTCTCCTGCCGCACCTGGAAACGGGCAGGGAGACAGCAGGGAACAGAAATATCTTAAACCACTGCAACACGGAATCAAAGAATTGTCAGTGTCGGTGTCTGTCCTCACAGCAGAGGGGCTCCAGCCCTTGGAGCACCTTCTTGGCCCTCCTCTGGACCCATTCCAACAGGTCCATGTCCTTCCTGTGTTGAGGAGTCCAGAGCTGGACGCTGTACTCCAGGTGGGGTAAAATGTCCTGCTTAGATGTAGTTTCAAGATCTTCAATATCCAAAAGGCTTTGTGTGGTGTTTACTATGATGCTGCCCTTGAACCCCATCAGAATATATCCCCAACCTCTGTACCTTTCAAATGTACTTTTATTGGCAGGAACTCCCCGCTTCAATCACACTTTCCTTCACCTCCACATCTTTATATTTCCCTTCTAAACCTCACCGCATCCTCTCCTAAGGGAACCGAAAGGCCTTGAGCTATTTCCCTCTGGTTGGAGCTTCAGAGCAATGAGAAAAAGCAGTGCTTGCACAACGCCTGGGAGTAAGGGGAGAGACACCAGTCCATACAAGATGAGAAGCTCTGTTCCCAGTTCACAAGACCTGTTGGAAAACGCTGAACTCCCCGTCCTACGTTTCCTCTGCTTCTCCAGTCACAGTCAACTGCTTTGATAAGATCAATCATCAACACGGGTTGGTGTTCAGCCGTCAAGAGCTGGCCCTGGGGAAGCAATTCCTAGAGAGCCCTTTTTTTTTTTTTAATAAGATGTACCAAAATGTGTCTTCAATAGTAGCCCGTGACCAACAACCCTTCATTCCATATTTAGCTTTTTTGGGTCTGGCTAGAGATCAGAATTATAGTGCTGGAAAGCTGACATTTAAGGAAGGAACAGCTAGCCCTTCTGAATACAGAACAGCTGTACAAAATGCACGAGTAACAGATTGCTCCTATTTGTACAACTACGATTGAGCAATACTCTCCCTTCAAATCTTCCAAAAGGTTAACGCTGCTTCAGAAAATGCTTAGTTTCAGATAAAATGATAGATCGTGGAGATAAGCTCTTTAAAAGATGGGAAGAAGGGAGAATGATTAAACAGTGAATAGTCCATATTTTGGTTTTGAAAAAGCCCAAATAAGATATTTCAGTCAAAAAATCTTGCTCATATTGTGGTTACAGAAGCAAGTTTGGGTCTCAAACTGTGTATTTATGCAGTGACTCCCTGCAAGGAAAAGCAACAGGAGTTTTATAGGAATTACAGCACGTACCTTAAAATTATTAATGACTGGAATGATGATTAAAGAGATCTGACTCTCAGGGAACAGGTGCTCAGTGATTATTGGGAAAAAAAATCAGGCCAGTTGGTGACCCATCGGTTTGACATTCAGATCCTCTCCCCACTCACCCCACCCCACAAGCTCACCCCAAATCATTAACTGTATTAAAAATTCTTGGCTTGGTGTGGTATAAATAAACACCAGAATTGTCTTTTGAGCTCTAGTTCATCTTGAAAGTGTTTTGGTTTGTTTTAAATAACACCAGCCATTTAACAGTTTCCAGTCCATCATCCAGCACAGAAAATTCCTGAAATCAACCTTCTGCAAAGGTTAAACTCTCACTAACCCAACTGTCTTTAGTTTAATTTTAATAAACTTTTTTTTTTTTTCCTGCGAGCAGTTCTCCTTTTTAGTCACTCAAGTCACTACTAAGAGCTTGTGACTCTCAAATGGGTTCTAATTCTTAATTATAAAGTAAAAGAAAGGGTCTAGAAAACTGCGGGTTTGGCTCAGAGGCAACAGAATTAGCAGAAAATTCATGTGATGCCATCACCAAGCTACAGATGGAATATTAAAGAGAACAAGATGATAGAGGGGAAAAAAATATATATATAAAGAATAAAGTTTAATCTTCAACCCCATCTTCCCATATGGCTTTAATCATCACAAATAAACCTATTTTAATGGGAAAACCACTAAAACCATAGTCCTTTGCTTTTCCAGTTAGTTCTCCGTTCCAGATCAACATACTACAGAGAGGGATTCCTCACTAAAAGTTCTGAATATCAACTATGAGAGAAATTAAAGACCCATTTAGAGGAACAATATCAGACTAGATTACTTTAAATAAATATCTTTTTCCAGTAAGATCTCTAACCTATCTCCCCTTTATTAATTTGCATACTTATTTCCTAGCTAAAGGTTCTCTCTGTGTGTTTATAAAACACCTCTCTTTTGTGGATGTTTCTGAAATAGAACCGTTACTCCTTACTAAAAAGAATAAGATAGCATAGGAAAACCACAAAAAAGCTGAAAATGATTTAATTGTTAAGCTTCTTAATCTTCAAAAAAAAAAAACCAGGTTACGGTTAAGGATTTTCCTTGGGTTATAATCCCATCACTCAATATATTTTGCTGATAAACCCTGCTCAAAATAGTTAAAAAAAAGTGAAGTGATAGTGTATTTTAATCATCACAGGCTCAATTAACTGATTTTTAAAATATGCCCATCTAAATTTAGGGTGAGGAATATCTTGTTAAGGACAACGATGATGTTTCTGATGACGAAAATGCACCTTATTAAGGAAGAAGAGGGAGTGAAACAACTCTTATATCAAAATGATCTCCACTTATACCTGCTTAAGCTCTTTTGCTTCTTCCTGGGAGATCTTCTCTTGCTTCTGCAGCTGAACCTGGTCATTGTCCGTCCCTTCGCTGCCTCCCACCGGCGAGCTGGGCTGCACCACTCCTCCCAGGAGTCCCGTGGCTGGAAGAGAAATTCCCATGGTCAGACTGCCATCTCCTGTACCAACGGGGAGGACCACTGCTGGTATCAAATTGGTTGACATTTACTTTGCTCCACAGCAGTTTGCAAGGGGACAAGTGCACTCAAGAGAAGCCTAATCCATCCTTGCCCATTAAACTATGTTCTTCTAGAAAGGATTTTGTACAATATCTAACCTGGAGGTGACCAGGCTGACAAGAGCTGACATTATTAAAGGCAACAATTAGAGAATGGGTTCATTTTGGGCTGCGGAGAGGGCTGGAGCCCCTCTGCTGTGAGGACAGGCTGAGAGACAGGCTCGGGTTATTCAGCCTAGAGAAGAAAAGGCTCCGGGGAGACCTTACAGCCCCTTACAGTCCCTAAGAGGGCTCCAGGAAAGCTGGGGAGGGACTCTTCATCAGGGACTGGAGCAATAGGATGAGGACTAATGGTTTTACACTGAAAGAGGGGAGATTTATATTAGATCTCGGGAAGAAATTCTTTGCTGTGAGGGTAGTGAGACACTGGAACAGGTTGCCCAGAGAAACTGTGGATGCCCCATCCCTGGAGGTGTTCAAGACCAGGTTGGACGGGGTTTTGAGGAACCTGGTCTAGTGGGAGGTGTCCCTGCCCATGGCAGGGGGGATGGAACTAGATGGTCTAGAAGGTCCCTTCCAACACAAGTCAGTCTATGATTCTATGATCTGAACAGAGAGTGAAGCAGCAGCAACACACCCCCAATCAGATAAACTGCTGCTTCTTAGAATCATAGAATGATTTGGGTTGGAAGGGACCTTCAGGATCATCCAGTTCCAACCCCCCTGCCATGGGCAGCAACACCTCCCACTAGACCAAGTTGCTCAAAGTCCCATCCAACCTGGCCTTGAACCCCTCCAGGCTTCACCCTGCACAGCTTCTCTGTCCAATGCCTTACGACCCTCACAGTAAAGAATTTCTTCCTAATATCTAATCTAAATCTCCCCTCTTCCAATTTAAAACCATTACCCCTCATCCTATCCCTCCAAATCGCTCCTATTATTTAAAGTATCAGCACTTATTGCAGGATCTGATACTACCCAGTCAGGTACCAGGGACATGCTGCAAGAAAAAGGTTTTATTTCTGATGTAGATGGGTGCTAAACACCCGAGACACACATCTTAGCTCCCAGAGGCAAACATCTCCAAAGCTCTCCCACTTAGAGAGGTACCAAGAAGGAAGCTGGTGGTACCGCTGCCACCTGCGAGCACATGGCCTGACCCAGGAGAGGACAACGACACCAGCTCTTACGTACACGAGGACAGGAAAGCACGTTGGATGCCAGAGCTCCCTGCCAGGTCAAAGAGCTGGTGCCCAGCTGGCTGGCCAAGGGACGGCGTACACTCCCTCGCTCTGGATAGCGTTACTTCCCCGGAAAAAGAGAGACAAAAGCTAAACCCACAGTACCAAACCCTAAATCCCTCTCAAGTAATTACTGTAAACTCATAATCGCTGGAATTATTCGGTTATCAAGCCTGAGAGTCACTGAACTCAGCCACCGTCAAGATTTAAGACAAGCAGATCATTCACGGCGCTAGTGTTACCCCGTGCAAATGCTCCTTGTGTTCAGAGGGGCCAAGAACCAGGCACTGAAAAACGCTGCTCCTGGTAAATTACTGTCATGGTTTCCCTCAAAACGGGGAGGGAATGACAGACCTTCCTACGGAAGCAAACAGCCAGACGAGATTCTTTGTGTTTCTTATCAGCTGAGTGTCACCGTACTCTAATTATTTCATTAAACCGAAGAAATCAATCCATTTCACTCCATTAATCCCACAGAGGACAAGAACAGGAGGGGGATATGACAAAGGCGCACAAAAAAAATGGGATGAGGAAGGAGATCTGGCATTTCCCAGCAATTTTCTAATTTTAAAAAAGAGAGAGAGTTGAATTGAAAGGCAGAAACATTTTAAAAAGCAATTTTGTTGTGGTTTTGTTACACCCAGTTGGACTGTGAGATCCGCTGCCACCACGCGAGGACCAGAAGGTACCAAACCTCGGAACAAAGTGCTGGGAACTCATAATAATGAGAACATTTGGTTAAGCAGAAAACATTCAGCAGCCTCAAAAGAGATGAAATACTGTAAATGCCAGTCTTCAGCTACAGGATTAAGTCAGCACTGCCCCAGATTGTTATACTGCAGGATTTCTTGTGCCTTTTAATCCCAGGTAGATGTTATCAGTCATTATTGAGGACATTATTGGCCAGAAATGCTTGCTTCAGCACAGAAGAACCTCTGTTACAAACCAAACCTCCCTGCTCTGACCTGAGCATTTAAACACCCATGCGGCTTGGTCCAAAAATACAGTCAGAAAAGACACACAAAGCAGCTAAAAATACTTTCAGATAATCTAGTGTGTATAAAAACTCTTCAGAAATTCCTCTCCTAGGTGGAATCAAGCCAAATCTCTTAGGAAAGATGATGATATTATTTTTTTTTTTTTGTATTTAGTTATACAAAAGTGCAATATGCCCAGCTTTAAGGCAGGACTGGTATAAACAGACAGGATCCAGATGAAACTATGACAGTTGTGGAAACGTTCACGTCTTGGAGCCGCACCACAGAGGGGAAAGAACACCATGAGCCAACACACCGAGACAGATGTACCTCCGGCTGCAAGGATATTTCGCCTATAAGTCTCCGAATCAACATTCACTATCTGAAAATAGACACATGTATTTTATGTGTACACAGAGGCAGGCAGGCATAACACAGACTTTTTTTTCCCCCCTCCCTGCTTTTGGGGGGGCGGGGGGGGGAGAAAATAATAAATTAAAAAAAAAAAAAATCAGTATTTCCACCATGTGGAACAGCCGTGGAAAAAACCCAGAGGTTCAAACGTAGTCCGTGACTGCCACCTTGTGACAGAAGAAAGAGGGTGACAGACTCCAGGCAAGGAACAAACAAGGGTTTTGGTGGAGCTGGAGAAGTCAGGATTTCCATAACCTCCAGTTTTCTTTACTGCCATTTCCAAATTAAACAGTCGAGATGCAGGTGGGGGTAGGAGAGCAATATCCTTAACTCACTGACTCAGATGCAAACAGAGCAGAGCAGTGGGAAATTAAGCACAGTAAGGCCGTATATCCAATTATTTTATGTAACCAGCCTTAAGACCATCAGGAACTGAACACCAATTTGTTGGACTAACTCAGTGCTTAAGAAACCAGCAGGTTGTTTTTCCTCTAAGCTGTTGTGCTGACATTTTAGTGCCAGATGTTCAACACTTACTTCCTTAAAAATTAACAAGCTTTTCCAAGCTATGGCCCTCGACTGGTCAACAAGAGGCCATTATCCACCCTGCTGAAGTCCAGTTTTAGCTTGGTGCACAGAAATAGGTTCATCTATTGTTTCATCTTGTATCATTTTTCTACTTGTTTTTAATATGCCGGCAATAAATCCAACCACCTATTTGCTCTTTTGTCACTAACAATTAGGAACAACAGAGGATTCAGGCGTGTTGAGAGAAATAAATTCCTAACAGATAAAAATTCACCAGCTTTCCAAATGAATCCAGGGTTGAATTACAAAAACAAAAAAAACAACCCTCCTGGAATTTTAGAAGTAGTAATAGTATTAAGGAATGTCATTCTTATTGTTGTGAAAGGGTTTCAGTCTCCACTGTGTTTTCTTAAAACGATTAAACTATGCATTCACCTAATCCGAGACCTAAAATCTCCTAAATCCAAACACCCGAAGCTCTCAAATAACAACATTCTATTTTTTAAGATATGAAAATTAACAGGATGTTTATCCCATATGTTATTTAAAAACTCGCTGGACAGGAAATTTGTTTTCAACTTTGTACAATTAACAGAATGACAGACTTAATATAAATATGTTTCCAGCTACAAACTGATAGAGGAAAAATAGCAATGACAGAGGACTTGGAAGCAGTCAGGAGAGAAGAACGGATTTCTAATGACCCTTCCTCACCGAAGGGCACAATATTGAGTTTGTGACCAACAGAAGAAGAATGACATTGTAGTTAAAACCCAGGGCAGTAGCTGAAACTCAAATTAAGCTAATCCTTTCACAAAGTGGTGTGGAGTTAGTGACAACACCAGCTGAGAGAACTACATTAAAGGCTTAGCATGTTCCAGCTGCCAGGACCCCAAGGGACAGTCGTTTTTGGCATCTGCAGTCACAGGTTTTGCTAATGTAGTTGGGAGAAAGTAAACGCAAGTAGATTCAGTCACGCACTTAAAAATCATAGAATGGTTAGAGTTGGAAGGGACCTTAAAGATCATCGAGTTCCAGCCCCCCTGCCATGGGCAGGGACACCTCCCACTAGACCAGGTTGCTCAAAGCCCTATGCTGCAATAGTCAGGACTGACCCCAAAGAGCACGGAGAAATCCTGCCTCAGTGAAAGACAGGGGAAAAAGTCCTCTAAGCTTTAAAGGAAGCTCCAAGATCTTTGGAGGAGATTCTCTCCATCGATTTATTACGGGAGGAGCACAGGACCATCAGCTTCCTCACTTTGAGAAGGTCCTGGAGTTATGGAAGCAGCAGAAAAATCTTAATTTTAAAAGAAATCAATGCTCAAACTTGCCTTTTTGGTCTTGAAAATTTCATAATGTTGTTCTGAAGCCAAAGCTTCTCTGCAACCCTAACAATTGCAAATGGATTAAAACCCCTCAAGATTCTCACTTAATGATCAAAATTTGGGACCTGGAGTTTGAAGGGAAAAATTAAATTGCACGGTATTGAGAATCAGAGAATGGTTTGGGTTGGAAGGGACATTAAAGATCATCCAGTGCCACCCCCTGCCCTGGGCAGGGACACCTCCCACCAGACCAGGTTGCTCAAAGCCCCATCCAGCCTGGCCTCGAACACTTCCAGGGATGGGGCATCCACAGTTTCTCTGGACAACCTGGGCCAGTGTCTCACCACCCTCACAGTAAACAATTTTTTCTAGTATCTAAACTAAATCTCCCCTCTTTCAATTTAAAACCATTACCCCTCATCCTATCGCTACACTCCCTGATAACAGGAGGTGTCATCTCTACCCTCTCCCCCTTGGAAAGAGGGTCCAAAGTCACCCAGCAGTGATTTCTTGCATTTTATCATCAGCAAGGTCTCACCGTTGGGGCAGGTGGGAAAGGGTTTATATATTTTATACACTATTTTGAGTTCTAAAACCACTTTGGAAACGTTTGGTGCCAGTGTTACTACCTACAGATGGATTGCTTTGTCCGTCACGTACCTGCTTGCCAAATGGAGGTCCCCAAATCTACCTGAGGAGACTTCCTGGTCCCAACAAATCCTAGGGCATCTTCTAAAAACTGTATCTTCTTGCTAAACTGCATTTCCAAGATGGGGATTGCTTCTGGCATCTTTGCTGACAAGAGCCGATAAGAGGTATCGGGCTTCCCAATGAATCTCTGTCGGACACTGATTTCATACGGCGTATGAACTCTGATATCATCCACATCCCTCGATTCAAACCGGTGAATGACCTGAGAATTGCAGTCACTGATTTCCAGGCCAGAAGCGAAGAGCGTGAGTTTTCCTGGCTTGACATTTGAGTCTGTTCTGTGGGTGATAATAACTGGAATTCTAATTATGATTCCTTCCTGGTTCTTCGAATCGGAAACTGTGGCAGTTTCCTTTGGCTTGCTTTCCAATGGCGCTTTCCAGAGCTTGCTGCTAAACGGCCACCAAGAAGGAGATTCGAGCTCCGTCAACAACCTAGAGGAGAAAAGAGAGTGTTAGAAGAGAGAAAGCCAGTAGGAGGGTTGTGCTACCCCACCAGTTCAAAGCAAATTACCGCAGAGACAAAGATTTCTTAATAGTGAATCCAGCCGTCTTGTTATTTCGCTCCTCAAACCTCTTCAGAGCTCATCAGGATCCATCTGTTTTAAAAAACCAGCTTTTCTTCGTTTCCTAACACGTCGGAAAGCGGTCCCAGAATCTCACTGTTCTGATGTAAGAAATCCAACTTGCAACTGGACTTAATTCAGGCCAATTTACACCCCTCTGTCCTTCAGCTAACAACACTGTCTTTTTATCTCAATGTTTCCGCACTTGGCCATCACCACTGCTGCCTTTTTCTGCTCCTTTACACCTCAGCCCCACAGTCCGATGCCACCTTTTGCTTTGCCCCCGCTCCTAAATTCCCATTGCCAGTTAAAACGCTAAGAGTGCAAGGCTGAGGCTGAAAACCCAGCAAAAACTGGCCACTGGGATCCAGTGTCCACCTTACCATCAGTGTTGGTGTAGCTCCTGAAGGTGATAGGCTCCTTGATGGCAAACTGTTGCCTTAGCTTCAAGATAATTGGACTCACTTTATGAATTAATTAAGCAACTGCTCCCACAGAAGACCTTTGTACAGCCAGAACTAACACATGGAGACAAACCACTTATTTCTAAGCAAGAAGATGCACCTAAGCAGGCACCTAAGTTTATCAGCTGTGGGCAAGAAAGATCTAAATCCTTTTAGGAAGAATCAATGATACGGAGGATGCAATCTTTCTAGTATATTTTCCATCAGGATAGCCTATCCTCCTTTTCTGGGGTCCTTTCCCAAGAAAGGATCACAATCGTGGATCTCTTTGGGTCTAAGACTGACTAAAAAAAAAAATAGGAATGAGAGAAAAGGTGGTGGGTTTGGTTTGATTTTCCACGTGCTGCGTTGCCCATCCCTTTCCAGGTCTAGGCATGAGTTGGAGGCAGAGCCACAGTCAGCAATAATGATGCTCCGCTTCTCCAACTCTCCTCTCATCCTCTGCCCATCACCCAAACCCATCCTGCGAGCAGAGGATCCTGTTATTTCAGGATGACTCAAGCCTCAGTGGCTGGAAAGAAATTCTGGGGCCAACAACATCTCCCCACACACTCAACAGTAACTTCAGATTCCCCCAGTCCTTCCCACTGTGCAACCAGTCACCTCCTCCCTCACTCACCAGCAGCTTCTGGCACCCAACTGGCATCTGAGGCAAAATGGCTCATCTCCAGTTGCAGGCTGGCGTAGGAAGAGGCAAATCAACCCTCTGGGATGCATCCCTACCCAGTCCCCACTGGAAAACAGCGGAGAGCTGGCTGGAAGCATCCCACAAACCAAACCAGCCTGCAGGTCACTAGTCTGAGAAGGATTTTGTAAATAGATATTTCTCAGCGACTGAGCAGAACAGAAGAGCACAAACAGCTTCTCAATTAACTAACGGGAGGAAAGAGGTTCTATTTAAACCAAACCAAAAAAAAAAAAAAAAAAAAAAGCTCTAAGGAAGTTCAACCCAGATCAGAATTGTGTCACCCACAATCCATAAATACCTTAAAGACTATCCAGTGATGAGGCACGTGCCGCTGGCACAGTCGTTGCAAGTAGATGCTTCTAATGAAGCCAGACCACGTGTAATAAAATCTTTAATGAAACACTGTGATCTTACTGATACTAAACGAGGCTATTTACTGACTTAAATCCGAGAGATGCAAGCCTTATCAAACCAAAATACAAAGTACTACTGCTTCACTGCTATTTTGGAGAGCCAGCTTGATTTATTTTGCTTTTAAGTTTACTCTAGAAAGGTAGTGCCCAATAAAATATGCATCGCAGCAGTGCTCCTCTCAAGGTACGTTTTGTAACGATTTATTTTCCACGAAAGAATCAGAGTGTGTCTACAGAAGACGCTGCACTTTTAAAATCCTGCTTAATTTGGCTGCAGACAAAGTGTAATCTGAAAGAGGAAGCTCTAACTGAACACACTTTATTAGCCGAAGTTCTGCACCGGCTTCAAAACAGACCTTCTTAAAGACATTCATCTGGTACAAAAAGCAGAAAAAGTCATATTGGGAGTCAACCACTGAATTCATGGATAGCGGAGGCAGAATGCATTGTTCCAAGAATCTACTCTCAACTAAAGCATGAACATCAGATATTTATGTAGATAGCACGCGAGATGAGTAATGGGTCTGGAGCTCTCCGCTGCCCTCTGAAAATGCTGCGACACTCTAAAAAGGAGGGAGGAAGACAGACCAAAGGAGATGTAACAGAAAGTTCTACAATAACAGAATTTGAAATGGCACAGTATCATAGATTTAGGGCTGAATTCTGAAACAATGAGGTTCAACTGAAGTTCAACACCGAGAATGACTGCAAAAGCCCCAGGCTCTGCCAGCACACACCGTCTTCCAAATTAAAAGCCATGCTCTAACCTATCTGCTGTAATTAAGCAGAAACAAATGACCTGATCTCATTTCTACACAACACAAAGCATGTTTTCTGTCCTCTTGGTGTATGAAAGAGTTACAAGGTACTTCAGGGAAACGACAGCTTATGCTTGTGTCTTAACCTATGAAAAATCATCAAATTCCTACTGCTGTATGAGTTTGCTTCATCGCATTCACCGTGAGAAAGGCAGCTGCCGTATCACAAGTCTAAACCTCTGTTTATATTGTAGTAACTTATTCTGGATTTTGAGCCTTAATTTTTATCACTTTATCACTTCACCCATCTCCTTCCCCCTTTCCCCATCCTGGCTGGGCGATGCCTAATTTACGGGCAAGATTTTTCTACTGCAAAGCCAACTTTTCTGGCCTTCCACGGAGGAGTCACCCCTCTGTATCAACAAACTGTACGGCCAGTCCTTATATACAAATGAAAATTTGCAACCAGACTACCTCTAATAGTGATAGATATAAAAAGGAACCAGTGAATCTAGCTTTCTGTTTATTTTTGGTCTTTGAACATCTGCTGGCACGTCAGGCTCAGCCCTGCTTATCTGCGCACAGCTCCACTGAAAGCAGCTGTATATACCCAGGCGTACACAAGAAAAGAATTAATAATCCAAAAAAAAAAAAAAGCCCACACAGTCAGGCAAGATAAAGTTAATCACAGTTTTAAACATAGGAAAGTAGATAAAAGGGCCCTGGTTCTTTTTATAAAAGACACAGCCATGAAATCGGTGTCGCTTACACAACCTCAAACTAACAGACACAAAAGGTTGTTTCCTTCTGCACAAAATCTGCTTCGCGTGTAAAACGTAGTTACTTCTCATCCAGTTTCTAAAGAAAGCAAGAATCAAAGAGCCTTAATAGACGTATTTATCTATGTCAATAGTCTGAATTCCCTAATATGCAACAACCAAATGAGCTTCAGTCACTGTTTTCCCCAGTTAGGGACATGAAGAAAGATGCCCTCAGTTCAAGAGAAGATACTGGGGGCGCGCAGGAGGGAGGAGAGCAGTTTTATGAAAAAAAAAAAAAGCCACACACACACACAAAAACTATGGGAATAAACTGTTAGAAGTCCCCAAAAAGCAAAGCGCAATTAAAACACAGTTTGGCTAATGGATTCTGGGCTGCATTTTAGCCTGCGAGCAAGGTGGCCAAACGCTTCATACTGTATATAAAACAGAATCTCGGCTCACGTTCGGTCAAGGCCTTCCTTTATTTTTCCATTTTTAAAAATCAAAGCATCGAGCTTTTCAGATTCATGAGGACAAATAATACCTCCCAGTGCATCTTAACCCAAAACAAAACTCCCTTCCAAAAACAATGAGCAGGTATTTATTTTCCTACTCATTGTTTATTGCTACAGACTTTTAAAAGCTCTCGCTGAAGCTTTCAGTTCTCTTGGCTTTTCATGAAAGGGTACGGAGAACATCACCCGAATCATTGTGAAATCAACACTTGCTGTTAAGACATGATATCCATCTGAAAACAGGGGCTTCTTCCAAAAACAACTAGTTTGAACTTTATTGGGTTTGTTTCTTCATGCAGGTGTCAGAGCTTCCACAGAGACATTCGTAGCTATGTATCGTCAAACATTACAATACTACCCTCAACCTTAACTGTCTGGTTTGGATTGTTATCGAATCCAACTTGCAGCATAAAAAAATAGCATAGAAAAAATTCATTTTGAATGTTAATCATTAAATAGTAAAGTCATAACGTTCTCATTAAGACACCAACCATTTACTATTCACATCGAGTTCTGCAACAGCTCAAATATGCTCCAAAGCTCTTATTTCAGTTGTCTAAAGGCAGCACTCGGTGGCTCATTTTATTGAATTTGAAAAGCTGACTTCCACACACAGAGAAAAGAATACAATCTACTGAAATTAAAGATTAATTGGCATTTGTCTCCTTGATAACTCTAGGAAACTGTCTCCAAGTCTCACCCACTACATTGAACATTTCATTTGACAAGCCAGGAAAGCAGAATTTGCTGTAGAAAAGCAAAACAGGATGGCCCATGACTGGCAAAATTAACCAAACCCAACTTCCAGTATTTTTCATTTAGGCGTATTCTATGACATCTAATAAAAATGTCAATGCCATACCTTGTCCTTCAGTGGGGACATCAATTTGCACCTCTTTCCCCTAACTAGTTGCCAAGTCTCTCAAAACTTATAGGTTGCTAATATTTTGGAGTTGGAATATTCGGAATGGAATTCTACCATTTCTGCCAGTTGTAGCTGAAACTTGTAAGGGCTTGAAAAATTATTTGAAGGAAAGAGGACAGGTATATACACACAAACAACTTCACGAGGGTGAAAGGATGTCACACAGAAGGGAGGACAGAAATACAGAAACATCTTACAACAAGAACTAGATCCACAAAAGACCATCACGGGTTTAAACCTTCACTGAAAGTCAACAGTTTAGTTTCCTGAAGACCCCTGTGGATCTGCCCCATAAATTTGGGGCATAAGCAATAAAATCTCATAACCTCTGCTTAGCTCAGAGGATGCTCCAGTACCGTACCTGTCTGCCACATCCATATCCCCTTCGATCTTGTTGAGTCCTCTCATGATGTTGTCAAACTGCTCCCCCTGATAATGCAGCACTTTCGCCGTGTCCTCCAGTCGTTTCTGTGACCCAGTCAATAACCCCGTCAGTTCTTTTCCCTTCGTTGACTGTAAAGCTGCTGCTTCTGCTCCCGCGCCTTCGCTCGACAGCAACTGCTCCCTCCAGAAGTGCTCCAGGATGTTGAACACCACATTTCTGTTGGGTTGCAAAGAACTGAACCAGTGCTTGGTGTTCTTCTCTAAGATGGTAAGAGAGCTGAAGATTAAATTTGAAGATTCCTTCTTGATCTCGCTGATACTAGAAAGATGGAAGTTGACCAAAAGCTCCCCGGTCTTGTCAGCTGTAAATTTGATGGCAACAGGAGTCAGGGATAGTCTGCCAGAGACCCATTGTTTGCTGGTGTCCAAGTAGTAAGAACAAGGCCAGCTATGGATACGTATGTCTTCGTTCATCAGCTCGCCGTTCAGATCCTCTTCTACAGGAGCAACGCTCTCAAAGCCAGGAGGAGAAACTAGAATAAAAGAGGAAAAAAAAAAAAAAAATAAGGCAAGAATCCTTAGCAACGTATAAAAGCTGATGTTATAAACACCCATAAGTAATTCATCCCATCCACAGCTGGCTTCAAGTACTTTCACTGTAACCTTTCAGGTGCACATCTAAGAGATTTGGAAATAGGTACGGATGGGTTCCAAAATTTGGTCATCGTTCCTAATCCTAAACATCCCAATATTTCCTTTGGAAAAGAAGAAGGAGGACTATCAATATTATTGCCCACTCTGTAACAGCACTTCCTCCCCTTTTTATAGTGTTTTCATCACATTCCAGCACGGGATTTACAACACAAACTTCAAATGACTATTGCGCTAATGCCCTGGATATTTAATACCTGCTGGGCTGTTTTGAAGAAGGAAGGTGCTTTATAATTAGATTTGTCTCTATGTTCACGTGCATATGTTCATATTTTTGAATGGAGGGGAACCTACCAAAAACAGGATCATGAAAAACATTTACTGACTTTCCTGAGCCTTCCACATACCCCTTTTTACTGGAAAATGATCGCGTAAGAAGTTTTCCATCCCCCTCACCGTCATCAGAAGCAGCTTCCCATAAACCAAGAGATAGTGAAGAAAACCCAGAATATACCAAAACACAAGCTCATCATAGAGTCATAGAATGGTTTGGGTTGGAAGGGACCTTAAAGATTATCGAGTTCCAACCCCCCCGCCATGGGCAGGGACACCTTCCACTAGACCAGGTTGCTCAAAGCCCCATCCAGCCTGGCCTTGAACACCTTCAGAGAATACATATCTACAACAATCACAATAAATAACTGGCTCTTCCACTTCCACTCTTGATATCTCAATGCTCGGGTATGTTAAGAACACGCCCAGAACGTCTATCCAATGTATTCAACACCACAGGTGAAACCAAAATCACCACTGACCAGAACTCACAATCATTAAAAAACCAGAAAGACCCAGCCACAAATGGATAAACATTCTTCGCAAATCGTCACTATCTCAGACCATCACTCTTGGTCTCAGGACACTTGCAAAAATACTTCCCTTATAAAACTCAAGTAGAACTTCTGGTAGAATAACGCAGCCAAAATAACCTCCCAGATCTGTAGTATTTGTTCTATGAAATATTTGTCGTTGCTCAGTTCCTGCCTCTGTGACAGGCCGTGTTTCCCTAGGAGCCCGTGACACCATTTGATGACATAATATTAATCCTAATAAGACTTGCTCACCGGTATCTGGAATCCCAGCAAGAAAACATGGGGCTGTCACATGCCTCAGGCCTGGCTTGCTCACATCAAACCAAGCTCAAATTTAGATCTGTAAATTAAATTAAACGTATCTGGAGTAGCATCTCTCCACACTTCCAAAGAGGCTTCTTGTACCCAAGGGTCAGATTGTTTCCTCTAACTCCCTCGTAATCCTACAGTTTTCAGCACTTCACTGAAGGCCAATTAAGTTCCACAACTAATTTCTTTGTGAACACCCATTATGTAATGGTGATTTAGTCACTCACAGATTCATTATCTTCTCAAAGGCTTTGATGTATCATAGAACAATTTACAGATTAGCACCGTAACATTATCTCAAGGTGTTCTGCTACTTGGATGGCGCAATAAATGAAAAGAGCTCCACCACAAAATCCCCACTTAGGTTGACAAGGACACTAATTACACCTTTCTAATTCCATACGATCTGTTCCCCTTAAGGAAATATCTAGGAATCCTAATCCAAATTAAAAAAAAAATAAAAAAATCTAATAGTCTTTTTTCAGGTGAAAATTCACTGGTGTGTATTCCTACAGGACATACGGAAGACCTGGAGCTTTCAGGCTGCTGCATCATCAATATCCCTTAAATAGAGCGCTGTAAATCTGAGTCCAGTTCCAAGGACTTCTTTTATTAAATATATTCAAAACTTCAGTATTACTGAGATAATAACTGAGACTACTCAGTATTCTGCCGTATTCCATAAAAATCTTTACTTTGGATTTCATACCTTATCTCCATGGCATTATGAATTTTAGTGTGCAAATGGAAAAAAAAAAAAAAAAAAGCCATAAATTCACAAAACAGCTAGAGTTTAAAGTGAAAATTCTCAATCTGTTTTGGGTTAATAAAACCACAATCCTGGAGAGACAACTTCACTCTGGACTATGGGACAAAGAGAAAGTGAAAAAGCCCACAGAGATCTGATTTAAATGAGTAGCTATAGCCAACAAAACAATGAAAAGTCCTAGGAAATAGTATTTCTCAATCGTTTGCTACATAATTTCATAATTTGGAGAAACAAAGCTAAAAGCTCTGGCCTCAATTCCTCCATCTGGAAAAAAAAAGGTAGTTCCTCTACTACAGCAAGGTTAGATCAGACAGATCTGATGGACCGAATTTTTTTTCCAGCCTGACCGGGCTTTGCGAGTAGCCAATTATTGTAATTTCTCTTTAAAGGTTATTTTCTTCCTGTCATACGCAAAGAACCAGGGAAAAGAAAATTAGTTTTACCTAATAGTCAAATGCAACTGAAAAGAAACAAGCATCAGCAGTGAGATTCCATAACAGCCATAAGCAGAAACTGGGCTTTTAGGGGATACTTCAAGTGGAAAAGGTTTCTAATACGGATACACAATTATAATAATAAAAATGTATACTGTTATTAGCACAAAAGTGACAACTATGTCAGTTTGAATAACAACATAAATTACATTAGTGCTGAAATCAACTGACAGTTGAAACTAAATCCTGTTATAACTTTATTAATCAAGATTTACAAATTATAAATCCCAATTAAGTTTAACTGTTTGACACTGCCTGGATATGAAGTAAATACAACAGCAAACAAACGATAAACAAAAATAAACATCTTGTATTACACCATCAAGCTCCTCCCTGCCTAAAGGTATTGCAGAGGCAAATGAAATTTACTGAAGAGCTCCCATCAGACCCCGGAAAAAAAAGAATTAAAATGAATCAGCAGCCTCCCAGTTTATCAAACCAGCACGTCACATTCAGGAAAGCAGCAGATCCCAGTCTGTACAAAGTAGCTGACATCCCCCCCCCGACCCTGCACGAGTCTACTTTCTGAAAATCTTATAAATACCAGCACACTGCTCACAACAAGCCGTTGCCCCGAGTATTCATTTTATAAATAACGTATACAAATAATGATGAAAGTTTATACGCCTTGCAGAAGATCACAAGGGAAACCTGGAACCAAATGCAGGTTTCTCAATGCTCACAGCTGGGACAGGCACCAGGGAACATAACGTCATCTGAAAAATAACTCCTAGACCCTGCTAACAGCAACGGCTGCCTTCCACCAGGCACAGACGTACCAGGGAGGCAAAGAGAATCTGGAAACAAGCAACTGACACTTAAAACTTTTGTAAAATCTCAGCCTAGAGCCTGTTTTCACACGCTAAGAATTCCACAAACTCTCCCCAGCTCCCTATCAAGACAGCATTTTGTCTCAAGCCTGCTCTCTACCTTCAGACTGTGAAAATATTAACATCTGATGCAGCCTCACAACCGAGCCATAAAAAAAAGATCTTCCTAAACCCTATCTCAGGCTTCTTACCTCCATCTGTAGTCACAGAGCTCTCAGGCAGCCTTTTGGGGGCTGCTGCTTTTACAGAACTGTCCATCCGTAGGCAGAGCTTTTTTCCTGAGTATTTTTTTCCTCTTCAAAGTCCAAAAGAGCAGGTAAAAAAAACCCTGAAGCTAAAGCAAAAATCCTACTACGCCCGTTACCAAAAGGAAAAAAAAAAAATATATAAATAATACAGAATATATATATTTAACCCTGGATCTACAAGTAAAACAAGTCCTCTCAGTCCGGGAGAGGAAACCAAGCAGTCACTTGACCTGTGCGTATATATATGTGTGTGTACATGCCTTGGGTCATATGACTTTTGACTCACCTGAGACCTTAAAGGCTTTGCCTGAGAGTCAGCTCCGTTCTGTGCCCGAGGTCAGAATATCCAAGCAAAAACCTATTTGGTAATTAAATCCATTCATTGTTCCAGTGCGTTTTTCCTCATTATAATATATATATATATAAAATATACTCATTGTACTTGAGCTGTGCAATGAAAAGCAGTATTAAACACACCAACTTCATCTCCGATGTCAACAGCGAGCTCATCGCTAAAGACCAAATAGCTCAGTTACTGTCCTTCAAAATGAAATTCTCCCCCCCCCCCCCCCCCCGCCCCAATTTTCCTAAAGTTTTGATAATCCCATTTCAGAAACGCTGAGCTAGAGGCCATCTGCCACTTACACAGCTGGTTTATTATAAGGAACTATTACTCAAAATTTAGGATTTCTCTCCCTTCCTTCTCCTACCACTTTACTTTGACCCCACCACCGGCAGTTCAGCATGATGTCATTCACTATTCTACTCCTCCTAAAAGACAATTAGAAATTCCTTATATTACAAGACATGGAATATTCATGAGTTCGTAAAATACACTGAAAAAAGCCTCACCTGCCATAAAACATATCGTTTCAGTATTCCCCACAAGAAAAGAAAAACAAATTAAAAAAACACACAACCAAAAAAAAAAACCCCATCCAACAACGAAGAGATGTAACTCCTTTAGAATACCATGGAAAGAACTAGGTTGGCAGAAATAAAAAATAAATTTCAAATTACTTGTAAATAGAGTCAAGAATAGGTTTATAAACTTGAGAGGGTTACAGTCCTCAAACCACTTCCCTGTACGCAATGGAAGAGGAAGAGATCGGAAGGATTTCACACTAAATTCCTCCCTATTTTTTAAAGAAATATATGTTTGCCTACACGTTTGTTGACAGACCAGATGGCACAAGCTGTCTCCCCCCATCTGGGCTCCCCAACATCAACATATTATCCACATCCTGTAAAACACCTCTTTTTTTGGCAAATAGTTTGTCTTTTTGACACTTTTGCCCCCCCCCAAACTGAGCACAGCACCACACAGAGCTACACACAGCAGCGCAGAGCAAGGACTAGGATTAGCAGCAAAGAGATGGGGATTATATTTCCGGCAGCGTCACCACAACATTGTATAAATTCTTCAGCTAACGCATAATTCGGGGCTGGTTCTATAAAAAGGAGGTGACTCACCTTCTCCGGTGAAGCGCTTTGAGATCATTCAATGAAATGCAAGCATTACTAATTACCTAATTATCCCAGGTGCAAGGAGATGCTACATACACTGGGAGAAGGTGCTGTGAGCTCACGAGCAGGAGACCATCCCTTCACAACGTGTCTACCTCAGAACCTCCAAAACTTAAGTCACAGATTCTTCTCATCTGCCCCTTGGTGGGGAACCACAGAACACTTCTGCACCCGTTTCTAATGTGTTGATGTTTGTTTTTCTCCTCCTTCATGGCTGAAGTTTCCACTGGGGCATTATCACTCCTGTGAGCCCAACAACCCTCACAATAAAAATGTTTATAAGGTTCATCAAGTGACCCTCCCCTCTTTTTTAACTAAAGGCCCAAGATGCAGTTCCATCAGCTTTCTAACTTTGTAATTCTCCAAATGATGCTACAAGACACAAAATACTCAGGGATGACCCTCCAGGAGGTGCAGCAGGCAAAAACACCCAACATCTCTATACTATGGCACACAGAGAAAGTCAGCCCCCCTCATCTCAAAAGATCAACAGATCCCCACTAAAGAACAGCTCTAGATTGAGGGGCTTTTCCACATCAATACGTTTCCATTGTTCTATGGAACAAACATTTTGATCCCACTCCTTTTCTGATACAAAACAACTTCATAGAAGACCAAAGTCCCACCAACCTCTCCCAAATACACTTAAATATGGGACTGCCTCACTTCCCATCCTTTAACCCACATCAAACCCCCAAAGTTTACAGAATCACAAAATCATTTTGGTTGGAAGAGACCTTTAAGATCATCAAGTCTAACCATTAACCCAGCACTGCCAAGTCCATCACTAAACCATGTCCCTCAGCACCATATCTACCCATCTTTCAAATACCTCCAGGAATGGTGATTCCACCACTTCCCTGGGCAGCCTCTTCCAATGCTTGATAACCCTTACGGTTAAGAAATTTTTCCTAATATCCAGCCTAAACCTCCCGTGACGCAACTTGAGGCCATTTCCCCTTGTCCTATCACTTGTTACTTGAAAGAAGAGACCAACCTCCACCTTGCTACAACCTTCTTCCAGGTAGCTGTAGAGAGTAATATGGTCTCCCCTCAACTTCCTTTTCACCAGGTGTGGAATAATTCCTAAAATATAATTTTTTTTATAATTTTATTTCACACATTAAGGAAAGGTATAAAATCAAAACGTTTCCAGGGCGGAGCACAGCAGCAGCTGGTATGCAAGGAATCCGCTACATCTATGACTCCCTGAACAATATTGCTTGCAAAAGCAACACGGAGGATGGAGTGGAGTGAAGATTCCACAGGCAAGCTCTGTGATTACACAGCAGATATGGGAACAAGGTGATCCTATGGAAGTCATAAGCGGCATGCTTGCTACCCTGAGCCAACAGTCTGTCAAATTTTGATGAAATGCTGTCCTTTTTGCGAACTTTGTTCATTATAATGTCATTATAATACCAAAACACACCTCCAGCCCGAAGGCTACCCGCCTCCAAGGTGCGACCACTCCTCCTTGAGTCTGCGCCCTGAATTTTTCGTAAAGTCTACCTTTAAATGCGAGGCGAGAGAATTTTACACCATCATAATAAAGGTATTCATGACTAAAGTCACTCAAACTCCACCTTGAAGGTAAAAAATAATATAAAAATAACCCGAGAAAGGGGGGATGCTAGGGAAGACACCATCATAAACAAGTCAGGGAGGACCCCATCACGGACTGCCTCTGACTCCCGGGACCAGTCGAGGGGCTGAGCCTTTCTTTCCCCCAATAGGGACGCCTGTGGGTAAGACTTAGACTGTGCCGAGTGCTTCCTCGGGGAACTTAGAAATCTCTCCAGAGGGTTACCTGTTACATTTAGAGCCAGGCTGTATTGCTTGTAACTTTGTCACGCGCTTTGTACCATTAACATTTTTTCTTTTACTTGCACGTGCTTTGCAGACTGTACTTATCACCGTCAAACCATAAGAATCTTTATATCTGTTGCTTAAATAAACTACACTGCTTAAGTAGCTAGCCGTTTCGGTTTCTCACTGAACACGATCAGACACTAAAGTGTGGCCGTGCTAGTTCGTGAGCACGACTAGACTGAAGGTGCAGTCCACTATTAGTGTATGCAGAATCGTGATAGTTTAATATATTAAACGTGACTGGACTGATAGTGGTGAATTGGGCATCACTCAGAATTTAAACCCAGCCGACCCTAGCCTCCCACCTCGGTGAGGAGCGTTAGAATGCAAGGGGGTTTATTTTCTGCCAAAACTATTTTGCCTCTTCACGCAACACCAGGCAAAGACCCAAGGCTTCCCCATGGCCAGACCCACCTCCCCCCTTCATGTTTACCCTTCCCTTCTCTATACGTCAGATATTCAAACCCCCATTCCCACAACTCTCCCTGACTCTATGCCAGTCCCCCATCCCTTCCCCTATGCCAACCTCCATCCTCATCCTCCTTTCAGTCTTCATAGAACAGAATCATAGAATAGAACCACACAATTGTCTAGGTCGGAAGAGACCTTTCAGATCACTGAGGCCAACCATCAACACAACACTGCAAAGTCCACCACTAAACCATGTCCCTCAGCACCACGCCTACCCGTGTTTTAAACGCCTCCAGGGATGGTGACTCCATCACTTCCCTGGGCAACCTGTTCCAACGCTTGACAACCCTCTCAGTGGAGAATTTTTTTCCTAATATCCATCCTAAATGTCCCGTGGTGCAACTTGAGGCCATTTCCTCGGTCTCTTCATCCTAGTAACAAGATATAGGACAAGAAGAGACCGACCCCCACCCCTATCCTCCCTCTATCTGTAAGCCAGATATTCAAACCCCCGTTCCCACAACTCCCCCCCACTCTAGGCCAGACTCCCATCCCCTCCCCTAAACCAACCTCCACCCTCATCCTCCCCTCAGCCTTAGGCCAAACCACCCCTACCCAGATACCACCAACCTCCACCTTCCCTCCAAACCTCGACTAGACCCCCCCAACCTCCTCCTCCTTTCCCCCCACCCCGCTCCAGGCCCGGCCCCGCACCCACCTTCCCTCAGCGCAGCGCAGCGTAGCGTAGCCCGCGGCCGGCCCCCGCATCCACCCTCTGCGCATGCGCCGACCGACCGCTCCTATTGGCTGAGCTCCGCGCGGCTGCGTTCCCCCTTCTCGGCTCCCCCCGGGTGCCGCCCGCCGAGCGCTGAGGTTCCGGGAGCGGCCGCGGCAGCCTGTCCCCTCCGCCGCCGCCGCTGCCGCTCGGCCCCGGGGTCCTGCCCCGCGGCGGGGCGGGGGTGAGTATCCCTCCTCCGCTGCCCTTTCCGCTCCCGCGGTCCGCGGACGCGCATCGAGAACTCAACGCGGGGACGGCGTGTGCGACGCCCTGTGGCGTCCGGGTGCCGTCTCCCCCTTCTGGAGCTCCCTGAGGGGAGGGCCGCCTCACGACACCCCTTTCCCCGCCCACCCACCCCCGGGCACCCCGGTACCCCCTTCGCCCCCGGTGTCTCCCCTCTCCTGAAACCCACCCCTGCAGGGTATGTGGCTTCGTTTGCCCTCCGGCCTCCTCCCTCCTGCTCTGTGCTCGGTCCCCCTCCCACTTCCCCTGACACCTCCCTTTTATTCATTATTATTTTCCCTTTTTTAACCTATTATTGCTGCCTGGCCCGTAGAGAAAGGTCTGACGAGGGTGGGGGGTGCCAGGGCTTATATCTTCTCCTGATAAAGGGGTGAGCCCCAGTAGAGTTGCTGGGCTGCAGCCGTTTCCCAGGGCCCTAAGTATTTAGGGGTTTTCCCTTCCATCCGCCCCGGCAATTAATTAATTCAACAGGGACATCCCACTGAAATGAATGTTTCTGCTGTTTTAGGAAGGAAACAGCCTTTGCTGGTCGTGCCCAAGGGAGCGTGGTCGCCCTGGCAAGAAGGTGACGAGGGAAGAGCAACATCACCAGCATCCGTAGGGTGACTTTGTTGGCAGATATCCCACCAGCATTCAACTTCATAAACTATGGAAGATCCTAATTAGCCCAATGTGGTGGGATGCTCCTGCACCATTTCTTCTTTTACCTCTGGCAGCTTATGTTTTCATGGATTTAGAGACTCAAGTCACATTTTTAAAGCGGGTTGGGGTGTTTCCTGCCGTAGCATAACGCGATAGCATCTGGTCAACGGTGCCTTGGCTAAGCCAGGAAGAGTATCCAGCCTGCATGGACAGGGCAACATTCGCCTGTTCCACCGCCTTTTTTCGTGACTACAGCAGCTCATCTCAGGGTGCTTTCTGCCTCCCCGGAGGCCACGTTGACTTTATCGAAAAAGTAGAATCGTTCACTTACTCGGATTTTTTCCGGGATTATTTGATTCCCAACCATCCCTGTATTTTCTCAGCTAAATTCACTGAAGACTGGGGCAGCAGGAGAAATTGGGTTACTTGGGATGGAAAGCCCAACTTTGATCATCTGCTGCAGAAGTTTGGTAAGTCATGGCATTTTTAATACCTAATTAAAACCTGTATGCTAAACGACACTGTTTTTTTTTAATCTTATGAATAGAACCACTAGACAAAACCAAGCAATTCTCCAGACTTTTTTCTACGTTAATACATTCATTTTCTATACTTACTCATACTTTTTGCTTTGCAGATTCCAATCTTGAATTTATTCCCATAATGAAATAAAATAAAAAGTGTTGTGTAATTGAACCATACCAATTTATACACCTGCTTAACTTTAACCTCAAGAGCAGCCTGACACTTTCCCCAGGCAAGGAGAAAGTATTCTGTAGTTACAGTGAAATATCTCTTCAGGCTGTAAAATATTAGTACATTTAAGAAGAATCAATGTAGTTTAAGAGGAAAATTCAGGTCACATTGAACAAATAACTTCTGGTCTGAATTATATTTGCCTAGAGTGATGGTACTGGGAGGGAGAGCTGGGCTAGGGATTGTTGCTTTAGTTTGTACTGTATTTAGCATGAGAGGGCCTAGGTATTAAAAGCTGCTGCAGTGGATAAAGTTAAGGGAATTCAGTTTCAGCGTCAGTTATTCTGTCCCCGCGTGGGCTCAAAGAGTTTACGTTTCAGGAGAGGCTGTAGTACCTGTTGCCAACTGTGATGTCAAGGAGTACAATTCTAACCCGAAGGAGCAGCTCCCCTTCAAGGAGTATATAAAGTACTGGAAAGACTACATTAAAAATGGCTACCGTTCATCCCGAGGGTGTCTTTATCTCAAGGACTGGCACCTGAGCAGGTAAGAGAGCACGGTGAGATCCCCTGCGTACCCTGCAGAGAGCTGCCACGCAGCCTTAACACTCAACTTTTAATGCCTGAGCATTTAAATGCCAGCAGTGCTTTTTGTTAGCACCCGCCCACCAAAATATCAGTCTTATACCACACAGTTCTTGGCTTATATCACACAGAAGATCCTTAAACAAGTTCTTGTTTCCTGAAAAGGCTGATATTCGCGAGCGCTTTCCTTTCCATCTATTTTTTAAATGACTCTGTGTTATCCCTGTGGAAACAGTGTGGCTGGAACGTTAGGCTTTTGTTTGACTGCTACAATGCAATCCTTCTTACGAAGAAGGGAGACATTTTTAATTATGTTTAATTCAGTGTGAGTGAGTTAAAATCCTTTGTTATCCTTTTTTTTTTTAATTATTATTCTATTTTTTCCATTCTTCTATAACCTTCCCAATTGTTAAAGTTCTCTTTATACAGTTCACCTTCACCACCTTCAGGCCCGCTGCTTGCGAGGTGGATGCATTGTGCATTCCCCATGCAAACTTTTATGTCTTTTCACTCAAATCTCTTCTTCCTTAAAAATATCCCGCTCTTATTTCGTCTTGTGATCACTTCATTTTCAATCTTGATTGTGCCAGTGACAGAGGAAGTTTGTGGGTTTCTTCCTCCCAATTTGTCTGCTTTCCCGGACGCCGGTGCTGTGGCTTGTTACGGCACATGCCGCCTGGGATGGGAAAGGGGCAGCATTTCCTGCGGGAGGAGGCCACCTACTTCATAGAATCATAGAATGGTTAGAGTTGGAAGGGACCTTAAAGACCATCTAGTTCCAACCCCCCCAGCCATGGGCAGGGACACCTCCCATTAGACCAGGTTGCTCAAAGCCCCATCCAGCCTGGTCTTGAACACCTCCAGGGATGGGGCAGCCACAGCTTCTCTGGGCAACCTGGGCCAGTGTCACACCACCCTCACAGCCAAGAAATTCTTCCTGAGATCTCATCTAAATGTCCCCTTTTTCAATTTAAAACCGTTACCCCTCGTTCTGTCACTACACTCCCTGACGAAGAGCCCCTCTCCAGCTCTCCTGTAGGCTCCCTTCAGATACTGGAAGGCTGGTCTAAGATCTCCCCGGAGCCTTCTCTTCTCCAGGCTGAACAACCTCAGCTTTCTCAGCCTGTCCTCAAAGCAGAGGTGCTCCAGCCCTCTGAGCATTTTCGTGGCCCTCCGCTGGACCTGTTCTAACAGGTCCATGTCCTTCTTGTGTTGAGGACTCCAGAGCTGGACACAGTATTCCAGGTGGGGTCTCACGAGAGCAGAGTAGAGGGGTAGAATCCTTTCCCCCGACCTGCTTGCCGCGCTTCTTTTGATGCAGCCCAGGATGGGGTTGGCTTTCTGGGCTGCCAGCAAGCACTGCCGGCTCATGTTGAGCTTCTCAACCACCAACACTCCCAAGTCCTTCTCCTCAGGGCTGCTCTCCAGCCATTCTCCGCACAATCTGTATTTGTGCTTGGGATTGGCATGTCCCAGGTGCAGGACCCCACACTTGGCTTGGTTGAACTTCATGTGGTTTGCACAAGCCCACCTCTCAAGCCTGCCCAGGTCCCTCTGGATGGCATCCCTTCCCTCCAGTGTGTCGACCACACCACACGGCTTGGTGTCGTCGGCAAACTGGCTGAGGGTGCTTGTCAAAAACTTGTCAAAACCCCACAGCCTGGCTTCCCTCCTAACCCTCACCCCCCCGGCCTGTCATCCAGTTGGAGCAACCAGTATCGCAGGCGTCTCATCTAAAGAGAATGTGTTTATTAGCAACTTTCTTTGCCATAATTAGGAGGAGTCTCCCAAATAGTAGGTAACCTTCACGGCTTTCCTGGGAGACAGAAAAGCATTAATGTGTGCATTTTGCGTGCAACTCGGAGTTGTCGATGATGTGAAGGAGATGGCAGCAAAGTATTAATGGCCTGAAGAGACCTGATTGCTCTCTGTCTCTGGGCTTTAGGAACTGAAGTAGAAGGAGCAATGCTGTGTTTTTCTGAGACCAGTTTCCAACACTTTATCTTTTTAAGAGCTTTCCCTGAGCAAGATGTTTACACAACCCCGGTGTATTTCTCCTCCGACTGGCTGAACGAATACTGGGATGCTATAGCTGTGGATGATTACCGGTTTGTCTACATGGGACCTAAAGGCTCATGGTAAGGCAGTGTGGTTTCTGTCATCCTTACATACTCTTTTTTTAAGATTATTATTACAGGGGAGTATCACATTGTCCTTCAGGATAGCAACGCTGTTGTACCTGAACCCAGCCAGCCTCATTTCTCAAGCAGCTCATTTGGTTCTGGATGTGAGCTGTCCTTATGCGGTCAGCTAAAGTACTTTTCTACTTCAAAAAGCCCTGAATTGTGCTCATAGAATCTCCAAAAGTTGTCAGCTAGCTTTTATAAGGTTTTAGAGCAGAAACTCCCTGGGGTTCGCCAGCCTTTTATGATTTGCAGAGTCAACAGGAGCCTTGGAGGGGCGCTGATGAGTTGGTCAAATGTTTTGCAGGTGAAAAATTAAGTCTAGCTTTGGTGATAAAGTTGCATTTATAGTTTTATCCTCAGTTCACGTCAGAGAATCCCCTGCCGTTGAGGTGTCTGTGGGACAGATTCAAAACCGATGGAGAAGCACAGAGGCTGTAAAACACTGTGATACCGTGTAGATATAGTGGCCTTTTAATCACAGAATGACATGGGTTGGAAGGGACCTTCGGAGACATCTTGTCCAACCTCCCTGCCAAAGCAGGGTCACCCAGAGCAGGTTGGACAGAAAACCATCCAGGTGGGTTTTGAAGATCTCCAGAGGAGACTCCACACCCTCTCTGGGCAGCCTGTTCCAGGGCTCTGTCACCCTCAAAGTAAAGTTGTTTTTCCTCATATTGAGATGGAAATTCCTGTGTTCCAGTTTGTTCCTGTTGCCCCTTGTCCTGTCACCAGGCACCACTGAGAAGAGCCTGACCCCATCCTCTTGCCACCCACTCTTTAGATATTGCTCAGCATTGATGAGGTCCCCTCTCATTCTGCCCTTCTCCAGGCTGAACAGCCCCACGTCTCTCAACCTTTCTTCATCCGAGAGATGCTCCAGTCCCTTGATCATTTTTGTAACCCTCCACAGGACTATCTCCAGTAGTTCCCTGTCCTTGAACTGGGGGCCCCAGAATTGAACAACACAGTTTTAATACTTAAAGCAGTCAAAATTAAATGAAGAGGGTGATGGCTTGGGAGAAGGTTTGCACACTAAAGGTTGATTTCTGTTTGTATGTCAGATTCTTGGAGACTTTAATTCATCTTACAGCTTTTAAGCGTTGTCTTTAACCTCTGATTTGCCCCACAGGACTCCATTCCATGCTGATGTCTTCCGTTCCTATAGCTGGTCAGCCAATATCTGCGGGAGAAAGAAATGGCTGTTGTACCCCGCAGGACAGGAGGAATACCTCAAAGACCGCCACGGCAACCTGCCCTTTGACGTGACAGCACCTAATCTTCAGGACAGGAGTGTTTACCCTCGCTACAACCAAAGTCAACCCCCTGTTGAAATCGTGCAGGAAGCAGGGGAGATAGTCTTCATCCCCAGTGGATGGCACCATCAAGTTTACAACCTGGTGAGATAACTGATTCCAACCTTTTCATAACACAGAGAGATCAGCAGGCTTGAATCGGATCAAACTTTTCTTGCCGCAGCATGTGGTGGATGCCAAAAGTCTTTAAGTGGGCTGCAAAAAAGTTTAGAGACGTTCACGGAGGAAAGGTCTATCAGTGGCTGCTCAAGTTGGTGGCTAAAAGCAAGTCTGAACTCATAAGCTCCTTGCGTCATTGACCAGTAGAAGCTGGAAGAGTGTACAATTAAAAAAGCTGTCTGAACCCTCTTTTCTTATGCTTTTCCTCATTAGAGTCCTTGAAAAATGGGATGCTAGGTGAGATGGACTTAACGGTGAGGCTGTTAATCATGGTCTCTACCTGTAAATTGTAATTTAATAATGGAAAATTCTAACAAATTTGCCTTCATGATTACAAACCAAAATTAATAACCTTCTTCCTTTCTTCCCACTACCTTCTTTCTCTTTTGTGCCCTTAAAAGGTACGTTCAGACAGAGGAACTAGAGACATTTGCCAGTTTTCCAGAGTGAAACAAGATTTGAATGTTCAGGGACATTAGAAAGGGCCAGCCTTTCCGCACAGCGGTGATATTGGTGCCAAAGATATGGTTTTACATTTTGCAGCCTTGATGTTGTTACAGCTGTTTTCTCCCACTTCCCTATGCAGAGCCTAATAACCGTTGAAATTATTCCTTCAGGAGGATACCATTTCCATTAACCACAACTGGGTGAACGGCTGCAACGTGGCTATAATGTGGTGCTTCCTGCAGGATGAATTAGCAGCCGTCCAACGGGAAATCAATGAATGGAAGGACCCTATAGACGATTGGCACCTACAATGCCAGGTACAACACCACGATGGTGGCTGCCTGACTCCCTGTGAGGGGATCATATATTTCTGGGATGCATTGCACCACCTTGTGAGTCATAAGACACAAAAGTCCTTAATCTCATACCTGGAATTAGTACATATTTCATACAGAAGGAGGAACTGGTGAGACCTTCATCTTGCAGGAAATAAATATTAATTTAGTGACACAGGGAAAGACTTGTACTGGTGCATATTTGCTGTGTGAAGGAGGTCAGGATGTTGTGTGAAAA
Source organism: Numenius arquata (assembly GCF_964106895.1). Lineage (NCBI taxonomy): Eukaryota > Metazoa > Chordata > Aves > Charadriiformes > Scolopacidae > Numenius > Numenius arquata. Next base: position 43,301,566 of record NC_133587.1, read on the forward strand.
ACTAATACCTCAACTGCTTTTCTTCAACTTTCAAGATTAGCATCAAGATCCATCCTTTATATAGTATTTACATTCCCCTTTATAAAATATAAGTGCTTTTTCACGTAAACAGAACTGATAAGACAGACCTCACGCAGAAGAACTGGTTTGAAGACTATTCATGATGAAAGAACGAATCTGAAACAAGCAAAATTAAGGTGAAGGTGGCAGCAGGTTCCTGTGTCTGCGAAGTGATGCTTCCAGAACACCTAACTTTATTGGGCAGTGTTATATCTTGCATGCTTCCAAAATCTTAAGTATGAAACAAATGTAAAGTTTATTTCTGGAGGCTGGTTACTGCTGCTAGGTTGATATCCTTTAAATATAGATCGAAAACACACAGCTGTTTAGTACTTAGAAGAAACAGACTGTTGCTTTTGGGGCTAGTGGCATTTCAAGTAAGGGAAAGAATTTCAGTGCCATGGGGAAATTATAAAAAATATGATTAAAAATGGTTACTTATAATTCTGGATATTTTTTAGCTTGATAAAATACAGTTTTGTAATTCTTACTGTAAATAAGAGTTGTTTCCATTTCATTGCTTGGTTGTTTTTTTCCCCTAGTTGATCATGAAGTCTTGCACGGGTATAGACTACAAGGAGTTCTACAACTTCCTCAAAGTTATTGCAGAGAACAGGATTTCTGTCTTGGAAAAAGGCCTCGATGACGAAGCTTCGGCAAAGAACACTCCCAAAGCTGCCATTTCCACCTTGGGCATGCTCCATGCGGTGTTTGATTTAAAGAGGACTGTGAAGGTGTTAACATCATTGAGTGCTAATGAAGATTTCAAGAAACTAGACCTGACGTCACTTTCTCCACCTCCGGAGGTATTACTCCACCACTTGAAAGCAGCAATAGATACAGCGCTACTTTAAACTTCCTATTTATTCAGTTCTTTGTAAAACGAACCCTTTTTTTGCAAAATGGGTGTTTGTAGAAGACTGACTCCTCCCTGTTTAACAGCTGTTGCAGTTTAAGTACAAAGAGCCTTAATATAGAGTGGGGAGAGAGTACATTCATAAAAAGACTGAATACTTCTAAAATTGACAGTATTTAACTACCTACAGTAATTGGGCAGGGAAAAAAAAGTATCTGAGATAAAGGAAAAACCCAAATTATGTTAGTGTTATCTTACGAGCCCTGCTGGTGAGTAATCAGGGCAGGGGAACAGAAATTCTCTGGGGGTCAAGCTTAGGTGTGTCAGGGCTAAACACTGAGCTTGCATCGTATCCCCTCTGCTTCTGACAGCAAGTCTGCGCTGTGGGCTCCAGCAATCAAGCTCTGCTTTGTCTGGGCACACCTCAATTTCATTAAGGCCCATCCTGCTTCCAGGTACAGCTCAACCTTTCTTTTTCTTTTATTTATTTATTTTTTTAAATATTAGAGGATCCTATTTAATTAGCTTCCCTTGAAGCCTGAGCTGGCTCAACAGCTGTAGCCTGGATGTGGAAGAGCTGACTCTAGTATTTTTTCCTGTACGGTGGCATCTCTCTGAAGTTGAAAATCTCGGGTAGAGTCAGCCTTCAGGGGCTGCAGGATTACATTGAACACATCAGGAAACCGGAGTCCTGATATCTAATCTGCTAGTAATAATTGAAGCGCGTGATCCACCCAAGCTCAAAAGGAAGAACTTGAATGTACTCTCCCATTTCTACACACTATTTCAAGGCACGGTATTTTATCAGGCAGAGATTTAATTCATCAGGGAAGCTAGCAAGTAGCCTCGTATTATCTCCTAAAAAATAAAAAAGCCATGCTGTTAACACACCAAAAAGCACTACTGCATGGTTACATAGCACAATTTGCAACCTGAATGCTACCCTTGGGCTGAAAAAAACCAGAGTATCTTCCAGTGAAGTATCTCTCCTGCTTTTACTGGTTGATGAGAAAGCCTAGAAGCACAAATGGCTGCACACTGTTAACCTTAGTTGCCCCTTTTAGGGCTCACTTGAATTATTGCTCGAGAACTTCCTCGATTTTCAACCAGAGGACCGGTAAGAAAGAGCCACTAGTAACCCTATGTTTAGCAAGTGCAATAGTAGAAATCTTCTGTAGGCTGAAAAAAAAAAACAAACACATTGTTTTCTAGCTATTCCTGTGGCGTTTGTACATGCATGCATTTTGCATGTCCTATTTTTCTAGTAGAAATTCCGCATTTTGAGTAGGTACCTGAAATTAAAATCACTATCCAGAGCATGGAAGAATGCAGTATGGAAAACAGACTTTTTTTTTCTTTTTTTTCTTTTTTTTTTTTTTTTTTCTCCTCCTCCTTTTTAAACAGCTGTGACCACATCTCAGTGATTCAACCTTCTGGCAGGGTGTTTCTTTAGACTGGAAAAGTGCCAAGTTTTAAAGCACTCTGAAATTAAAAGTTCACAGCTCTTACTTACGGCTGTTTACAGGCAGAGCTGGAGCTTTCTTCCTTGCACGAATAAGGTTAGATTCGTAGAGGTGAGGAGGAACGGTTTAAAGCTGACCGGAGTTCTACTGGTAGGAAAGCACGGGTTTGGTTTTGGATTCCCCGGTCCCTCTGTGTGCTGTGGAACTGGTATTGGCACCAATCGCTTTAAAGACCACGATTTTATAAAGGGTTTGCTTAGATGAACAGTACTTTTCATCTCATGTCCCGTGAAGCTGGAAGGACTTGGCTTCGCTGTTTGAAAACAGCAAAAATAAAAGTCTAGCTTTAGACTGAGAACCCAGTATCGTGACCAGTTTAGACGCTGTACTGTCCAGTAAAGTACATCCTCCTTTGGATGGACGGCACGACTTTGCTGTGATGAAAAAATTCAGGCAGCAGTTTTGGGGGGAAGAGGCATCGTTTCTGCTCTGTGGAAGACTGGTAAGGAAGACGGAAGGCCAGCATGGTAGGGGGGCTGAAGAGGTGTTCAAGTAAAGGAAAGTGGGTCTTAATGACTCACTTTCACTATCTGTTCACCTCAATTGTCTCTGCACCACAGCATCTTCAGCTCTCAAGATGTGTAAGAGCCGTCCTTGGGTGTGATCAGAAACAACGGGATAAAAGATAATAGTTTAATTGCAGGAAATTGATATTAAAAGTTTAAGCCATGTTCTCCTCTCTGATTCGGCAGGGAACAGAAGCCCAAAAATTAGTTTTATTGAGTCAAGTCTCTCTTACAATTACATCGGGAGACTAATTTGTAGTTCAAATTCTCCATTCCTACGAATGATGGAGGCAGTTAAGGGAGCCACACGTTAATTCTCTAATGCCTGGAGACAGCAACAAGGTTGGAATAAGAAGTATGCAAGCCTGGAATCTCTCTTAAAAATTAAAACAGCTTTATTTAAATACAAAGTTACTGTAAAACATACATTAGGATACTCTCATACCAATATATTAACTATTGTAATCAGTGTACTATTTATTAAAGCGTAATACTTGTGATAAACAGGAGGAAACAGCCTGTAGAGTTTTGTTTTGTTTTCCTTAAGTCACAGACCTGGACAATTTAGAGTTAGACTGTAAAAAAAATTTAAAAAAAAAAAAAACCAGATTAAAATCTAGTTCAAAAGAGCTTTTGCTCTAAATACGCAGCTCAGACATTACTATTTTTGTCTGATAGGAACAGGATACCAAATATCCATTCGCCTTTTATAAAGGCGGCATAAACCCCAGCCCGATTTTTATCCGATTTTGTACCCCGCTGGCGTCAGCGGGCGGTCTGTCAGCACAAAGCTGTGCATCAAGGGAAAACCAGTGTTCTTGCAGCTCTGTCAGTGCAGAAAACCAGGTGGATTTATGTTTTTCTCTCACCAGGATTTGAGATTTCTCACCCCAGGACAATGTACGTCCTTCCTATCAGGCGCATGCGACCCCCTTGCAGAATGACAAAGCAGCACTTGCATGGTCAAGGTGCGAGTGTGATATCCCTGAGATTGAAGAGGAGGCTTGCAGAGGATAAATACATGCTTGTAAGTCTTATAAAAATAAGGAAATTAGTCAATAGCAGCTTTATAATGCAATGGAGAGGTACGGAGTTTGGCCTGGGTGGGAAGAGGAATGGAAAAACCTTCCTTTTAGGGATACAGGACAAGGCACCTCACTCCAGGAACAGGTTGTTGAGGAGCACGGAGATGGCCTCTCCTGGCCATGCCACGTTTCTGCCAACCAGAAATAGTCCCACCAAACCAGGTTGTTGTGGTTTCATTTAAGCACTTTCTATAAAAATCACCTCCCTTATGTCAGTTCACCAGTGCAAAACAAACGCAGCGGCCGAGAGAAGAGTTAAAATGAGGTTTTCAGGCAGATTCCTACTCGCAGGAAAGGGAGATAAAAACTACAAAAAGAAACCTTGGCCACTTTCCGCAGAGAAATTCCCAAACACAAGCCGAGGTTGCACAATGAAGGCTTTTAGCCCACAGCATCCCTATCTCCGTCGAGGAGAAAACCCAGCAAGAAACTCTCATCTGATAAATTAACTGTTCTTCCCTCTTTAAAGGCAGCCGGAACAGCAGTGACTCGATTGCTTCTTCATCCAACAGTGTTTGGTCAAGAAAGTACGGGAGGGAGGAGGCTCCCTTCGGGTCCCGGGGCTCAGGAGCTGTGAGGGACTTGGCAGTTCTCTCTCTGGTGGAGTCTCATCCTCTGGATGTGTTCGTAGCACGACTGGGCAAGGAAGAGAACAACCCATTAAGGAGAAGTTTTGGGAACTTTGGGTCAAAAACTGGTCTCTCGCACAAAACGGGAAGCCATGCTACCCCACGGGCTAGACAAGAGATTAAATCTGCATATCGTAAATTAAAGATAAGCATATGCTCTAGACTAGAAGGAAGACAGCCTGTGCTAGGCATATAAAATTAAATGAGAATATAACACATCAGTGTCTCTGCTACTCGAGAAAAGCAACTACAGCATGAAGCTGTCACTGGTGAAGACATTTCCTTACCTCCAGTGCTGTTAACAGAAAGTCGTACAGTCCTCCTTGATTGGTGGGGTCCATCAAGTCTCTGATCAGATGGATTTCGGCTCCCAGGTGCTGTATTCTAGGGGAAAAAAAAAAAAAAAACAAAAGTCGTCACAACTAGAACAAATCTCTGGGCACCGGTGATTTATGGGTGTACGCTTGAAATCAGAGTACGGAGAGAGGGAAGCGTAGATCTGGAATCATAGAATGGTTTAGGTTTGAAGGGACCTTAAAGATTATCTAGTTCTAATCACCTGCCATGGGCAGGGACACCTCCCCACCAGACCAGGTTGCTCAAAGCCCCATCCAACCTGGTCTTGAACGTCTCCAGGGATGGGGCAGCCACAGCTTCTCTGGGCAACCTGGGCCAGGGTCTTACGACTCTCATAGTGAAAAATTTCTTCCTGAGATCTAATCTAAATCTCCCCGCTCTCAGTTGGAAGCCATTACCCCTCGTCCTATCACTACATGCCCTTGTCAAAAGTCCCTCTCCAGCTTTCTTGTAGGCACCATTCAGCTACTGGAAAGCCACTGTAAGGTCTTCTCGGAGCTTTCTCTTCTCCAGGCTGAACAACCCCAACTCTCTCAGCCTGTCTTCATAGGAGAGGTGCTTCAGCCTTCAGATCATCTTTGTGGCCTCCTCTGGACTCGCTCCAACAGGTCCATGTCCTTCTTATGTTGGAGCTCCAGAGATTGACACAGTACTCCAGGTGGGGTCTCACAAAAGCAATCAGAGGGGCAGAATCCCCTCCCTCAACCTGCTGGCCATGCTGCTTTTGATGCAGCCTAGGATGATCTTTAAGTCCATTGCTGATTCCTTGTGCATCACCTTGGTCTTGTAGAGGCTGAGTCCTTGAGGCATCCAGCATGATGGGATCTCAGCAAAGATGCTCAATAATCAGAAAATTGCAACTCCTCCATTTTACACAGTCTCTTACTCCCCTCCTCTCTCATCTACAGTCGAGAAAGCTGCCTCGCAAACAAACCTGTGTCACCCAACATGCTTGCAGTGGAAAAAAAAAAAAAAAAGCTTCTGGATTTCATGGCCATATTTCATGCTTTTTTGGAAACCAAGCATATCCAGGAAGTCAATCAAGGACTTTGACTCAAATTTGCCAGAAAAAAAGAAATACACTTTCATTCTACTGGATGAAAGCAGGTTCTTGCAGTTCCAGTGAAAGCAGCACAGACAGAGCCTCTTTGGCAAAAATATCTTACATCTACAGTCATTCCTACACAGGAAATGTCTAATTACTAGGTGGTCAGTGTTCAAGACCTTCCTAGTCTCCAAAGTGAATTACAGTGCCCCACTGAGAATGGAAAATAGAAGATGTAACATACATAGATGATGCCTTGAAGGCATCAACAATTGGCCTTCAAAGGCTTCATGTTCCTGTTTTCTACCGAAATCTGAGATGCAGGTAAGACCACTTTTGCCATGACAACTCTGAACAATCCTCTTGGGTAAGAGATGGACACTCAGGAAGTCTTTACCCGCTTTATATCATGGCCAACACCATCACACCACAGCTGCCAGAGAGCAGCACACAGAAACCCAAATACAGCTCAGGAAAAAGCACGTTAAAACACAAACCCCAGTTTTTAATTTAAATTATTTGGCCTGGAAAAATGACTTGTCCTTTCTCCAATTGAGACATCACACAACAACGGGACTGGGAAGTAAAGACCATCCACTTACTTTGCTCGGGATACAACATACATCAGTAGGGGCAACAGGTCATCCATGGGGAGCTTGTAGTCCTTCTCCACCACCCGGGACACTGTGCTCTCTATCTCCTCATACGTCTTCTGGAGGATCACCAGCTTTTCGCGGGGATCCACTGTGGTGCTGTCAGTGTGAAAACAGCCATGTCAAAAATGCTGCCACTACACAGCTAAAGAGATAAAGCAGAAGAACTAGAAAACCTCAGAGCAGATGGTCATGCTACAAAGTCCATCAATCATCTCAAATAGCTGCTCTAAAAAGCAGTCAAAAAGGTTGTGCCAGGAGGCATCACCAGGGTGTAACGTCATCCAGGTGGACCTTGAGTCTTCCCAAATCCTGAGTGCGACCTGCTTGCCCCACTATCAGTCTTTCATTTTAGACAGGGCTAACCTGAGTCACGGTCCTTCAAATAAAAGCTAAAGAGTATGAGATGAACCACTTTTGGGGTTCTATCAAGATATTGCCCTTACAAGGGACAATCCAGTTGTCACATCTCTAACGTTGGTTTCTTCTGCCCATAAAGACTTGCCAAGGTACACGCAGCCTGTGCTGCCTTCCCCAGAAGAGAAGTCATGTTGGCTTTCACAGGGATGGTCTCACCAGGACTAGTGTATTTTAGGGACCTGAGACCTCCTGTCTGATGGATCCCACAACACTTCTGTGCTCCCCTTTATCTTCCTTCCCACTCGTTACTGCAGCACCATCCTCTAGGCTGGACTTCAAGCCAATAGATCAAGCTGAGCTTCTTAAATTGAGCTCTGCTTTGCTACTTTAACTTCTTGGGATGCCACATTGGATGGATAACCCTCATGTATCTCCGTGTGTCCAGAGCAATGGGCTCTATCGTGACCAGGCATTCACAGCCAGGCCCAATTTGCTGTGCACACTGACACGAATGATCAAAATCAGATTTTTGTGTAGGAATGTCTCTGCAAAATTAAGGGAAGGGGAGATATTAGCCAGGGGACAGTTGCATTTAAACATGATTGATACTGTCTTGATATTTTTTGGGACAGTGACTTACATCAGCTTCTGCAAACACTCTGTGGCAGAGAGGAAACACTTGTCTTTGATAAGAGACCGCCTCTGAAAGAGAGAAAAAGAGTTGTGCCTCTGTAATAGCACCTTTCTGAGAGCCACCACGTGGCTCCTCAAAGCCAAAATATTTGCAGCCCATAAAGGAGGGTGAAATAAAGCTGTTGTAGATAGCACCACTTTGAACACACTTAGATGTCTACAATCTCCACCTGAACACAGGTGTCTCTGAACCATCACCGAGCAGACCACTGCAAAGCAATCCTACACAGAGATCATATTCCCATCCATGGAAATTCATATGCAGCAGCTACAGATCACAATTAATCATAGAACAGTTAGAGGTGGAAGGGACCTTCAAGATCATGTAGTTCCACCGCCCTGCCCTGGGCAGGGACACCTCCCACCAGACCAGGTTGCTCAAAGCCCCATCCAACCTGGTCTTGAACCCCTCCAGAGATGGGGCAACCACAGCTTCTCTGGGCAATCTGGGCATCCTCACAGCAAAGAATTTCTTCCTAATGTCTAATCTGAATCTCCTTCTTTCAGTTTAAAGAGGGAAGATTTACCCGCATCACGTAACTCCGAATTCTGAGTGTAATCTGTCCTGTGGTTACTGGGTGAAGCTCCATCATTAGCCAGCAACAACATATAGCCCCGCTGCCATCTCATTATCACACCAAAGCTGCTACTTAGTTTTATTTCTTACCTGGTTGGTTGTCAGGGTGAGATCTTTCAGAGGCCAGAGGTGTCTGAAAGGAGATTACAGAGAGAAGATTTAGAAGGCAGATGTCCATGTCTTAACTCCACCCTAAGTCAGTCGCGATTGTTATTATCTCCTTGTTCGAGGTGATGCAAAAGTCTTGTAGGTGCATGAGGCCGAGTTTGCTCCTCCCGATACACTGCTACAGGAAGAATGAATAGCTCAGATTCATTGACCTGACTGTAGGGTTCGTTTTACTCACAGATGCTCCTGTAATAATCAGTGGAGGGTTTGGGCATTTTCAGATTAATTTCCTCTCACTGAATCTAATTGCCAAATTTAGATTCTGGGTCCTCTGCCACCCTGCCTAAGCCCTTGAGCTGCAGATGATGCTGTGTTTAAAAAGCCTCTTGAGTCTTGAGTCATTGGTCCTCACATATCACTTCCAAAGATGGATCCAGCTGCAGGAACAGATGAAGGAAACATCTGGCTCCATAACCTTTTCCCTGTGTCAAAACTATGTCCCCACACTGTTACAGGAAGTACCATTTGTTGGACTATAAGACATGTTTTATAAACTATATCTGATTATTTCTGTGTTGGGAGCAAGCCATTTCTTTGGTGGACTAGAAAAGATTTTTTGCTGAAGGAAAATGAAAATTAACTTAGATAATTGCAGTCACTTCAGCGCTACAGCCAATGATGGACACAGGAACAGGTTATATGTCCTTTCCTCCTGTGCCATCAGCGCTTTCCCTGGCCACTACCTTCCCAGCTGGTATCACGGGGTTGCATCCTGGGATGAAAAAATGTCACTTACTTCTGCACATCCAGAAACTCCAGCAGCTTGATGTCAGGAAAAAGACTTAAGTCCACGATCCCTTGGCAGTAGAGGTCATCTTCTCTTTCATGATAGAGCATGTAGAGCATGAAAAGTTCGGGGTAGAAGCAGGGCAAGATCAGCGGCAGGACCACACTGCATGCCTTCTGGTCACTATGAAGGAGAAAAGCAGAGTCTGATGGTGAGACCTGTAACCTTGATATTACCATGAGCCCCTCAGCACACAATGGAACAGGCGGCTTCTGAGACTGCAAGATGTTCTCCTTGTTCCCTGCTCTTTCCTCCATCTTTGAGTTCAATGTCACAGTTGGACAGCAGTGACCATTATAACGTGTGCCCAAAAACTGAAGATGCAAGAGCATCTTATGCTGTAGGACAGGACGGGACTGTTTCTCCACAAGATCTCCTTAGTCACTGGGAGAAACCTGGAGCACCAGAGACCTATCTCCAGCTGTTCTGAGTTCTTTCAGTAGAGCGTTTGTTATTTCTTAAGGACTAAAGACCAAATAAATTCAGATAAAGCCATTTTCCGGCTGCTTACCATCCCACCAACCTCTTGGCTTCATTCAGCCCACGTGAGGATGGCTGCAGATTACAGCAAAGAGAAATCCAGACCAAATGGGGACAGCTGAATAAAGATGCTTCTTCCCACCCCCAAAACCCCTAAACCTGCGTCTCCCACAATTATTTCTACCTTCTTATTCCAGGAACATCATGTCTTCTACCTTCTCTGCTACGTTTCCCACACTCTACTCCCTATTTCCAGACCTGCCTTTCTCTCAGCGCTGGTATGTCACCATCCCCACACGGAACAAGCTCCTGTGACTAATGCAAAGGACAAGGTAGTGCTGGGACTATCGGCTCACACGCAACTGCATGAAACCTGGTGTGGGTAATCTTGCAAGGCCGTGACCACACACTCCTCCAACTGACCACTCTAGTCTGCTACAGACCATGATTAGAAGACGTTGCTTTCATGCTTCAAGCAGAACTACCGAAAGCTTTGCACTCAGAGAGAAGTGTGGGCACTAAACCTGACTCAAATGGACAAATACAATCAGCTCAACACTAAAGGCATTTTAAGAGACACCCCAAACATCCAATCACCTTAAAATTAAACAACCAGTGGTGACACATACCTTGTATCTCCATCCACACACTTTGCGGGCAGTTGGCCTTTCTGTTCCAGCGCCAGATGGAGCAAACCCCTAGAAGAGGAGCAGAAACAAGGTTTAGTTCCCTCCCTCTTTTTTTTTTTTTTTTCTTCTCTTTTCCACAAGTGAAGAGCTCAGCTGTCCCAGCATCAAGTGGAAAGTTCTCTGTAATCCTTGTATTGTTTCAATATTCAAATTTCACTATTTGAGGGCTTTCTCCACTACCAGCAGAAGGAGCCAGGAATGAATCAGAGTTTCAAAAAATCTCCATAGTTTCTGAAGAGCAGGGTGGTCCCTCTGGAGATCCTAACTGTGGTTCGCATTGAGCACCATCTCCTTGTACTCCCACTCAAGGGACATGAGGTTTCAGGACCTGGTTTCAGCCTGGAGAAGAGATGGCTCTGGGGGGACCTTATTGTGTCCTTCTAGTACTTAAAAGGGGTCTACAGGAAAGATGGGGACAAACCTTTTAGCAGGGCCTGTTATGATAGGACAAGGGGGGATGGTTTTAAACTAAAAGAGGGGAAATTCAGACTAGATACAAGGAAGAAATTTTTTATAATGAGGCTGATGAAACCCTGGCCCAGGTTGCCCAGAGAAGTGGGAGATGCCCCATCGCTGGAAACATTCAAGGTCAGTTTGGACAGGGCTCTGAGCAACCTGGTGTAGTTGAAGATGTCCCTGCTCATGGCAGGGGTGGTTGGACTAAATTACTTTTAAATGTCCCTTGCAACCCAAACTATTCTATGACCTGTCATAGTAACCAATTTTATAATCCATCTATGAGCATTAGAAAATGTTCATACTCCAAAAAAGTAGCTTGGGTTTGTCTTGCTATTTCCAAGCCAAAACCTCATAAATCTTAAAATGGGGATTAGGGAAAGGTTGCCCCTTTTTTTAGGCATTTTCTTTGGTATCAGCCTAGGAAACCCAGACGGGGCACAGCAGAGCAAGGTGAGTCTTCCTCCCCACGCTGCATCTGAAAGGTTTTGATACATGAAGCAAGCTCTGCAAGCTCAGAAGCATCTTCACATGAACCGATGCTCAGGCCGATAGCCCTGTTGTCCTGTTCATCAACACTTCTCGGATGAACTGAATCAAATCTAACTTGTTCCCGTCAGTTGTGCTGCTGTTCTCAGACTGCTCTGGGGCAGACAACCCCTCACCACAGAGCTGGCAGCATTCCTTACACAAGACTACACCGATAACAACAAAGCTTTTACCCAACCTGTTATTTTTAAGGTAATACCACCCCAAGTGCAGCTAGAGGCAGAGTTCCCCACCTCTGCTTCTCGCTACCTTCTTGTATCTTCTCTGAAAGATATTCTAACAGCAACAGGACCCCAATCATGCTTTTGATCCAGTCCTTAATCAGCCATGGGCACAACCACACAATGGAACAACCTCATTTTAGAGTCACTACCCACATCAGCTGAGCCTCAACGACGTGCTTACGCTGCATGTTCTTAACTCCTGTTGAGGCACGTTAAGCTTAAGCTATTTTTCATTCAAATGTAGGTATTGAACACTGCTGTTGTGTGCTCCGATATACTTTGCTGTCCTTGCTACTTAGGGAGGCTTCTTGCTTATATTTGTGGTTGTCTAAATAAAGTCTTATTATGGGTAGCAGCTCAATGAGCTGCCATAACTCAGTAAGATTTAGTCATATTAAAGCTCCTGGGTCATTTACTGAGCAATGGACATAACAAAAGTTTTCTAAGGTCCATGTGACCTCAGTTATGGCAAATAACTCTTTATCTAGCACCATTCTGGAACAATGCTCCTAAAATAAAGCAGCCCTACCACCTGAAAAAATTATCCCAATGGTCTACTCCACAAGCCCTCTATGGTCATACCCATTGGAAAGACTCAGCACGCTTGACTTACTGGTAAAACTCCCATATTTTCTTTGCATAGTACTTGACTTCCTCTTGTGCCATCGTCAGCAAGTGTCTGTTGGCCCCAATCCCAGAATATGTTGCCTGAAAAGCTATCGTCAAGGCCTTCAGCAGCTTTCCCAATGGGTGCAGGGAAGACTTCAATGCCTGCATGTCAGAGGAAAATTAAATTTTACAAGTCAGCCCTTGCCATTGGTAAAAGATAACACTGAAAGGCCACCCAACCTTCTCTTGTCAGCAAAGGAGAACAAGCCCAGAGGTAATCAACTGTAATTTTGGGCTGGTTTTGCTGCCACAAGTCCATTCTCCTCCCATTGTCAGGGAGAAATATGCTTACTGGAATTGCTGTTCTGATGAGATTTGCTGTGATATTGAGGAGAGCACACAAAGGGTGCTTCAGGGAAAGGTTGGCTGAGTGAAAAACAACCACCAAGTGTGCATGGAAGTTTATTAATCATTTCCAGCAGCTGGTTATTCCCTGACACGGTTTGATAACCAAGAGTGAAGCTTTATCATCACTTCCTGGCCTGTATAGCTGTACACAAAATGAGTGTCCAAAAAGCATGAAGGATAATCCTCTTCTTCACAAGTATAGGTATTTACAAAGAACTTAGAGAAGACTCTTGAAATCACTGACAATGTTATACGTGCAAACAGAAAGCTACAGAAAGTTCCTATAACCTGCATCTGTGTCTGGTGGACAGATGTGAATCATTCTGGTTTTAAAATTTACCTTCTCTAAATAATTCTGTAGTGACTCCAACCCCTGGTGCTGGACAAGCTCTTCAAGAATGTCTTCTATTTTCCAGGATACATCTTCAGTCCCTCTAAAAAGATGAGAGGTGAGGAAGGAAAACCACACAGCGAAGCACTGGGATAAATCCCAAGTGGTGTTGCAGGCAGACACCAAGGGGGCAATAAGACTATTAGAAAAATTATTTTTTCTCTGTTCTTTTCAGTGGAACTGCCCCATTGACTTAAAATTCCTGTGATTAGTTAAATTCATTGCCTTCATCTTCCCTTACAACCAGCCTGGGTTGCATCCTGCCCATGCTCATCTTAATTATTTTAGATATTTCTTAAAGGGAGATGAGTTTGCTCTGCATCAGCTGATGATGGTTTCCCTCAAATACAAGAGGAGCCAGTGATGACCAAGTCATGTGCAGGTGCTTACATCTAATCAAATTAATCCCATCAAAATTTTCATTTATAAAAATCAATCTCAACAGCACAACCTTAAATTCAGGCTTAAAATTCACCCTCCAGTCACAAGAGCAGGAACAACTAGATAGCAATTGGGTTCTTAACTATAACTCATGGCAGACCCTAGTGTAAACCACTATCCCCTCTACACAACAAGGTATTTATTTTACTCTGTTGCAAGGGGGGGCATACGATACTCATACCTTTGGCAGAAGAGGTACTCCTGAGATTTCCGCAGCTCCTTGCTCGTTTGTATGTGGAACCCCATGAAAGACTCCTCCGTTTCTTCTTTGCAGCCAGAATGGATGAACTCCAGGAACTGATCATAGATCCCCTTCCATCTCTTCTCCACTGGGAACTCCTCAAGGCCCAGCTGACTGCAAAACATAAACATGGCATAAATATTAGGCTTTTCTGCGCCTCTCCTCAGTTATTTCAGACTTCACCTTCAAGTATGGAAGGTTCTCCAGAATCAGATATTAACATAAGAACCATGGGAGCAGGGAAAGATGACAGAGCCTTTCCGGTAATTCAATGAAAAGCAACTTAAGTCGATTGTCTTGACAATGAGATACTTTGGGTGAAGGAAAATTCCCGGTGCATGGAACATCAATAATTTGAATGTTTGCTGGTGAACTGATCACAGACTTTCTGCTCCACTTATGGATGTTTCTAAATATAGTTATTTATTTTAACTGAAAGCCTGCAGAGAACACTGATGGCAAGAGGACAGTTGAGCAACAACCACTAGTAGTTATTGCTGTCTGAAAAGCACAGGAAACAGGAGCTGTTTCTGCAACATCGATACTCTGATGGACTGGAAATGTTTTGAGGAGGAAAGAAGAGGAAATTAAACTGGGTTTTGTGAGAGAAATTCCCCTCAGGGGACAGGCAGCTCTTTCCCACTGGAAGTCCCTCATTTGGGTTAAACTGGCTGAACCAAGACCCTCCACAGCCTGGCAAACCTTTGCAGGGTTCAGAGCCCCAGGAAGCTCTGATCCTGGTTCCACAGCCTTCCTCCACATAGAGCACTACCCAAGTCAAGCTCTTCAGAGCTGTCGTTCAGTTCTTTATTTTTGGTAGCTTTCCTATCTCTACAATATCAGCTGGTGATATTCATGTCATAGCACACAGAGACAGGAAAGGAGTAAATGATGCATTTTGGCAGCCCTCCTTTGCCTGTACAGCTTCAGATCTAACTGTGTGTACACAAAGAAACACACGTGTGCACACACACATGCACAAATCACCAAAAATGTTAAGCCTCCCAAATTCTCTCTGGTGTGAGGATGGGAGTATCTCTGGCTGGATGGGGCAGGATGGGACCAGAAAATTCTTTTTCTTCATCCTACGTGGCATAAAGATTAAATGACAAACTGTGCTCTCCTCCCCTCCTTCTCTCCTTGCATATAAACCAGTTTTTAGACCAACTCTTTGACTGAGGACTATCTTGACCCCTGCAGGGATTGGTTCAGTACTCCTCTAGGTAGAGTCAAAATACAAGCCGTGACCCGAGAAGCCAACTCTTGTTGCTCACGCTTTGGTTATCCTGTCATCCAGCTGCTCATTCGACGTGTTCAGGATGCCGTGCGTCTGAAGGCCTTGGCCTGATTTGTTAGTAAAGGTTCCCTCCAGAATGAAGCCATTGGCAAAGGACAGCTTTCCCTGCAACGGAGAAATGAAGGGTTATTCTGCCAAGATCTCATTAGCGAGAGGAAACAAGCTGGACCGAGATCTCAGACTCTCTTTTCAACAGAGCCAGCTCCTGAAACGGCGACTAAGAACAACTTCCAGCAGAGAGGTGCACATTTTCAACATCCAAAGCAATAGTGTCATTAAGGTGACAGCCACTGGAGAAAATATCTCCTTGCTATTGAATGACACACGTAGGATCCTGGAGGGGAAAGACCGCCACAATCGCAGAGTAAAACATTTACATTATACTTAAATACGCAATCTCTTCTTTGAGTTATAAAATTTTCTGGCTTAAACTTGACAATAGTTATTTCTAACCTAGAGTGAACACATGAAACTTCACTTTCCCCTCTGTTTTTCCTCTGCTTGTTAAAACCGCAAGCAAGTTTGGCCTCACAGGTAGGAAGAATCATATGATATTCACCATAAACGCTTTCAAAATGTTCACTGTTACCAAGAAAAACCTTAAATTCTCTGAGGCAAATACAGAAGACATGCAGTAGCTCGACTCAAACTTAGAAATTTTAATTAAATCAAATCCAAAGCCAAACAATATCATAACTAGTCTGACTCTGTAAATAATCAGAGTCTCTATAGTGAATGTGAGCCTGGAGTCCTCATGGCTAATAGCAGGAGGCATTCCATCTTTAGATAAAGAACAGATTTTTCTAGACTAACCACTAAAGCTAAACATTAATTCTGGCGGAAGCAGTATCTAAGTACTATAATCAGTCTCTGCAAAATCCACCCCAGGTCTTCTGGTTGAAGAAGATGATGACAAACTCTTCCTCCCATGACAAGTCAGTAAATGACAGGGCTCATTTGCAATCGTCACCAAGTATTTTGACATCCACTCACTCTGATATAACCACACTCTTCCTGTCAGACTCATCATAGACTTCTGTAACAAGCCGGAGGACTAGTTTTCCCTGCAACGGGGCACTTGATGAACACTTTGACCAGATATTTCAGTTAAAGATCAACCACAAAGTGTTGAATGTGTCAGTGCAGTGTCCAGATTGCCAAATCAAGCTTCCAAGATCCCTCAGCTCTGTTAACATCTCGGTTACGTTAGCATAGTGCCAGTACTGCAGCTCCGTTTGGTTTATACATGGCTTCCTGTGCTCCCAACCACTACAAAGGCTAAAACATTTGTTCTAAGAGCACAAGAGCAGCCCAACTGCAGCTGTGAAGCACAGCCAAAAACGTCCCACAGACAATAAAAAAAAACAAACCCAAACTCCTCATTAAAAACCAAAACAATTCAACAAAGCCCGAAGTACTTGAAGTCTCTCAGCTGGAGCCTTCCTTCTGTGAATGAGACTAACAATAGAAGGGGAAAAAAACCAACAAAACCAAACCAGGAAAATGTTATTTTCTAGGGGACTGGGGGAAGTGGAGCAGGAGGGTATGAATTTTGAAGATGATGCTGGAAAGCAAGCAACTGTGTAGAAAGGCTGAGATGGAGGAAGTGCTCACCTTTCCAACAAAGGTTAGATCTTCTGTGAAGTTCCCTTCGTAGACAGAGTCATCTTCCAAGAGCAGAATCCCAGAACCCTGTATTTGAAAGCAGAAGTAGTGAGTTCATGACGTTAACTTCCTACCTACTCAAGTTCATCTAGAAACAGCCACTGGCTTGGAACATTTATGGGCTGCCAACTAAGAACCTTTTTGAAAGCCCAACATAGCATTGCAATGCTCAAGAGAAAAGGAAGGAGGTCCTCCAGAGATAACCCATTAGGCACCACTGCACAGAGGAGAAGTCCTGGGTAGTCAGGAGACTTTAAACAACACTCAAATTGCATCCATTTCCCTAGAACAAGGGACAAAAGACAGGCTCTTGGTCTAAGAACAATCACAAAGAATTGCCATATGGGTCAAAATCATGGTCCTCCCAATCCTACGACCTTTAGGTGGTTGTAACCAATTGTGTCATTCTTTGCAAGACAATTAAAAGAAAAGGGGAAGGGAGCTGCTATATAGAATTAACTTTGTGCCTTGCTGTGCAGTCAACGGGTCTTTAATGAGCTGCTCCTGGGCATTCATAAAATAATTCATTCCATGACCTCCCAACTCCCACGGCTGCTTACGGAAGCACAGATTTCAGGGAAGGAGCACCAAGATGCAGAACAGACACAGGATAATTTATACCAAGGGGGGAAGATTCTTCTTGGTGGGGCTTAGCCCATTGTTTGGCTCCAAAGGTTTATACATACCCATACCAGCCAGAAAATGTGGTCACTTTTAGAGCTGTAACACATTTTCCGCTGGAATGGTTTTCTTGGTGGAAAGCGCCCTTTCTGGCAAAAATAAAAGGTTTCCAAGGGAAGCTTCTTGGCCCTACCAATTTTCCACTAGGAAAGCTGAAGTGACTGCTCCCCACCCGGAAGCCTTGTGAAGTTAAAGGAGCTTTTGGCAACTGGCAGACCAAAAGACAGCTTTATTTCGGTTCCCCGCGGATGGAGTTTTATGGAAAGCCCTTCCGACAAAGTTTCCATGCTAAACATTTTGTCCTAATTTGGTGAGTGGGGAAGGGGTTGTTTGTTTTTTTAAGCACATATTTTTAATGAGAAGAAATGCTTTTCTTTCCAAGCCAGTTCTAGCGATGCCAGTCCCTTTTGCTTTTCCACATCAACATCTAAACTTTCAATGAACTGGACAGCCAACTTGCCATAGGTAAGCTCACATTGGAAAGGTAAAGGCTTAATGATCTCTAAGATAGATTTAATATCATGTATCACTGTACAACACTTTACATGTGAGTTCTGGTCTATAATTGTGAGCTGATCATTAGTGAAACAGACAGACCTATAAGGTGTCACTTTTCCTTGCTAAGACAGTCTCACATCTAGTTCCTACCTGCACCTCAGGAAGATGATAAGAAACAAGACTTAATCTAGGCCTTGTTCTTCAATACCATTACCATGGTAAAATATCAATGCTTACTTTTTCTTGCTTTCTATTTTCCCTCAAAGATTATCGAGTGAAATCTTAATGTTGCCCTTGATGGGGAATTCCATGTCCCATTGATCTAGAGAATCCACTGAAAATGGGTACTCACCACCATCTTATCAGCATGAAATGTCCTTTGATAGCAGACACCCGACTGGGTTACTACAATGCCTTGTCCATGTTTGTGATCGTCAAGCCACGTCCCTATGTATCTCTCACCTCTGGAAAGAGATACAAACAAATTAGGTTTTTTCCCTGTTTTATTAGATCTTTGTCAGTTTGATGTATCACTTACTGAGGGTAGTTTTACCTGATATAATGCTCTGTGCCGCACAAGTGCCAAATTCATGCACAAGTTCAAATAATGTTTCCCCAGAAGTTCAAGCCTTATAGCAGAGGTTGAACACATCCCCCCTTTATCCCCAAATCACCCCATCAGAACATGAGGCTTTACCCCTGCCAACAGAGGGACAAAACTCTCAGCCACCTCAAGCCAGCTCTGATCTATACCACCTTTACCTATCTTTGTCTTCCCAGACCCCATATCCATTCTTCTTGTCATTTTCCCACTGTCCTGTGTATTTAAATGGATGCTCAGCTGAGAGGTTCTCCAGTATCCCAAACCCTTGACGCACGTTGTCTTTGAAGTAACCTTTGTAGACCATATCATTCCCATACCTGCAGGGAGAGAGACAGACAGAATTTAAGACTGTGCCTATTTGGTAGCTACTATTGGAGGAGGCAGTCAGGAAAGCGAGTAGATTGGGCTCATCTGCCTCCTAAATATTCCAAAAATTTGACTGATACCTCTGGAGCGGGCAGTTGGTTGCTATTAGGAACGTGCATCACCAAAGCTAATCACTCCACAGATAGTTTTCTATTATTATATTAGATAACTATATAGATAACATTTTCTAAGGACACAACACTCAGGCTTGCGATTGTCCTGGGAGAGGCCACTCAGTCCTTGACCTCTCACCAGCCAGGTTGCAGTGACCACTGGTTAATCCAGAGTGGGAATAGATAAAATCAAGCAGGAAGCCAGATCTGCCTTCACCTTTCTATGCTCACCAACCACCCCTTCTCCTCAGCTCATCCCCCTGAGAAGAGTTCCCCTTAGCTCTGTCCGGGCAGGCCAGCAGATCTTCTCTGCTACAACAGAGAAAACACTTATGCTAAGCAGAGCTAATTGGTAATTATCAACACACCTTCACATTAGACACCAGAGACACTAGAGCAGCACTGCTCAGTTGGCTCCAAGTTCCCTAGAGATTTCTGCATGTCATAGAATCAGAAAATGGTTTGGGTTGGAAGCGACCAACTTGGATGAGTAAATAAGAAAAAACTCAGACTCCATTTCTAAAATTAATCTCTGGGATTAACCTTAGAATTTGAGTGAGCAAAAAAAAAGCCAACTGGGGGAACCAGTCCCCTTCAGCAGGTGATGATAACAGTTATGACCCCCAGAGAAACAATCCCATGCATCAATAAGGAGCTACTCTACACAAGATTTAGTCCAGATGGCCTGGCCAGGGGAGGCAGAGCAAGATGTGTGCTTCACCACGTCTGTCAAGGGCTGATGGCACACCATGTGCTCTGCTCTGCAACCACAAGCACGAATGCAAAATTGTATCCTCAACCTCTAGGGCACAGAGGATGCTACGTCAGGCAGTTACAACAGTCACAGCTTGCAGAGAAGCTCTTGCTATTCTAATGCTCAGGAGGCTCAGGGCTTGTGAAGAAGCCATATGCTCATCTCCAAAGCAAAAGTTTCTGGCACCTGAAATACCCTGGGTTTTACACCATGACTGAGCCTTCCACAGTGAGGTGGGAACATTAAATATGTGGTGTTCCTTTGCCCCCCTGCAGGAGTCCATCTTTGGGTTTTACTTACTCACAGATTCCATAGCCTCTCATCTTGCCCTCGTACCAGTGGCACTTATAGCAGTCATACCGGTCTTCAGATCGGCGTGGGACAAGGCATATTCCAAACCTACAAGGTGCATATGGCAGAAGTCAGCATGGCAAAAAGTGACTCAGTTCTACTGGATGAAGTTTAAAAACTATGGACCTTCCAGAGTCCCAAGATGATTTGCAAGGTTGGGCTCAGCTCTACCCCCGACACACTCTCCAGGTATCTATGGACTTGCTCCAAGGAAGAGCTCATCTCCTTGTGAGCTGCAGTCACAGTTTCTCATCGCTTCTTCTAGAGAGAGACTTTCAGTGGTGTTGATTTCTTGTAGTCTCTCCCCCTTCCCCAGTTTGGGAGCTGAGTTAGACCACCAAAATAATTGCTTTGGTCCAAACAAAATGTTTTTGTAATCCCAACACAAAGTACTTGAGACATTTTTTTTCCCTTTAAAAACCTTAACTATTCTGGAACTCACATAGAAATGAGAAGTTTAAAAGTCTCATTTTCAAAAATAATAGAAAAATAACGTTTGAATCTCATAGTATGGTTACTTTCCCCTGAAAACTCTTTTAAGAGGTTTTTAAAGATTTCTAAAAATAACTTTGTCAAGGTGTTTCACGTGAATAAATACACCTAGATTTAGAGAACTGGGGTCAGATTTATCCAGCTGAAGAGACGTTTGCATCTAAAAGGGTCATCTGCACCACACTCCCTACCTGCTCACTCTAGGTTACAATCTAAGCCAGGTGTCCAAAATCGGTCAGATGAATGGGCCGTAAGAGTGAACAGACTCTCTCTACAAGACACCTGTGTCCCTGTACCTCTGGGAGGAACCATTTCTTAGCTTATTTTGAAAGCAAGAAACACCCTCGTTTTTTAAGACTTACCCATGCTCCAAGCCCTCTTTGAAATCTCCGACGTGGTTGCGTCCGTCACGCCACTTCAGTGTCCCCCTGCAATTCAAATCAAACATTACACAAGGGGCATCACCAGCAACACTCACAGCTGCAACAGAAGGTATCAAAGCACAACCTAGAAATGGCTAACTTTAAAATATTTCCTCAGGGAACAGAGACACAGAAGTTCTCCAGGCACCTCTGGGACCTTGCCTGGCACTGTAAGGATTGAATGTCATAATGTTTTCATGCCCTGGAAAGAGCGAGAAGAATCCTCTTCCAAGTTCCCTAATCTCAAAAGCATTTTGTAGAGTTGCTGGGTCATCCATTTAGAACCTTGCACGTGATCCTTTCATAATCGCAGTGCGGCATGTGATTAAGCCAGCTGAAGTTCCAGCGTGGCACATCCCCGTAGACAACATAATGACACCACAGTCCAGAACTTCATTGTACCAGGCGCTACAAAAACAGAAGAGACAAGCGCTGGCCTAAAGGGATCGTATCTTCCCATCTGTTTTGTGTGGGGGTTGTAGAAACGATTACACGAGTTAACAATGCAACGATGAGACTGGAATAGTCAATGCCATGATCGGATTAGTGCCCAGCCATGCCCATCTGTGAATGCACTTCCCTCCCTCCCAGTCTCCCACTCCACCCACACTCTCTCACTGTTTTAATTCTTGCATCATCCCAGACACAGCCAGTTCCCTACACATTCCCCGACCAGACACAATAGAAGATGGTGCGCTACCCAAACCATGACGCATTTGTTTGACTTTCACCAAGGTTGTTTCTTTAAACACCTACACGAGTCAGGCTCTTTTTCTGGTATTTACAGGGAAGGGGTCAGATTAATTTTAAGTGGACTTAAAATACATCTCCTTTTGCTTTGCTAGCATGAATGCCAGCAAAGGAAAGCAAGCCAGGGAGAAATCCTGCTCCAGCCATGGGGACAGGTTAAGCTATTTCTCAGTGGGAGTATCTCCTTCCCCCACACCAGGTCATCAGGAGTACTAGGACAAGACAGTGAAGAATGCAGATGTTTTTGCTGAAGAGCCCCGATTCACGCTGCTGCAGCTTTCTGCTCATGTTCCTTGCCTCTCCTTTAGAGGTGGACAAGCCATCAAGGCCATCAAAGTAGCAAGTCACATAGAAGAGCAATTTCAGAAGTGGGAAGGACAGCTCAGTGATTAAGCGATTAAAAGTTCAGGCATTAAAAGCACCTGAAGTCACTTATTTATGCCACAAATTTCCTGGGATGTTTCAACTTCATTTAATCTGAAGTGGCAGAGGTATTGATTCATCTCATTTCTCCAATTCTGGGAGAGGAGGAAACAAAGAGCAAGGAGAGGTGCTTGGTCCTCTGTGTCTACACACAGTGTTTTTCAGATCTCCTTCAGGAGTGCAGGTTCTGGGGAAAGTGGGGATGATGTAAAGGACTCCCTCTGGGCAAAGGTCTACTCCAAATGCCTGTTTAATGCTATTATGGAACAAGGCCCAATCTCTTCCGCAGAAGGTTCAGGATTAAACTTTTGATTTTGGTTATTCCCATTATTTTGAGGCTCTTCCAAACCAAGTCTCTACCTACTTTTTGTTTCAATAGCAACTGCAAACAAACTGTGTAAAACTCTGGAAATATAAAACTTCCACATCACCCTTTTTTGGTGTCCAAGGAGGTCGGTTATATTTCTTGTTTCTTCACAAAAACAGAGACTGTGCTTTATCCTACGTCAAAGAGATTTTGGTTGGGACCTTTTAAGCCTTAATTTACAGACCATTCCTTTTTGGCAGAACTCAAACTTCAGTTGGATTTAGTGAACAGTTTTCATGTTCCCAAAAAAATGCATTTGAGACTCCTTTTTATATATATTATATATTTATTTTTTTTAATTCCTTTGATAATAGTTTGGATGTTAAAATAGATTTTGACAGCACAGGATAAAACTTTTCTCTCATTCACAAGCAAAGGCTTTTTATTGGGTTTTTTTTTTGTCATGATGGTAAGATTTTATGCCTCAGGCTGAGATCTTGAAAATAAACATTAGCTCAAGTCTAAGTCCTAATTACAGGCATAAACCAATGTAGTGCCTTCAATGGGATCATTACCACATTATTAGGGTCAGCCTCTACAATTTACTGCATTAACCAGTATCACTAGCAAGACATGCTTTGACCCAACCCTGAAAGCAAGCCAATGTGTCCCAACTGCCCCTTGAATCCACCCTCAATACTCAGTTCCCCTCTGGAAACAAGGGAGGAAGGAACCAGAGAGGGTGGCACACCCCAGGAGGTCACCAGCCCAGAGTCTGTGGTCCGAGGCCTCAGCATGGGATGGAGCACCCCATGTCCACAGCCATTCTGTGGTATCTATACCTCCACCATTGCATCCACTGGATCCAGTCCTACACAGAGACAGCAGGGCCATCCTTGCATGTTCTTGCTTAGGAAAAGGGTAAAAAAGGCTCCTTACTTGCCATGTGGCTTTCCCCAGTGCCACTCGCCTTCGTAGGATGCGCTCTTGAACTTGCCCTCCAGCCTGAAGACGTAGGTGAAGAAGCGGCAGGATGGGGGCTCGGTGCCTTCACCAGTCTTGCCCCACAACGGGAAATCTCGCTTCCCGTTCAGTGCCTGGCGGACAGCCTGGTTCAGCTTCCACTGCCAAACAGCCTGGGGGCAGAGAATCACAGAATGGTAGGAGTTGGAAGGGACCTTTGGAGATCATCTCGTCCAACCCCCCTGCCAAAGCAGGGTCACCTAGAGCAGGTTGGACAGGAATGCATCCAGGTGGGTTTTGAATATCTCCGGAGAAGGAGACTCCACAACCTCTGGGCAGCCTGTTCCAGTGCTCCGTCATCCTCAGAGTGAAGAAGGGGAAGAGAAGTGCCAAACTAACAAGTGGAAAAAGCAAAATAGCTCCCAAGAAGAGATACTTCAGGAGAAGCAGCAAGAAGGTGTTGGGTTCCCATCAATTCTGTGCCATTCAGCTGGCTGGGCTGGGAAGTTATGGCCCATCTACAGCGTCAACAGGAGGTGTTATCTGGGGTCCTGCAAGTTGGATACTGCTCCAATCCACAACACTTCCATGTCATTTAAACCTGACTCTCACCACCACTATGGCACGGGACCATGCTGGTGGGACTGTACTCTCCCAAGCTCTGCAGCAGATGCTACTGCCCAGGGCAGACCACTTCCAGCATCTGGATATTTTTCATCTGCCATCAACTCTCTAAGCCACCTCTGGCCATCTAATACAGTATTGGCTCCACAGAGGGGCAGATTAAAAACCAACAAACCCCACACTGCTTATTATTCTGCTTTAAATAATAAAAAAACCAGCAAAAATCACAGAGGAAAAGCCTCAGCTGAATATAAGCAGGAGTCTGCCTTCTGCACAGGAAGCTAAAATCCTGATGCTTAATGGGATTTCAGCTTCCACTCAGTACTCAATGTTTTGCCCCCATTAGAAAGCACCATCCCCTCTATGCCATTCCCCCATTTCAAAACTCAAACCCCCATTTCAGGTGGAACAGAAACACCCTGCCCACTGCTAACCTTCATCTGTGGGTCTTTGGCAGAGAGAAAGAACGTTTCTTCTGGGGTTATAATGCGGAGGACATATCTGTGAAGTAAAAGACATTAGGGAGACTATGAAAAAAATCACATTTCTCAGTCAAACTCCAGTTCCTGCTCTTCCCATTCCTCTTCAGAAGCTAATAGTCCTTTTGCAGTCAGGTTTTCCTTCTGAAGAGGCACTCAAATAGTCAACTCATCTTTATTCTCCAGGTCTGCAGCGAAAACTGTGATATTTATTGATTGATTTCAAGATGCCAGAAAAAGCAAGCAATACAAGTCCAAGCTTCCATGGTCCCACCTGAGAGATGCTGCAATTACCCGTAGCCCACAACCAATCCCACTGGGTGGAAAGGAGATGGGACAAAGTTTTGAATCATTTTCTCAGTTTCACAATCAATTTGAATACTTTTTTTTTTTTTAACTTCCAAGTGGAAACTTTTCACTTACAGTCCTGGAGCTGACTTCTCTCTGCAGTTTTCATCTACCCACACAAGCTTCAGATCAAAACTCTGAAAGCTGTTTCCCTGGAACAAAAGGAAAAAGATGTTCTGGTTATTGATGTAAACTTCTGTCCCCCACTCTATCAATCCACTGAACAGCAAAGCAAGACTTGCAGCACTGTAATTTCCCTCTTTTGTGGTCCACACATCTATCCTACGCTACAATGATAGACCTTGGGACTTAAGAAACGTAGGAGAAGGAAGAAAATTCCTAGTTTATCACTTCGTGGTAGTCTGTAATGCCATGGCTACAACTAACAGTAACCGACCTTCTTAGATGGCATTTATCCCCACAAGAGTTTGTTTCCTATTGCATGGCAACACTCCCAAACCATCCCTGGCATGTAGCTCTACCTAGTTTCTCTCATGGTCTACCTAGGATACAGACTTCAGATGACACAGCCACATAGGAGTCACTACTTTAATCAATAGCACACCAAACAGAAGTTCAAAATGGTTGAAATATTAGGTAAAGACTGCATTTAATATTACATCTTCCTTCCCTGTCTAAAGTCCAGGTGCATACTCTACAGAGCTGCTGTCTGTAAGGATGTAGTTGGCCAGGGTTAGGAAATAGTACTATGGATCTCACCATGAGTTAATCACTGATGTATCTACCAGATTTGGGGGAACAGGGGAGGGAGGGAGGTTCAGATTCCTTCATGGGCAGTCCCCTGCTAGCAGGCCAAGGTAACCATTTCAATCCCAGTTCAGTTACATTTCCCAAAGCCTCACTAACAGTCATAACAGCAGATGAGACATTGTGGGTGGGAACCGTTGACTGAACAGAGACGTCTACAACGTGGATATCTCTGCATGAGCTGGTTACCCCGTGCTCTTGTCCTAGTCAATGAAGTTCAGGACATGATTCAACTCACACTAATTTTGGCATCTAAAAACAGGTCAGATGAACCACACCCAGACAGTGCATGTTTCTCTCCTCTGACTCTAAAGGGAGCCTGGGGGCACTTGCTCCCAAGCAAGATCGCCAGTGATGAGAAATCTGCAAGGTAAAGCTGGATGAGATAATAACCACCCGATGATAACCACCACCCGATGTCCTCGGGCCTAGACCCTGTAAGCTGTGTAGGACTGCCCAGCTTTATCATAAAGGCTCATGTTTGGAAGAGCCCGTAAGATCTATCGGCTCACAA
Source organism: Numenius arquata (assembly GCF_964106895.1). NCBI lineage: Eukaryota > Metazoa > Chordata > Aves > Charadriiformes > Scolopacidae > Numenius > Numenius arquata. The sequence goes on from NC_133587.1 coordinate 43,327,772, forward strand.
GGCAGTCGTGTTTGGACACCTGAGGGGCTGGCACATGACTAAAGAGGTGCACATGAAGAAAGCCGTGCTAGATTACAGGTGCTGTCAGTCAGAGCAAGCCAAGCTGGACTTAGTTAACATGCTGCAGAACAGCTTTGAACACATATTATTCATCTAGCTATCCATGGCTGTAGACACTCCCTGTCTGCCCCACACCCAGGCCCTAAATGCCTGAAATTATCCCCAAGAACACCTGCAACTTCTGGTCCCATGTCAGTAACAGAGTCAACCATGAAAGATCATATTTAGTCCTATGCATGAGTGCTTCCAGTATAATATGTTTGATCCATCAGGCCCCTTTTGAATAAACAAGGACAGAAATCAACAGATGTATATGCAGTCATGGGCTTGGGTTATTAGAAGGGTGCCTGTGGTTATTGCACAGTACGCATTTACTGGGGAAAAAGTTAAGTGGATGCTCCTCTATTCCTTCTTCATCAGGCTTTCTTTTATTCTCCTGTGCAAACCACTGGTGCATGGATCTGAGACAAGGTTTTGCCAACAGCCAAGCTCTGCTGCATTTTCAATATCAAAGGAACCTGAATTTTACTGTCATTTATCTGTGCTACCCTTCCAATCCCTCTGAAAGATTGAAGACTCACCTGAATTAGCACAAGGACATCATCAAAGAGCAAGATCCGGTCTGATCGATTTGTGCTGGCAGAGATGGGAAGATTTTTGCTATCTTCCAGCAGCCTCCTTTCAGGTACACAGAGCATGTCCTGCAGAGGGAACCACAGAAGTCAAGATGGTGGACCAAAAGCATCAGGAAACATCAGGATTTGGGAGAGGACATACAACTCAAGACAACAGTTCCAGAGACTGTCTGACTTTTTGTACAAGCTAACAGGGACAGCAGAACTGGACACAGGGCTCAATTTCTAAAGCACCCAGTGTCCATATGGTTTCTCCAAGGCTTCCACACTGCCCTGCTCTGTTGGCTTCCAAACTAAGCCTCAAATGATTGCTCTGTATTAAATTTCCTCCATGTGTAAGCAGAAATGTAAGGTCTCCAAAAGAACTGCCTATCAAGCCACTTTCTACATCCATGACTCACAGTGAATTTGTAGCCCAAGGATTTCCATAAGGACTTGGTAAAACAAGTTTCATCCAGGACTTGGCCAATGAAAGAATCCAGCTTCACATATTCCTTGATGGCACTGGTAACCACATCCTTTTCAGGGCCCTGATAAAAGAAGGCAGATCTTGAGCAACGCTTCAGGTACAGCTCAGCATGACATCTACTCTTTGGGCTACAGCTGCAGGAAAACCTCAGCAGTTCTGAATCCAAATGAGAGTTAACCCTCCAACCTCCTTTGCAAGGAAAGCCTCCCATATCTAGTAGTATCTCTGCCACCAGCAGATGTATGCAACCTTAAGCCAGTTACTTGACCCTTTGCAGCTCCTCTGTATGATGAGTATATGAGGAAAGGGCTGGAGCACCTCTCCTATGAAGACAGGCTGAGACAGTTGGGGTTGTTCAGCCTGGAGAAGATAAGACTCCGGCGAGACCTTATAGCAGCCTCCCAGTACCTAAAGGGGGCCTACAGGAGAGCTTGGGAGGGACTTTTTACAAGGATGCATAGTGATAGGTTGAGGGGTAATGACTTCAAACTGAAAGAAGGGAGATTTAGTTAGATCTTAGGAAAAAAAAATCACTCTGAGGCTGGTGAGACACTGGAACAGGTTGCCCAGAGAAGCTGTAGATGCCCCATCCCTGGAGGTGTTCAAGGCAAGGCTGGATTGGGCTTTGAGCAACCTGGTCTGGTGGGAGGTGTCCCTGCTCGTGGCTGGGGGTTGGAACTAAGTGATCTGTCATGTCCCTTCCAACCTCAACCATTGTATGATACTACCAGTAGCTCATACTGCACTGGAGTGGCCACTGTTTGTTGCCTTGAGACTTTCAGATTGGCTGTACTCCACTGCTGCTGGTTACTACCACCCCAGCTCTCCACTGGAAATCATTTTCCTTCCAGCCTGCTTTGGATTCACTGTCACCGCCACAAAGCCCCACAAGCCCTGCATAAGGTGTTAGCACAAGCCAGTAAAGTAATGTCACATAAAGCTTCCTACCTCCTTGAGAACCTCGTTCAGCTTGGTAAGGAGCAGTATATATTGCTCTATATGATCTCGGATAGGTTTGTGAAGAACAGTGTATAAAGCCAGTGACATGGAGGTCTCGGAGGTGAAGTCTGTGAGGAATTGTTTCAGCACTGTCTTATGGTGCTTCCAGGCTTCACTGCAAGATGGCCAATTAAGACAAAGGTTCATTAATTACTCTTTTCTGCAAATTGCCACTCCTCTGCCTTCCAAACTTTATATGCTACCTCACTCCCAGAGACTTGAAAGAGCAGGAGATGACATAGTGCAAATAAATTTGCACACCAAACAGACAGAAATAAGGCAATGAGACGAACAAGAGCTCCATCCCTCCTGCCTCTGGCCCAGAGGTCTTTGCAAACAGGAGCCACACCCACAGATACATGGAATATAACATGTATTTCATGATGGTTTGCACACCAAAAGGGTAACTCAAAGTGGCTGTGAATCTGCTCATGTCTAGTGCTCATGCTTTAATTTGTTATTTCCTTGAGACATCTGAGACAAGCAGTGGAAATTCCCTGCCAGATTCCCACATCATCCTTTCTCAGGTCCCCCTAACTTCCAAATTTACAGGCTTCCTCTCCCACAAAAGGAGTTGCGCATGGGAGATGGAGAGATATCTCTTGAGGAAACCTTCCAACAGCTGCTGCCCTGGTCTCAGAAGATGGCAGGAGCAGCCAGTATGGCCAGGCAGCTGGACCATGAAATGGAAATCACTGCGAGGTGCAGAGCTCAGTGCTGCTCACTCTGCTTCAGTATCTTAAACCCATACAGTATCATTGTGTTCCCATCAGCCCCTTCAAAGAAGCATTTTTCAGCCCACTCACCTTTTGCTCTTCGTGGCATGTTCGAAGCCGTGGACCACAACGTAGTTCGCAAAAGTGACGAAATATCTGTTGGCAAGAAAAAAAAAACCCAAACACACACAAGCATGAGCCGAGTTAGAGACACACATTAGCCATGAGGTTTAAGCGATAGAAGGAAGAAGCTCATTTGAAAACGTCACGTCAGGTCCACCTTTCCATGGGAGGCAGAGAGAGATGTAGCTACTGGACTTTTCACCTTGGCTCACTCCCCTTTTGTTCCTTTTGCCAGCTCCTCAGTTGAACTGCCCTGTTGACTTCTGCACCAGTATCGCTACAGGAAGTTTAAATCATCCTCGCGTTTAGCATAAGCAGAAGCAAACTTGCACAACTGTCCTGGAAAGCAAATCTACAGAGGCTAAGCTTTGGAGTTCAGCTTTGGATGTCTGAATTTCTTCTGGTTAAAGTAAAACTTTCTATTACTGATTGTAAATTGAAGGCAAGGTGTCCCAGCGTCAATGCATCTCATCTCTCACTAGAGGGAGATCGAGCCATATTTTGTCAACAAATACCATGCTTTCTTCCAGTAGTGCTTTCAGATAAGTCCTGTAGAATGTCCAGACTAATTGTCATTTATTACATCTTTCAGGGACATGTGTTTACTGCTGATTTTCAGGGTCTAGAAGAGAGGCCTTGCTTCCTCCTATAACGCTCCAATAAGCATGAGACGTTGTAGGATCGGGACGGCACAGAGTGAGTCAGCAGAGGTGGGTAGGAACCAGCTTTTCTTTCTTTGCGTGACACCCAATGAAAACAGGCTTTAATTTCAAAATGAGGGGAAATTAGATCTTACGATAAACTTCCCCTGTGTGTCATCTGAAACCTCGGCGTAAGTTTTCATCCTTTATACACCTTTTTTAGGCAAACCCATTTTAATTCACTGAATCAGCTCCCAAATGAACACCACACACCCTCTAAACTCCATTCACATAAAGGCAAAGTCTGTTGCGCATCGCTTTCTAAAATGTTGCTGGCCAAGTGAAGACAAACCAAAAGGAGCAGTCCTTCCCTTCCTCCTCCCTCCGCACGCCTTAAAACCACAAAACCCAAGACTAGAGGAACAGCAATGCCCAGGAGCCAGTGAGCCAATCTCCCGTTCCTGTGTGGGTGCCAAACTGCACAGACGGCACAAGCCCATCTGGCAAGGGCCTGGCCGCATTTGTGGCCAACGTGATGAATGAAGGACTCGACACCGGCTGATCTTGATGTCATCTCGGATGTCCATAAACCATTTTTCATGCTAGGACATCAACATACAGGTTACACACGCTAGAGTGATTTTGGTAAACATTTTATTTTGTGTTGTGGACAGATGGGGAGCAGACATAATTAATTATAGAAACAGCAATGGGGCATTATGTTTTTCACGTCACGCTACATCCATCACTTGCTATCATATCCCTTGCCAAGAGCATAAAAATGTGGCACAAACACGTAATATGTACCGTGTCTGGTAACATCTTCCTCTCCTCATCCCTATGAGGCCTGTAAACCTGTCTGTGCATGCGTTTCTGTTCCTGATGACAGCCCAAGCTTTGCTCTCATGAATTCCCCAGGCACAAATACTCCCCCTGTCCTCTTCCCATTTTTAAGATGCGTAAAAAAACCCTACACTTGCAAGGAAGAAATTCTGCCTCTTACAAGCATACTCACAGCTATATATATATATATATATATATAAAGCTATTTATTATCCTGTTTATATTCTGTAGCACTTGTTCTGAGCTTTGAATGCAATCACTTCTCTGACCTAATAACCAAACACTAGTGGACAGGACTGAACAAATTACATGTACACATTAATTGCACCAATCTACCAGTTAGTTGATAGATTTGGTCCCTTACACTACTCCAAAATGCTTCTGTACTTACTGGATGTAGAGGCTTAGAAACAGGTCTCCTTTCCAGACAGTGTAAATGTCCTGGATGCAGAATGACTCAGAGGTGCTGCATTTTTGTTTCAGTATCCGGTAATTTTCTTCCGTGAGGTTCCAGAGAGCTTGGAAACGATCATTCAGGAGCAGGAAGAGCTTAAAGTTCTCCTTTCCTTTCTGGTCACTAGGCTCTTTGAGGAAAAGATGAGGGGAGGGGGGAAAGGCTATCAGAAAGCCTTGACTCCAAGAAAGCTTGTGGAAAACATCGCCAATATTTAATATTCAGCCCAATTTTTGCATGTGAAGCACATATATTCTTACAGAAAAACAATGTCGAAGAGGAAGGAGATGACGATTTAGGGTTGGGTCCCTGTGAGTAACTGCACGGACTATCCATGCTAAGGATTTGTTCTTCTCATTCTTGTGGGGCCTGGGGTCAGGGCTGCCTGCGAGGCTCAGCCCCAGCTCAGACACAAGCACTGGAGGGAAATATCCTGTCCCTGGCCCAAAGGGCTGTTCCTGGTCTCCTTGGAGGCTAGACCAAAAAAGGTGGTGACAGGAGAAGGAACCACCTTACGGGTCTAATCCAGTCGCTCCACTTTTGGCCAGACAGGCTTGTGAATATTTATATGGATTTGTTATTTCAGTGGAGCTTCTCTGATTTAATGCCAGCTCAGAACCTGCACCCACAAGTTTTACCTTCAAAGATGGGCATGACCATGGAAGCTGAGAGGCAGAATGGGCACTGCTTAGGGGTCATGTATGTATGAGATGCATTTTGGTTTCCACACATCATGCTGGAAAAAAGCCTCAGAGCAGATGTACAGGCTGAAATTGGTTAGAATTTAGAATTTGGATTAACCTCTTTAAAAAAAAAATAAATACAAAAAACCAGGAACCACAGTCCTAGGCTTGAATGAAAGTTCATAGGCATCCTTAAGAGCTCACTATCTTAAGTGAAATGACTCTACATACCATTTACTCCAGCAAACCAGCCTCCAGCAAGTCCTCAGCCATGAAGTTGCAATTATAATCCCCTTCCTAGGTGTGCCAATGACTCAAGGCTAGAACTAGAGACAAAAAAAAAGTCTTTGACTTACCTGCCTGGAGCAGAGGTTTGAGGATGAGGGCATCTATCCGTGCCAGGCATGCTGAGAAGGTTTCTTCTGCTTGGAGCAGCGATACAGTTGCTTCAGCTGTGCACATGTCCTGGAGACAACAGAGAATACACATGTAAATGCCCTTGCCAGAGTATCCATCTACCAAGGCTTCAGTGGTCCCTGAAAAAAATCAGCCTTTCCTGCTCTTGACAGCACACGCAGGCGTAATCGCAGTCCCCAAAAAGCATTTGAAAATGTTAGAGGAAGAAATGAAAACCCGATAAGGTCAATGTGAGCTGGTATCTCAGAAGACCACCGAGGCTACAGCCCATTTTCCTGATGCCCCAATTGAAGATCTTCTCAGGTGGGCCATGATACCTCTTCCATGACTGGAAAGGCCCTAAACTTCTTGATATGTGTTAATCCTGTTTAGTGCCAGATTTGTTCTCCCAGAAGAAAATCCCAGAAGTACAAGGCAGCAAAGGATGAGGCAGAGCATCTCTTCCAGTATCTCTCACCAGTTTTCTTCCCAAGTGCTTCAGTCTACACCTTTTGGCATTAAAAGCTATTGTCCGGAGCTGCAGAGCCATGCCAGCCATGCCCAAACATCAACTCTCCAGAGGAACAGAGGTCTGGTGTTACGCCTTCCCGAGTAGAACACTGCACTGCTGGTTATATGTCACAACTGCTGCGTCAACAAGGAAAGCTTGCCTAAAGTGGAAGTGGGCAGCACTTAAAAAAAAAAAAAAAAAAAGAGGCAGCAAACCCATGTGAGCAAACTTCAGTAGCTTCCTCCTCCCAGCCTTACCTCTTGAAAGAAATGTATCAGCGGAAGCGAATACAGCCAGCTAATAGCATGTCAGACAGCCTGGAAAAAGGACAGATGGTGAAGGTACTATGGGCAGAATCAGCTGATATTACTAATGGTGATAAAAATACAAAACTATGAGGTTCTTTTAACTTTGTGAACCAAAACAGCAAAGTCAAGGGACTGAATATGGTCTGTTCACATTTAACTGGCTGTAGTGCATGCTCAAAAGCTACGTTCACAACAATAGGCAAATGAGGATATGGCATTATGCTGCAAAGATTTACATTGCTAAATTGGTGGTATAGATTTTGGCACAGTTTTGGTGTGTCAACTAGTGCCTCTCCCAGACAATTCTCGGGCATGGCCCAGGGACCATTTAAAATGGGTAGTTTGCACACAGTCGTGCTATTTTGGGAGGTAAGAAGAAATTAGCTATGTATAAGTTATGCAGTAACCACTTGGCTATGAGGCTAGACCGAATTTATTTACTAATTGAGACATAACTAGAGTCTTTGCACTGTTTCCAGGGAGACCTGAGCTCAGGTTATCTGCTGGTGGCATCCTCTAAGACATCTTGAACCTCTCCTCTGATTGCTATAAACAATATATGAGATTCATTCTCCTTGTGTTGAGATGTCAGGAAGTTTGACATAGAGGCCTAACCCTACTTTATACTTCATAGGAAGAAACATCTCAAGCATCTCATCATGGACTGTAAAAAGGTCACCTGGGTCGGTTGGCTAAATTAGGTGGGAATATCTCATTTTTAAGCTTCACACGTCAGTGAATTCTTTGCTATATAAGAGCTTGAGCTCCCTAAAGTCACCAAACTCTGCTCAGAAACTCCTTTTCAAGGTCATCCTGGAGCTTGGGCTGAAATGGTGTCACAGGACAAGGGACACTTTGCAGTTTGAACAGTTAGCTGGCCTGCTTTTAAGTGGTTGTTCAGATCCAGACACAACTGACTGCACAGATGAATGACAATGTTTTCTCCTTAGTAACCACCACCTTTTAAATTTCATTTGTCTGAAAAATGGGAAGCATTAAAAAATTCCATAATCTCATTAGTTTGCAAGTTTTCATACATCAAGATCTGCCTGACTATAAGGTTATTTTTGCAGGAACACCGGCGATTTGTCCCAGAGGAAAGCTCTAGGCATGCAAACAGGTCAAAAAGCTGGAAGCCAAACTCCTCCTGGCCCCTCCCAGTAAAGGCAACTGAGCCAGGAAAAAAAGCAAAACAAAACAGCAACCAGCCAGCTCTCACCCCAGAATACCAAGAGGACAGGATGAATCTAAAAGTTTATTTTTTTGCCACCACTTAATCCCCTGTCTTGTAGACACAGAGATAAACTTGCTTCTCACAGGTCCTAGAGAGCACTCAGGCTTGTCAGAAATTTCTAAGCACAAGTAACTTGCTTAATCAGTGAATAAAGTCAGGTTGGATATGTGACAGCATTTCATTTTGAAATACTTCAACAGGACAGCATGTAGTGGGTGAGGTCGTATTAGGCTCACTGAGTAACAGTCTGCTGGGTTTTACTTATATTTTTTAAGCCTGACTATTTTGTCTTATTTTCGGAGAAGGGAAGGCAATTCCATCATTTCAGAGCGCTCTGCTGAGAGAGGGACTCGTTCTCCCCCTGGTCCTTATTTAATTCTGCAAGAAAGCATTTTATCCAGGGCAAAACAAAAAGAATGGGTGCTAGATGCCAAACTCCGAAAGTCTTCGCCAAACTCTTCTCTTATCAAAACAAGCAGAGAAGCCACCCATTCGTTACATACAGATGGCTTAATATAAACTGAATGACTCAAACCAGGGGTGCAGATACCCACAGCTTTGCTCCACAGCACCATGATAGTCCACAAGCAGAGGCAGGAGGCTGAGGAGCCTCCTCAGGGCTGAAGAACACATGCACACAGCACAGGAACATCACTGTCCCAGCCCAAGTGTTATTTGGCTACTTCTGTAATGGTCATTTAGAAAAAGAACTACGTATGTCCAAGGTGGACCTACTGATCCGGGTGCAGCATTGCTCCTTCCAACCGTCAGCTGGTCCCACACCCTGACTCCCGCCCATCTGCAATCCTGGTTCATTGAAGGTCTATTACCCACAAAGACCTGAGCTCAGACTTTACAGGGATGACCCCAAAGCATTCCCATGGGCAGTAGACGGGTTGAGAAACCCCTACAGTAGCAACACTGTACAGACACCCAAGTTAACTCTGAAAAAAAAAAACAGAAGCATTTGGATACTCATTTCCATTATAACCTGAGAGAGATTTAACACAGTGGTTTGTTTTGAGTTTGATCATGTTGGTTGTTTTTTCTTCTTTTTAGCAATCATGTTCTAATCCTTCCTGGGAAAATTTGTGAGCTACTTCCAGCCTGAATGCGACAGTCAGGGATCATTTGCTGAATGGGCGAGCAGCACCAGTCAGCTTTCAAAACAGCCCTTCCGGCACCACAAAAAGACCGAAGTTGCCACATCACATCACATCACCCAATAAGGTAAGCGTGAGTTTCAGCCACCCCCTTCCAGGCTTTCCCCATCAGTTCTGCGAGAACGGATGCACCTCCCCTCTGAAGACAGGCTGAGAGAGCTGGGGTTGTTCAGCCTGGAGAAGAGAAGGCTCCGGGGAGACCTCATAGCAGCCTTCCAATATCTGAAGGGAGCCTACAGGAGAGCCGGAGAGGGACTCTTTATCAGGAAATGTAGTGACAGGACAAGGGGTAATGGTTTTAAATTGGAAGAGGGGAGATTTAGATTAGATATTAGGAAGAAATTCTTTCCTGTGAGGGTGGTGAGACACTGGAACAGGTTGCTCAGGGAAGCTGTGGATGCCCCATCCCTGGAAGTGTTTAAGGCTGGGCTGGATGGGGCTTTGAGCAACCTGCTCTAGTGGAAGTGTCCCTGCCCGTGGCAGGGGGGCTGGAACTAGATGATCTTTAAGGTCCCTTCCAACTCTAACCATTCTATGATTCTATAACAGCATTTGCACACTTATTCTAGCCCAGTCGGGCAAAGAAGATTTGAAGTTTGTAACTTTGTGAACAAAACCAACGCTGGCTCAGCCACAGAGGACAAAGGAAACAATGGGGATTGCCCAAGGGCACACAGAGGTCACATGTTGTACGTCCACACACTTGTGAAAAACTGAATGTGAACTGCAGTGCCGCTGGGTGATGGGAGCACAGAGCAGAAACCCCAGGGCTGTCACATGCTGTCTTCTCCCTGGCTTGGACACAGCTTTCACGCGACTCAGTGGTTTTGATATCCTGTGTTTGCTCTGTGAAGAGCAAGGCAAGCTTGAGCAGAACCACTCTGAAGCCTGTCCACAAGGTTTTAGTTGGCTCTACATGGATGGCTCTGCTTCTAGGGAGTCAAGAACTTTGAAGATGGTGCATTCCTGATGGCCAGAATTGGAGGTACACCTCCAAGGAAGGGTCCACTAGCTGCCCATAGCATGACAGCACCTGGTTTTATGTACAAAATCAGAAATTCTCAGGCCCTTGACTTCCACTGGCAAAACAAAACAGCCACCAGCCTGCTTCAGGCTCCCATGAGGAATGATGAGATGTCCCTTGGCGAACATTTTCCACAGTATGAGACTCATCTGTTTATTCTCCTAAAATGAAGGTACGAGAAAGCCATACAGCACAGGTCTGTAATTAGAGAAGGGACACATAATTGTGTTCATGTAGAAACAGAAAAAAGACCTCGAGAAATAGCTTCTCTAGGAGTCATTGGAGCTCTGTGGCTCATCACGATCTTGGCCTGTCCTCTGAGTGTGACAGGGTGGGCCAAAAAAAGGGTGATGAAGCAGCTAATACCAACCTAAGCGGCTACTGAGCATCCTGGGTCAGCTGGAGGAGCATTCATCCTTAATAGGGTCTGTCCAAAGCTGCTAAATACACATTTCAGCAAGAAAATATGTGTCTCAAGAAGCCACAACAGGCTGTTGTACCCATTTTCAGGCAATTGCCAGAAAGGTGGGTGGAAGAGATAGGAAACCAAGCAAAGAGACATGTTGGTGAAGTGCTGAACCTCATTGTCAGCTTTGCATAAAACCCCTTTCTTTGGTGGCTTTGGAGTCTGTAGCTCTGAGGCAGCTCTTCCACCAGGAAAATGTCTGGAAAGCCCCACAGATTTCAGATGTGACACAAAGTTCCTCATGGAAACACACATCTAGTCAACCTTATCAGCTCCTGTACATTAAGGAACAAACTAGACATCCACAGAAGGACTATTCATTTTCCGTCTTCTTCTTGTGAATCCCCCTCTGTGCCAAAGTTAAGAACATCAGTCAACAACAACACCTCTCAGATGGGAGAAACCAGGGGTGAACAATTCCAGATTTAGGAATTGCTTAGGGCATTGTAACACTAAATCACCTGGGATGTAAACGCCACCACTGTGTTTGCTGTTGCCCCTCCCCTCCTTAAACTCTTCTCTTTCCCTGCATCAGCCATACCTAAAGGTCATTGCACCTTTGCAACCCTTTCAATCTCATCCATCCTTGCAGCTCATGATCTTTTTTATTATCAACTGCCTCAGAAATGAGGCCAATCCATCACTCTGTCACGTACAGTCCTCAGGCCAAGTTTTCCCTTCCCTGCCCTTTGAGAGGCAGTTAAATTATTGCTGCCACGCAGCTGAAGAGGTACCTTCCTGCTACAGCCCATGTCAAGCGAGTACATCGTCTTTGCAGAGACAGGGATAAAGCTGCTTTATTTCAAGCTGTGGTTCAGAAGTAAATAAAAGTGTTCCAAATTGAAGCCAAGACGTAATAAAGATACTTCTCTGTCAGAGTAAACCTGAAACTCTTCCTCAGATATTGCTTTTCACTCTCTGGGCCGCTTTCTCTCATGCTGGTAACGGTTCTGCTTCTAACTGAAACATCTAAAACTGTCTAAGAACGCAACATAGAGCACTTACACTTGGAGTAGTAAAAGACCCTCCGTGTTGCAGCAGGATGAAGCCTAAAACATTTGAAATTTAAAACTCTCTTCTTGCCAGACAGTCTTCTAGACGCCCAGAAGGACACACAAGTCCTCCCTTGCTGTCAACCACTCACTCGCCCTTCTCAGGAGCGTTATGTCTCTCCCCAAGCAGTGTATAGCTCTAAAGCACCCACATTACAGGGCAAAATAATATACAGCAAATACAGGGCAAAATAATATACAAAACCTGCCGGTGGGGAGTTTCTCCCTCAGAAATTAGCAAATAAACATATTAAAAGTTTTTTCGTTAGACTGAGTCAATACAGGCCGGAACTTTATGTCACATCACAGTGAATGACGTAACAGACAAATCTTGGGACCTTAAACCAGAAGGAACCCAGACCTAACTGTCAGTTTCCTCCCTTTAGTCAGCTCAACGTCTTTATAATTGTGATTAATATGACCAAAAATAGGGGGTTTTGGGGGAAAAAAAAAAAAAAAAAGGATTTGCATTAAGAGTTGGTCTTAAGGGGTGGAGGGGGGAGAGGAAAGATTTGTTTGAGCTTGGACCATGGACTCTACCCTTCTCTGCCAGATTACTTTTTAACCTGAATCTGTTCCCCAGCAGAGTTCGATGTACCATCAACATAAACATGCCCCCGAGTAGGGTGGGATTTCCTCATTCCATTAGTAGTGCCACCTCAGAGTCCATAAACTCCAGAGGTCCTTAGGCCATGGGGGCAAACTCTGATGGCCAGAGATGTTGCCCCTCTTTCTGTCCCAACCTTTGCTGCTTTTCTCTAGGAACCAAGTATCCTCGTGCATCCTAATTGTGTTTCCAAAATGACATTCCCCCCTCACGCCTCACACTCCAGCTGAGTCTGCATTCAGGCTGGCACAAAGACCGTTCTGTCATGTGGAAAAACAATTCCAGGCTTTGTTTAACCAACACCAACGTGCTGGCGCAAATTCTCCCATTCAGACTCTGCTCTTGTCAAGCCTCAGATCATCACGACTCGGGATGAATTAACATTCAACTTACCGGAGCCACCTCATAAACAGGCAGAAACACACGATGTGGGAGTTACGAAGTAATTGGGAATAAACAGGGCAGAAAGAAAATAAAACCCTGAATCCCAAGACAGCCCTTAGCAGCATAAAAAGGAGAAAGAGAACAACAGAGGTAGCAGTGACTTGGATTAGGCTCCAGCATGGGATACAGGGAGAGTGCTGATGTCAGCCACGTGAAGGAACTAGGCAAGATCTTGTTCAATGCTATCTTTACCAGGAGAAATTGTGGAGCAGGACAGCAATGAAAGTAGGCAGACACAGTACACCACATAGTTTAAAAACACGAGAAAACAAACAAACCCCTCAGAACTCTCACCCTGAACACAAGATTTTTGGTCAGTCCAGGTTTATACACAGATGAGGCCACACAGCAAACATTTGGGGCACAGCACAACCACCTCTATTCTCAAGCAGTGGGGCCAGGTCATGATGAAGAGCAAGATGTTTGACCCCACTATGCCTAATTAAACCACAGAACTCACTGTCACAAGAGTCTGTCATTGCTATGAGCATACTTTACATGCATTCAAAAGCAGCTGGATAAGTCCATGCAGGAAAAATCAATTAAAAGCTTATAAAAACAAAAGCATCAGGTCCAGCTCAGGAAGTCCCTCAGGAGACAACAAGGACACGTGGAGGAAGTATCACTACAACCCTTTCCAGTTTTCGTGGTGTTCTTCTCCAGGCATGTTCTTCTACATTATGAGAGGTGAGATGTCCTGGCTTGGTACAGCCGATTGTATGAATCAGTCATAAAATTATTTGTGGTCACTTCCACTGCAGGACCTCCAACACTGCAAGAAGAAACAGCAGAAGGCTGCCAAAATATCAACAAATTTAGGATAGCAGTGTGTGGCAAGGAGCTTACGAAGGGTCAAACGAGCGTTCAGTACTCTCTTCAGAAAACACTGAGGCTGTGTAATTGATTTTTTCAGCCCAAGGAGAACCACTTTTTTCCCCCCATACTTTTGTCTTCTTCCATCTTTAACACAGAAAAACACGAAACAATGTGGGGGGTTGCGGAGAGGGGAGTGTGTTTTTCTGGGTTTTTTTGTTTGGTTGGTTAGTTGTTTTTCTTTGCAAAAACAGGGAACACAAAAGCTTTACACAAACCTTATCTGACCCAGCTTTTTTTTGTTCTTCCCCAAACCCAAATTGAAAGTTCATGTCCCTTCCTTAAGAAGTTCACTCCTCAGCCTTATGAGGACAACCATAAACCTCCAGTTGACAGCAAAAGGACGAAACCCATCTGCCCTTTCTGGGTGTTTGAAGGCTGAACTACCCACCCCAGACTCGCTTCGTAGCTAAAGAGTCACGTGAATAGCTCATTTTTATCCAGCCTTAGTGACACGAGTGGACCTTTGGGCATACCCGGTCTCTCTCCACTAGCTACAGAATTAAACAGCTCAAATAAAACCCTTTACTTGTTGACAACCAAGGCTAGAGGAGATCACTGTCACCACCATTAAGGATGTCATTCAGCCTTTGCAAATAACAAGGCGAGTACAACAAAGCCTGCAGGTGAAATGATGTTTACTTTGTGGTTTAAACCCCCATGGCCTTGTAACTCCCATTATCGTTATCACTTACAAGCAGCTTATGCATTCAGAAGCATAACTATTTTGACCCAGCAACTCATATGCAACACAGAATTACTTAGGGTTACTGGATAAAGCTCCAAGCCAAACCCAAAACAACTACAGGTTGTCTGGAGGCAGCAAAGGACAGATCGCGAGAAGAGGGGACTCGATAATTCTCCATCGGAGTGGAGAGATGGGAAAGATGGAAGATAACAACTAGGGACAGTTGTGTCACAGTTCCAGTAGCAGCTTTGGGAGCTGGGGCTCCTCTCCCTTGGCCTCATGCTCCCAATATGCCTAACGTGCTTTTCCAAAGCAAATGGGATTTCAGCATGGCCTCAAAAAGCAAGAAAAATGACAGAGCGCTACACACCTCGGGTTTAGAATACATGTTACCATCTGCATCGAAGTAGTTTTGAGTCAGACCCTGAGAAACAGTCTGAATTACAGCCTGGAAACCAACCCAGAGGCACAAACAATCTCAGAGCAGTGTTCCTTGGGACAATGGGAGAGCTGGTAGCAGAACTGCTTCACAGATGAGATGGAGTTCAACGTACAGCAATGTCACCCCCCTGAACCATCCTCTCCACTCAGCACCTCCAGAACTTGAGTAGGACCAGAAAGGATTTTGCTTCCTTTGTGCTAAAAAGACAGAAAATCATCATAAAATGGTGACAACAGCCACCTTTGAGATGGCTGGCTCCGCCAGATATTCACAAGTGAGGCTCTGGCTCCATCCTTTAGCTGCCCTGCCTTTTGACAGCACTACTTGCCTTTCCTCCCAGCTCGCAGGTGTTTCCTTACACTAGAGGCAATGTCCAAAAGCTAACGACGTGTCACTACAAGTAGACATAGCGCTTAGAGAAATGGTTTAGTGACGTTTTTTGTCAGTGTTAGGTTGATGGTTGGACTCGATCTGAAAGGTCCCTTCCAACCCAGGCAATTCTATGATTCTACAAAAGGCCACTTACAAAACCTCCCAGATCTGCTCTACCCAGTGACCCATGCAAAGTCTAAGTACTTCACAGCCTCCCCAGTACCTGCCAGAAACAGGGCAGGGCTGAAATCCGTACAAAGGAACAGGAATGGAAGGGAAAACAGACTTTAATGGATTAGTTTAATCCCTACACTCAGCCTTTCTCCGCTTTCTGTTTGTGTCCCTTAAACTCATTCATGGCCAGGAACACGAACAACAATCCTGACTGAAGAACTGCCAAATTTTTCCTCCTCGAGTGCCCAAGGCCTTTACCAAAGGCTGAGTGTAGTAGGATGCTTCCAGTGTTTCATCAAACCCTTCAGGTGCTTTTGGAGGACAAATTACAAGCCACTGAAGGCAGGACAGATGTCCAAAGAGTCACCAGCACTTCCGAAGCTCTGATCATCATTCTGAGACGCCACAGATCACTGAGATGCTTTGAGTGCTGAAACCCAAGTCTTTTGATGATCTGAAGAGCTGGTCAGAAGCTCTGACAAAACTGTTGCACAAGAAAATTCCTGTTTGTTGAGCCCAAAGTGCTTTGCATGAGCCCTTTCCAATTCAACAGGAATGTAAACATTACCTGACCAGCTCAGGCCAGTGGTCCAGCTAGTCTGGCAGTAAGAATAAAAGCTATTATTTCGAGAATAAACACAAGCTTGGCCACTTTCTGAGGTTCATTCCTCTTGCATTCCCCCAACAACCAACTGTCGCATTAGGGAATTCGAAAGGTGCAACCCTACTCCTAGTATCTGCCTACAGACAGGTTGTCCCTGAGTTTATCTTATCACTCTTGAACTTACAGATATCGTTTGCCTCCAAAATGCACTACTAAATTGAAGGCAGGGTCTTGAAGGACAATTCTGCCTGGTTTCCTTGCAGATCCTCAGAAATCTGGGCTTGCAGCTCATTGGGAACTGAAGTCATTGCAGCAGCTGTAATGAAACTACCAGCAGCTACAAGGTCTAGGAAGCTTCCAGGCTATAGGAAATTTCCACAGACAAGAGAGACACAGCTTTGGTTCAGGTCCAAATTAAACTAAGCTAAAGTTTAAGAACAGTCCCTCCTGTGAACTGCAGCTCCTCCTCTTCTGGCTCTAAACACCTAGTTGTTTGTTACTGTTTTAAAAGTCTTAAGTGGGTTAGTGTTCCCCTATAATTGGGCCTATTGACCCAGACTTTTCACTTAACACCTAAGACACCTGCAAGCTCTTGACCACTTCCCTCCCTTGCAGAAACCCAGGCGAGCTTATCAGCCTCTCTCGCCCTGACTAATTAGTTGGGTATTGGTTTCTTTACTCTGCCAGGTGAGCTGTGCAACCCCAATGTGAATGCACACTTCCCAGCCTTACTTCATCAGGCTCATATTGCCGGGTGAGGCTGCCTCCTTGCCTGGCACAGGTGGAAAAAAAATCCCTCCCTCAAAACAGGAGCAAGCCCCGACACACACACAGGATCAGGCAGCTGCCTGAGGGAGAAGGACCACGCGTGCACAGGCTTCTCCAGCATCCCTCTCTGGAAAACACAAGGTGAGAGCAAGCGGAGGACTTAATGCCACAAGTCTGGACCGAGCTGGGAATTAAACGCCTTGCACACAACGTACCTTCTTTATGCAAGGCCGGTGTGTTGTCAAGATAAAGCACAGGGGTGCAACCAAGTGCATTTTATGCTCCACTTTGGTTATCTGCACAGGGACAATTTCTACCTGTAGAAAACCCACCCAAACTTCACTCTGCCTCAGGACTTTTACTTTTAGCCCATTACATTCAACAGTCCCTTCAGCTGCTAAGGCTGATCTTAACACCCTTCCTATGGTGCATGTCTAAACATAAAGCTGAGCCTCAGGAGCAATGGGAAAACAACCAACTAACGAACACTGGTCACGAAACCCAAAAAATAACCAGCGCGTAGAGCAACGTACCTCGCATAAGGTGGCCAATTAAAATTCCCCCGTGGTAAATGCTACGGCAGCAGCTCCTCTGAGCTTCCGACTCCTGAAATACTCCGTGCTCCCAGTACTGCCGCTCTCCCCTCCCACCTCTCCCTCCCACATTCAGCCGCCTCGTTTGCTGAAACACAGATCTGGGCCTGTTCATTAGATGAGACACCCACGGAGCCCAGAGAGACAGTTACGAAACCCATGCACGTAGGGTTTCTACAGCAATTGCTTATTATTCGCCTTTTTTTTTTTAATTTATTTAAAAGGACAAGAAATTTTGCCATCTGTGCTCTTGCAGCGCATGTGTTGGGGAAATTTAAAATACAGGAGACTGAAAGGGAAAAGGACAGGATGTGTTTTTCTTTGTGCAGTGGCATTTCTCAGCTCTAATCCCTTTTCACCTACAGCACATTCCCACAGCGGTTTGCCAAACGAAGCTCCTGTGCTTTTCCCCCCCTTGTTCTGCCAGTCTCTCCCCTCATGCGACCTCTGTACTTGCTGTAGCTCACAGACGGAAAACCCTGGGAAACAGGACGTTTCCTGCTATTCAGAGCCTGCTGCAGAGAGGGGAGCGTGTGACAGCCTGCACGTGATGCATGCAAGGTCTGTCCTCTGCTACACCTCATCCAGCAGTAAGTATTTCCCCTCCTTCTAAAAAGAAAAAAAAACAAAACAAACCTAAAACAAACCCAAAACCCCCAAATCCATCTGTCAGAGTCTTCCCCAGCCCACCTATTTGAGCTCAGCCACCATCCCACCTCCTAAAGCGTTTTTTTCCAGTTGATCCGCAATTACAGCAAATCCCCACAAGCGTTTTGTCGGAGCAGCCACTGCCACCATGCCTTCGCTCTCCACATCAGAAAGAGTAGATACGCTGCCCGACAAAAGCCCCGTGCCCTCCCCTTCTGCTTCAGAGCCTGCTGAAGAGCACAAACAAAGCCCAATTCTTTCCCAGGCGCTCTGACATGTTACGACTCAGCGGCTCGCCTTCTCCCCAGTTATATGATTTCAAGGATTTTTACAGACTACTGGAACTTACTGTGGGCTGAGAGATCAGGACAAGTCGGTTTCTATAGCGAGGATGCTCAGGGTGTAACAGGAGACAAGAAGTGCCTCAATCGCCTTTTGTTCAGAGAGGTTCTTCTATTGTGTTGACTTCCTTCCCATTTTCCTGGACTCTTGGGGTCCTTTCAGAGCAGATCATGCCCATAACTCACTGTCTGCCTCAACACAATGGTTTACACCACACAGGCAGGCAAGGCAGCAACCCTCAGAGCAGCAGTCCTGGTACACAGTGGGGAACAATACCAGGGAAGGACGCAGCCTGGGAATGGAAAGGATGAGCAAGCAATGAGCTCACTGCTGGCCTCCTACCTGCTCTGCAAGCTGCGAAGTCAGCGAGCTGGTGATCAGGACTTTGGTGAAATTACAGACCTTCTTTCTTCCAGTCCAAAATTTGGAATGAAATCAGATTTTCCACATCCTGAGGATGTGCTCACCCACAAAGGACTAGATGGCAGACAGGCACCTCAAGTCCTTTCAAAGTCTTTGCATGAGTGCTTGAGCCCAGGAAGGCTTTCCAGCCTCCAGACCCTACCTGGATGGAGATTGCTCCCTGGCACAGCTTATGATAGTGCCTGCTCTCCAGAAAGGGAAGAGGGTTTCAGAGGTCCCAGTGTTGAGAATTCCCCTGTTGAGCATGTAAGTTTGGAGATCTCCAGATCCCCTGCGGTGTTGCATGAATGGCCCAGGAGCTCTGCTCCACACTGGAGCAGATGGACACTGGAGAGCCCACCTTACATCTAAGGTCTGTTGGGTCAACCCACTGAGTGCAGTTGGGCCTGGGCCTCAAGCTCAGCTTTGTGGCTTGTTTCTGTACATTCTTGGTCAAGTGGCTTGTTGTGCGTGCTTTGGATTCAGGTTTTCCCCCTCATGATTCTTTTTAACTCCAGTCCAGTAAAACTGTGGTGAAACTGTGATGACACAGAGGGGTGTAACAGTTTGGTCTGGGACACATCTTTCACTTTTGCTTGTGTTTCCTCAGCAGAAATCTGTTTCCAGTCACTCAGTTTTCATGAAATGCTCAGAATTTGCACAAATATCATGATGTTCGGTCTGAGACCTCCAGCTTCACATTCCTGCCCCCTACATGCTGTCCTCAACAGAGGGAAGTCCTTCAGCTTCCATATTTCCCACCATTGTCTAACCTGTCCCCATTGCACGGACAACTCAGCGGATTGTGCGGCAGCTACCAGATTGCCACAGGTTACAGCATGAATTCTCGTTGCTTTGCCTTAAAACACAGGGCGAAAAATGACAGCCATTTGCTGCTACTTCAGCAACCACCAAACCATCCTGGAACTACGACCACTGATTCCTCTACATCCACCCTGGGAACCTGTGGACATCTTTATATCCAGCCTTATCTATATCCAACTATATATACATATATATATATCTCTATATCCAACTATATTAGGTTTGGGTTGGATATGGAGGGTGAGACACAGGATGGTCCATCACCTATATTGTATAGACAGTATTTGCTTAAGATAAAGACTGATACAGCTTAAGATAAAGACTGTCCAGGACATTTTTGCAGTAGACAGGACAGTGATGAGGACGCAGATGTTTCAAGAGCATCTAAGGCTGTGTATGAGACATACTTCTCATCTTGTAAATGTAGTACTACAATTGCTTCCCCATCCTGCTTTGATTTAGGGGAAAAAAATAAGGGAAAAAAAAAAAAGTTACCTATCTGCAAAATATGTCTTTGGATAATTTTTAATCCCGATCAACCCAAAAGAAAAGAGTCTGGTTTTGATCTTGGGAACTTGTTGGTTTCATAACTTGAAGTAAAAAAAAAAAAAAAAGAAAGTAGACCCAAGAGACTTTCAATTGTAAAAAGGAAACAAAACAAAACAAAAAATCAGGGACACATTGACAGATGGAGCTTTTCTTTTTGAAAAAAGGGATCTATGCCTGGAGTTTTTCAGAACTAAGCTTCTCCTACTAACAGTTTTTATTAAATAAACACAGTGGTTTTCCACGGAAGTCTTTAGAAATTCTCCCTATCAGCTCTAGGTCTCTTTCCCATTATCTGACCAGATCGTTATTAATGAAATTGTCGCTGACTATCTGCAGCCACAGACCTTAAACATAGAGAATGTGATATCATTTCTAGCCAGGAGCTTAGTGGATGCTACTAGCATTCGTTTGTCTACAGAAAGCAATATCAGGTGGTTCAGGCTTTACATTTTGCTCTCCTGCTTTTAAAATCTTTTTAAATCCTGCAGTTTTAAATCTTTGCTTCCTATGCTTGCATGTGTCACTCTGGGGAACGTGATTTAAAGCCAGGTTTAACACTGTCACTAGCCACGTCCACTGAAGGGATTGGGGAGAGGCAGCTGGAGCGCAGTGGCACTGACAAAGATGCTGTCTCCAAGGGGTCTTCCCTTAAATATATGGCACAGTAAATTGGCATTCAACCACCTATGGCAATTAAAAGCATTTACCTCTCTGGAAGTAGCAAATTAGGTTTGATTGAGAAAACTATAAGAGAAGTAGTTCATTTTGCTCCTCCCTCTTAGGGTTTTTACCCACAAGAACAGAAACCTCCAGCAAATCTCACCCCAACTTATACCTCATGAGAAAACGTCTCCTTTCATAGAATCATTGGAAGGGATTTTTAAAGATCATCTAAGTCCGACCCCCTCATCATGGGCAGGAACATCTTTTTCTAGATCAGGTTGCTCAAGACCCCATCCAACCTGGCCTTGAACACTTCCAACGAAGAGGCATCTACATCGTCTTTGGACAACCTGTGCCAGTGTCTCACCACCCCCGTAATTTCCTGCAAATACAGCTTCCCTGAAAGAAGTTATCTTTTCCATCAAGAAGTTTTTATTTTGGTTTGGTGGGGTTTTTTTAAACCAAAGCCTATTTATAGTCCATGTTCCTCTGCTGAAACTAGGTCCCAGGCAAATTCTTGAGCTCTGGTGCCAGTGATGCTGAGTCGGCTCTGTTGGCCCGCAATCTTTCTATCACCAGGGCAATACCACCCCATGTTATAAGAACCAACCATTCTGGAAATAGCTCCTTTATGACTCACTCAGTTACAAGAATACCCTTGACTGTACCGGCTCCTGTATGGGGTTACAGAAGCACGGCCCCAGAGCAGCAGCAAACAGCCTGCAGCCTCCCATTCCCACAGCATCACTCAATGAATCCTCAGGTCTTGCTTACCCCTTTAGAGGCTGTTTGAAGATATGAGAACAATTAACTAATTTTTCCCCCCGCCAACAAAAAGATATTCCTCCTAGCATAAATCTCAACATCATATAACTTTCTTTTCCTTCCAAAAAGCTATTTTAAAAAAAACAGCAGCTTCATTTACCCCTCAAGGTATCCCAAGAATTTCAGATGTACTTCAGTGTCAAGTAAAAGAGGAGTGAGTAGGGAGATGGAGGAAGCAATGCAAATCTAAGATGGCACCAGACCCATAGTCCCAGTGAGCAGCAGCTTGACATTTCTGCTGCCTTGCTACAGACATGCACAGAACCACCTGAGGCTTTGGCAAGTAACAGGGCAATCATAGCTGCTTGGACATAATTGGATCTGCTATGCTTTAGCCAGCACCATCTGACATAGCACCCACCCCAGACAGGAGCAACAAGCTGAAATATTCAGATTCACTCACCCAGGGGACTCCAAAGTAGAGATGGACATCTGATCCCAGCACGTACTCTTTAGCTCGTGCCTTGCAAGCCCAGAAGCACAGTATTCATGCATGCCATTGGGAAACTATGCATGGAAACTGGAGCTAAGTGTGCAATTATTCATATCTCATGCAAAAGAAGTTTCACAACCTTCTTGATAATCAAACTTGTCCTGGTTCTTTTCACTGAGGCAACGCAAGCCTTTTCCCTAAAGGGTAAGAGAGGTATGCAAGACAGGAGCAATTAGAAAACAAGAAACTGGGATCAACAATGGGTACAGACATATTTTCTTCATCTGAGCAACAACTGAAGAGTAAACTAGTATAGAAATCAAGCACTTCTAGAAATTTTCCAAACTCATGTCAGGATGCGCAGAAGAATTCAGGTAGTGCTCACTGCAAACAGCCACGTGTCTGCCTCTGTTTTCCTGTCCATGAGAGACAGAGATGACAATCAGACAAGGCCAAGGACAGGCTGCAACACAAGACTGGCCAGGAGACAGGACAGGCAGATTCAAGCATAAGGAGAGGAGACATGGAAAAATTAGTATCATATACTCAACATCTTTCCTTACCACACTCATTTTCTTACGCAGGAAAGCCCCATACGAAATTAAGAGACTGACTCTTCCTACAACCTCCAGCCTCAGTGTCTGCTGGACAGAGAGCTCAGATATAAACTAAATGTCACAGTACTGATCCCTCACAGGCTCTCAGTGTGAAGAGTCAAGAGTTAATCCTTGAAGTGTGCACAGTCTAGACTTTTTCAGCCTTAGTTGAGCCGCCAGATGACCTAAATACCATTTTCCTCACTGTTTACATGACCTTTGGCAAGTCCCCTCCACCTGTGCTCCTCTCTGTTAGACAACAGTTGGTCCTGGAACTGTCTCTAATTATGTGTCCATGCAGTGGCAGGTCTATAGCAGACCCAGTTCTTAGCATTGCTGAAGGCCCAACACCAGCAGGGACTCACTACAACTGCTTTAACTGGTAGAAGCGCAAGGTCATCCAAAAGGCATTAACAAGACCCTGGACGGACAGTTGGCTGATGGCCTTCACCGGGTAGCACTTGGTTCTCTGTAAAGAGCTGGAAAGGGGTAAAACCAAACAGGAGCACGCTAGCCATCAGCATAAAGGACAAAACATTGGTCCTGATCCAAGGACGAAAAAGTACCCAAGAGTAACATGTCTTCTTGTGCCTGTTAGTCAAGCTGTACCAGTTCCTTAGCCCATTGGACAAACTCCAGCTACAACGAGGTGGTGCTGAAACTGTGCATCATGAGCTGCACCAACTGGTCCCATCGTCCCCCTGTCCCACACAGCACAGAAGATTAGGCTGCCAAGGCAGGAGAACTAGATGGGCATGGGGGGGCTGGTCACTGTTTCAAGGTGTGCCACCTTCCATGTGACCTGTGGTACTTGCCTCTACCCTCAGGTAGCCAATCAGGATGCCTGTCCATCTAGCCATAGTGCCCTCCGAAGGTCAGGGTGCTACATTGCTCTCAAAACTTTGGAAAACCTGGATGGTTTACTGACAGTTTGGGAAGATACCAGGCACCTCTGCAATCACATGCAGCCCCACATCACATCCAGGGACCCAAGCTCACTTGGGACACACGGTGTTACACGACTGGTGTGTTTACTGCTCAGTAAAGCAATTCTAATTCTTACTCCACAGAGCAAAACAGAAAGAAATCCTAGTCCTTAGAGCAGCCATCTTTGACAGTGACAAATAGTCCAAGAGAGGCATAGGGGCTCTATTTGAGAGTTACTTTTCAGTAACAACACACACAGAAACAAGGAAGCCTTTTTTAAATAAACCCATGATGCCTACTTAGTTACAAGAATGAAACATGACTCACGATCCCAAACTATTTATTGCTCTGTGGTAGCTTGTCTAACTAAAGGCCTTGCTGAAATGAAAAACAAACACTAGCCTCTGGCAGTTACTCCTAATTCCATAGGAGCTGCTATACATGCAGATAGCCATGAAGCAGGAAAACAGACCAAAAAAATCCCACTTTCCTATGTCAGCACCAAGCTGTCATCTTTCAGCTCAGATCAGCTTCTTCCTCTCTCCAAACTTATCTGAAGCCATGAACCTTTCTGTAGTTAGTTGGATGGATAAGTTTCCAGAAAACTTTGTAATAATAAAAAAGTATTATATCACTCGTTCGTTGTAACAGAATGATTACAACCCTTTCTGCTCTGAAAATGATGTGAAAATTTGTCTAAGTTGGACAGAGAAGCAGTACCAGTGAGATAAGCGAACATTTAATTGTGTGAGTCTTTTGTGCTGCAGAACAGCCCAGCCAGGGAAGAACACAGAGGTCTAAGTGCTTGACCACAGGAGGACAGTGACTTTTATCAGGGCTCTTCCAAATGCTCTGAGCAGAGTGGCAGAACCCCAGCTGCAATGCTGGGGCCTTCTTCCCACTCCTTGACAAGCTATGCCAGATGCATCCAGGCGGTGGATCGGAGGAATCCAATAGCCAGAGGCATCTGGCACGTGGAGACATGAAATTGGAGCAAGGGTGCAGAGCTACGGATAGGCAAGAGGCACACTGAAGGAGGACAGAGAGCAGAAGTCAACTAGATTTTCTTTCTTAATGCACAAGGTATTTGTGTAGCCAAGACCAGTCCTTCCCCATCACCCAGATAGGTTTTAAGGGTACCTCCTCAGAAAACCACCATTTGATTTGAGAGGGCTGGGAAAGGTCTCCTCAAAGACAGGCAGCATAGGAGAAGATGATAAGGGCCAGGCCAGCCAGCACATGAGCAACTCTGAAGAGCAGAGCAAGTCTTGACCCAGTCTTACCCACTTTCCTATGCCTCCCAGTTCCCAAAACCCCCACTGAGATAGCAGCATAGACCAGTCAGGCCACCAGCAACCCACCTTTGCTGTAAGAGCAAGGACGAGTAACTGCCACACTGTCTCCGGCAACAGAACAAACCAGGAGGAGATGACCTTCCTTCTGTAGCCATGTGAGATCAGTGTCCTTCTCCTTGCCTTTGATCAACCTTTCCACAGCACCACATTGGTTGTATCCAGTCTTTCCCTTCAGCAGCTAAATGGACACAAGAAGGTCCTGTCCACTGGGCTGGAAGGCACCTGCAACTGCGAGGCACATCGGCTACATAACAAGTCCAACCTCCCAGAAACATGGTGCAGGAGAAACAAAGGCACCTTGTCCCACAGCGTTGTGATGAATCGCACCATTATATCCCGCGGCACACGCCCTATGAGCACCGGGAGGGATTTTGTGACTATTTGCCACGATGCAAGTAGGAAATGAGCAGCATTCCTGTTTTACGGAGGCAGAGATGGTAGGATTTTGCTGAACTCACAGCCTCCCCAAACTTTCTTGTGTCTTAAACATGGAAGCATCCTTTCCTAACCCTACAAAATACCCAAGCAATAAAGTTTGGAGACAAACACTGTCATGCACTGAACACCACCCCATTTCCAAAGCTCTAGCCCCCCTCCATCTTCATCACAGCTCAGAGCCAAGTCTTTTGCAACAGGACCACGATCTCCCACAAGACCACTTCTACAGCAGTTTAGTAACATCTCGCGGCAGACAAACACCACCTGAGCAAAAAAAGTCCCTCTTACCATGGGTTGAGCTGTCAGCCAGGATATGTAGCCATGTGAATGGAAAGAGCTGGTGATGAAAGCTGCCTGCTCTAACTTTTCAGCTGCTTTATTTATTCACTTGAAGGGGAGGGGGAAAAAAAAAAAAAAGGGAAAAAAAAAATCGAGGAAGTAATGCTCCCCTCCCAAGGTGCACTGCAAAACATTCTTGGTAGACATGGAAACCCCTGGCAGGCTGCCATTGCTTGGCTGGTCTCCACATTAACGTTTCAGCAAGCAACTCAATACTTGAATGGCTTTTAGAGAATTTAAAGGGAAACGGCAGCCATGGATGGGCGACGCGATTGCCACTCCCTCTAGGCAAGCGTTAGGGGTGTTCCTGAGTTTGCCGTCAGCTCCGTGGGGAAGCTTGTCATGCTTCTGTGGTGCACAGGGCAGGCAAGTTATGACTGAGCTGGCTGAAAACAAATGCAGCCTCCGCGCTTCTACTAAGGAGATTTCCTAGCCACAGTCTGCAGGGACCAAGGGCAACATTCAGATCCCTAAAAGGCAGCTGCGAAGAGGAAGGAAAAACCATGTAATGATGCTCTGGGGATTAAACTGAAGCTAAAGGCATTTAAGAAGGACCGTTCCTCCCTTCTCCTGGCTTTTCCCCTCTCCTGGCTCTCAGGTCTCCTCCCTTGCCCTGAGGCTTCCTCCTCTTTGCTCATGGTTGGGCTGAAGAGCGATGGGGAACTGGGAGCCTGGTCTCCTTGGAAATCTCCAAATACCCGGGAAAGCAAGGAAGCACATGGCCTTCGGACCTCAATGTTCTGGGGAAAGAGTGAGGAGAGTAGAGAAATCCTGAAACTAATTGCTGGAGGGCATGGGGGCTCTGGGGGTG
This sequence comes from Numenius arquata, assembly GCF_964106895.1. Lineage (NCBI taxonomy): Eukaryota > Metazoa > Chordata > Aves > Charadriiformes > Scolopacidae > Numenius > Numenius arquata. The sequence goes on from NC_133587.1 coordinate 43,354,267, forward strand.
GTTGGACAGACATGATCCCACACTTGGGCAGGAAAGGGGACGCTCCACCTTCCCCTAAATGCCTACTTCCTACTCATTCAGGAACATGCATTCTACATGGTGAAGAGGCATTTCCCTCTCTAAATGCTGTAGCCCTGCACAGTGCCCATCACCACGGCTTCAAGGTGTTTTGAAGCCCATGAAGGAAAGGAATCAATGTGCACCCAGAAAAATGAGCAGTGTAACAGAGCCATGACGTGCACAAAAATTACCCACTGGTCTAGTCTCAGATTTCCATCATCAGTGTTTTGTGACACGTAAGTGAACACGAGCACACGTGGGACACGCAGCTTCTCTCTCTGTGAACCTTCTCACAAAAGACGTTTGCATTAGAAGTCTCTATTTGTCAGATATCAATAAAAACCAGGAGACTCCCTTTCCTGCTCTCTTCTTCTGTGCTTGGTGCATTTACAAGGATACCAGACCTCGAGTCCCCCCATGGCTCTTCATCCATTTGCCCATCCTTCCAAATGCAAGCAGAGAGCAAAGAAGCCCCAGGATGGGGGAGATGATGAAGCAGGCGAGAACCACATCCCTTTGCAGTTGTTTGACCCCTGGGGCGCTGAGCAAACTCTCTCACAGTTCAAGATGTTCTCCCAAATGTTCTCCCAAACTGCACTGCCGTGCTTTTGCGTAGCAACGCCAGTGCTGCAGTGATTGGCGAGGTGACATGTTTAGCAAGAGCCGCATTTCATTTATTTCCCAAGAGGATGCAAAAGGCCCGAGCTATAAATAGGAAGCTGACAAGTTCAACAGCGCCTGTGGTTTCGCTAAGGGATTGGTGGTCATCCGCTAATCGGTGAGTACATAACAGCATGTGCAATGTGGGCTGTGAGCAACCTTATCCGGTGAGAGGTCACTGCTGGTAGGGCTGTATATGGCAAAAAACAACTATTTCCCTTCTCTCTACAAAGTCCACTTCCTCACTGTTGCTAAATTCAAAAGATTTGCAACACTTGTTTTTTTCATCTTTACAAAATATCCAGCTTGAGAAGTCAGGTCATCAAATTAAAAGTAGACGCTTGCGTATAAAGAGTTTGTTTGTCCCCTCCTTGTCGTGAAAGAAAATTTAAAAGGAAGAAAAAAACCCACACACAACTCTGAAAACTCAAAGGAATAACATAAAATCTTATAATATAAAATGCCAGCAGGAGATTGTGCACTGACCTACTCCAGGTATTTTGAAATTATCCCCAGGAAAGAAGCTGAAATGAAGTTACAAAGTGCTGAAAGGTGCTGGAGTCTGCAGAAATCTACTTTTTTTTTTTTTTTTTTTTCTCCCTGAAACCTGAAGGAGGCATTCCACTTCAGTGACCCATATATAGAATTAGAAATCTGGAGGTTGGGAAAAAAAAAAAAAAAAAGATCAGGTTCGTTTGTGCTATTTTTGCATAGCTTTTGGCACAAATATTTTCCAGCAGTGGTTTGATGCCATGGCAGGCTGGTTCATGAGCACACAGAGAGGAGATAGATCCCCATCAGCTGCAGGAAAGTCACAGTCTCACTTACTCAGTGCATTAAAAACCAAAATAAAACAACAAAAAACTACACCTCTTGAGAACCCGTGAATAAAAGGATGGGAACAATGTTGAAGTCCAGCCCATGGGCAAGGCACTAATAATAAATTGCGCTCTGGAAATAACAACCCAGAGGCTTTGCGAGCTCGTACTGTTTGACCCAGGGCACAGCAGGTGCATTTCCTCAAGTTCTTCTTAAGCAGACTCGCTCTTCGACAACATTTTCTGAAAGGAAACAGTCCCATAAGCAGCAGGACTGGCAGCCCAGTTCGCTGTGGATTTATGTCCCGTATCTAGCAAGACGCGGGCACAAACCAAAGCTCCCCGTGGCTTGGCTGGTTGTAGCATCTCTGCCCAGTGTGTCCAGCAAGAATCACCCACATGTTGTCCTTCTTCCTTCCACGGGGTCTACAACTGATTTAACTTTCTACCCAGTGGCACAATTTTTTCAATGGAAATTTAGAGAAATTCAGTACCTCACAGACTTTTATCCCTTGGCCTATTTCAGCTGAATTAAACCAGCAAAGTTTTAGAATTCCAGAGGGAAGGAGGGAAGAGAACGGCAAGCAAAGTATCGTGTCCAAAAGCCCCATTTCCTTAAGAAATCAAGCTGAAAAACATTAAAACCAGCTCAGAGAATCACTGCTTAGGATCTCAGAGCCCGGGACTGCATTCGCATCAGGGAAAGGAGGACCAAGCTGCACAGCTTCTGAGGCAGATGCATAATTCCCTGTCTCGATGCTGCCACCATCTGTTGTCTGCTGATGAGACCTCCTAACACAGCATCCTGCGTTCCCTTTCTGCTGCACCCAATTCTTACAGCAATTTTTTGTTTCTGAGTGGGTAGTTTCCCATCATCTCACGCAGCGAATAGCCCCCATCTAAGCCTGCAGCGAGCACAAACGCAGTGGCAAAGCGAATAGCTGCTTTTCCTCCACAGCAATGCACACGTTGGCCTCATTCCACCCTCCTCTAATCCTCACAATCTAATCAGTAATGCAAACCTTAAAGCTGGCCCGCCTATTGCAGCTTGTAAAATATTCATTTGCTATGGGGATATTTTTTTCTGAAACTGTGCTTAGTTCTCGGAAAGTGCTAGAACACAGTAGCAGAAGTGACCAGATCCTCTTGGAACTCAGTATTTGTTTTCTTGCTTAAAATCTTGGCCTTCTCCCAGTAAAAAATACTAGAATAAATTACTTTGAGTGCAGGAGAATATAGCAAACCTGGTTCAACCAGTCACTCTCCTTCTGACCCTGTTTTTCACTCTGTGGCCAAAGGTTTTCATAGAATTCCAGAATGGTTTGTCTTGGAAGGGACCTTAAAAATCATCCAGTTCCAACCCCCTGCCATGGGCAGGGACACCTCCCACCAGACCAGGTTGCTCAAAACCCCGTCCAACCCGGCCCTGAACCCTTCCATGGATGGGGCATCCACAGCTTCTCCGGGCTGTTTGCTCTTTGGTAGAAGGACAGCCCAGATTAGAGTCCCACGCTCCCTCAACCCCCTCAAGCTGTGCATTCCCTATCCATTGGATTCCAATAATTTCCTTGAGCCCCTCAAGCAGAGCTGAGCTGGAGACGGTGGCCCTGCAGCTTTAGCTTCTACAGCCTCCTATGCACGTGCTCTTCCCAGTTTTCTTCAACTCCCTTCAGAGACAAGTCCAGGTGTAGTTGCAGACTGTAACAACACATCCACAAGATCCTTCAGGGATGAAAAATGCTTTTAACATCCCCAGATGTCAAATAATCATCTCTAGTAACACCAGAGTCTGCTAGCATAGGGCAGCTCTGATGCTGATGATGCATCATCTTGGCTTACAGCCTTTTTTCATTAAGGGGAAGAGAATTCTCTCAACAGGCCAGGAGAAAAACAAGAACAAGGGAGCTGGAATCAGTCAGACAGCTGTTAAAAAAAAAAACCAAACAAACCAAAAAAAAGCTAAAGACAGGGTCTTAATGAGTGAATCTCCTTCCTCTGGGGGAGCGGCGAGAGCTCTGAGCACTACTGTTCTCCCTGCGTCCCCCCCTTCACAAAGCCTGGGCTTGAGGAGCAGCAGAGCACTCTGTAAGCGACACCAGTCTAATTAATTAATGACTCGCCGGCGTCAGCTCTGTGGCTGCTGGGTTCGAAAGGAAGGCAGTAAAGAAGGGCCAGGACAGCACGCGACTGCTTCTGGTAAATGCTGACTGCTGCCGAGAGCTGGCTGGGTTATTCATAACCTCCCCTGCTTTGGGTTATTCATAACCTCCCCTGCTTTGGGCTACGGCGCAGAAGTCAGAGATACTGAGAAAAGAAGATGGCGTGGGATCCACCCTTGCAGCATCCTCTCTCCTGGGCGAGGTCTTCCTCCCTCTTCTTGTCCTGCTCAAGAGCTGCCATGGCACAGTTAATTGAGGTAAGGAGCAACTTGCTTTACACGCTGAGGGGTCGGGGGTGTCCAGAAATCATGTTTTTTTCCCTCATATGTTACTCAAGGAGGCCAGGGAGGGCAGAGAGCAGGGGATTTAAGGTGGCTCCAAGGAGTTAGAGGCTTCTTTGGGAGATGCTTGTTGCTTTCTGCAGGCCTAGCACTAGAAGGAATGTGCTTTTACAACACCAATAGTTACTGCTAAGAACAATCACCACTCAAGAGCTTCTTTAAGCCCCAAGGAAGGCTTGGTACAGTGCAAAGGACCAAAGTCACAGCACAGCCTTTTCTAGCCCAATATTGTGTGCCCAACAAGTGCCCCACATCAGAGGCACAAGGAAAGAGGAGAAGGACCAGGTATGACCCAGTTGGATCCTGTCTCTGGATGTACCTGCCCAACGTAAATGTGTGGGCTGTGTTTTTCTTCTTCCTTTGCTTATTTCCTCTATTTCAGCCAAAACTTAACTTTTGAGGTGATGTTCCTCACCCACAGCTCAGTTTCAGAGCTTTCCCCTGAGGATGACTATGTGCTCCCATGGCCCCAGCTCCCTTCAGCAAATTTGGGATGAACCGAGAGGGAAGAACAGCTTCACAACCCAAGACTATGCCCTGGTAGCAGTTATAACTTATTGCCAGCAGTTTCAGAAGCGAGAATCCTATCTGGAATGGCAGAAATTCAGCTGCCAAAAATTTGTCATCCCAGCCATTTTCAACCTCTTCATCACTTTTCCTAAGATCTGAGCCACATTAGAGGCAGCTGCTGCATTGGTCTAGGGTCAAAGCCCCAGAGCTACAGTGCCAATGTATTCTTGCAGCAGAGCTTGCTTTGGTCAAATTCCTGGTTTTAGCTTGAAAAAATATATCTGTGTATCATGCCTGTGTTAAGGGTTCTGATGGACTAGCATAAGAAAAGACTTTTTTCCCAACATTTTAAAAACTTTGCCTCCCTGGCTGCCCTGCCTCTTACCTGGCCTCGCATCAAGCCAGGACTGGTCTCCACAGCCTTTGCCCCACAGACTTTAGCAGTTCATCACCAACATGTCAGAGCCAATGATAACCATGCTGAGATCATGTGGAGCCCATGGTCCATCTTCTGCCCCGACCCTCTGGTTGTCTCATTTAAAATTTACTTAATTCAGGATTTTTCAAATGGGTCTACCAACAGATTCTATCTGACCGCAACATAACATCCCCAGCAAGGCAAAAAGGAACCTTAAACTCCTTTACACACTAATACATGCTCTGCTGAAGACATTTTTCATATTTTTTTCCAAGCTGCTCAGCCCACAGCAGCTCTCAAGGTGACAAGCGAGGCAGAACTTTCTCTTACAGAGCACATTTCACAAAGCACGCTTCGCCGGAGCCAGGGCGACGTGCAGACACAGCATCCACCCCACCAGAAAGACGTTCCCTTTCATTATGTTTCAGACTCATGCTTTACAGGAATCATCCTCATGCCAAAGCAAAATGAAGATAAATGGCAAAACTATGAAAATTGTTATAAAACAGGGGTAATTTTATGGTCTGCTTTCCTTATACCAGACTTTCTCGAAAACTTGTCTACTTCTTATAGCACATCAGAAGGAGCATCTCTCATCTGGAAACACAAGTTGTGTGGCAGGTTAACTACCAGTTATCCAAAAATGAGATTAGAAGAACAGTCAGTTTCTGTATTTCTAAAAGCAGATGAATTACAGGCAGCTCCAAAGCTCTGCAAGGACTTTTTACTTCAAATAATTATATGATGCAGTTATCTTGAGTAATTCAATTTATGTTAGGCCAGCCCACCTCAGCAAATAGAAAGAAGGTCAAAGGGGCTGGAAATCTGAGCATTTCAGTGAGCTCAAAAAAACCACCCCACCAAAACCAGAAAAAACACAACCCCACACAGCAAGGAGAAGTAAAGAAGCAAGATGATGTTCTTGTTTAATGGTGTTTAAGTGTTTTCAAATACTCAGATTCATGTACACTTTCCACTTGGTAGCAAAGAGGCACTAAAAGCCTCTGAATATTGAATCTATTTGCATTGACAAAAAGCTTTCCTCTTTCATAGGCCTCTTGGAAGATTCTCAGTCCGTCAAACTGAAAACTAACTGTCTGAGGATTAGCAAACTACTCTGGTACTGGGTAAATCTGGATGAGGTGATAAGACAGTTCATACTACTGCTGTTGCTTTTGCCCATCAGACCTTCAACATGCCCAAGGGATGCTTTGGAACCAGAATTAGGACAAGTTTGGGATGGAGGAACATCAACATTTCCAGTGCATCTAGATCAGAAATTTCCTCTTATAAACGCCAACATAAACCCCATCACTTCTTTGATTCAGCTCTCTTTTGGGCCAGGGCTGAAAATTAAAACCATAATGTTTTATGACTTTTTTGGAATCAGCTTAAGAAATTGTCTACTCCGCAGCATAACAGAAAAGCCATTAGGACTTCACTTTGGGAAAGTACAGGGAAATCTCTATGCTTATTTGAGCCACTTTATTGATAGTAAGGACTGATAAACCATCTGGAACAGACCATATTTTTCCAGTCATCCCCATATGGTTCATTATTGAACTCCTTATTGACATAATTATCTTCTCATTCCTACCCCAAGGCTTTTCCCAGCCCTCATTTGATTTACCTGGGTTTTCTCCTTGGCTATAAACTTTTCTGCCTGCGCACAGGTACCTATAAGAGGGAATCAGGCTGGATAAAGACAAGTATGAAAAATATATAGTCTGAAAACTGGGCCTTTGCAATCCCCACTGTTTTATAGGAGAGGTCCATCTTCTTTGGCAGAGTTTAGGCCCATCAGCCTCATAGGTTATTACAGTGTGCGCTGGCCCCAGATATATTGCATTCCTCATGGAGAAAACAATCAGGGTGACCTGATCAGGACAATGTGCATGAGGTCAGCTCTTAAAAGAATTAGACCAGGTGTGAAGTTTGGGATGGGAAGGAATCGGGTGTTTGGGAGGTAGCGTGTGGGTTAGTCAATGATCCCCTTATTGAGTCAATTCTGCATCTGGCAGATCTTTATTAAACTCTTGGGATTGGAGTTTGGAGCTTCCTATTCAGGAAATTAAGCTCTGTCCTTGGAAGGCACATGAAAGAAACTCTTCAGAAGCTTTTTTACTAGTTAGGAGTAGCTCCAGTGGAGCAAAGGCAGGTCCTGATGGAGTAGGGCAAGAAGATCCCTGCAAGATAAATTGAAGGCCATTTTAAAAAAAAAAAGGAGGGGGTTAATTAAAAGCTCTCAGATGTTTTCCAGGACCTTTCACTTTCAAATTGCTGTACAGACAAATGATATATTTTCTACACAAGGTGTTAAGTGGAGTTCAGTTTATACTACACTTTTAGCTCTGTATAGTTGGACACCAGGGACAGTAACCCTCATTTGTAGCCTCCAAGTGAATGTGATGGATGTGATGCTCTATGCAATAATCTAAAAATACTCATGTGTGATTGTAGTTTAAATGAAGGCAGGTAAAATTACTGAGTAGTTCTAATGGACTCCTGAGGGTGATTTCCCATGTGGATGCATAGATTTGTTTTTCTTATTGCCAGCTATTGAGTTAATCAAGAAAATATTAGTTCAGGAAGACATACAAAGGAACACACACAACTCGAAATAAGTGTTCACTTTGAGAATGGCATCTTTAAGGAAGATATCAGTATTTTGGGTCAGCTGGATTCAAAATATTATATAAAATTATAAAAGGTATATTCTGGAAAATTCCTTGTCATTGTCTGAGGAGAAAGGCTCAAGAGAGAGGGACAGAGACAGGCTACAAAGTCACTGAAGCCTCCCAGACCCAAACTCACATAAACATTAAGGAAAAGCTTAGACATGCTACCAGAGCATTTTCATTACTTGCAGAGAGATTGCATCTATAAATAAATCTATTTTCTCTGCTAATAAACAACTATCCTGAATGCTACAGCTATGCTAAAGAGGCTGTTGTGTGACTGCTGCCATTCTCAGAGGAAAAGAGGCATCAGGGTTCAGTTTGAAACTGCTGTTCAGAGGACCATGAACTGGTCCAGGCAGGGAAAAAATGAGGTTCCCATAAGGAACTGGGGAGGTTGGAGGTCTGAGAGCACACTGGGGGTCCTTTGGCCAGCCCAGGAGCAACCCTGACACAAACAAGCCTCACAACCAGGGCAAGAGTTATATCTACATCGTGATGTAATGTTAATTACTAGATTTAGGAGTTATCACACTTAAATTCAGTCACTATGATCAGCCTTTTTTTTTTCCTAAATACTAAGCCAATTAAATTGGCCCTTGACCTGTGAAGCCACAGATCAATTATCATTACTGTGTTTTCAGTGCTTCATCTGGACCGTGCCAGGTTTTCCCCACCACTGCAGAGGATTTTCATGGCCTCACTAAATAAGTTTTGCCTACATGGGGGTCCGTTGTCACATTGTCCATCTCCTTCTTGTTACTTGGAAGAAGGGGAAGGGAAAGAGTGTGCACGTATATTTATTTAAAGCTCAGTCCTCCCAAACCGTCTGTGGTCTTTAGATATGTGTAATCAAATGCAATTAGGAATAAACATTGTTAGTTTTTCAAGGCCCAGCCATGCTGCAGGCAAAGCAACACCAGTCAAGCCTAATTAGAAGGAGCATTAAAAAAAAAAAAAAAAAAAAAGACAATGAGGACCTTGAAAAGCCATGCCTTTTACAATTTTTCTTCTCTGTTGCTTAATGGAGCGAATAAAACTCCTGTCTCAACAACTATCTCCTTTTCCACTGGGGATAATACCTCTGCTTCCCCCACCAGCACCACTGACAGTTTCTGCCTGCCTGAGATGAATCAGAAGCAAAGCCAGCATGATTTTTTTTTATATATATATTATTATTATTTTTTTTTAGTTAGAAGAACCAGTGTCAAACTGTTCTGACCTAAAAACTCAAATTGCCTGGAAATGATTTAATGTTTGGGGGTTTAGTAGATGTTTTACAGCCCTGAATGTCCAATGTCAGTTCAGATCCATCTCCTTATAGAGTAGATTTTCCTTCTCCCAGTCCTTGCTGGGCACTTGGAGAAGCTGCAAAGGTGATGGATGCCTGCACACAGTGCAACTCTGAGACCCATTGGGATGGGGGAGCCACGCCTGGCCTCCACCACACCTGGGGACATGCCTTTTTTACTTTATGTTATTTTGTATTCTTTGAGGACATGATATTTATAATTATTGCTGAATGATTATTAATGGTAAAGTAAAACAACATGCTGAAGATCATCAGGTTCTGATGCGTGAGATACTCTGTGGCTGGTCATGAGACAGGGAGCCAGGTTACATGACCCACAAAATGGCTTGCTCTCCACAGCTGTAGACTGGGAGTATACCCATGAGCATGTCTTTTCAGAGCCAACCCTCATGAGAAAACACACTTCTTGGATGTAGAGTAATGCTACAGCCTCTTTCTTGTCTTGGGACTCTTCGTAGCAGACCACCACTCATGCCAAGTGTCCCACCATACTCAAGAAAACTTGGAGCATTGTGTTGCTGTGTGCAACACAGGCCTGCAAGTGCCACAGCGAGGCAGATGGGAGGAAGGACCTTTGGGAATGCTCAGGGCTCAGCTGAGCAGGCAGTACGTGCATGACGACCTCCAGAGCTGCAGCAGGTCCTCTGGGTACTTGCTCATGAGAAAGTCTAGAGCAATATCTACAGTCAGCCTTAAACCTCCAGCCATCAACAGAGCTAAACCTTCACCTCTGCTCCCATCTGGTGTAACTTGGCAGGACTAACACCAACCATGTCCCTATTTGTCTCCTCTCCTTTCTTCGTGCGCTTACCCAGGGACACAGAGTCCCCGCAGAAGCCCCACAGTTTCCTTCTCTCACCAGTTTTCCTCTTTATATCTGGCTCCCTTTCCCAGTTGCCCATCAGAGATAAGTCTGGAAGAAAAGACTCATCCTTCGGAGAGCTGAGCTTCACAAAATGCCAAAATTACACCAACTACTGCAAATGAAGTGTCTCCTATGAATCAGATTGAGGCTGCCCTAGAGGTTAACTCCAGGATCAGTAGTAAGGAAGAAAAGCTGATTCCAACGCAGGAAGTAAACTTAGAACTCTGGGATCAGCACTTCTAATTAGACAAAAATTTCTGAACCTAAAATGGTGCCCTGATCCCTCCCCAGGGTTTCTGTCTACCCCAGCTTCTTCAATTTCTTTTCTTCATCACTGGATGCTTTGTAAGGAGTAGAAAAGGGAGATCTTTCAGTGTCGAGTGTCACAGATTCCTACCTCTTTGATTGTCCCAGAGGCCTCCACAAGCCCACACCACTCTGACCAGACTTTCTTTCTCCCTCAGTTCACCTGTAGTTCTGGGGTTTAACCACCGCGTGCCCCATGGCCAGTCCCTGCACTGTGGGAGAACGGTGGCTGTCACAAATTGCAATGAGCAGTGGCCAAGGCAGCTTAAAGGAGACAAGCTCAGACAACAATCCTATTCACCACAGATGGATTCTGAATAGGGTGCCCCGGGAGACAAAGCGCTCCAGACACAGCGGGAAGCATCCTTCATTAGGAAGAGACTAAAATATGGTTTGTATTGCAGAAATAGGCAAGTAATTGGAGAGCAGCCCCAGCTCCAATTGACTCTGTGGTATCCATTACCACTGTGTTTTAACAGCACTTTCATGGGCTAAGGAGGGAAGGGCACAGCAGGGAATCGGATGTGCCTGCTTAGGAGATATTTCTTTTAGAACTGAAGTGTTTTAGCTTCTATCAAAAGGCTATTGCCAATGCAGATCAGGTCCTACATTCAGATATAAGGCAACGAAGGTGTTTTGCTAACAACCCTCCTGAAAGGTCACTAGCAGGTTTTAACTCTCTGCTTTCCTGCACCACAACACATCACAACATAAGCTCATTAGCAGCAAGAGGTTGTTAACCTCTGATTTTCTAAGCCGTAAGGCAAGAGAATAAATGCTGCTTGTTGTGTGACCCTACCATATCATCGCTGCACTGGGACCACATGAGTTGGTCTAACAACCTGTTTGTTCTCTTAACACACCTGTGAAACATGTTCAACCCCATTTCAGAGAGGGGGAACTGAGGCACACAAGAACTAAGGACTGAGTCTGCAATGAAATTTAGGTTCCTTATTTATTCAACTTTTAGCTACTATGGGCACCATCAGGTCCTTGTCCCATTTCCATCTAAATGGTCACTCCAGATAAGTTTCTTCTGCCAAAGGCAGGTATCTGTAAGGCTATTTGACCCAGATGCTCCCATGATGTTGAAGATCTACTCAATAGCCAGTGGAGCTTTAGATACAAGCTCTTTAGTGAAATCTCTATTCCTCAAAGACTTTAAAACTGGGGGGCCAGTAAACTGGGGTCCACCATCTCCTGTGCTACTGGCATCTTCTGACTGTTTTAGGGACCCTTGAAAATCTTAAACCACGTTTCTCTCTCTTTCTTTTTTTTCTCCCTCTTTCCCAGGCCACCACAGAACCCCCAAAAAAGAAACCGGACCCTGTCACTTCGGAGACGGTGGTGATCTGGGGGCTGCGCCTCTGGCAGGTGATTGGTATCTTTGCCATCTTTGTCCTGGCAGTCAGTAAGTGGTAATTCTCTGCCTTGCACCAACCACAGCACCACCCCAAGTAGGACTTGTTCCAGGAGGACTACAGACCAGATGGTCATGGAGGTCACAGGCTGAGGCTCTTTGGTCTCTGGCATCTCAGGGCAACACACTGAGTGGTTTTTGAGACAGAGAGAGGCAGGTGGGGTCTTTGAAGGAACAACAGATGGGCCACCATGACTTGCAACATACTTATCAACAGGTCCTAGCTGGTGGCACCCCAGCGCATAAGAGAGACTATAGGGCTGTGCATCAGCTGGGACCGTTTTCAGCTGCAGTACCACATTCAGGCCCAAATGCATGTTATAGCCATGGTCCTGCCCTGTCACACAACCATACAAACCATATGTGACCTCTTGTGGTGCTGTCCCACATGCTGAGATAAGAAGCCTCAAGAGGTCTGCAGTGACAGCCAGTTCTGTCGTTAATCTCCCTAACTCTACTCCGGGTGCCAAGATTTTCAGTGTGATTTCAGCAGGTCTTTCAGGACTTAAAAAACTTTTTTTGGACCCAGGCACTAGGAAGACACTGGCTCACCCCTGGTGACTGTAGTGACATGGGGTCAGACACTCTCCCAGCACACTTTGAGGATCTCTCCAAGTATGGCCAATTCCCCACCTGAGTGCCTCCATCCAGCTTCATCCCCTTGCAGCTGAGTCTCTGAGAAGAACGTAAACCAAGCTTCACTGTGCATTGCAAACTATGATCACGAGCTTCCTTACGAGAGTATCACTTAGGACACCATCATAACCCCATCAAAATTCAAAGGGAGGATCTTCTGCTCTCTCCTTGAGTCAACTATAACTTCAAACAAAAAAACATATCAGTTTGATACAAGCCAAGTGTGATAAATCCATTTCTTCCCCACCTTCTTGTTACTCTCTAGACTTTTGCAAAGACTAGACTTCCAACAAACAAAGTTACACTGACTCATCTACAATTCCCTTGGACCTCCTCTTTTTCTTGTTAGGGACAGGTGAGCAAAGGAACAGAGCCTGTCCCCAGTCCCTGAAAGTAAATTCCATCAACTCACAGAACACCTCAAATCCGTACTTAAACCAGGAAGGGCATCATCCAGCCCTATGGACTGAGATACATCTACAACTTGTAGACATTTTTTTAACCATTCTCTTATTCTGGCTTGTGTCCCTAATTGCTCATTAAAATTGCTAATTTCATAAGTGGAGCAATGAAGCATTTTAAAATGACTGAAGAAAGGTCTTGAGTGCCTTAGCTTTCTGCATCACTTCTGCTCTCACTCCTCATGAGTGATGAGCACTCTCCAAAACGGAGTGGCCACACGCAAGCTCCCGGTGGGGAACACCCCTAGGCAATGCCAGCCCTGACCTAAAAGCAGCCTGTTTAGGAGAATATGGGTTTACTGGGCCAGCTCTAAAACACAGTACTGTAAACAAATGATTTCTAGTGCTCCCTGTTATTTTTTAATTTGCTGCTAGAACCTGCATCTAACTGTAGCCCTGATCTAATTAAAGAGCATGGCCATCTGTCTGTTGTTGTCTCTGCTAGTATTGGGTGAATCAAGTCACTTCTTGTTGCCACAGCCACCTCTTTGCTGCTGTAGGTAACCTGTATCAGTCCTTCCCTGATAGCCTTCCTGTTACGTCCCCATACTCTGTTTAAACCAGACATTCACATTTTCAAAGTAAGTACAAGCATTTTTCCTCTGTTTTCTTTTCCCCTCATTGCTCTTCCTGGGCAAATACCACACCCTACACCCAAAGTCTGAACGATAACTGCTCCTACAACTTCTCTGATCTCAATCAACGAAGCTTATGCTAATTCCTCACATGCCACAACACCCTTTGCAAACAATCACAAGAAACTCCACAGAGCAAAATTAACTCTGGTCACTCCATACACCATGTAAAATAAGCCTCAAAATTAACAGCAGGAGCTTTAGAATGCAGGTAGACCAGTAAAGGGGTTTATTTAGCTGTTTTTTCTTGGTTCAGAGGGATCAAATCATAAAGAAATTTTTGTCCTGATTGTTTTGTTGTTCGTTAAAAATTGGCTCTGGCATTACCAGGTTATTTAGGGTTAGAGGCATGGAAAGCCTCCCAAGCTGGCAAATCAACACATCAGACCATGCACCACTTGCAGAAAAGAATCAAAAAACCCCTTAGTTTACCTAAAAGCATCAGTAGCAAGAACCTAACACCCACGAAAGTTTACTCATCTACAACATATTGTAGAAAACAACATACAAAGTTACTGCCTAGGTATTGAAAGTGCTGAAGGTGGTGAATGATGAGGACCTAAAATACCTTTAAGGATCTGTGTTTAGACAAGGAAAAAAATGAATAGGTTATGTGCAATTCAATAATGCAACATGTTCTTTAAGGTCTGACTTCTTAGTAACACACACAGGTAATTCATCAAAAATCAGGCTATTATGTCTGCCTGCTACAGATATATATTAGTGGAGGGGTAGGAAAGTATTTGTTAGGAGATCACAGGGTTTTGGCTTGCTGAGTCTTAGAGTGATAAATAGATTCAGTAAATCACAACACGGAAGGGAGTCAGTTTAGGACACTGCTGCTCTGTTTTTCAATGAACAGAAGGGATTTGAAAGCAACTGCACCAGCTCAGTCAGTTTTTTACAAAAAAAAACCCCAAGTATTTGGTGAAGGCAGCAACTATTAACCAAGTTTGTGGCTCAAGTCAATACAGGATAGGTTCAACCTTAAGGACGTTAGAACAATGGAATCATGCAATCGGTTCTCACCCATTTCTTGCGTCTTGCTCCAGAAGCATCTTCCTCCTCCTTTGCTTTGCGATCCCCAAAGCATTGGTGGTTCCCCAGCTTTACCAGCTTTGTTTCAACTCTCAGGACCAGACACAGGTTTTTCTGTGAGCGAGGTCTTGGAGGCTTCCTTGGTATCAGTCCCAAAAAACTAGGCAATATTCTCCTTTTCTAATGGGACAAGAACTGGAGAAAAGCTTTAGAATGGCTTCCTTTTCCTGGTTCCAGGAGCACCTTCCCAGTCAGAACAAGAGGGTAGCACAACCCTCTAACAGCACTAACCCCCTGCACTAGGAGACAGAAAAGCATCCTTTCCAGAGCTTCTGAGGGCCTACACAAGATCCCAATGGTTTACCATATCACCTTCTTATCAAGGGTGTGTCTACTTTGTCATGTGAATCCAGGTGAGGACTAAATGAGGTTGAGGAGAGGAACTGAGATGCTTTTAGAGTTAATGCCTCTAGCTCCTTCCGTGTGGGTGATTGTGGAGCACTTGAACTGGGTGCCTTTCAGTTGAAATGAAAATAGAAGATGGTGGCTCCGGTATGGCCCCAAATATGCGTGATAATTTCTAAGGGCAGCCACAGGATCAAACTAGAGAGTGTGGATGGCAGATCCTCCATGCTCTTCCACCCCACAAACCTGCTCCTCCTGTGAGTGACAGGACTTGCAAACATAGCTATGATTTAGGCGTGGCTTCCAACTCTTGTGTTTAGCAACGTCCACAAGATGGCATCATCGCATAACAAAAAGCACAAAAAGCCAAATCCAAAACTCTCTTACATTTCCATATTTAATTTAAGAAAAAAAAAATTAAAAAGAAAAACCAAACCACATAAAGGCACCGTACATATCAACGCACATGCCTGAAATGGGCAAAAAGGCCATGTCTGGAGCTTTTAACTCATAAAAAGGTTTTTGGATGAGTGACAAACCAAATGAGGTTCTTCCTAGATCTACCCGGCAGAGATGAGAAGAGATGAAATGTTTGCACAACTGTTAGCAGAAGGCTTTTCTGTGTCTGACAGCCAACTTTCTCAGATGCCATATGAAAGCATCCCAGACCCATCAGACCCATGTCAGACCCATCCAACTCTATCGGTTTTCTGTGTTTCTGCTCTGGGATAGGATACGTCACGAGAGAAACAAAACTTTGGGAGTAATCCAGCCCACATTAGAAAATGTAACTTGGTAGCACACCCAGAGCATCATTCAGGTGATGCTGGAGCCATAAATCTCATGGATGTGTGTATTACTACATAATTCTTATCTATCTACTAAAATAATCAGGAATATCAGATCTTTTTGCTATACCTGGAGAAGGCACACAAGAGCTCATTTTTAAAGCAAACACAACCTCTACAGGGAAAAATCTATAAAGAAAGGGAGGAAAAAGAAAGTTTCTCGGGTACCACACGCAGCAGGTCAACTCGCTGTCACTCCTCTGCCCCCAAGATTTTAGGTCAGTCATTTTGTCCTCGGTTAAAGGAAACCTTCCCTTTTGGGTATTTGAATCAGGCAGAACAAGGCAGGCTGGTGAGCGTCCTGAGAGTGTGCCTTGAAATCCTTATCAGGGCTGTCTCTCAGCACCCGGGATAATTCAGCTGCTCTGGATTGCTCCTCTGAGAGCTGGCTGATAAGAAGAGACCCCTTGCAGGCAGGAGCAGAGACAAGGGTTTCACCTGCCTCTCTCTTTCTTGGGGAGGCTTTGATGAGACACCAACACACAGATGAGATTAGCTGTCGAGAGGATTTGATTCACTCAGGAGCACTGCTATCTACTTTCTTGGTCTTGCTTTTTCTTTTCTTCTCTCTCTTTTTTTTTTTGTCCTGTGAAAGCTGTAAATGGGGAACTGAGACCCAACACTATCACCCTGATAGGATGGGATTGAGTCATAACCTTGGAATCTTGCACAGCCTGTTTCAGCCACAGAGAGGGAGGACTTTGCACCAAAAACATTGCCCTTCGCAAACTGCAGTGCAGTGATGGAGGAGAGGGTGCTCCTGATCCATCCCTGGGAAAGCCACCAACTGGCCCAAGGCTTGCCCAGTGTGCTCTCCATTGACTCACCCTTTCCTTTGCATCACAACCATCATCAAAATTTTTAAGCAGCCCTATGGGGCTGTTGTTTAATTTCTTCTCTGGATGTTACTTTGGGTTTCAAGGTCTGCTGGTTTCCTTGTTTATGTAGACCCCCAGGTCTGTTGACAGCAGCCCACCAGGGAGGATGCAGCAGCACTTTTTTGAGTAATGCCCCACTGATTTCTGCAGAGGAAACCCAACAACTGGGTCTGAACACAGGGGAAAATACTTCCACATCTCTGCTGGCTTATTCCTGTGGAGTGAAAGGCACAAGTAGAGGGAAAAGAGCATGGAAGCCAGGAGGGATGCTTAGGAGTCATAACGCAAAGCTTTTGCTTATCTGCCTGCATAAACTGGGAGTCTTTCCCTTCAACCTGTCACAGGTTCAAGAGGAGTATAAAATAATGTGAGAGTACAAAGGAGGGAGGTTCACACTGAACTAACATGTTCCCAGGAATCAAATATTATTTAATGAGCACCAACAAAGCTGTTAAACATCTTGAATGCAATTAACTGAGTGCAGTTTAATTTGAAGTGTTAGAGGTTTTATTTACCAACTTGCTGTGGGTGTTGAAGTATACATGCCAGGCAAAAGATTTACACTATTAAATAACCATTACTTTTTGGATGGCAAAACTACCCAGATGTTTCCATTAATGTACAGGATTCCCAGCGAGGCACGGATAATTTAGGCTGGCTCAGGGGTGCTGCACATGGTCCTTTCCGACAGAGGATTTGGCCATCTATCTTCAAACACTGCAGCACCAGCAGCCCATCATATGAGAGATGCTCATCAGCGTGCACAGAATAATACATACAGAGATGGATGCAAGGGTGGGGGGAATACTGTCCTCTGTCACTTGGGAAAGGGATGGCTCTTAAATGGAGATAATATGTTGAGCTCCTCTTTTGCCCTCAGCCCAGGTTCTCACATGGAAGCCTCTTATCACACGTGAGGTATTTCCTTGTTTTAAAGCTGTCCTGCACTTGTGTGCCTACAAAATAGCCCAAGACCCTAAACTTACTGGCATCAACATATGCAGTTCAAGCTGAGCAGAAAAAGGGTTGCTTAAGAGAAAGTTAAACGTCTTTTACAAAGGAAGGACCATTTTTTATGTATTCCAATACAATAATAACAAGTAAATATTCTTTCTTTCTACTTATTTTTATAACAAATAACCTATGCTGTTCTTGTTTCATACAACGTTATCTTAAACCTCCATTGTTGTGCTTGTCCACACAAAGACACCCACACCCAAGACTACTACAAAATCAGTTGTTGTGATCCCTATCAGCTAAAAAGCATTGGAGATACCATTGCCTGAGGCTGGCTTCTCTTAAATGTGACAGCTCTCAGGTCACAGAGAGGGGGCTGCAAGGGGAAGAGCTGGGGTGTGGGACCATGGTGGGGCTCCAAAACAGCCCCCACATGGGTGTCCCCACCAGATGGACACCTAACCTGCTTCTTCATCTTCCCTTTTGACACATTCCCACTCGGTGACCATTCATGGTCAAGGCAATGGGGTGATGGAGTGCAGATTTGTGCACAGGTGGACTCTGGCATCAGAGATGGCGACTGTGGGGAGAGGTTGGATGGCACAGTGCATGAGGTACAGGTGCGCTTGAGAGCTGCTTGGAACAAGGAGTATCCCTTACATATGGCTTTATGGATCTGAAAGTGAAAATCAGATTTGCACCCTTCCTGGATAAACCCACTTGGTTAACTCTTCATGTTCTGGTTTATTATTACCATTCTTATTTCAATAAACCATCATAATTTTAATTCCCATTTACCTTTGATGTGCAATTTCATGCCTGACCCACCCTGTGCATTTTCTTTACCCAGTGTGGAGCACAGGCACAATCCATCATCTCGCATAAAATCCAAGTAACACCAAACAACAGGGATTTTGCAGATTCCAAGGGCAGGATAAATAACAGCCCATGTCCCTCCTTCTCAGCTGGTGTAAATAAATGCAGCCATATGTTGTTTGCAATTAATTATGAATTGAAATCTGTGAATATCCATAGGACTACATGAGGTCTGGGGGTAGACACATCTGAGCTGCCCAGATTAGATGCAAATCTAGTCTTGATCTTCCCAAGTCACACATTTAGCTGTGGGTGTGGGATCTTGGGTTTTGTTGCTATCTCTAGTTTGACAGAAAAGACAGGCCCAGCTTATTGACCATTTTGGAATAAATGCCGGACAAGAGGTATTTCTCATTATTATGAAACATTCATTCTTAGATCTTGCCTCACACAGCTGCGGTGTTGGCTCCTCCTTGTGACAGCTCCTCTCCTTGCATGGAGGCAATGGAGAAGGCTCGGTCCCAAACCTCTCACTCCCTGGGATGGTAAATCCCACCCCTGCTCCCAGCCTTTAAGGTGGGATGGTGGGGAAAGAAGGTTAGAGATCTCCACCCTAGCTTCAGGAGCTATTGCACCAGGCATAAAAGACCCCAAGAAAAAGACAGAAAGCATAAGCAATTAGGAGATTTTTTTAATTAGTGCTCAGAATTCCAGCCAAAGCCTCTAATATGGACTTTGTCACTATGATTCACTTTGTCACTATTGACCTGCTTTGGCAGGGGGGTTGGACTAGATGATCTCCAGAGGTCCCTTCCAATCCCATATCATTCTGTGATTCAGCTCACCTATCTAGAGATGCTTTCAGGGTAGACATCTAGAGGTGACCAGGTGAAAGAACAAGTGGGAATAATTAATCTGTTTGCTTTAGATGTCTACCTAAGGATGACATGACCTGTGTCCTCGGGTGCCCTGGCTACCCTGTCTGGATCTACAGGAATGTTCCAGGGAGCTCCCACACTGCTTGTTTTTGTCCTACACAACATATCCTAACTCAGAAATCTAATATTTCTCAGATCAAAATTTCCTAAGGGAACATTTGTTCTGATGAGAGGTCCAACTCTAAGCCATATTTTTCACTGGTGAGCTCAGAATCAATATAAAGTGGCTGCTGTTAAAGATGTCCTCCTTGCCAGTAGACAGGAGAATAAAAAAAAAAAAAAAAAAGAGGTGGAAAGAGCCATGCAGGGAGTTGGCTGAATCCAGTCAAGCAAAATGCAGGGAATGACAGCAGAAACCAGGATCTATGGTTGGGAGAAAAGAATTTAGACCTCATCTACAGAATAAACAGGCAATCCGTGACTAAATGATAATTAGTAAAATTTAGCAAATTAATCAGTTAAGCAACGCAGCTCAGGGTAATGCTGCAGTAAGGAGTTATTTGAATGTATTAGTGTGGGTTAGTGAGAGGTAGGAAGGTTTTTGACCTCTGTATGTTTTCCTGGTGAGGTGCTTCTGCTTATGTATGAAAATAAATCCTGACGAAACAAAGGCTTTCAGGAGAAAAAAGCCCCCAAATCCTCACCTCTCTTCGGTGCCTGGACAAAGGTCTTCAAACAAGAGTCCCATGGAGCTCACCTTGGTTTGCTTGCTGGAAAGAAGATCAAAAGGCCATTTGATTGCAGCATTGAAGGACTTCAGAAAGAAAAGAGAAAAAAAAGAAGTATATTACAATCTTTTTAGTCTACTGGATAGAGGCAAGAGCAGATTCTGGAAATTAAAACCAAGTCAATTCAAATGAGAATTTGAGAAATAAATGTGGCAGGGAGGGCGATTAAACTTTGCCACACTCTCCACCCCTTAACAGCTCTCCCCAGAGCAAGGTGGGATTCAATCCAACTCAAGTTATTTCACTCAGGCAGTAATTAAACTTAATAACCTGTGATGTGCAGAGAGGTCAGATGATGTGATCTAATGGTGTGGACAGACCCTCATTTCCAGACACCAGGAAAATATCACGTGTAGAGACATAGTTAAGCTCAACGGCTGAGCAAATATTGGAGCGGCCCTGACCTCTTGATACAGTTCTTTCAGCATGTCCTTAGGGTGCTTTACAAGGGTGGACATACTTAAAAACACGTTTTGCTTGAAGTCATATTGGCACAACTATTGGGACTACAATCTTGAGCTCTTCATTGTTTGGCATTCTATTTTGGTTCGCTAGGAAATTGGTGCATCAAGCCAAGCACTAGATTTACTGTGAATGAACAACCATGGAGGGGGATAAAACACAGGGCTGAGAAATATTTTGAGAGGGAGTCTAATCAACCTCCAATCTGGACTTCAGATCTGGCATTTTTACCATCCATGTCTCTCTGTTTTCCAGTAGAATCCCGAGTCCCCATTGCCACAACCTGATCCCAAGCCTGACCCACAGCCAGAACGCGGTTATGTGCCCTGTAGATGGTTGCACACCCTTCAGAGGGAAAGCCTCCTTCTTCTGAAGCCCTCTGAAAGTCCTCAGGGACCTCTTCTGAGGTTCTAGTATCTCAGCAAGAGCTCTAGTAGCACCGATGACATCTTTAAATGAGGTTGTTCAGGCACCAGCAGCATCACCTGAACACTCAGGGTGGACCAGTCCTACAAGTAGCCACTCAACCACTAATTAATTTTCTTAAATCATTGCATTGTGTCAATTAGCCAGCTATTAATGAGTAGCTTTAACAGCCAAAATATGCTACCTCTTTTCTTAAAGCATCATTGTAGTCATATAGGAAGCAACTCTCCAGGCTTCTCAAAGAGCATTTAAACACATGTGCTGCAGTTAACTTGCCATTGAATACATCTGCATTAATTGCTTGCATTATTAACAATGGAATGGCTGCCTAATTAACTCAGAGCAGTGCAGGCTACTTTGCTAAATGTTAATTAAATGCTTCATTGGCAGACTGTATTTTTTCAGCTTCAAAGGGAACAAACCTACTGTGTATTGCAGCCAATTTCCATTCAATTTATGAAACTGTTCAGTTCTCAATCATAGCTCTGCTGAGATATTACACCAGGCAGTCTCTGGAGAAGACATTTCATTTACATCTTTTCCAGCTCCTAGGAGAACCAGGTTGTTTCTTTCCTTTTTTTTTTTTCTCCTTTTTTTTTTTTTAAATTTACTGCCCAGCTAAACTAGAGGTAACTGTGTTACTGTTGATGAGCTAAATTCATGTAAGTGAAAAGACAAAAGAGACCATGAACAGGGTAACTTGGCCGCACCAATATTTGGTTTAAGCCAATACAGATCCTTTCTCAGTCTTTTGCGTATGCCCTTCGCTTGCAGCAATTACGAAAAAGAAATATTTTAGTTTTAGCCAGTGGGAGTAAACACACAGCCCTTATTTAGTCACAGGCATCTAACTGTTTATGGTGGAAATTATGTGTTTAACATTTGCTCTGTGACTGTTCTTCAGATGAGAGTTTTTTGCAGCCGTTTCTCAGCTCCTCCAATCTGAATAGCATTAGATATGAATATTAGGAAAACATTGTCCCCTGTAAAAATAATGAAAACAGGCTAAAAATCCAGAAAGGAACAATCTTCAGAGTCCTTCATTATTTCCCAATTCAGGTTTGGTTTTAGTATATGCTGAAGAATGAAAATACATCACTTACAATACCTCTTTTGTCATCATAGTTAGCAAAAAAGTTGACTCCTTTAAAATACCCATTTCATAAAGGACCACCAAATATTTGTTTCCGTCTTGAAAAATTGCATTTAACATCATCAGCCTGGCAGAAACAATGAAAAATGATTTGATACATTGTCAGCTTGAATCCTCAGTGTGGAAAGAGAACACCATGTGCAGGATCAGACCTGACTTTTTAATTTAAACCAGAAATGCTCCTTCAGAAGAGGTGGCTGAATTCAACCGTGTATGTCAGGTAGCTGAAAAGGAAAAAAAATAGGTGAGAAAATTATTTTTTGAAGCCAAACAGCAAAGCAGTCCACAGCATGTTATTGAAAAAGAAAAAGCCTGTATTTTAATTGTGCAGTTCACGGAAGATGCTGATTATCCCAGTATCACAAGGCAATATATCATTAATACAGAAAAGCTGAGAAAAGGGAGAGAATTGAAAATTATGCCACTGCACAGAGTGTTTCTTCTTCTGCTTTATGTAGTTTGAGAGCAGAGAAAACATTAATAATGCCACTGTTTCAAACCTTGATATTTTCGTGGACCTTCTGTGGTGTTAATGGGGCACTGACACATCTCCCAGAGATTGATTCAAGCTCACCAGGCATTAAGGTAATAGTTTACTCAGGCTGCATTTTCGAAGCCTTCTCAACAATTAAAATGAGAGATGAAATCCTGGAAAGGAAAAGGAGAGCCACAGCATGAAAGAACAAGACAAAATATTGTTTGATAGCAGTGTGATTAAAGCACTCACCTGCAGAATAAGAGAATTGGGGAATGTTTAATGTGAAACAGCCATTTGAGGCCTGAAGTCAGGTCATCTGCCTGCCAGAAGAAAAGCATATTAACAAATTCTTGAGTTGCATCCAAGCTAACTGGTCCCCCAAATACTTCATCCTATGGACCCAGAATCAAAAGTGATCGTTATCAATATTCAACTGGGTTGCAATTAATATTCTTGCATATATTCATATCCCAAACAAAACCTTTTAATTTAAGCTACTTTCGTTGTACATATAAACCTTATGGATGTTTTTTAATGATTTTTTTTTCTTTCTATCTTGTAATTCTTTTATCCTGAGAACATGACTCTATCAGTTACTGTGCTCAGCTGATGCCATGTCACATACTAAGCTTTTGTAAGAGTATTGCTTTGAGGTTTAACTCATGGAAGAGAGTACAGGCCAATACTTGATCTGTTATCTTACAGGATGGCTATTTTTAAACAGTAATCCTCATTATCAACCATCCTCACATGATGGCTAAGTGTAACTGGTGTCAGACACAGCCAAATCAGCAGTGACGAAGGAGGTCTGAGGTGAAGCCACAAAGTCATGTCCATGGGTCAGGGTCTGGGTCAATGGGACACATGACCAGACACAGGCAAAGCTACAACATCCACTGCAGTGCATCTCCAGCATGGTCAAGGCATGAGAGAATAAGCTTAAGAGTCTTTCCAAGAGAAGAAAAGGGGAGCCTCCACTCAGTTAACTTCTAACTCCTCCTTTGAAGGCCACCAGCTGCATGAAAAAGGTGGAGAGGGATTCTTTATCAGGGAGTGTGGTGATAGGACAATGGGTAACGGTTTTAAACTGAAAGAGGGGAGATTTAGATGAGATATCAGGAAGAAATTCTTTACTCTGAGGCTGGTGAGACGCTGGCCCAGGTTGCCCAGAGAAGCTGTGGCTGCCCTATCCCTGGAGGTGTTCAAGGCCAGGTTGGATGGGGCTTTGAGCAACCTGGTCTAGTGGGACGTGTCCCTGCCCATGGCAGGGGGTTGGAACTAGATGATCTTTAAGGTCCCTTCCAATTCCAACCATTCTATGATTCTATGATTACTTCTCATCTGGCCCTGAACCCAGGCAGTCAAGCCCCAGGAAGGGTAATGGTAGTGAGGAATCTCTCAGGACCCTTACAGGCATGTTCAGTTTCCCAGGCTGTCTTCAGAAGGAAAATAATGTTAACATTGGCATCAACAAAAACCCAGGGAACATTACAGGTTACATTGCTTTCTGGTTCACTTGATGGATAAATTATCAGTGGAGCAAATATAATCTTACTGGTGTGAAGCAGGAAAAAACTTAAAGTATCTACCAGGCACAACAGAAATGATGCTAAAATAGCTCCACACTTCTAATATGCAGCAAACATTTCACTCTTAACTTCCAAAGTATGAGATCCACTTCTTCTAAATGAGGGAACAATTCACACTCCTAAATGTAGATCTCCGATGCCATTTGGGAAGCCCTTGTGCACATTGTCCATCCTCTGATTCTCACTTCAGGGAGGCCACATCTCTTCCAGGGTCCTGTGTCGGACTGGTCACTCCAAGCTCTTTTTGTGGTTAATGGAGAGAGAGGCAGATTCAGAGAATGATTTATTTGGCATACCTTAAATTTCTGTCTTAAAATGAGATTAATTACCCTGTAGCGATGCTTCTTTCACTCCATCAGCAATAAAGGGAGCCTGGAGTGACTGTCTGAGACCATAATCCCTACCTTTTGGACACACAAACAGGAGCAGATGAATCCCCCTCACTCTGTGTCCTACGTCTGACCCAAAGGAAAAAGCAAAGATATCCAATAGGGAATAACTTCCCACTAGCAATGAAACGATCGTTTCTGGCATCAGTTTCAGTGTCCTAAGGCTCCTGCACCCAAATCTTACTCACTGGCCTGTCCTTTTAAAAAGATAATGGCATTTAGTTCAATATTTAGCCCCCTGCATGGCTTGAGCCTCACACTAAGCACAACTTACAAGGGGGACGGAGATAGGAATAACACTGCATTATTTTCACATAAGCCTCTTGCTCCAGTGGCTGGTTATGAATCATTTCACATCCCAAGACAACATGTGCCTCAGTGTAATACTTCTTCTCCATTAGAAAGTTAAACAGAGAGCCCAGCTCGTGACTGTGATGTAACAACTACCGGTTTTGTCCTTAGTAATTGAAAAAAAAGTGGAACTGTAAGAGATACAACAACCCCCACTCCTTCCTGTCGGGCTAAGCCAACTACTGTGATATTGGCATGCATTTTCTCCTTGACTTTGAAGGGCATTGACCAATCTCTTCATGTTTTACTTGAAAGCTGACGGTCTTATCATTTATCAATCTCCAGGAAATATGGTGCTCATTTTCCTGGCAAATTTTTCTGTAATGTGAGCAGAGGATCCTGCTTTAGCTGAATTCCGGAGTGCTTTCAGGAAAACAATAGATCTTGATTTAAACGTGGTCAGAGGAAAAGCACGTACCCCATTCCACCCACCCACCCAGTAAATTGTCTCCCTGGTTGCTGTCACTGTTAAAAATCCGTACTTATGTCTAGTCTGACCTTGCTTGGAGTCCTTGCCCAGATACTGGGTATTTTTTTGTCTGTGCCATCCATTGGTTGCGGTGTAGCTGTAGCAGGTTCTGTGGGCAGGTGCACAGTGAAATTCTGCTGCCCTGAACATCGGGGCAGACCTAGCTGTGTGCTTCCCAGATGTGGTTCATTACCCACCTGCAAGCTGTCAATGTTTTGCTGCCAACACCACCATATGGGTACCTTGCTTTCCTTTTGTAAGACAAGGAAAAGCTCAATTACCCTCATCTTGTTGCTGACCCACCTGGAAGAGCAAGGATAAAAGCATCTTGATTGCTTCCCCAATTACAGGTTATTACAATTTCATGGTGTTTTAGGCAATTCACTTCAGCTTCAGTTGTTTCATCCTGTTGTGACATTTAGATGGCCCTGAGTGTGATTCCACTACAACACCTCAGCAGCAAACTGTCTAAGGGGAGTGATATTTTTGGCAGCAAAATTCAGCCAAGGGATAGAGGAGCTGCTACACTTTGCTTGGTAACTTTACACCAACCTCAAAATACTGAGAAAGGTGTTTTACTACTTTCATTTTCTCCTTTGTTATGTGAAGAGGTCACACAGAGTTTGTTCTTGGTTAATGTGATCCCTCTTTATTTAGGAGAGGCTGGACAGGTACAAGACAAAATTTTAGGAAGTAAAATTTACATCAGAAAATGGTCTATGTGCTGCTGCTGTGAGTGCTGTCTGCAATATTTTTCACTCCTGGTGAATGAGAAATGCTCAGACTTGGGACCAAACATAGAAATTATTTCTCCCATTTCCTTGGATTAGTCTCAAAGGTCAACATTGCTCATGATGACTGGGGAACTCCACTTAAAACAAGAGACAGTGTGACAAACTGGTCACACAACATCTTTCCAGGCACAAGGCTCTGCCTGCCTACAGAACCCTTTTCCCTAATGTATATAACTGAGGTTAAGAATATAGGTAGGTTGGAATGTTGAGCTTTTATTTAGACTAGAAGAATCCCTTGAACTATTTTAAGGATGCCCACAAAAAAAAAAAAAGCAACTCAAAAGTTCACAGACACCATGAGATCTCATGCTTCTTGACATGTGTTTATGACCTGAGGGCCAACTAATTTTATGATTATCAGTTTCTGACCTTTTCCCTGAAGTTGCTTTGTTGTTGTCAGAGGTAGTACATGGATGATCTGATCAAGTCTGTGAATTCCTAATCTAGGAAACCAACCAATAGTGATTTCATTACAATGAAATGTCTGAATCATGATTAGATTTGCAGATGGAAATTCTGAAGTAATGTATAGGTTTAAACATGAAGGGAAAATAAATCTTACTATCTATATCCTTAAGTTGTGTACAGAAGCCTAGCCCATGGAAAGAAGCATGATGGAATAGTAAGCACATGATGGGGGGATTTAGGAGATCTGGGTTCAATTCTTGGCCTGCCCTAAATGAATTTGGATCAGAGTCAATTAAAGCATACATTGAGCTCTTGTTCTGGATCTATTTTGAAGGGTTTACAGTGTTTCCATGTCAAACTTCTCATTGCTTTCTTCAGCTGGAGGTCCACAGCCCCAGCATCTACCTATCACAAAAATGAATGGCTGTCAGAACATCTACCAATAACACATTGCTGAAGGGTGACAGTACATCTTAATTGCTGCTGTCCTTTCCAAAGAGGTAATGAATTTATGTTGTTGATGCTCTGATACTTGGAAACACCACTGGCGTATATGGTTTAAGGCAAGGGTTTACGTTGGTTTTGGTGGGAAGGACATGCTCAGTCCTTTACCACAGCTCAGCTGAAGAGTGGTAATTCTTTATTTTCAGGTAACTCAATTGTTTTAGACTGTGTGACCGTATCCCTCAGGCAGGTACTTCCTACTGGCTACAGGTTCCTACTGGAAGAAATTCTTCATTTTTCTCCCCACTGTAAATGGGCCAACCTGTATTAGACAGAGATCTGCTGACTAAACTGAATGCTCTTGCTTCCCTCTCTCCTTTCGCAGTTATCACGTTGTGCTGTATCTTCAAGTGCCGGATTCCCCGGACAAAGAAAGAGATTGAGGCACGGTATGCTCAACGGCAAGCAGCCAAGACATATGCAGACAAACTGGAGACTGTGCCACCTCTAAACGAGTTGACAGAGATCCCTGGAGGTACTTCCCATGATCACACCTACCCATGAGACCCATCTCTTCCTTTGGGGTGGTTTTCTGTATGCGTGAATGCGAAGGGCTAGGTCCTCCCTTAGTGTAAAACAATGTGGCTCCTTGGGCACAACCATAATGTGGTAAACACCTCCCATTTACATGCACTCAACCTTCAGTGTCTGTGGAAGCTTAGGTCATTTAAATGAAAGGGACAGCTTCTCCAATGGTACAAGTCATGGTCATTCCTTTGAAGTTCATATTTAAAATTTCCAGAGATTCTGATTCATTTAAAGAATGAGTTCCTGGGTTGGGGGGTGGTGATGGTATCAGTAGGAAAAAAAAAAAAAGAGTTGTTAGAGTTTCACGTTACCCATAAATGGCTCACCCCATTTGGATGGCCAAGAGTATTTCTGTCACTGGTCTCTGCTCCTCTCACTCATCTCTCCTGATTCTGTACCCTAGGCTCTACTGAAACTCTCCTAACTCTCTCTGGTCATGTCCAGTCCAGACTTCTCAACTCCCTGCCTGTGGTGAAAGAAGAAGATGAATTGGCCCTGCAAGGAAATTAGGGGACTGCCTTCCTGTCTGTCTGTCTATGGCTTCTCTTTTCTGATGAGATCCATCATACCTTGGACTATCTGCTTCTCAGTTCCCTTTCTGCATTTCACCTCTGTTTTCTCGATACCTTTTTATGATTTTTTTTTTCTCTTTCCTGTTTCTCTGCAAGCCCTGTGTTCTGTAGCTTCATGGAAACTGGGAGTTTCCTTGACTCAAAATGTGATGCTTCAGTCCATAAAACCGGTGAAAGAGGCAGTTAACATAATTGTAGAAATTTATTCCTACATCAGCAAAATACAGAACTAAGTGCTTAACAGTAGGAACTTGCACATACCTCAGTATTTCAGAGGTTTTCAGACACCTGACTATGCCTACACTACAAATTGAGGATGGCCAGACCACTCTCTGGAGCTGAACCCAGTTGGCATGGATAAGCTCTTGTCAATACAGTGAAATTGTCTTGACCTACTTTAAAGTCAAAAGTCATCCAAAAGTCTAGTTAATGCACTCTTACACTTATGAGCTACCACACATGGAAGTGCTTAGTGTTGTATCCTTCGATTTCCTGCCCAAAAGACCACATTCTGGCTTTGTAAGGATCAGCTATCAGTAGATCCCAGAGGGTGTGAAGGATCATGCCTGTAAGATAGCAGAAAGCCAAATTCAGTCATTTGCTGCTGCACCCTCTTGCTGCCTGGCTGTTACTTCTGGAAAACCAAGAAATGAAGGATGAGAATATCCAGAAGTGACAGAAAGGGCATTTGGGCAGCAGAATGGCTGCTTCACCCCAGAATGCTAATAAATTTTGATCTCTGGTAAGCAACCTTGGCAATCCACAAACACATACATGTGCTCCATCCAAAGGCTGGCTATTTTGGTGTAGATTTAATCAGACCATGGTAAATTATTGCAGCATGAACTCATGAATAAATTACCCTGAGAAAGCAATTTATGGGAAATCAGCTACACCATTAAAGACTACCTAAACTTTTGTCCAGTTAAATGTGCAAGTTGAATAGTTGACCACTCTTTGAGATTTTGAGAATCCCAGAATTATGGTTCTGGCACAGTGCAGGGCATGAGGCTGGTGGATAACACATTGCTGAGTGGCTGCTAGTGTCTGGTAGTGGCTCATAAATACATGTGTTCTGAAGCTCCAAGTCCTCTGGGGTCAGATATACATCTGCCCAAGTTGTCCTGAAGGACTTGGGTGTGAAGGTACTGGGGTGGGAGTCATGCAACCACAAATAGATTACCCACTTCTATGGAGAAATCTGCATCAGCACTGGTTGTCTCAACTTTATCCCTTTATCCACAGTGGAAAATAAAACGGATGTGATTCCTTTCACAGTAGGGGAGATGTTAAAGTGGAAGAGGTAAATTGTGCCTAAAAAATGCCTGTATGTGTCCAGTCTTGGGGACCCGAAAGGACTGACTCGGCTGTCAGCACCTAAAGTGTTACATCCAAAAGCTCTGTGTGGTCAACCCCCCTGGTTTGCCCTCTTTCTGAGATTAGTGTGCATCCTGTCCCCCAAAAAGTTTCACTACGTGAAACTACGTATCACTACGTGATAGGCGTTGTAATGGAAAGCAGGCAAAGCTTTGGGCTTCATCTCTGTGTTCTTATTTTCATCTGTACGGAGTGTGATGCTCTGCCCCTGACATTTGGCAACCATCCTTGATTTATGGAGTCATTAAATATAATGTATGTATTTGTCAACTATTTATATACTTATACTGTGACAACCCCCAGTAGACCCAGTCAAGGCCAGAGAGATGACCTGAGTGATTTTAATTACTGAGTGGCCATTAAATGCTTTAAAGGTTTGTAAGTGTCAAATGCTATTAATCATTAATATATTACAATGCTTAAATGCTCTCCTTTCTTGGCATTATTTTACCCTACTTCACATTTACTATGACGGAATATTTGAACTGCCAAAAGGCTCTCCATGCACTTTTTTGAGTGTCATATATGACAAGCCCTTTTAGTGGACATAAATAAAATGGACTTTAGGGTTCAGTGTACAAAATGTTATATACAAATTTATGCATTTGTCCTCTGTCTCCCAGCCTGTGGGAGAAGTACAAGCAGGATTTGGCCCTTGCTGTAGGTGGAGATGTCCTGTCTGGATCCATGGCCTGGAAGATCTTCAAGTATTCTGGTCTGAGGCTGCTTCAGTTGACATTTTGGGGAGTTCACCTGTTTTCTACCATATTTGTTCAAGAAGCAGACAATGTAGTGGTTTTGTTGGTTTGTTTTTTGTTTTTGTTTTTTTTTTTTTTATTTAGTTTTCCTTTTCCTTTGTTTTATATGAGATGTCAGGATTTTCCCTGTGGTTGTGAGAAAGAGTCTGTATTGTTCTACTCACATTTGTATGTACAAGTTAACAAGTTGTGTTAACACAGTTATCCACTCACATTTCTGAGTCCTTTATTGGGGATTTTCAGAGAAGGAGGTCATGGGAAACTTAATACATTTTCACTTGTTTTTGCAAAACTTTATACTCTGCTGGTCTTGAGCAAAGGAAAATAATTTTCATAAGAAATATATGAAATATGATATGTGTTTAAGTGTCAAGTTGCATCTTGAGGTGAGAGTTCAGTGCATCAAGCTCCGAGGTTAGAAACACTTTTGAGAAAATGAACCACTTTCAGTAAAGGAAAAATAAGAAAGATGAGGAAAAGTTTTCTGCTACCAAATTCTGTGTCAGAACAATTAAAGTCTGTAGATCCAGTGGATGAGTCTTCTCAACTGCAATGTGGGCACAGAACCCAAGATATTCCTAAGTAAAAATATTTCATAAGTAAAGGCATTATAAGATTCCTGTAACTAATATGGCTTTTATGTTAAAACATACAAAAACAGAGCTTACAGTGAACTATAGCTAATTACTATATGCCATTAATTACATTGGTGCAGGTAGAAAGCCAGTCCCATGGTGACTGGATGTGCACAGGACACAAGCTAAGTGTACTTTGTAGTCCTGCACTGGGCAAGCCATCTTCTGCTTGTTCATCTCTGAGAGCAAAGATCCCCAGCAGAATCCCTACTGTCCACTCTCAGCTGCAGGAGATATATCCCGTAGAGGAAAACAAAGAATTAGAAAAGCCAACCAACAATAATAACAATAAAAACCAAGGCAAAACCAAGCCAGGTCTGTACTGAATTGCATGAGAGATGTTTGTGTTCCTTCTTGTGGAAGGAGACAACTCCATGTTGAACATCTACTGGGAAATGCTCATGGCCTGTGCTTATAATTCATAGATCAGTTCCTACCAACAGGAGCCATTTTCTCCAACAGATTCACAACTCAGTTCTTGAAATTGTCAGTTCTGCTTTATCCCATTTTTCTGTCTTTCCAAACAAAGACAAAAAAATCTGGTAGTCAGTGAGGAAAACAGCTGTATGGACAAAGCACCAGTAGAAGTATTTTCCCTTTGTCCAAGATTTGCCAGCAGGGAGGAGGAGTTTTGCCCTCTTCCTGGCTAGTATCAACCCAAGTTAACTGCTTTCCTGTTTTCTTTTTCCATCCTTGCATACAGCTCAGGCTGCAGAAGAAAAAAAAGAAGAAGAAGTTCCCACTGTATCTGGAAAAGTGGACAAGGCTCAGGGTAAGAAAGATGGATCCAAAGACTCTAAGAAGAAGGACGGTGAAAAGGACCAGAAAGAAGGATCCAAGAAAGAAGGGAAGGATGGGGACAAAAAGAAAGAAGGAGAAAAAGGAGAAAAAGCAGAAAAGGGAGAAAAAGGAGAAAAGGGAGGAAAGGGAGGAAAGGACACTAATGACAAAAAACAAGGAGGTGGGAAGAAAGGTGAAAAAGAAGGTGAAGCAGCAAAATCAGGAGGAAGCACCAAAACTAATGGCAAGGCTGGTGGGAATGCCAAAGCCCCAGGAAAGAAGAAGTGACCTTGCTAAAAGACAGTGGGGCGGTCTGTCAGGGAGGACAACTGTCGAATCGCTGTGGGTAGAGCTCCAGGAGCAGACAGGACATGCTGTCTCCATATACTCAGGCTGTTGAGTGCCACTGGATGCGCGGATTTATTATCTTTTGAAGACTAAGCCACTGTGGTTTTTTGTCCACCAAAGGAAAACCTGGCCGTTTGGCTACACAGTATCTTGTAAATAAATTGCATGGTGCGGAGCTGTGATAACAACAACTGGAACCTGGAGTGAGGACCACGGTTTTGGATAAGCATGGAAACGCACAGAGATGAAGATCTAAACTACTTGGAGGACATGATTCGTTTAAAATTTATTCTTCTCGAGGATATTAAAGAGCTTGTACTAGTGCTCATCTCCTCCTAAATAGGATTTGCACATGGGTAATTTTAGGGACTAAGTAAATTCTGAATGCTGAAACCCAAAGAATGGAGTTTTCTACGCCATAGCTCATGTGTTTTCGGAGAGGGGGCTTAGACACATGGGAAAAAAGTTTTCCTTCCTTCTCAGATGCCTCTTTCTCTGGGCTGCTGAAGAAAATACAAAGAACTGCATATCTCCCAGAAGATTTATCTGCTTTTTCCTCTTTTCTGATGAAAGACATAAATATCAAGCAGTAGGAGATGTGCACAGAATAAAAAAAGCAGACTGCATCTGTGCTGCTGTAGGCAGTAGCTGCCCTCAGTTCATCATCCCTTCAGGAAAGGCAGCAGACGACAAGACCCTACTGGGATGACGGGGATAGGAGATGCTCAGCATGTTGCAGCAGAAACTCGGGGTCTCAGGGGAGCGGGGCTGAATGCATTCATAGCCTCGCTCTCTCCCTAAGCAGTTTTGAAACCAGGGATTTTGCTACACTTTCATGTAGCTGCTGTTTATCTCACCTCCTGGAAAATTTTGAAGAGTAGCTTTATCAGGAGCAGCTTTTCTCCTAGTGTGTTTTGTAAATATCTCAGTAATTTATGCCTTAAGATTAACAGCCATGGGGTTTTTAGTTAAAAAGCTGATGGGGGATAGTTTGCAAGTTATTGTGATGACTAAAGCTCTACCTATTGTCCCTGCTTTATGCACTGTCTTTGAATATATACACTGGCATGGCTTTGCCTGCTCCATAGGGCAAGGAGGGAGTTATCTCTGGTTGTTTATCCAGCTGAGGCCCCATGAGTGGAATTTACATTAATCCAACTGCTTTCTATTCACCCTGTAGTTTCAACACAGAGAGATGGTCTGTCGCTGCAAAGATATTTCTCGTTTCTCCCACCTTTCCTTTCCCCTCTCTCCTCTCCTACCCAACCCATCCTGGTAGAAAATGAACCCAGCAAAATGAAGAGCGTGTTCTGCTGCGTTAATGAGGTCAGCCAGCTCATAAAAGATGGGAGCTACTGAAGGGGTGGTGTAGGACTTGAGGAGCAAGGATGGGAAAGATGTTCACAACCACAGAAATATTTACTAAGACCATGAATGGGGACAGTTCACTGCCTCCAGGCAGGACCTGCCATACTAGATGAGTACAGAGAGAATTCAGGGCCAGAAATTCTGCCCCATACATGCAGACAAGTGGTTGGAGCCCTAAATCTCCAACCACTGCAATGATACTCAATGATGGGTGTGAATATGTACATTAGAGACATCTGTGTTTAAGTCTGAATCTCAGTCCCGCCCCTAATTTTTCAAAGGCTGAAGATGAGTGGGGATTGCAGCTCCAGGCAGGAGCAGAGGACCTGGTTCCTTCCTCTCCTCAGCCTGAGAAGTCTCAGATGTCCAGGTTTATGGCTCAGGACAACTACTGAGCTGCAAGTAAGAGCAGGAAAAGGACTTTTATCCACTTTTTCAGCTGGAAGAAAAGGCAATACGAGAGTCATACAGCCAGTTGGGGAGGACACAACCTCCCACAGGTTGTAACCTACAAGTCTGTAATCTAGTGTGTGTGTGTATGCGCATGTGTAACACCTGATGAGGGATCAGTTCATATTAACACACCTTCACTCAGGGACCTGCAGAGACTCCTAGTGCCAGAGTTTTGAAAACACACTGATTCCGACACACAGAAACATGATGGGTGTCAATTATTATATTCCAGTTACCTGCTTTCTGCAGTTGTCTCCATGTTTAATTGATTTCTTTCATAAGGAGTCACAAAGAAAATGAAGTAAGAAAGATTTTTAAACTGCATTCAGGCCATACCCTTTGCCTGTGTGCAGATATGTCCCTCTCTGGAACCTGCACAAGGTTGCACGAGCTCACTATGTATTTTGAGGGGCCTGGGTTGATGCTTATAGCTTATAGATATCAGTTTATGGGTAAAGCAGCCACAGGATGGGGGGAAGTAAATTTATAGGCATAGTCCAAAACTGGTGCGTGTTTTCCCCTGGCTTATATTACAGTGGTCAGGTGGAATCTGAAAGCCACTGTGGGTGGCTGTAAAATAACACTGTTGGAGTGGAGCACACTGACCAGAAGCAGCTTGGGAGCTGCTTTTTACACCACCAGATGGAGAAATTGCATTGGAAAAATTACATCCACAGCTGCTGAAGCTTTGCAAAATGAATTGTTAATGACAAGATTGGAGATATGCTGATTTCTCCAAAAACGTGAGACGACAAATTCCAGAGGCCAAGAGCAGGATTTAAGACCCAAGGCTCAGATATCCAGGCAGTAATGACAGTAGTTCTGCTTTGATTAGATTAACCTAATGATGTGTGCATGGCAAGGGTGGTGTGGAGAAAACAAACTGAGATACTACAGATCCAGGACGAGGAAGGACTTGCAAGATCTCCTGCTCGACATATTCCATAGTTTTCCACTAGAGGGGACCTTGCTCTTCCTCTGTAGTATCTGATGACAGTTTTAAAGGTAATTTGTGGTGGATACATTTTGTCTTATTTGTGGTGTTAAATCAAGCCTGGCTTTGGTAAAATCTCTTCTTTGGCTTAAAGAAGACTTTCATGGCATTGGTTTATCTACCTGAGCCATCATATTTTCTTCCAGTATTATTCTTCCACTGGTTAATAGAGGTAAGAGTGCAGCCGACAGTAACTTAATACGCCAAAGACATTATTGATGTAAGAGACATCAAGAGAATAGTCATTGGCTTTGGTGGATAAAACATAAGTCACCCTGGCCAGGTGTACCCAAGAGGATGAGGTGAGGATCATAAATCTGGATGGGCAGATCGATAGAGGAGATAGGAAGCTGAAGTTTTTTTAATTTAACTCCTGGTTTCTTTGGGAAAGAAGCCCATGGAAAAGCTATCCACATTATTTTCCTCCTGCTCCCTTTTCCTTGTTGGTTTTGCTTTTCGTATTATTGAAAAGCAACGAAGAACTAAGCACAGGTTCTGATCTGCCAGGAGATACTACACGAGGTGCATCTAGTGCTAGGTAAATTCATGATACCTTTTCACCATTAAATTGCAGCTTTCTCCAAAGGATGAAATCCTCTGGAGAAATTACAGTTGCCCCAGAGGCTTTCAAGGAAAAGTATAGTCTTTTTGATCTCTCTTTGTGTACTTTCTTACACAGTGGGACTCTGAACAAGAACTGCTGATTCTTATTGATTTCATTATACAGATCTGAATATTAGAAGTGTCTTGGCTCTGCCTTCAGAAAGTGAACTCCTTGTGCCCAGCTCCCTTTTGAGAGGTAGCAAAGAAGAAATCTGGATCACCTGGTTAGACCCATGGAGAACAAACGAGGTCTTCACTGGGACTGGGAGATTCACCCTTCCGCCAGGTGACGTGTGGAGTCCCAAACCTGAGGCAGAGCTGTTAAAACCATGGGTTTTTCCTTCCAGTGTCCAAAACAGAAAAGGATCAACCCCCGAATGTTTCCAGGATTGGAGATGAAGCTTTTCATCCATAGGTCAGGTTGGTCTTTATGCCACTAACATGGGTGGCCATTTTCAAAGAGGTTTTGTAGGCTTAGAGGAAATGGTCTTTTTCAGAAATAAAGAGCTGCAAAAGTTCTCCTTTCCCTATTTTTCTTTCCTTCTTTTTTTTTAGGGGAGGGGGGTGGAAGGAGAAACTGGGGTCCTTTGAGTATATTCCTGCAAAAGCACCAGGCCAGCTAAACACCTTCATGAAGTCCAACTCCAAAACCCCTAAGGTGTCTTAGAGATGCATCAGACAATAACTGTGAGATAACTCTGGCTCTCTACTGTTCCTAATTTCATAGGGCATTCTGCATGGCACTCCCCTCATTTCTACACATAGACCCAAAAGGGTTTTATGGCCCTAATCTTTTCTGGCTAAACAAAATACATCATCTTCATTTGCTGAGTCCATGATGAGCTGAGTCCCTTAGTCTGGACTCCTGCAGACTGAGAAGTGTCACGCAGGGTAACTGGGGCACAAAAGGCAATCTGCTTAATGTCAGAAGCAGTATACGGGACAATAGATGGGACCTGAGCACTGATCTTGTGAAAGAGGGCTTTGTGCACAGTTCCTTCTTAAGATGCTCCAGGGATTTGATCTAAAATAATAGTGGCGAAGCCTCCCTGAACTTCGTTATCTTCTCTTACCATAAAACTGCCTGTTAAAATAAAGTTATTTGCAGGGAGGTCATAGGACACAATAGAAATTCTCCTATTTAGGACACAATAGAAATTCTCCTATTTAAGACACAATAGAAATGCATGTTCACTTTCAAAATCTGCTGTTGAGAAACTGAAGAGGTGATACAGTGGACTGGAGGAACTCATTTTGCTTTGAGGAGAGTGAAGGGAAAAAGGGAAACAAGACATGATGACTTTGGTAATTTGCCTTTCCTTGGCCTGTTACTCACAGCTCTCTTGAGTCTGTGATTCTAGGGAAGAGAAAGTCTCCTTTTACTTCAAGACTGGGAGACTCCTCCAGGAAAATCTTCAGTCCGTATTTGACCTGTTATTTTTGCCTTTCCTGGACATTTTTGTGCTACCATCCAAGACAAGATGCTGGGCTGCAGGGACCTTTGGCTAATTAAATGCTGATGGGTTACTGGATTTTGGTGGCCTTTGGACAGGTAGCCTATTCTTAAGATCCTCTGAAGTGTGTCTTGTTTGCTCCTTGGGGTCTGCAGCCATTTGAAGCCCTCACTTCCAAGCACTTCGGTGGCTGGTCTTGCCTTGCTGTCTCTCAAAAACTGAAACCCATTGTGGTGGTCTCTACCTGATACTATTTCTAGCATTTGAAGACTTCTTGCCATGCCCTTGCACATGAAAAGTCTGTCTGTGTCTGACCATATGAACTCTGGACTGTTTGTTCCTTGGTATGAGGAGGGATGGCTTCAAAACAAAACTCCCTGAAGCAGAAAGTCAGCTCTGTGCTCTGCAGCGAGGGTCTGTCCCTGTTGTTTGTCCTTCCTCCTAATGTAGTGCTGCTCTCCCTCCATCCCAGCCTCAAACTGCTCAGCTCTGAAACTCAGTCACATCTTTCTCTTTGCTCAAGAGATAGGAAGTAGCTTATGGGGGGCTTTCTCCATAGGCAATGCATTCAGAATACCAATTTAATGAGCTTATTTTACAGGCTTTCAAATATTCCCTGGCTCCATGCTATCACACAGTGGTGTATCTTACTGATGCCAATGCTTCCATATGGGGATTATGATTTTTTAAAATTCCTTTTAAACGTCCCTGGAGACTTTATTAAGACTTCCTGTAAGAGGACAGGGAGTCTAATACAGAGGGAATGAAACAGGAACTTCCATTTTCACTAGAACAGGGCTTGACTTTATAAATGAAACACACTCATGCTCTCTCCCACCCTGTCCCCATCCCATTTCCCCCCTCCCCAGCCCATAAACCAGACCCTAGGATCAATGCCCCATGTGTATAGAAATAAAGACTAATCATTTAATTTCTGTGGCTTTCTGTCTGATGAGTCGCTGAGCTGGGAGAGGGACAGAACTGCTGTGTAGGGTACAAGTCCTATCCTGGCTGTAATGTGTAGTCAGGGGCGAGCTGTTGGGGACAGTGGATACATGGACGAGGGGGAGGACACGTTCACTGAGGGTCACTTGTGTTGTATGTTTCTGGTTATTAATGAAAGGGCTTAACACACATTTCCCCTTTTCATTTTCTCTTTTAGTCAGAGAAGTAGGAAGCTGGGCCGAGCTGAGTCACTGGGTGGTGGCATGTGGTTGAGAAAGAGAGATACCAGGCAGATGTTGTCCGTGGCAGTGCCATTGGGAAACCTCTCTCCTGGGGAACCTCTC
This sequence comes from Numenius arquata, assembly GCF_964106895.1. Lineage (NCBI taxonomy): Eukaryota > Metazoa > Chordata > Aves > Charadriiformes > Scolopacidae > Numenius > Numenius arquata. The sequence goes on from NC_133587.1 coordinate 43,392,336, forward strand.
TCCTGGGGAACACAGATTATAAGGCAACAGCAAAAAGCATCTGAGGAGTATGAGCCCTTCAGCTCCACGAAGCACTTTCCAGGAGATCTATGTGCTCCATGGGACCATCTTCATCTGGTGCAAGAAACAGACATGTCTTTGATTGCCTCAGACCTTTTTGGGGGGATCAAAACCAACCATCTTTGGTGCATGTTTAGAAACATAGCAGGCATTTGTTGCTATCCATTCCCATACTGGAGACATAAAGATGAAAAAAAGAGTCCAAAAGAACAGTTTTTTTAATGCTGTCTCTGTTGTGGTAAACACCAGCACCTTACAAGCTTTCTACTGCCTTCCATCCATACCAGGTCTGAATCAGAAGTTCTCCCACACCTCCAGATGTACACCCTGAGGTCCTTCTGAAATCCCACCTTCCCTGAGCAGAATGAATTGCGTGATGGATAAGCAAGTTTCAGGCTATGAAGCCTTTGAGCTCCAAGGGGCAGGAGGGGAAGGAATGGACACAAATTAGCAAGGACACTGCAGGGATAGAAACAAGCTGACCTCTTTGCCAGAATGGTCCTTATCAGCCCATGTGGGGTTGTTTTAACAGCCGGCTGTGAGGAAATGAGCTGGATGGGGAGGCTGTGAATGCAGATTCCCAAAGACAGATGTGGAGTGTAGGAGTACAGCCTGCAAACAAGCCCCCTTCCGGAGAGGGTTCCTTGAACCAACAGGATCTGGGCCAGAACTTGCTTTAGGTAAAAGCAATTGTCTGGGGCTCTATAATTTGCAGGGCTGGAAAGATGTGACCCATCCAAGCTTCCATTCCTCACATCAAACCAACAGCTTGTGGTGGCTGTGCTGGATTGTGCAGCTGAAAACATTGGAAGGGAGATGTCCACGGTGGCTGTGACAAGGGGAAGGGGGTAGGACTTTGGTTTCATGGGACTGGGGAGCTGGTGAATGGGTGAGAAGTATGAGACTGAGCCTATTTCACTGAGGGAGGGCATGAGAGGGACAGGGGGGAAGAGGTCAGTGCCCCGATTCGGTTGAGTTTAGATGCGATATGATCAAGAAGGGCAAATAAAACTTTTTCATTTGGTTAAAAAGTTATATTTGCTTTTCATAGGATCATAGAATCATTTAGGTTGGAAAAGACCTTTAAGATCATCAAGTCCAACTGTTAGCAAAACACTGCCAAGTTCACCACTAAACCATGTCCCTCAGGACCATGTCTACATGTCTGTTACATATCTCCAGGGATGGTGACTCCACCACTTCCCTGGGCAGCCTGTTCCAATGCTTGATAACCCTTTCTGTGAAGAAATGTTTCCTAATATCCAATCTAAACCTCCCCTGGCACAACTTGAGGCCATTTCCTCTTGTCCCATCACTTGTTCCTTGGGAGAAGAGACGGACCCTCCCTTCGCTACACCCTCCTTTCAGGGAGTTGTAGAGAGTGAGAAAGTCTCCCCTTAGTCTCCTTTTCTCCAGGCTGAAGAACCCCAGTTCCCTCAGCCGCTCCTCATAAGACTTGTGCTCCATACCCCTCACCAGCTTCATTGCCCTTCTCTGGACATGCTCCAGCACCTCAATGTCTTTCTTGTAGCCAGGAGCCCAAAAGTGAACACAGCTGAGAGTATGCACCTCTAAATCTTGCTTTGGACACTAGTTGTCTTAGCCTGGCTCCTTCCTGAGGTGTGTATAGTGGAGAAAGGGACACTAGATGAGACAGAGCTGTGTAGGGGAAGAGTAAAAAAGAACCTCCCACAGAGCTGGATAGCAATAGGAAAAAAGCTAGAAATTCAGAGCTAGAGGGAGCAGAGCTACAGCTTTGTCTTCAAAAGCAGCTGTGCACACTAGGCCAGACAGCTGGGAAAGGGCAAAGAAGCCAACTGATCCAAGGAAGGAGATAGTAAGCAACCTGACATATATGAGGAAAAAATTTCCAGGCAAAAAAAAAAAAGAAAAGAAGGACCCAGACATATGGTAATAGTAGAAGCACGGATGTACACATCCAACAACTTGACTCTCGCAGTCCAGCTATTAATGGCCGTAACATAATGAAGCGCAGTCTAATTTAGGATAGACACTTGTCAACTCTGGGCACAAATCTGGTTCTCATTGCACTCAGAGGATGCACCTACGCTGGTAAAGATATGAGCCAGCACCCATTCCCTGATCCAGAAGCCATCTGCCCCACCAGGGCGTCCATCCACGAAGCTGAAATCTGAAACGGTCTGATCGCATCCAAGTTGCGCAGTTGGAAGGATTCCCGGCTTGTGATAATGCCTGAACAATACCCAGGAATTGTTTTTTGGAAGATATTAGTTGACCTGGGCCAAAACCATGTTAGAGACTGAGCTAAAAAATTAACAGCATAGGTGGTATTAGAACAATGTTTGGCCCATCTCCTGGTCTTGTTGAGTTGCTGATATAAAGACAGTAAATGTTAACAGTTCCAGCAACTGCTGATGGAAGTTGTAGATGATGGCAGACCCCACATACATGGGGTTGTCTCTTCTTTTGCAGGCTCTCTAGGTATGTGGCTCCCTGATACTTTGGGGCAAAAGCTTTGCTTTTTGTACAGTGTTTTGCAAGTCCACACCACTGCCCACAGAGCCATGTAATGTCAGTCCTGCCGTAGATCTGTTAAGGTTCCCCACCATGCATCAGAGATATGCCCATGCTACAAATGTCTGCCTGCCAAGCATAAATCAACTGCCATGCTTTCCTCTCCTTCTTTTCTTCCTTCAGAGAAGGATTCTGGGCTTAATTCCCAATTTTCACTCATTTGTGTGTCCAAGAGCTGCCCTATGGGTGATTTCTGATGCCCATAAAATCGATCCTCACAGTCCAGTGGTGGCATCCTGAAATGAGCAACTGTAAAACAGAACCTCAAGATAAAGAAGGGGATTCAATTTAATTTAAAATTTCCATCCAGATTTTTTTCTGAACAGTTGGGAAAAAAAAAAATCTTCTCAACAGCAACACATTTTGGGTTTTTTGAGGACAAACGGGAAGTTATTTCAATAGAATGATTTGTCCATATCTGATTGGAAAGAAACTTATTAGGAGATTCTGAGACCTCATGTCCTCTAGTTATTTGAAATAGTGACTCATGAGCTTCCTTGATTGCCACAGAATTGTAAGGTACCAGCTTTGGATATTAGAAAAATTGTCCATTGAAGGCATTTCTGGTGCTGTTCCTGTATTGAAAAACTTTATTTGCACTTTCAGAGTATTAAGAGCTTTGTTATAGAGGAAGGAAAAAGCTGCTGAGACTCTTCTTTCTTTGATGTGAAAGAGATGGTGGAGACAGTGGAGCTTGAATAAACTGCTGTGTTTCCCATCCCTGCACACAGATTTCAGCAGAGATCTCTGCTGGGATATTTACCATGCCACTGAGATCAACCAGGTCCATGGCCTTGGTGTTGTAAAGACCATGCATTTCTAAGGGTTGGTTTTACACCTAACATTTGGGAGATCATCAGGATGATGCAGAAGGTCAGCCACATTTCACTCTTCTCATTTTTAGAGATATGAAGAAATGGAGTGGGTTATAGCCCATAACTCCTCATAATAGAGAGCAAAATTGCTATCTTTACCAAAAACCAACCAGAGGACTAGAGGACTGAGGACTGGATTGGTGGCACATCTGAGTTAATACCCACCTACCACAGGTGGCCTTTATATACATTTCCAGGTTAACCTCATTAAACAGGGCTAACTAGCAAAAAAAGATATATGAAACCACTGGATTTTCTGTGAATGTATGTTCTTACATCATTCTGGCACATATGAAACCTAGAAGTTAATTAAAGATGAAGCATTAGCTCAAGGACTGAATAGAAGCTAAGGCTGAATGTGATACAACCACGTCAGAATAAAAGGTGGCCTTTTGTCTCCTCGGGGGGTTCAGACCTGGATTAAAAGAAAAGTAACAATCTTTGAGAGTTTTAGCTGGTGCATGAGAACGCCTGCATTTACCAAAGACAATAGGTTCAAACCCTTCTGAGACCAACCTCTCAGAAGGTGAACTTCAGATTTTCTTAAAGAACCCACAGTCCCCCTGCTCCCTGTAAAAGTCTCATTGCGACTTTGTTGTCCAATATAAACTGTGATTGATGCCCAGCATTTCCCAAAATGCACTCTATTTTTTTTCAGTTAGGACCCTTGCAAGTGTGAAAGTGTCTTGAGGGACACATTCCTCATGGAAAATCCTCAAAGGGAAGCAGTTTCCTGTCCATGGGAAGGGAGTAAGTGAAAGTATCTGATCTGAGCCTTTCAGACACCAACCATTCTCCTCTGCAGACTTGAAAGACTCAACCAAGCACAAGAACTGGCAAGAATAAAGGACATGCAGCTTATGTAAGTACTGGCCTGCTGTCTGCTGGGGTTTAACTCATAAAATAAACTGTAAATTTACAATAGGATTTAGGCCTAATGACTTAGACATTGAATGTGAACTTATGAGATTAAAAAAAAAAAAAGAATGCTTGAAAATTATTCTGTTTTCATTTCGGACTAACACGTTCATTGTGTGAGGGATCCGAGGACCTTCTTAACTGTACACGTATAAGAAAGCCACCTAGCCTGTATAATTTGAAAAATACCCATCAGTGGAAAGGAGACCTCCAAAACACAGTTCTGGCAAAACAGCCATATCACATCTGATCCAATAATACAGTTTAATTCTTTCAACAACTTCTTAGCTGGTTTGCCAAATCAGATTGTCCCACTGGCCAAAAAAATCTCAGAAGGCTGCCAAACCTTTTCAGACAAATTCCCCAAACTGAATATTTTATCCTGTTATGTACTGGAGTGAGACAAACAGAAAGAAGAGTTCGTTTTATTCTACTTACTGAGCACATACACAACAGTTCAATCTGAGGACTTTCGGAGGAGCATTTCAGTGATGCAGGAAGCTAATGACTAATAGGGACTATAGAAGATTTGGAGAAAATTAAACCTCTATTTTATTTGGTTCCTTTCCTTTAGTTCAACTTAAACACACTTTTCCAAACACTGTTTCAACTTTCACACATTTGTGAATAGGAAAGGAGTGGTTGAATGCAACTCCGTTGTTGTAAGAGAGCGGAAAATATGGAAAATGATGGGCAAGGCTTTAATGAATGCTGAAACACAGGAAAAATTACTGTGAATATCTGAGAAGTTTGATACGTCCTACATTCCATTTGGAGGCCGTAGTGAAGGTCAAAGTGGTCCAGACCGAGGTGAGAAGAAACATCAGAGAAGCAGAAATAATGGCCTGCAAAGAAAACTCAAAGTTTTACTGTAGAGAATGCCAAGGAAAAGCCTGGAAGTAGTTTTCAAAAACCTCAAAGATCACTAACTAGATCATAGAAATATTGTCTTTCCCTGGTCCACTGTGGACAGAACAAGTGAAAATTAACTTAATTATAGGATTTTAGGATTTTAAGAACAGGTTAGATGCAAATCATGCTTGGTTTAGGTGGAGCTGATTATTAATGGTCTGTGACATGAAACTAGACAATGCCTTGAGTAGAAAGGTGGTAGTTTAGCCCACACAAGATGTGCCAGATTTCCAGTTCAGACTAGAATTCATAAGACTTGTTTGAATCATTTTTTTAAAAAAATACAGTTTTGAGGACGCCCTTTTATCCTAGGACTTTCTGCTTTCAGAGCTTCTTAGTCCTTATTTCCAGGCTTTGTTCTTCCAATACAAAGAAAATGGAGAAATTATGGTTTAATGAAATCTACCAGTCATCTTCTTTGCAGAGAAAAATAACATCTTTTTTATGCAAGTGATCCCTTCTTCCAAAATTTAAGTATTTTTTAAAAGATCTGGGGCACAGTTAGAACTAAGTAGTGCAATAGAGGGTTAGCTCAAATCTTGGGATCAAGACCCTGTTCTGTCACATACTTCATGTTTGGCCTTAAATAATTATTTTCTCCTCACTCTGTTCTGTCACCAGCTCTATAGAGGGGAAAGAAAGAACTCTGCCCTATTTCATGAGGCTATTTGTGTGGAATAATGCATTACAACTCAAAGGTGCAGTCCTTTTGGTAAACAGAGCTCATAAACCCGTGAAATCTGCTTAAAATTAATGGGGTGGTAACATTGACTCTGGGGATTTGTTTACACAGTGATTTCAGACAGCTTCTGGGACAGGTTGGGAGCTATAGAAAGTCACAATGTCGACAAGACTTCATTGTCCTTTCTTTCCTAAAAATAATTCACATTCTCCTGCTTCACAGAAGTTGTTTTGCCCTTATAGCCATAAATATTGTGTTCTTGCTGAATCATTTCCCTACCCACTTCATCACCACCTGTGAGAGGCTGGTTTAGGATGCCCCATGCTCTTGTCAAAACTAAAAGATCAAAAACATGAGCCAGAACTCAACACTCCACCAGCCTGGCCCATAACCAATAAGTATCTTCAAAAACATAAATGTAAATGTATTTATGCACCTATATACCGTGTACTCACTTTTTTACATCTGTGGTTTGGACTCCCCCTGACAAGGGTAAGAGTCCTCTTTCCTGGACCAGCTATTCCCAGGGAATCCCCTAGGGAGATTGGAGGAGTCCTTGTTCCTTTGAAAGCTCCCAGACAGGCTCCTTCAGAATTGCTGTGGCCTCCATGGCCATCCTTCACCCATCCCAGCTGCATCATCACTCTACTGCCTCAACCACAGTCACTGCTCAAGCATGGTATCATCTTTGAGGTAGGTGCAAAATATTGGAGGACATAAGAAACTACAAAGCAGGCTCTTGGCATGGTTGTATTGGCAGCAAGTGAGCTCTAGAAGTTGTTCCTGTAGAGTCCTGAAGAGCTGTATTTGTTTTGAGTGACATACTTTGCTAAATAAGAAAACCCAAAGCCAATCAGCCAGCAAAGAAATTCACCCTTGCTGTATAGAAACACTTGGAACTTCTAAAAGAACAAACCAAGAATTTCTCCCTCGTGCCAAACTGGGAATACAAAGGTTTTGTTTCAAATAAGTTAAAGAGTATGAAGGAACTTCCATCACTGCAAGAATTCTGTCATCTAAATAGTTAACACAGAAAGGACATGGACCTGTTGGAACGGGTCCAGCGGAGGGCCACGAGGATGATCAGAGGGATGGAGCACCTCTCCTATGAAGACAGACTGAGAGAGCTGGGGTTGTTCAGCCTGGAGAAGAGAAGGCTCCGGGGAGACCTTATAACAGCCTATCAATACCTGAAGGGAGCCTACAGAAGAGCTGAAGAGGGACTCTTTGTCAGGAAGAGTGGTGACAGGACAAGGGGCAATGGTTTTAAATTGGAAGAGAAGAGATTTAGATTAGATATAAGGAAGAAATTCTTTACAGTGAGGGTGGTGAGGCACTGGAACAGGTTGCCCAGGGAAGTTGTGGATGCCCCATCCCTGGAAGTGTTCAAGGCCAGGCTGGATGGGGCTTTAAGCAACCTGCTCTAGTGAGAGGTGTCCCTGCCCATGGCAGGGGGGTTGGAACTAGATGATCTTTAAGGTCCTTTCCAACTCTAGCCATTCTATGATTCTATGATAATTTCTTTTGTCCCTGGCCAATACCAATTAGCAGCCTTCCAGCAATTGCCTGGGACTTTTTTGAGGTTTGCACAGGCCAAGGACTATTCCTAATATGCAGTGCATGAAGATGTCCTGTTTCAGGTTGTCACGACCTAAAAGTAGTAAAAGAACTCAGCTGCAGGGTTGTAGGCTGCACTGTGCCAGTTGGCCTCAGGAGTCCTGAAAAGACCCTGACCCATTTTACTCATGGATTTAGATGTATCTATACCCAGAGTCATGTTCATACCAAAGAATATGAATGGAGAACATGGAAGTCTCCTGTCTTGACTCACTCTCCAACTTCCTTTTTGTTTTACAAGTGTAGATACAACCCATGAAACCACTGGAGCACTTCCAAGGAACAAGCCAGATCCAATATTTATAGGCTCAGCATAGTTTAGTGGATCCCGTTCTCTTAATATATGTGGAAGGTTTTATTTTATTGCTGTCAGACTTTTGTTCTTCCAAATTAATCACTGATACTAGACACATGCACAACACGGTGATAAATGTTTTACAAACGTCAGAGACATTATAGATGTCAGACACTAAACTCCCTATCTTGGAAATAGATATTCTGAAGTCTACTACACAACACAGTCAGGGAGAAGGGTTGGGTTTTTTTTTTACATAACCTTGAAATTCAAAGGCAAATATAAAGCGGCAATACTCTGTTAGAATTGAATAGGCACTGAATAAATCTGTTAAGACCTTTAAGGGAAACACTGCTTGTTAAAGCAGCATTAAAGGAAGTTGCCAACTGAATCAGGAAATCTTAGAAGATACCCTTCGCATGTGGGCTTTGGGAAACTGACTCGAGGATAAAATACTGACAAAATAAAAATGATGAAATACAGTGTCACTTGTTAGAGAATTTAACCTCAAGAGGAGAATGACTTCAAAGTGATTTAAAGGTACTACCAATACCAGTCCATCTGCAGTGGTGTTTATTTACCTCTCCCATCTGTTTTTCACTCTTTTAAAAATCTGTGTTTTCAGAGGTGAAGTGGTTTTGGTTGTTGTCATTGTTTTTGGGAGTCTTTCTCTTTTCCTCTTTTCTCTTTCAACAGGATTTTGTAACAGGCATTTGACATTTCTTTTCTGGGAAAGCATACATGGCTTTCTCAGATGTGAGATTTCATACCAAAGCACACCATGGGGAGAGGCTAATGGGAAAAAAGGCAGGTAGGAGAGATCAGAGAAGAGGACCAGGAGAGAGCAACTGTGTCATAAGGTACCTTTGAGTCTCCCATAAGGTCTGCCAACATCATGGAGATGCCTTGAATACCTCAGAACCTGTCAAATGGCACTACATGCTCAAATGTAGTGAAATGAAAACAGTCCTTGGTGTCACCTGTTGTCACCCCAGCCCATACTGAATCACCCACCTAACATATTTCAAAGACTATTTGTGATCAGGGGTACAGGTAGGTTCTGGAGTCCAAAATACTGAAGGATGTGGGATCTAATTTTTTTTGTGGACCTACCCAACAGCACAAGGATACCATTCCGGTTCCAAGAATTGGAAATAATTTTCTGAGTGTCCATGAACAAGTTTCTGGTCTCTGTCCAAGTCACCTTTCCAGCAAACGGAAAAAAATGAAGCCTATTTTCTCTTACATCAACACGGTTCCTACAGAACAGGTCAAGGACAAACCAGGAAAAGTATGTAGGGATTGAACAGGAAGAAGGAAAATTTACATCTTCACGTGCCAAAGGAAAGAACAAGAGTAGGCTAAATCTATGCAACACCTCCTTAATGTCCACCTATTTTCAGCTCTGGGAAATTTGAATGTGTCTTTTTCCTTGTCTTTTCCCAGTCTTATCTGGTTCTCATGTGAGCTTTCCTCATCCATGACACCCTTTGATAGAAAGCTATTGCACAGGTGTACGACTCATTATGTCAAGAACCAATGTTTATTTCAAGACTGATTCCTATGGGCTTCATTTCTTGTCCCCTACTTGTAAAGGAGAAGGCAGCGAAAATAGATCCCTTTTCAAGCTGCTCAGGGTTTTTTAGACCCTTCCTTGTCAAAGTGACTTTTTGGGCAGTGTGAGTTTACACATCTGCAGGCTTCAGGCTGAATTGGGTGTCAACTCACCTCCCACCCTGATATGAAGCTGGTGTATATGCACAGAGCTGAAAGACACCTAGGACTCCTGGATGATTTAAGAGCAATTATGAGTCCATGAATGACCTAGATCAGATGGAAACTTCTGAGTGATTCAACAACACACAGACATGGGTTTAATGACTGTGAAACCATGGCTCGGGCTAACTTGGTTACTTTTGCCCCAGGCAGACTGGGAAGAAATTATGCTCTTGGCTTGGAACTAGATGATGGCTTGGAACTAGATGATCTTTGAGGTCCCTTCCATCTGTTATCATTCTATAATTCTACAACTCCAGGTCAGCTGAACTGTAATGAAGGCACATCCTCCTGGAGACACATGCCTATCTTCTGTTGCTGCTTTCACATCTGATTGCTATAGATTGCTATAGCTGTTTCTTTACCCACCAGGGCACTACCTGTTCGTAACATTTACCAGTTCACATCCCAGAGATGCCATCAGTCAGTGAGTCAATAAAATCAATTTTGAGTCAATAAAATCTTTGTCAAGAGAGCACAATGTATTAAGGGTTAGCTCCCCGCAGTGCTCTTAGATGTGAGTCAGTAAATATTTGATGTGAAGAATGGTTCGAGGGCTGGGCTATCCATTTACTAAAACAAAGGAACTTCATTAGTATGGGTAAAAATGAATTGCACTCGGGGAACACGATGCCAACTTGACATAAGTAATATGAAGCCTGGGAGAAAGAGAGAAAGTAAATTGGCAAGTAAATAACCTAACTAGATAAAGGTGTTCTGTAGAGTATGAGGTAAGGCCTCTATAAGATGTAAAGAGTGTATTTTAAAGGAGAATTTCAGATTTATTTGGAACCACCTTAAATCTTGCCTGGATATAAATCATTGTGATGGATATATCGGCAAAACTGTTGGTAAGGATGAGACTATTGAAACCAATGGCCAAATATCCCAGGAATTTCGAAGTCAACCCACATGAGAATATTAACCTGGTGCTGCTCTCAATCTCCTTAGCTCTTTGCACCAGGAATGCCAGCTATAGAAATGCTTTGTTCTGAGTGAAGCTGGCTCTTGCAATCATTTCAATTTTGAGAGGGAAAGAAAAAACACTGATTCTATCTCCGGTGTGTTCCAGGATCTCTGAATTCCTGGTGCTGGGTAAACTGAGGCACAAGAACAGGAGTTCTGTAACTAAGTGCAGACATCCGAGTTGCCAATGTCTATAGCTGGCGAAGGCAGCCCAGGCTTCTTTTATAGCTTGCTAAAAGAAATAAATGCTCCTAAGGCACTGCTCCTCTCATGCTAAGGTAGGCACTAGATCAAACAAATTGCTCCCTAAAAGGCCTTATTTCTTTCTACTGACTACAAAAGGAGCCCAGGGTCACTAGAACAGAGGTGTATGTTGCACTGTGGACATCTAAATGCATTTGTGGTTTCTGTCTCCACGTGGTGTCCTATTGCAGAGCAGAAAAGGGTGGCAAGGTCTGGCACTTGCCGGAGGAAGCCGTGATGAGTAATTCTTGAGAGTCCTGGGGTGCTCATCTCGACGTTACACACTTGCATAGCAACAGTACAGGGAATCCCAAAACTGTGGTCCCTGAGACAGCCTGGAAAGCCTTGAGGAAGAGCTGGGAAACATAAAATGGGTCCTTAAACCTGAGTTGATAACAAAACATCCGTTGCTGAAGGGTAATGATGTGAGAAAGAAAGGAAAATGGAAAAAAACCTCGACCATCAAGTTGCCAGGGTTGCAATTCTTAGTTATCAAGACACAGTGATCCAAAGAATCTTGCCATTGAGAACTTGCCTCCCTCTAAAATCCTGACTACTCTCTCTCTCCCTGACTACCTGTTTAGAGCACATGGGACTTTCCCTGCCCTAGAAAGGGTTCAACAAGGGAAATAATGGACTTACAGACCTTCCTGTGTTCATCTCTGGCTCTGCCTTGCTCTGAGAATAAAACAACGTCAAAGGACCCAGAACTTGTGAGTACTTCATAAACTTTATGCACCACAAAAAGAATCACAATATTTGCTGTGGGGAATGACTTTTACTCCAGCCTTTGAAGAACAATATAGACCGGATTCTTTTGCAAAAAAACAAGCATTGCCTTTCCATTAAAGTGAAACACCAGGCTTTTATAGCCAACCTTTAAACATTAAGTGGCCCAGCTGTGTTCTTTAATGTCACCATTCTGCAACCTTAACAAAATGAAAATAGCCATGAATATCATCGATCTCTGGACACAGATGCATTTCCACATCCTTCATTCCACATCCAGCAGCCTTTCACAGGCCAGAACAAAAAAAAACACACTTTCACATGAAAGTCTAGCCATTCATCAGAAAATCAGCTTGATAAAAATGGTAAAATTCTAAATTTTCTCTCCCTCTTTGGTTTTGCTCAATGGCTTCCAGATTGCATCCATTTCATTTAAAAAAAGAAAGATGTGCTTCCCCCTCCCCTAATTACCAGGGACACAAATTCAGTTTTGGATGAAAACCTTTTGTGTGTGCCTCTTAAGTCCTCCCCAAAAGTTCTGCCTCTGGAATTTGGCCAACCATTTTGTTGATGATGCATGAGCTGGAACCGAATGGAGATGATTTTTCCATTAATGGCTTTGGCTCTGCAGAACCAACAGGAGTAAAATATTAGTTTTGCTTGCTAAAGAATCCACTATGACTCAAAGACACAATGAGACAGATCTTTGGGGAAAGGGGCTTATGTTCCTAGAGAATCACTTTCCTAACTATAACCATACCAGTTCTCAAAGCTGTATACAAAAATCTTATGTATCTTATTACAGACAGTCAAGAGTCCAAAGGTTCAAACCTCCAAAAGGCCTTGAAAGACTTGGAGCAAGTAACTGAGTATTCTGTCAACAAGATTTTTTATTTTTTTTTCTCTACAGAAAATGTTGATCTTGACTAAGAAACAGATTAAAAAAAAAATAAAAACAATCAGGGTTGGGGCACTGTTTGAATTTTTTTAAGTCCTTGACTGCATTAAGAGAGTGGAAGGATAGAAGAGTGTTTCTCTATTGGAAAAAAAAATGCATTCTTTGTGCATGTTAGCTATGGACCAGTGAGGACCTAGGTGAAGCTGGAGGTTTAGGGACCTGGTGGCCACCTAGAATGGAGGAATACTTCTGTAGTTACTGTCTATCACCTTATGCAAAAAGGGTGCTCTATTGGGTGGTGCTTAACAGAGAGGCTACCACCACCTTCTTATTTGTCCCTTGGTGTGTTTCTGCCCGGGTTTAAAAGGAATTAAAAGTAAGACTAAGGTTCTGTATGAAGTTACACACTAAGGAGGACATTCATATTGCCTGGACATGGAGACCCGCAGTAGAGGAGGTGGTGATACAAGAGGTCCTTTCCTGACCTGGAGGTAGCAGCTTGCCCTTTGCTCTTCCTCCAGTGCTCATGAAAGATCAATCCCATGACCGATCCATTGGGTAACTAGAAAAAGATGGGAAAGATGTCTCTACATGATTATTCTCTTTCAAGGTCCTTGGTGGCAAGCTTAGCTGAGACATGATTTCCTCTCCCGGTGGTGGCATGGGGAATGGTCTCCCCCAAAACCTATACCCAAAACTTGGTGTGTGATCACTGCATCTCTGGTGGCATCCCCTTCCCTGCCAAGTGAGTCATATTGTTCCAGAAGGATCAGAGTGCAGTAGGGTATAGATTGGTGTTTAGCCTCCTAGTGTTTTGAAGTGCATTAGTGAGGTACATGACTTTAGAGACACATCTTGATGTTAACATTTGCAGTATCCAAAGATATGACAAGAAGTCATCTGAGACATCACTTCTTTCATATGTGATTACAATGACAGAGGAATGTGGCCCTTATTCTCACACCACCTCCTTATTTTTCATTTTAAAATAGGCAAACTACAGCTGATCAAAATTATGTTTTGAAAACCATTTAAAAAGGTTTAAGCATCCGGCAATGTTTGGCTGAAGAGCAGCAATGACACTTATTCAGTGAGTCTTGCAGAGCTAATCCAAACAATTTGCTTTTATCTGTGTGTGTGTGTGCATGCTTTGGCCTTTGGGTCTGCTCCAGACCCATTCATCACACAGTAACTTCACATAGCAAAAAAGAATGTCTACCACAGCAACATGTAGGGGCCTCCAATATAATCAGGGCCCCACAATGCTATGTTGCATAAACATTTACTAACAAGTGGCTTCTGCCCTGAATAGCTACAAATCTAAACAGGATGGCAAAAATAATAAATAAATAGGCAGACAGGAAATATCTTCTCTTTCAAGTGACCATTTGTAAGGATTGGAGGCATGTTTATAGAATCATAGAATCATAGAATCATAGAATGGTTTGGGTTGGAAGGGATCTTAAAGATCGAGTTCCAACCCCCCAGCCATGGGCAGAGACACCTCCCACTAGACCACGTTGCTCAAAGCCCCATCCAACCTGGTCTTGAACACCTCCAGGGCAGGGGCATCCACAACATTTCTGGGAAACCTGTTCTAGTGTCTCACCACCCTCACAGCAAAGCATTTCTTCCTGATATCTAATATAAATCTCCCCTCTTTCAGTTTAAAACCATTACTCCTCATCCTATCGCTCTACTCCCTGATAAAGAGTCCCTCCCCAACATAGATTGTGATGTAGCCAAACCTACAAAACTTGTGAGCCAAATTGGCTCACTGGCTTTAAAACTTTGAGAATTTAGGGCCAAGCAGTTACTAGTAGTCATACTGAAGCAGCAAGAGCCCGAGACAAGTCTAGGGTGGATGATGCCGTAGCTTTTTTGTAGAGAGTTCTCTCACTTTCTTGTGAAAGAGTTTCTGCAGTTTACTGTTGGAGAGGGGACACCATCTCATGGGTGATCATCTGATGGGATACCAGTCTGTGCACCACAAAAGCTGTGGCATTCCAGAGGAGATCAAGGTAAAGTGTGTGCACATTTATTTTCAGTAGAGAGGGTGACCCAAAGGCAGGTGTGCAGGTTGGAACTCTCTTCATTCAATCTCTGTTGGGCTTCAAGTCTCTTTTCAGAGCCCCAGCTGAACTGGAAAGCTGTTAATGATACCTCTCTGGTTAAGGCTTGCAGATCTGTCTCTATCATCTTCGGTCCCAGACCTTAGCTTTATTATTCATGTAATGCATTTTAATTAACAAGTTCCTTAGTCTTTAATGCTTGTGTTTCAGTGCCAGCTAACCCCATGGTCACTGCCCCCCCAGCAGCTTCAGAGTCATGTAGTAGGAAGTTCACTTTACTTATTTTAATGACCCTTTTTCTGAATTAATACATCTTTTTGGAGATATGAACCCTAACAGCACTGTTAATTTAAGATTCTGAGCTGAATTATGCTCTGTGTAATATCATTTACTTCAGTCAAATTGCTCTTGAGTTTCTTTTCTCTTACTAACTCAGCACATATTAGGGGGCAAGAGATTTTTTATTTTATTTTTAAATAGACTGAGGCACAGAGGTTAAGTGATCTTGGAGTTTGTGTTAAGCTCTCTGTAAATCAGCTCAGTGCTCAAGGAGATAATAAATATTAGCAATGACTATAAAAACACTGAGCTGAAGAGAAGACGAAAGAAATATCTCTGTATTAGAAGAAGACAAAAACATTACAGAGCTAAATAGTGCATCCACATCTTGAATGGTGTTGGCAATTTTGCTTGTCCTCCCCTCCTCCCAGGAAAGGACTCCTTGGGATCAGAAAAGGTTCAGAGGAGGGTGACAGAGACAGTCAAATGGCCACATCAGAAAAAAGGCCCCCTGTTCTTTGCCTTGTGAAATAGGTCTGTAAATTCCTGAAGGGTGATGAGGTGGTAGAAAGTGAACAGGAACTTCTACCAATTAAATGGAGCACCCGATGAATTTTTGGAGTAACGCACTTCAAAACCATAAATGAGAGGAAGCTTTTTTTTTTGCCAAGCTCATATCCTGTAACACATTGTCACAGGAAGATGTGGAGTCCAAATATATAGATAGGCTCATAAAATAAAGACACAACCCTTGAGGATCCATCTCGTGGGATTATTTAATTCAAGGGTCTGGATTCAAGTTCCAGCTCAGGAAACTTCTGAGCTTTGTAGTGTCAGATCCTGGGAAGTTATTCCAGACACAGGATCACTCTCTACATTCCATGTTTCTTCCACCCTTTCTCTATACATTGCCTTTTAGGACAGGCTATACAGATTTTTGGCTTGGTTGAGCATAATCACCAAGAGGAAATGTAGGAACAGACTTTTTCTCATAACCAACAGTTCTACTTTTGTTCTACAGAACAGTCTTCAGGGCACCAGCAATAAAGTAGCTGTTTGTCGGCCAGTCAAAAGACGATAGACCCAATCACTTGGGTCTCGACTTACGATGTTCAGATCTTCATACTTCAGTGCCTCCTATTTCTCCTCTAGCTGCTACTGTTATGAGAAGGGATCTTCCTCATAGTACTGTTTCAGTGCCTTTTCCATTTGGAGGATAAGGAACTGTATTGTAATGAAATATCTATGGTGAAATAACTCTTTCAGTGCACAGACATCTCCTTAGGAGCGAGAGCAAAAGGCTGATGAGTTTTCTTTGGGTTCTAAACTCACAACTCACAATAGCAATGAACCCATCTGAGCACTGAGCACCAAGAATCATTCTGTATTTTTTCTGTGAGGTAAATTAAGGTTGAAAGGATAAATCCCTGGAAAAAAATCCTTATGAACTTTCTTCAATTTATTCAATTTTGAGTGTTTTCCTTTAAATTGAAACAAAGGTGAAAAAGACTAATTGTACCCTTTTGCTTGATTTAAATTGTTTGTGTTATTCTATGCAACAGGCATTCTTGTATTCTAAGTGTTTTGCACAACCTTTTTCAAGGTACTTGTACGGTAGCTCTTCAATCATGTTGAAGTCTCATGAAGAAACTGTCTGCTGTTGAGGAATCTGTGCGACTAGCCAGATTGCAAGAGGTTTAAAAAATTGAAGTGAGTCGCTGGGCTACTCTGGAGATCTGTCCCTTATTCCACAGCCTTCCACCTTTCATTTTAACCCACCAGGTTCCAAATGCTCTATGAGGAAACATAGCCCTCTTTTCATAGAATCATACAAAGGTTTGGGTTGGAAGGGACCTTAAAGATCACCGAGTTCCAATCACCTGCCATGGGCAGGGACACCTCCCACTAGACCAGGTTGCCCAAAGCCCCGTCCAACTTGGCCTTGAACCCCTCCAGGGATGGGGCAGCCACAGCTTCTCCGGACAACCTGTTTCAGCGCATCACCACCCTCACAGTAAAGAATTTCTTCCTAATATTTAATCTAAATCTCCCCTCTTTCAGTTTGAAACCCTTACCCCTCATCTTGTCGCTACGTTCCCTGATAAAGAGTCCCTCACCATCTCTCCTGTAGGCCCCCATTAGGTATGAGAAGGCTGCTATAAGGTCTCCCCAGAGCCTTCTCTTCTCCAGGCTGGATAACCCCAACTCTCTCAGTCTGTCTTCGTAGGAGAGGTGTTCCTTTTCTGTTGGAATAGGGAACCTTGAATTTCCTTTAATTGCTGTGTTTTAAGAACTTCTCCATGTACAATAGCCATGGAGAGACTGACCAAGGGTAACTCATTCCTCTGAAGCTGCACATTCAGTTTTAGGAAATGGCAAATGAGCACCAGCAGGTGACACAGAAAAAGGCAGCTCTATGTTGTGAGCAGATTTTTTCTTTTTTAATTTGCTTAGAGAGCTTCTTCTTTATCTTGTCATGTGTTGTTTAAATCCAGCCTTGGCTCTTATGGCTTCCCTCCAGCTATCTGATTTTCCTGGGGATACCTGTGGTGAAGTCTTCATAATGTGAAAGCTTGGAGGCCACTCCAAAATTGATGAGAAGGTAATGAACAGAGAGCCTGAGTTGCTAAGCAAAATGTTTTGACTGACTTAAAATGAAATGCTCATTTTGGCTTTCTGGCTTCAAAAATGAGGAATTATCTTAAAAAAATATATATCCCATTACCATTCCACTGATAGCTGGAAATCTTCCTCTCTCTTGCTTGCCTGGCAGCTGCTTAAACTGTTCAAGTGCCTTTACGAGCCAAGTCATTGTTTGGCAACTCCACTTTTATTTCAGGAGATTAAGAAAAAAAAAATCATCTTTTTGCCTGTTCATTCTTTTTCATTCGTAAGTCCTTAAGTGCAACGAGAATGCTAACACTGTGATGCTCTTTCAAACAGAAATCTGCTACAGCTTGACAAGTCACATGTCTGACACTACCTCTGAGGTTTATCTTGGCTAATGGTAGCCATCTAAGAGCCAGAAATCTACCTCTGGGCAAGTCACTTGAGGCTCCCTCTAGAATCAGATTCAGAAAGCTGATCCTTCCTGTGATTGGGAAAGTGTCTAAAAAAAGTAAGATAAATCACCCACTTATTTTCAAACAGAGAAATGTTAATTTAGTGTTTGTGGAACTCCAACCTTATACGGAATCTTACCCAGTGAGGGAAAGGATTTGAGCTTTTATCAAACCTTTGTTCTTTACACTGGGAGGTTATTTTTTAATGTACATAATTTCCTCAGTAAGATTTGCAGCACGGTCCTTCAAGCAGATCTTGACTGCTCACTGGGACTATGTGTGAGGCTGTATGTGTGTAGGATAGAGATGTCTCAGGCGGCCTTTCCACCCAGGAAAGACATTGTGAGAGTCGCCATTATGGATATGTCTGGACGGAGCTGGCAAAGGCGGCAGACACTGCAGTGCCTGCTAAAAGAAGTTGTCTAACCAGCACTGGTGACAAGTGAGCCAAGCCACTGGCCAGTGCTCAAGGTCTGCTCCTGAATGCATGCTTAAACTCTTCAGGAGTTCTGAGTCGTTTTGGAGACAAGGAGCCTTTCTGACCTCCTGCTGCTATCTTGCTCCACTCCTGTTGTTCTCTGCATTGCACCAAGGCTACTATGTCAATGCCTAATCTCATCTGTTTTGCTCTGAGAACACAACCAGAGAGGAACTGCCTTCTCAGAAGTGCTTTGTAGCCTTAATTATTTCTCAGGACATATAAAAAAAATCTATTTGCTTGGTCTACAGAAAATAGATTTTGTAGTAAGGGCTGATGTATTTTATTAGACCAGCTGATACAACTGGAAATCACAAAGGAGCTTCCAGAGACTCAGCCCCTTTTTCAGGACTGAAATAGAAGCAGCCAACCTCATACTAAGTAAAAGTTGTCTTCTTTATATCTTTAAACCATCAATCACAGCTACAAGGTAGTATTGAATACACATCCTGATCCAAAGTCCAGAAGGGACAAGAGAAAGATTTCCAATGGCTTGAGTAGCTTTTAAGACATCCAAGGATGCCAAGATACCAAAACGTAGCTGGAGTTGAACAACATTTGTTCTAAGGAAGCCAGTGAGATGTATTGACGCTTATTTAACAGATGTTCAAAGATTTCTGTGAGGTCCTCAGATGAAAAATTATATAAAAGCTTAAAGCTGTTTTATTAATGAGCCACTTTATCTCATTTCTGATGTTCATCTGTTGCTCGCTCAATAAAAATAACACCGGTATCTAAAAAGTTTCAGAAAGGTGGTGCATGAGATAGCTATTTTGAAGGCATTGAATGAATGGGATCTGGTAGCTGTCAAACTTTGGGGATATTATTCTGTCAGGCAAAACTTGGAATTTATGCTTTTAAGTTTGCTTTTACATGGGAAACTTTTCAGATGTCTTAAGTGAAACATCTGCCTTTTTTTTTTTTTTTTTTTTATTGATTGCATCTCCTGTCTTTGCTTCCCAGAATAATTCTTTGCAATAAAAACTGGAGAGGGAGCCAAAAAAATCTGTGAAAAATAGACACATGGCACATTTGTTGGTGTCACCATGATTCAGGGACACATCTTGGTCATGGAAAGAGGAAAGCAGGTACTCATCTGAGACCCCAAATGCTCCTCATGTCTCATGACACCTAAAACTCTGAGGAACTTGTACTTTCTGTGACATTGCAGGTGTCTGGGGAGCTTGGGGTCCATGCTCCCCTCTAGACCTTAACCAGCCATTCCCCATCCTGCACTCATAGGAGTGAAAATCTCTGCAGAAATAAAGAACTTGGTGTTTTCACACAGAAAGAGGAAAGAATGTGACAGACAGGGATAAAGTCAGTCTTAATCTGCAATTGCCACCAGCCTAAAATTCTATTCCTCCTGATAAACACAGCCTCTCTCTAACTCAGATAACAACATTTTGATCAGCTGCTTGTTTTTCTTGTTACCAAAAGAATTGACTAAGAGCAAATTTCAAAAACTCCCAGCAAAACTTGCAGCCTTTTCTGACAAACATCTAAGTTTTTCTTTGTTTTAATGAGTAATCATGGGAAATGGAACAGTAGGTTGGTTTTGTGAAGCTTTGCAGTAATAGCAGGTAGCAGAACAAATCTGGTGGCTGGGCATGAAACGTGAATGAGAAACAGCATTCAGCAGCACAGGCGTAATTATCCAGAGAAGACTGTTGCCATCATTACAGTGACAAAAATAGCAAACTTAAGGAAAAAACAAAACAAAACAAAACAACCCAACCAACAAGCCTCTGCTTATTTTGCCAGGAGTTACAGATGTATAATTAAATTGTGAATCAGGATATTCTTATGGACCTTAAACTTTGACTGTAAAATACCCGTTGCACTGATAAATCACAAACACATGTACAAAGATATTTCAGAGTTTTTCTGTCTGTTTGGGCTATTTTTTTTTTCATGAGGATTGTAAAGGTTTAAGAAATTGACGTTTAAGAAACTAATCAAAGCCACAGAATCACAAGAACTCGTAGCCACAGATATGAGCTAAAATGGGCTAGGAGTCATCTCAGCTGTAGGTATCGTGTCTCAGCCAGTAATTTCATCCCAGGGATGCGGAGTGTGATAGATGGGAAGAATCGCTCGCTAGGACTGGTTATCTCTAACTCAAAATGATGCAAGGAAAGAAGAATTTGCTGATGGCAAGCTAAAACACAGAATACTGTTGCTCTCTTGGCTGAAAAAAAAAGAAAAAAGAACAAAAACTTTAAAAATGCCCAAACCATCTCCTCTTTCGGAGCTCCACCTTCTTTGCACCAACCAGGCATAGCTGATACTAAATATAATAATACTAATACTAAAATATACTAATACTAATACTAATACTAAAAATATTCCTTTGTTTTTAACTTCAGCTCTTTATTTTCAGATAATTTTATGTACAATGAGGATTATTAAATTGAGATCAATTTTGGTTGGTTTGAGTTCCTCCAATCTCCGTTGTCTGCAAGAGTTCAGAACTCTACTGAAACTTTAGAGGACTACCAAGGTTTGGGAGGGGGTGGGTAGGACAGTCTATTTTTTGTTTTTTCTTGGTGTATTTGATCTGGTTATCTAAATTCTCTTAATTGCAGCAGTGGCCAGTTAACTGCGTGATTTACAGAATATTTCTTATGAAAAAAAAAGGAAACAATTGCAACAAACTGGGATTTCTACCCCATTGAGTGTTAATGGGGTAGAAATCCTTAATACGTGCCACAGCATGGAGTGAAGGAGATTCATCACACAGGGTCATGAGAAGCACTCCAAAGGTAGGATGGATATTTCTGTTTTCACCTTGAGCAAGGAATTCCTCCAGTGGCCCATCTCGGTGGGGATAAGTCCCTCAGGCAGAAGAGCACACAGATGTTATGACTCCGCTTCTGCCCTATTAAGAGCCAGAGTAAATAGCTTTACAGTCTTTCTTTCAAAGCAAATATGCCTTCGAATAGGCTGATTCTCAGGAGGCATAACTGATTACAGGAGCTTTACATCTTGTTTCATTACAATTCAGGAAGCTGTAATGCTTGGCACCCGCTGAGGATTTATCTATCTCCAGAAGTGTAGCCAAGGGTGAACAGAGGCAAACAAAGTTTATCCTCTTCTAATTTGGGCAACCGGCAGTTTACAGCTCCATGTGGTGGGCCTGGAATACCAAACGAGTGAGTTTATCCGCTTGTTATATTGACTCCTGCGCAAGAGTCCTGTGCCAAAAGAGAACAAAGATGTCTTTATCGCTCCAAAAGACAAAGCCTGGCCGATCACCGCATGTCAGATGGAGCAGAAAGCTGAAACAAGCGGGGCAGAAACAGATTGCAGCCTCATCTCCTAGGGAAGAGCATGCTTTTATATAACTTTAAGCATTTTCCTGTGTGTGGGTGAACCAGAGTAAGGCAGTGACCTCAGAAGGCAGCTGGGGGTGGTGTTCAAGTTGACTCACGCCTATCACTGTTAGCTCGAATGGGAATTGTGCCCAGACCTGGTTTTGCAGCTGATTTTAAACCATAGTCTGGTGCCCAAGAAACCCCTCTAATATTTTTTCCCTCAGGTTTTGTATTCTGCCTGCTGATCAAGTCCCCCTTGACGTGCTGGGAGGTTTGGAATCGATAGCCGTGCTCTGAATCATATCAGCTTCCACATTTTCTGTTGTTCTTGTTGTTATGAGAGACTTCACTGCTTTAAAACATCTTCCTATGGGTATTGCATTTGTAAGAGGCAGAACATTTCCTACTTGGCTTCCTGTTACGCTCACGCAAAGTGTTTTGATGATTTGTTTCTTTTTATGGCTTGAAGGTGGTTGGGAATAATCTGCAATCACAACGATGAAAGCCACGCTAAGTGAATTCTGGAGGCAAGAAAAAAGAGCGCAGAAACGACTACCCATACACAAATCATTAATGCTGTAATGAGATAGCAAAGCTGATTCTGTGTCCTAATTATAAAGGAAACATTTGTAGTTTTTCCACAAAGAGGCTGGAGCACTGCAATTTTGCTAGCGTCAGGCATATGCTCTCAGTGTATTTATCACAAGAAAACACAGAAAGACCATTTGAAAGCTCACTGAAATTGAGAGGGAAGTTTTCCCCTGACTTTAATGGAATTTGGATCAGGTACAAAACAGTTGTTAATTAGCCACTTTACAAAAATTTAAAAATTGAACACAAAGCATCTGCAAAGAAAGAACACTTAATGAGCTTTGCTGGTACAGACTGTACAGAGCCTACAGGGTTCACAGTCACCAGTTCCAGGGTTGAACACATCAACTGCTCACATAGCCAGGGCTTGAGGAAGAGGTTTGAAGGAACTTCAGCCATCATCCAGTCTATTCGCCCTTCAGCTAGCATTAATTACACCAGCAGTATTCATGACAGCTGGTTTCCTAAAATAATCCTAAACTGCCAGAATTTCTCCATCATCTCTCAGAGCTCTGAGCAGGGAATCAGAATTTTCCAATGCTCCCCAGACCACTGACTTCTAGGTCTTCCTCTGCAGTTTGATATCAACCTGCAGCGGTTTTGAAAAGACAGGCAATTCCAACAGATGTCTACGTAGCCAAAATTTCCTTGTATTTATGGCAAGAAGGACAAGGTCATACAGAATCATTAAAGCTCTGAGCACCATGGGAGACAAGTGTCATTGCTTAATAGTACTGTATAAAACTGTAATAGTAAACAAAAATCTGCACTGAAAAGTGATCAAGGTAATGGGATTCATTGTCTTCCTTTTTGGTGCTGAAGGTGACCTCAGTCAGAGCATGTGGGAGGCAGCTGGGAAATTTTTTTTTCTGAGGAGAGTAGCCCATCCAGTGTGTGAATAACTCACAAATTCCCAAGAAGCATTTGGATGGGTGAACTGAGAAATGGGAAAAAAATGACCGGAATATTTGAGAAATCTCTTAAAAAATGTCTTGAGGTGGATTTAATTGAGGACTAATTAGTCTTTCTGAGTATAACTTAGCAATGTTTTCTTCCTGCAGCACCACAACCCAGGAGGCTCGGAGCACCCTGGTACAGGAGGCAGAGACCTGAGTCCTCAGCAACCAACTGGCTCCTGTGACAGATGGTGGCGTGAATTGTACGAGAGAAGGTGTTCCTCTTCAAGAAGTCTGTACGGTCATCACTGAGCTGGACTCATGTCCTGCTGCTGTGCTTCATCTTTAACTGCAAGGGATCCGGACAATCCTCCAGCTTTTACAGCTGATGGAAAGATTAATGGTGAAGCCTTGTTGGTCTCTCCAGGGCCCATTTTCTACAGATGTTACTCCGTTATCTATTTTCTGGCACAACTGTGCCATGTACTCGAGAGAGATTAGCAGGCTTCACTTGCAAGAAGTAAACAGCAAGAGACATCTAATCTTTGCTTGACAAAATGAATCTTTCGGGTATTGCTTGCCAGTCCTGAATGATGCTCTGGAGCTTCCACCTCTCCAGCCTTGGAGAGTCATTTGTCTTTTCCACAAGCAGATGAGCCTTTTAGTACTGCTTTTGCTCACAATTCTCATGAATAATAATGTGGAGTTAGACAGATTTCCCATGCTCGTCAGGCTGCACAAGAAGGAGCTGTTGCCTGGCCACTTGGGGTTAAGGGCAATGCATGAAAAATCACATTCTGATTAAAAATGGCAGGAAGATTGAAAGGGGGAAAAAAAGAAGGCAGATGAGCCTCTTAGTTCAGCCCTAAGGGAAGGAAGATTCCTCACAGCTCTAAGTCTTGTGGTATCAGGGATTTCCTTACAGTCCTTGCTTTTGGGTCTGAGTCATAGAATCATTATGGTTGGAAGTGACCTTTAAAATCATCAGGTCCAACCATCAACCTAATACTGCCAAGTTACTAGTAAACCATGTTCCTCAGCATCTACTCAGCTTTTAAATACCTCCAGGGATGGCGACTCAACCACTTCCCTGGGCAGCCTATTCCAGTACTTGAATGGATGAATGGCTGAATGATGAGGGGGAAAATCCCTGTTATTTTTCCTATTAATAAAATTAGTTGGCAGACACTCCTGATGATAAGACAAGTCAGTTGATGGGAACTCTGTGAGCTATGACAGCAGAAAACCAGAAATCATGTTGTTTTCAGGGATCCTACCCTCTTTTGGAAAGGGAGGTGCGAGAGGACCAAAGGATAGAGGTTGAAGAATGGGAATACCTTGAGAAGGTATTGAGAGAGCACTATTGGCGCAACTGGAAGAGGGTAGATTTAGATTAGATCTCAGGAAGAAATTATTTGCTGTGAGGGTGGTGAGACACTGGCCCAAGCTGCCCGGAGAAGCTGTGGCTGCCCCATCCCTGGAGGTGATCAAGGCCAGCCTGGACAGGGCTTTGAGGAACCTGGTCTAGTTGGAGGTGTCCCTGTCCATGGCAGGGGATTAGAACTCAATGATCTTTAAGACCCCTTCCAACTCTAACCATTCTATGATTATATGATCTCTTCATGCTTTCCTGGAGATAATCACACTGATATGGATAATAAGGGCACATGGGACCACAGCAGGAGAAAATGTCTACAGTCAGCACTGGCAGGATTGGAGCATCTTGACAGCATGTTGTATTGGTGGCATATGGTGTCTCGGCAGTGGTGCGGGTTGGTGACACAGCACAGAATCACAGAATCACAGAATCACCTAGGTTGGAAGGAACCTTTTAAGATCATCTAGTCCAACCAATGAAAAAAAAAAAAAAAAAAAAAACAAACAAAAAAAACCCACACACACACCCCCCACCACACCACCCAACACTAATCCATATTCCCAAGCACCATGTCAACTCCTCTCTTGAATACCTCCAGGGATGGTGCCTCAACCACCTCCCTGGGCAGCCCATTCTAATGCCTGATAACCCTTTCAGTAAAGAAATATTTCCTAATATCTAACCTGAACTTCCCCTGGCGTAACTTGAGGCCATTAAGCCTCTGACATAACAAAATCTTGCAGGGCAGTAGGTCCATGTTGGCAGATGCATTTACAATTCTAGGGGCAACACCAGACCCGGGATTTCTCTTGGGTGAGCAGGATTTAATACAGATATTCCATCATCTCGGGCATGTGATGTCTTTCTGGTCCCCAAATGAAATCTTCCTGAAACCTTCAGATGATCAGTCCATTTCAAATAAGTAGCAATGTTTGTCTTCATTTCCTTCAGCATCTTCCTTGCTTTATGTTTCCCTCTCCAGTTCTGTGCATATTTCTCTTCCTCTATTGTGTTTTCTCCAGCTTGTGTGCTTTTCAAGGCCAGGTAACCACTGTGCCTGCAAAACCAGTGTAAATCCATGGCACTGAATCCAGGGACACTGAATATATAGAGTAGTCTTAAAACACAGGTACGTTTGGTATTATGACTTCACCAACATCTTCAGCTTAACCATAGTGTCTCAAGCATATAGCGACAGCCAGGCTGCTTCAGTACTCTCTTATGTGAATCTCTTTTGAAATTCTATCAAACCATTCCTTTTGCTCTGTTTTTTTTTTTTTTATGTATTATGTTCTGGCTAGGTCAGAAAGATGATTCCCTAGAGGAAAAAAAAGGCCCTGTGTTTTTCTTAAACACAAGAAGATCAGAGGACAAGTGTTCTAAAAGGGAACAAACTTTATGTAAGGTAAAAGAAAAG
Organism: Numenius arquata; assembly: GCF_964106895.1. Lineage (NCBI taxonomy): Eukaryota > Metazoa > Chordata > Aves > Charadriiformes > Scolopacidae > Numenius > Numenius arquata. Next base: position 43,418,353 of record NC_133587.1, read on the forward strand.
GCTTTATAGTAACCTCATAGCCAAAGCAGTCCCTTTTCCCTTTGCATTAAGGTTTTGTTCTGTCTCTTTCAAAGAGATCTGAGTATCTAATGTATGAAAATACCAAAACCATTCCTTCACTCACCAAGTGTCACAGCATGGTAATGTTCATAGCAGATGACGTCTGTGATTCTTTGTGATTTTTTTTGATTCCTACACTGCTGCTTTCAGGACGATACCGTGTCTAGAAATAGTGCAATTTTGGCACTTACTAACTGTTTAAATTGCTTCTTTTTCCTTCTTGACCTTCAATACTTTTTGTCTTCCAGGTCAAGGTGAGCCAGCTCCTCAGCATTCCCCATCTCAGGCGGGAAAAGAAAGGTCAATAAAAAATATAGTTCTTTCATGCAGTCGAGATCTGGCCAAACACCTTCAGAGAACTGCTTTGATGTTGAACTGAGTTCTGATTTCCGTCTTCAGCCGGTAAGCTAGGTTTCCCAAGGAGTGGGAGAGCAGCCACCATGCCCTAGTTTTGCTCTATCCACAGCCACTAAGGTATTTTCATCCCTCTTAGTTCCTTCCCAGTAAACTCAGACCCGGTGATCCTAGACTCAGCTGTTTGGGTGATCAGTAGTCGTTCCTCACTGAAGACTGGAAGAAACATGGTCTACTTTCAAGAACGCGTTCCCTCCATACCGCTGTGCTTATGTTCTTCAAGGGTGAAAACTGAGTCATTGAATTTAGTATAAGTCAAAAAACACTGACAGGGAAGATATTTGAGAGCTATTTACATCTGCCAGTTAATTGGCTGTTGCCTGTGCAGTAGCAGTTGATAGACACTACCAAGGAAATATTGCCCCCAGAGAAAATTATCTCCTCTGTACACCCCTTGCAGTCACCTGGGAAATATGCTATTTCTGATAATGCTATGCATATATTATGTGGGAAGGAAAGTATCCAATCTGTACTTTTGCCTACAGGCATGCTGTATTGATCGTGCTCTCACCAGTATATCATTTATTTATTTCAAGTCAGCTCAGCAAGGCCAGTCCTGGGAAATGAGTTGCATGGATTGCTTCCAAAAAACGATTAACAAGTGATATTTCTTCTAAGATGAATTTTAACTCAGGTTTGGACAAGAAAGGTGCATTAAAGAGCATTGGTAAACATCTTTTTTGAGTTAACTCCCCACAGCTGTTCAGAGCTGCTTGCTCATTAAGAAGCTCAGAAGGACAGAAACTGATGTTGGGGTATCTTGTGGGCTTTTTGCTATGCACAGGAAGGCCTAAAATTGGAAACCCATAAACTGAAGTGGCCAAGTTCAAAGATGCAAAGCCATTCCCTTTAAGATAATATGTGGGAGAGAATAATAATCTTATATTAAGATAGTATATGGGAGATGTCTTGGCATTTCCATAATGCCAAGGCCTGATCAAGAGACTCTTCACCATTGCAAACACATGGGGTGCAGGCTGAGGAGAGAACTCAGAGCCTTCAGTCCAACCCATAGCCTTAACTGTGCGTGAACCCTTTCCATCATATGTAGAGCAACGAGACTTCCAATGACCAATGCTAAAAGTAAACAATGGATGCAAGGGTTTGGGTGGATCCAACGCTATAGCTCTGCTGCCTGCTTTGATCGTTTTCAACTAGAATTACCTGAAAAAAGTTTGTAGCAAAGTGGAAGTTGGTCTCTTCTCCCAAGTTACAAGTGACAGGAAACAGGAAATGGCCTCAAGTTGCACCAGGGGAGATTTAGGATGGATATTAGGAAAGATTTCTTCACAGAAAGAGTTATCAAACATTGGAACAGGCTGCCTAGGGAAGCTGTAGAAACACCACCCCTGGAGGTATTTAAAGGATGTGTAGACATGGTGCTGAGTGACATGGTTTAGTGGTGGGTTTGTCAGCATTAGGTTGGTGGATGGACTTGATGATCTTAAAGGTTCCTTCCAACCTGGGCGATTCTACAATTCTGTGATCTTTGTGTGACAATTATTGTCAGAGACAAGGTTCAGGGCTCATGGGACCACAGGGCTGATATTCTGTCTTACACTTCCTCTGCCGCTTAAACCCCAGGTAAATCTCTGTCAAATACATTATAAATCTGGCATTGTGAGATTCACACTGCACTTGCTGTAATGGATGAAGGCTGCATGGGAGAAAGCTTGTTTCTTTGCTTTGGGGACCTGGCAGGTATCAAGGGGACCCCAGCGATGTGTTGGCCCCACCATGTGTGTCTGTAGCCTCCTCATGCAGGGGAGCAGGAGGGCAAGCAACTTGTTGCCTCTTTTCTGGCTTGTCAGTGGTGGCACAGGAAGCCCCAAACACAGTCTGCAGGTGGTGATTCAGGCAACGGGAAGGATGTGGTCAGCAGCAGCAGCTATCACATGCACTCAGCTTAAGATGATCACGTTTCTGCATGGGAAGGTTGCAAAAGCTCTTCCTCCCACCACCCATCCCCAGCTTATATGGTGAGATCGAAGGCAGAGTCAAAGTTTGTCACATTTTCTAAGTTGCCCCATTTTGCTTCCTGTTTTAAGCAGCTACAGCCAAAACCACCTTGTTCTGAGAAAATAACAGCTTCCAGCGTGATTGCTCAAGCAGATTTCAAATGAAGGCCTTTTAGTGCTGCTGCCATACCAAACCCTTCAATTGACTAAGGCCAGCATGCCATTTCCATTAGTTGATAGGAACAGGAGCCTTTTACCCACCTCTTCAGCTGAACACCAAAAAAGCATTAAACATGAGATGTACGCTTGTTTCTTAACTTCATGTCCCCATGCATCTTACTGTTTAAGTGTTTAAAAGCATTGTATTGTGTGTGAGCCACTCAGAGCTGTGGTCTTCCTTGCAATATAATTCATCCTCTCTGATGACCTGGTCAGCTTGACCTTTTGCTTGGTCAATCCAACTACTCTGGTGTGGGATCAGAAAGCCGAACACAAAGCAGAGCTCAAATATTGCGCTGAATACAGTTGAATTCAGCACTGTCAGCATCTGGGCTTGACACCAAGTTTTCATTTGTAAAAGAGCTATTTTGACGAAGCAATGGATAAGTGGGTAATGCAAATTGGTACATATTAATACCAACTGGGTCACAAAAATGCTTTTTAGCTAAAAGAAAGCAAGCCATTAAATTCACTGCACTCTTAATATGTCAGGCTCCTGTTCCTTTATTTTCACCCTAGCTAAATTTTGGACTTGTTTTTGTTGAACCATGCATAAAAGCAACATTTCTTTTTCACATAACATTCATCTATTTAATATTGTGCTACAATTCAAACTTCCTCTTTAAGTAGAAAGTTATTAGAGCCCACTCTTCCATTCAGTATCTAAGCCCCAAACACAAGAGAAATTAGCTACAATCACAGCTGGAAGCTTAATTTGGCGCTGGCCAGAATGCACATTAAACAATGCAAATGTTATAAGGCGGTGCTATAAAATACAGCTGCACACCAGAGCGTTTCCCACCAACTGAGGAATCTCACCTTTACAATGCAAGTCGCTGCCTTCCAGAAGCTCTAATTGAAGAATAGCACTCAGGTTGTTAAGTGCTACAGCACTTTTCGCACAGCAATAGCAACACTAACTGCAGGTGGCAGACGGTCCACCAAGATGAACTAACTGGCTCATACATCTGAGCTGGTGGAAGAACTGTTGTTACCTGCTGAGCCAGGTAATTGTATCTGCCTCCTTCCGTCACGGTGGGTCAGAATAGAAATACTCGGACTTAAAGGTTGGTTTGCATTTAGCACTTGACACAGTGGCCCTGGTGTTAATGGAGCTGCTCAGCCTTTTCCCATGATGGGCAGGAGAGGGCATTGCTTGGGCATGGGGTGGAAAATGTAGTCTTCCACAAGGACAACTCACCCTGTGCTCACTGGGATTTCTGTCTGCACCCGTTTCACATGGTGAATGGAGGACTGTTCCAGCCATACAGAACGACAGAATGGTAGGGGTTATAAGGGATGTCTGGAGATCATCTAGTCCAACCCCCTAGCCAGAGCAGGGTCACCCAGAGCAGGTCCCACAGGAACATGACCAGGTGGGTTTTGAACATCTCCAGAGACAGAGACTCCACCACCTCTCTGGGCAGCCTCTTCCAGGGCTCTGCCACCCTCAAAGTTCCTCCTCATGTTTAGATGGAACTTCCTATGTCCAAGTTTGTGTCTGTTACCTCTTGTCCTGTCACTGGGCACCACTGAAAAAAGACTGGTCCCATCCTCCTGATACCCCCCCTTTAAGTACTGATAAGCATTGATAAGATCCCCCCTCAGTCTTCTCTTCTCCAGACTAAAAGGACCCAGGTCCCTCAGCCTTTCCTCATAAGAGAGATGCTCCTGGCTCCTGATCATCTACCTTCGTACCCACTGTTTCTTCATCCTTCACCTCCCCCTCTTCCCACTACGCTTTGTAGCTTGTGTCTCTTCTACAGCTGGCCAACTTCTTCCCTTTCCAGGAATATATCTAAGCTATCACTAATCCTTTGCTCGTGTTTTCTTGAAACCACACAATTACGCAGGCAAGTGCTAAGACTTCAAACTCAATACAGCACCAGCCCTCCAAGAATTTAGCCTGCTCTCACCATTGTAGAGTTGGTCCAAGTTTCTCAGGCAGGAGTTTTCCGTTGGAAAATGCTGTCTGTGCAGTGTTGCAATGTTCTGCAGGAATGTGATGACTTCTTCAAGATTGTCAGTGGAAAGCAGGCGGTCAGGTTGGTCTACTGGTCTCCTGCCAGCCCACCTTCCCAGGCATTCTGGCATCACAGACACCTCTGTGTGTCTGTCCAACCCTGGATTCAGGCTGCCAACTTTCCAGCTCTCCAGGCAGAAGGGATGGTATGAAACTATTGCCTTGTTTCCACAGTGGACCAGGGCCTGGTACCTTTGCTCCTTGCTTAGTCCCTGACAGGTTTCATGGATATCTATCACAGCTCTCTTTGTTTTCCTGGCTTCATCAGTATCCAGACTCCACTGCTGTCTTCTAACCAGCTGTGCAAAGCCAAGAAGCATAAACATTCAGAGATGGAAATTTCTACCACCTTTAGGGGAAAAGTAGAAGAAACTGCAAAAATAAAAACCTGCCCAGATAAAGATTTGTGGGAGAGATGGCAAATTCAATGGGTTTTGTTGATCATGAAAATATTTTGGTTTAACTCCCTTCTCTTTCCCCAAAGAATGCAAAGTTTGGCCATATTTTCTATGGGATAGAAGTTCCTATGGCATTCACTGGCAGTGACTTCTATGGCATTCACTGGCAATGTCTTTCTACATGTTCTCCACAAGGTTAGTTTTACGTACAAGACCTGCCCCCATGCATGCGTCAAACCATTGCTAGAGAGCTTCAATGCTGACAGACTAACATTTTGTGGAAAATACCCCTTCAGATAGCTGGGAAAATGCCACCTCTTTTTTTTTTTTTTTTTTTTCCCCATAGCTGACTTGTGGTAGATTTTACAAACCAACTTTTTCTTCTGATTCAATCCCAACTGGCTTGCCAAACTCACTGGATCTCAGGCCAGCCTTTCCTGGAGTTTCTTTTGTCTAAGGAAAATGAAGCAGCTTTAAGTAAATGGAGTTTGATTCAGTGATATCCAAAATGATTTTTTTGCCTTAGAGTTCAGATTTCCAAATGGAGGTGGGATAAAATATATAGCCTAAAGAGCAAAGACCGGGATCACAACCAGAAGGCAGGTCAATAATCAGGAAACCAGAAAGAGAACTGAAGAGTAAGGATGGGAAGATGAAGGACTGGAGGACACCAGAACAAGTTGCACACCCTGCTGAGAAGCAGTTTGAGGTTTAGCTATGGTTTGTCCTGGTGTCATCCATGCCACAGGACCCCTCTTGTGGAGTCCGTGTCCTCATAATCTCCAGTTCTGTGAGACAGAACGTATTGCTTTTTCTTGTGAGTTCTTGTGGAAAATATGTCACAGTAAGTTAATAGCACCTCCTGGATAACATATCACTTTGAGAAAATGGATTGGTTCCCTTTTCGTCTTTTTTTTTTTTTTTTAATTATTTCTTTTTTTTCCTCTTTATTGCATTCACTCCAGCAGGAGGAAATTAAGGAGGGAACACTGAAGATATGGCAGGACACCACTTTTATGGATGAACATCTTTGCGGATGCTTTTGTTGTGGATCAGAAAATTGAATTGACTTCTTATGTAAGCAGAAATAGTGGCCACAGAGTGACAAATGGACAGGGAATGTTCTAATTTCAGAGATCAACAAAGCGAGCTGTGAAATGTTAACTTTTTTTGGCATCGTTCTTTCTTCCTCCAATGTGAATCTGGATTGGTTCTTCTGATGACTGAGTGTGGTCTTCCTTTCTGATCATTCTTGGTATCCTAAATTTAGGAGAAAAATAAGAATAACTCTAACAAAATTACATATAATCTTCCTTCCAAATGTACCCTATCATTAGAGAGATATACAGCATATAGATTATTATCAAGCCCATAATCACAGATTGCTCAAGAGATCTGAAGGCTACACAAGTCCTATATTATTTTCCAGAGCCCCTAAATGCAGTGCAAAATTAAAGATGTTCTCTAAGCCATAATACTCTGGGTGAAATAATACAAGGATACTACAAATATCTACATATATCAATGCACCTCATCAGACAATGTGAGCCTTATTGCTCCTCTCCATCACGGAACCACTGAAAATCTGATCCAGATAAAAGAAAGTTTGCAGACCTTCTATATTGCTCAGATCACTGGTGGTACCCAACTATTTCCATCCTGGACTAAGTAATAACTCAGAAATTCACAAAGGTCACTCCTCATCTGGTATGTGGAAACAGTGTGAGGAACCAGAAAGCTGGCAGAGGCACAGCAGTAAAGAGTCTGTCTTTACAAAAACAGCATCTGCTCTTGAACCCTGCCTTGTGCCCATGCAGAGAAAGTCTCCAGTTCTTTTAAAGCAGAATCCAGTGCTTGATTTACAGTCCTTGAGGAAGGTTGGGCAACCACCAGTCTTGCCATCCTCCTTATGCCATCTGAACAAAAACGTGAGATCTATAATAGTAGACTAAACAGGGCCAGGTCGCATTGTCTTGTCCCGATGCCATTAGGCAGTACCTGGCCACATCCACTCTATTAAATTCTCTTATCCTCCCAAATGATATGACCACTTCCAAATTGCCTAGTGGGAATGTCCTCTGGCCTGCATTGATACCCAAATCCAGCCCAGAAATCACCAAGGTGAGCACTACTTGGGACAGGTCAAAAGCACGCCAGGGCCCAATGTTAAGTATTTTAAAATATAACTGATGAAGGCTATGCAACGTGACCTGGCACAATTTAATCTGTGGGTATAGACACAGCCCAATCCTGGGCTCAACTCCTAAACAGGACTGAGTCGTTCTTGGTGATATTTTCAAGTGAAAGTTAACATGGCAAAGAGATGCTGCCATGTATTTCTCATGGCATTGAGCTGCCCTGTCTCAGAATAAATAGCATTTTCTTGTGCCCCAGCTTTCTTTCTGATCCTAGGGCCAGCACAGTGCAAGTCTTTGCCAACCATATAATTTCACACCACCCAAGCTCAGGCTCTGGAAGGATGTTGGAAACATTGTTCCCACTCTCCTTGCACCCTGTGGCTTGTGATTTTCACATACTTTGCATATATTTGTTCTCTGGAGAAGACCATTGGGAAAAAAACTGTCAGCAATTTCCTGTGAAACTAGAAAGGAAGATGGAAAATAAATGTTTGACATTACCATGTCACCTAAGGTGGGCATCAGCTCACAGATTAAGATACGTTTCTCTACATTGGTGCTACTGCATGCGCTGGGTGGGTCAGTTCCTATTATAGTCAATGGAGGTTCACCTGAAATGGTCCAGGAAGCCTGGAGAGCAAATTGGTCAATTAAATGCTGATGCTGATACATGGGTGAGCTGAACTGCTCTCTGGGCTCCATGACTTATGAAATAGGAGATAGGAGTCTGTTGCTCAAGTGCCATTTTAGACACAGAAGGGTATCTATCTGAGACATTCACAGGGAACCATCAAATATGGCACCGGACCTGTGAACACCTTTGCATCCTGCACTGACCGCTGAAGGCCAGAACGAGTGCATGAGATCAACTCAAACAGTCCTAGCCCCATGCATGGGCATCTCAGCTCACCTTTGCATCTCCATTGATTTCAGTGGAGACACGGAAATGCACAGAAACAATTACCTACACTTTGATTACTTAATTTGTGCACAGAGTCACGATGCCAGCTGTCTGGATTAACTCAGTGCATGATAAGGCATGATATGCAAGACTAAAACCTGTAACCTTTTTCCCTGAGTTGATACTAAATGTCTTAGAGGTATGTCCTTGAGATGTGACAAAACCTAAAAGACTCCTCTGTTCATAATTTTCCTCTTTCAAATTTTTCATGCATTGAAAAATTAGGCATTAAAAAAGCATGAACATTAAAAAAGAAAAGAAAGGAAGGGAAGGGAAGGGAAGGGAAGGGAAGGGAAGGGAAGGGAAGGGAAGGGAAGGGAAGGGAAGGGAAGGGAAGGGAAGGGAAGGGAAGGGAAGGGAAGGGAAGGGAAGGGAAGGGAAGGGAAGGGAAGGGAAGGGAAGGGAAGGGAAGGGAAGGGAAGGGAAGGGAAGGGAAGGGAAGGGAAGGGAAGGGAAGGGAAGGGAAGGGAAGGGAAGGGAAGGGAAGGGAAGGGAAGGGAAGGGAAGGGAAGGGAAGGGAAGGGAAGGGAAGGGAAGACACGGCCCAATTTCTACTTTCCTGATGGCTACTTTAGACCTCTTTGCTGCTGGGTCTTAGGGCAGGTGTCAGCTTCTTTTTCACTTAGTTCAAGACCCTTTTCCACTGCCCAAAAAGCTGAGAATAGCCTTCGTATCAAAGGAAATGGCATCTTACGGATACAAGAGAAAGCATAAGCTGGCACCAAACATCTAATTCAGCCTCCTCTAATCCACTTGAGGATCCTGACACACACACAAATCAAATGCAGACAGTGCAGAAAACACTACTACTTTTCCAATCTGTTCCTATCTCACTTTGGATATGTGCCCATGGTGCAGTGGAAAGAGTCATAGCCAATTAGTTTTAGTTATACAGTTTCTCTCGAAACAAAAATAAATCCACCTGATTTGGTGGATCTGATCTGCCTTTGGTTGTTTATGTTGATGATTATGGAAAGAATAACCTTAAAAACAAATTATCAGAGGCATATTAACGTTTATGCCATCAGTCATATTGTACGGTTCAGTGACACAATAAGAGTCTGTTTGCTTCTGTTGTTCTCTATTAAATGGTACTAGTGGAGGCAGTTAGAGTAAAAGAGCAAGTAGGTGTGCAGGTCCTGCTCAGAAGAGGTGCAAAAACACCATTTCCACTGGCTTATTTAGCTAAAAACAAAAACTCTAGCTTCCTTGTTTAGGCAGCATAAAGCATCGTGACAGAACAACAAGAAAGAAGAGAAAATCAGAAAAAGCACAAAATGGAAAATGTTTAATGGTGTTCAACAATGTAAAATCAACTGGGCAACTTGGAGGAAAAAACCTTGGTGAAAAAAAAAATCAGCTTTGACTGGAATGCAAGATTAGCAAAGGCTTCTGCTAATTGTCTGAATCCTTGCTAAGTAGTCTGGAGTGTGGTTTGATATTCAGTGAAGTCCAGAATTCAGGAACTGTCATGTTTGTGTGCGAATGCATAGATTTGAAGAATTTTTTTCAAGGTCAAAACCCAGCAGACCATGAATGACGTTCATGTTGCTTAGTAATGCAAAATATTAAAGGTATAGAAATCTCTTCTTTTTAGGTATGTCCCACATGCAGATTAAAGCACAATGGCTTTTCTTCTACTTCAGAAGAGGTTAATTACTCCACAGGGCCAACCTTTATCTTCTTTTTCCTTCAAAAGGGGATTTGATCAACTTTCCTAGAAGAGGGGGTAGAAGGGAAAACAGCGACGGCAGGAGACCTGAGGCCAGAAAAATGGAAATAGGTCTAATTGAGAAATGATACCTTGTGGTTGCTTTTTCCTTACCAGGCCCCAAAGAGGATTATTGAGAAATATAGACTCACCTTTCAACGAATACTCAAACCTTTAAGATTGGGGAAACGGGCATTTCAGAAACAAGATTATTCTATGATCACCCATTAGGGGGCATCTCTCCCCTTCATGTAGAGTGTCTGGAGGATGGATCTCAGACTAGTTACACCATCAGTCCCATCCTGCTCATCCGCTCCGAGCCAAGCCTGCTTCTGACAAGTGTTCAGGAAATTATGAAGTTTGCTCTCTGCCTCACTTCACCTCTGAGTATTTACAAATGTCATGGGCAGTGTTTGTTAGTGGAAGTCAGCTGGTTGTGGTGTTTGGGTTTTCTTTTTTTCTCCCTCCTGTTCTTTTTTACGGCCCATTATCAAAACCACAGCAGAGAGAACACATTTAGCATGATCTCATCAAAACCCTGCAAGAGCTCAGGAAGCCCATTCCAAGTAAGGGAGTGTTGTATTTATCCTTGTCCCCAAAGGCTGACTACAAGACTCAAGGTGAACAGGCAGGTTGCTGCTGTGCTGGTTTGCTTTCAGGGTTGTTTTTTCATTTGTTTGGTTGATTTTTTTATTCTTTTTTTTTTTTTTTTTTTTATCCAGAAATGCTGATAGCTCAAAATGGAAATTTTTCATTGCACCTTCCCAGCTGTGGTCAAGTCCCTTCTCAAGTAGAGGCTGCAATCTCTGATCAAAGCCTTGATTTGTATTTGACATTAAAATCCCACAGAGAACAGAATCTCAAATTAATTCCAACCTGAAAAATATGTATTTTACCAGGTACAAGCCCAGATTTAACAGTTTCTAGGAAAAATCTAATTGCTTGATTGTGGTAGTGTGTGTTCTGATGAGAAATGTAAAAAGAAAAAAAATTACACTGGTCAAAAGACAAAAGGCCAGTTATGACTTCATCTGAGTTCCCTATCCCTTTGTCAGTACAAAATGCAAGGTGTTTGACTAAACAATGAGAAGACAGAAACAATTGTCTTGGTAGGAGTATGTGATAAGAAAGGCCAGATTGTATGGGTTGGTTTATGCATATTTGTATAAACAATATGAACTGATGGATGTGGTTATAAGCCCATTTCCTCATCCAAAAATCTAAATCTGTCTCCACAGTTCAGACCTTGAACATTCTGGTTTGGGTTTTTTTTCTTTTTTTTTTTTTTTTTCCATTTTGTGAAGTACAGACTGTGGTCCAGAAGATTGGGAATGAGTAAGACTTAATTTTATTATGCATTCTCACCTTGACCTAGAGCACGAGGATTGCCTTATGGGAGGGACCGTGGCCTTGCCACTTCTTGTGTCTGTCTCATTAGTCATATGCTAAGAAGAGATGGAAAGAGAAGTGCCTGCTCTGCTGCAGTATGCAATAACAAATACTCCTATAATAATGTCTATGAAATGCCCAAGCCTTTTAACTGAAAAGAAACTGGTTGCTCTTTTTATTGTCCTGATACAAGACATGGCTTAAGGGAACAGGCTGCAAGAATTGGGGTTTTCTTAGTTTGGAGAAGAAAGGCTGGGGGAGGTACAAATACAGGTTTTGAGTGTCTCAGAAATTTTTTGACAGTGCAAGAGAACAACCTGTTCTTTGTGTCCGTGGTGGTTAGGTCGGGGAGCCTTGGACATAAATTACCCCCAAAAAAAGTTTCAGATTGGTGATTAGGACAAATGTTATAACAGAAAGGGTAGCAATACAATAAAATCGATTGCTTGGGGCAGCACTCACCTCCTCTGGGTATCTTTAAGGGTAGGGTAGGGTAGGTGTCAGTCAAGGATGGCTTATAGAGTTGTCCCTGCCTAAGGACATAGACATGCTCTACATACTCTTTCAAAATCTTCTATGATCCCCCATGGCACCCTTTTGAGTCTCCTTCTCATAATTGGAGTTCATTACCTACTGTGTTACTTTGCTTCAATTGTATTGATCTACTGAATCATTCTTAATTGTGGCCTGAACAAACTAATCACCTTGTTGCAGCTTTTATGCTTCTATTGGTTCACTGAAATGGTAGTAGAAATTACAGTAGCTCTGCATTATGGCTGCTTAAGCACATTTTTTCCTCCACCATTTCTGAAAAGAAGTGTAGGTAGCGCTAGCTAATTGCAATGAAGTCAAAGACTCTTGGGATGCGGAGTATTCAAAATGAGCTATGAGTGAAGGCACTTAGATCTCCTTCTAAATTAATATTCAGTTCCTGCACGCTATTAATAACATTGTCAAACTTAGCTAAAGGCTTCACTTTTTCTGAGCCACAGATAGGCAGATGTAGAACATCAAGGCAAGAAAAAGCAGAGGTCTGTCAAGCAAACATAGCTTGCCCATGGTAAGGGTGAAAGAATCATCTACGGTTATATAAAGTTTAACTTCCTTATTTCCTCCACTTCTATTCTCTTTTCTTCAGTACTCCCAGCTATACAGGAATCTTCTGTTAAGAGGGGAATTAACCTTGGAGCTAGGTTGATCTTATGACCTTGGCTTCCCTCTTCCTCTGTAGGGCAGAGCTCAAGGAATAGGAAAGTTTTCTTTGGACTGGTTTCCAACACTTCATTAAAAGTCTTGTATTAAGCTCTGTAACATTCACATTCAGTGTACATAAAATAGTCTGTCCACAACTGAGATCTAGTTGTAAGCCAGCCCAGTAAAAGTAAATCCTGAATCAGGAGGCTTAATAATCCTTCCAGAATCCAGAGTAACATTAAATATGATTATGATGAATAGTCTTGCTATCCATCTAAAAACCCACTTTGGGATTTGTTGTGTTTTTGGTCCTTTTCCAGAGCAGAATTACAGAAGTTAAGAAAACCCTCCAGAGGACCAGTTATCCCCTTCTTCCTAGTGACATGATTTCTGACAGATGTTTGTCAAACCTACCGTTAAAGATATTTGGTAAGATTTGGAGATTCCCAACGACACCCACACAATTATTTCCAGTGCCTCATTTTTCACTCCATTAGAGATGGGAGGCTTCTTAAAGACTAATCTTAATCTCTTTACTCAAGTTAAGAACATTGCTTTCTATTCTGTTCTCCACGGGTCTTGGAGAACAGATTATTCCTTTCTTTTTCAAACTCCCTCTTTTAGATATATGTTCCCCACATGGGTGTTCTCTTTCTCAGTCCAAGTCAGCTCAAAATGCCCACCTCAGCCCATTTATGTACTGCTTGTCCTGTAGAGTCAGGACTAACAAATTAACCCTTTCTATAACAGAGGAGGTCCGCCTTGACATTAGAATTGTAACACATCATCAGGGAGACTCGTTCAAACTGATTTTAACCTACCTAGAACAAGCCCTGCTGTTGATGTAACTCTGGAAGAAAGTAAAACCCATCTGAACACAGAGGAAGATGTTCCACAAACTCAGGGTTATGTGGTTGGCAAGCTTTATGGTGGCTGTTTTGCAGCTAGCTCAGGTATGGTTACATGAGCAAAACAAGTAAATGTATATAGCGATGGGTGGCCAACTGTTTCCAAATGGAAAAGACAGAGTTCAGTTTCTTAATGCCATGTTAGATGTTAGAGGGAAACGAGACATCCACGCAGGGCTAGCAAATGTGACAGAGGACCTTTCAGCAGTTGGAAGCCAGACCTGTGGGGGTTTTGGCTGATATTTGAAGTGGTACCAAGTGTTTACATCTGGGCAACTGAATTTTATTCAAGGTGTTGACATTTTGATTCATCCCACACAGGAGAATTTAAGTAAAATGGGGCAAATGAATTTTGCCTTGGAAGTGCCTATTTCTCTTCAGTGGTACAAAAAGGGCCCAGACAACAGCTCAGCTGTAAACATCTGGAGCTGGGTGGGATGGATTCCACCCAGGTACTTCTACAAGACTGGCATATGGTATAGAGATAACAATACCATCTTACTATAAACTAACTGAGGTTGCAGGATCCGGTTAGCTCCCTTAACATGGAGCTCTGCATGGGCACATTTACTTAGACTACTCATCTGTTCGGGGAGCCAAATTACTTCATGCATTATTCTACTGGGCCGCTACCCACCATTGATGGTTACCTAGATATCTTTCTCCATGAGTGGTCTGCACTGTAAGTAAAACCAAGTCCTTATACTTGAGGAGTCATACAAAATATATGAAAACTGTGTGGTTTGAAAGCCCATGTAGATTAATGGTACCATAGCTGATCTGTCGTTTCACTCACATTGGAGCAGCCCTTCCTTTTCTCATGTCCTCCATTGGTGCGGTAGCACCAGATAACAAGGTCATGAGAGCAATTCAGCAGCTATTTTAGTTCCTCCTCACAAAGTCACGGGTTGTGCTGCAGCTCACTGCAAGTTAATTAGCGATGCCGCTTTCCTGGTTTATTCCACTTGCCCTGCCATAAAGCACTTGGGTCCTAGAGGCAATATTTCTTCCCTCATGCCCTGCAAAGTAATTAAAGGCAACAAGTTAGTGGCATGTCTGCTCCATCTGCCTGGCTTGATTAACCCCTTCAGTGTCACTTTTTAGGGAAGGAAGAGGGAGAACTTCAGTGCTCACAAAGACGTTCCAGCTGTTGATACCAAACGTCTAGACTCAGTGCAATAGAGACACATAAATACAGAAGGTGGTAAAAAAAAATGGAAATTTTGAGCCACTGGACTGCTAACGTGTGCTGCTCAATTTAATTTGATTAGCAGTTATCTAATGTCAATAAATTGTTTTATGTAGGGGACCAATGCTTATGATAGTACCATCATGTATCCTGTGCCCTGGAGGATGTAAAGAAAGTTGTGTGATGTAGTGGGCAGTGATGTCAGACTGGCTAATTAGCATCATTTTGAGTGAGCGGTACATGTTTTACCATCTCTTCCCCTCAAGTACCCCATCGACAAGTCACATGAGTGAATAGTTTTCTGAACAGGACAACCAGATATGTCTGTCACACAGAGACCTAAACTCACAGCTGGACCATGATAGGCTGGTGAAAATAACTCCTGCGCTGTTAGAACCAGCTCACACTGCAACAAAGGGCAATGAGACACAATCACATGAAATAGAGATCAGTGGGAGCCAACGATGTGATTTTTCTGCTCGATTCCCAACACTTTCGAGGTTGTGAATAGTATTAGCAGTTACCAGCTGGGGACAAGTGGGAAAAAAAAGTGCAAAACCCCTTTACCTGAGTACACCATCCTGGAAAGATTTGTTCAGGTAGTCAAATGCTGTAGGTTTTGGAGCCCCGGTCAACCCATATATAGGAAAAGATATTTTACTGGGGAAATACTGGAAAGTCTCTGTATCGTTCTGCAGCAGGGAGCCTATCAGAAGCAATATGACTGAAACTAAGCTTTTATTTGGAAGGAAAAGTATGGGATTCGCTTTTCTGACATAGGAAAAGTAAGAGAGTTGACCTCTTCCGAGGCCAGACTGAAATTCAGCTTGTTTTTAAAAGAGAAAGAGAGTAACAATAAACATTCTTACTGGAGCTGTGTCCTGTGAAGTTGAAAAATGTAATTAGTCACAGCTGGTCCCTAATAATTTCATGCCACAGGGCTTTGGGAGCCTTTATATAGTAATTAAAAAGAGCTTAGGCCAAATTAGTACTGGTTAAAAGCTAGGCTGCTTCAAGGGAAAAAAAAATTGCCATGCAAATTCATGTCTGCAAAAAGTTTTTCAAAAGGAAGAGGGAATGTGTTGATTTCTGCCTGAACTGCCTCCAGCAATTGCTAAACACATTCATTACAGCCCACCTGGCAAAGCACAGTGCTAGGGACTATCTTGGAGCTGCCCCCCCCACCACTTGCTGACCAGGAATGTGAACCCAACAGAAACGGTGAGAAAAGGGGCGAAATCATGCTGGTTCACCAGCTCAGGCAATGGGAGCATTGACCTGAGTCCCAGGGTCTCGTCCCTGCTTGCGTGACACTTATGTCTTTCGTGTTAAACAGCCACTGCAAATCTCACCCTTGTTAATATTATTAACCGGTTGACCCTGTCTTGGTCTTAACAGAGGGAAGCAAATCTACAGAGAAAACAGCACCAGCAAGCTCTTGGTGCTGCTTCAAGCTGACACGTTGGGAGTTTTTAAAGGACAATGTCAGAAAAGGTGACATTTTTGGCGTTCCAAAAGTTTGTCCCAGGGAAAAGGAACAAAAAGAGAATGTGTGTACGATCAGGTGATAAGGAAACTGCACAAGGTCTTGTCAAAAGCAAGCATCATCTCATCTACCTTTTGCTGTTGATCATGTAGAAGTCTCCAGCTGAGTTCATTGTTCCCCTCCTTGCAATCAATGTGGAGAAAAAGACATTTTGGGGGGTCTTACATCCACCCTACTTTAGATATCTGCTGTAGGAGGACATGAATCTCACCCTCTGTTCAGAGAATCTTCTCTGAACTTTATCAAGGACCCTACAATCAGACCAGTCTGACTTGAGTCCCAAGCACCAGACAATTTGTCCAGTGATCCCTCAGGCCGAAGCATCCACTGGAAGGAGTCTGTGTCGAACCAGGTTAGTACTCTACAGAAAACTGTAGACAAAATAAAAAGACACAATTCGATGACCAGCTGCTCCACAAATAGCCTAACGGGAATGGTAGATGTAGATATTCTTAATGAAGATGTGCAGTTTAACACTTGTCAAACCAGCAGAGATTAAGCTGCTTTCTTTCCAGCTGCTTTGAGTGGTATAAGGTATCTCCAAAAGAAAAAAAAAAAAAAAAAGAAAATCTGCGTAACTACAAGGGGAGAAGAGGAGATGAATTCCCCTCTTGAGTATCCATAAAGGGAGGCCAGACATAGAAGTCTAATTTGTACTTTAGCTTGGATGAATACTCCTCATAGTAATTTTCTATATCAAAGCTCTGGTCTTGATCCAGGTTCTTCATCCTACTGCTTTGCCTCCCTCCACAGTTTTTCCCTGCCACCTTCTCTTACCCTGACTTTTGTCCTCATCTCTGAGGTTTAATGGTCTCCTCCTCCAGCTCAACTTTGGCACCAGCCAGTGGTCACTGAAAGGCTTTCTTCCCATTCCTCCCAGAGCTGGGTATCCTTGTGATCTCAAAGGAGAAAAATAAAGGGAAAGTCCTTTAAAACCGTACTCAATGCATTGCAGCACAGGTGAATGAAAGAAAAAAGCTTCAGATGTATTTGTTTAATGTCCAGCCTGTACCATGCACTGAGTCTCCCAAAGGGTCACCGTGAGGCTGCAAAGATATCTTGTGAAGGTGGATCCCACAGGTGATTGACCACGAAAGTGTCTGGTAACGATATAGAGTGCTCAGTAGAAATAGAGGAATTACATGATAGTTGTAAATCTCTCATGCAAAGGATGATTTTCGCAGGCTTATATTTCTGCCAAATGTGTGTGAATTTTATTTTAGAAAGAGGCACGACTCCAAAATGCCAATTTTTCCTTTTTTTTTTTTTAATTTTTTCTTTTTTTTTTTTTTTTAACTTGGGCAAAGCAAAATATTTTCCCTTACCTTATTTGTGGAAACTGCTGGATCATGTTCACTTTTTCTATTTAAATAAAGAAGCTAAACCCCTTCATAGGTTCTTTCTGTGCAGACAGTTCAGTGTCAGTATCAGCATAAAGAGACTGAAATTAGTTGTTTACAATAAAAGGGTCATGAAGCCTTATCTATGTTGGGATTATTCATGTGCAGGCAAACATTTAATAAAAGAGGGGGACTGATTGCCATGACAACCATACGTCTATGCTCCTAACCACCACTGGGCACCTCCTGTTTCCGCTGATGGCAGCCCTCTGTTTTTTTTCATCCAGCCAACAACGGCTTCCCGCACTTCCAGTGACTCAACCCTTCCCTGTCCCAGTTTGTCACCTAGCGAAAGCCAATGAAAAGAAAGACTTCCCTGAACCTGCCCCACCAGTGCTGCTTCAGAGTACTTACCTTTTTCTTTCAGGGTTTGTCACCCGAAACTTGTACATTTTTCTATGGTTTCTCTCTCTTTCTGTAGCAATGCCTGTGTGACAACTAATGTCACTACTCCTTACCAGACCTCACATCTTCATTCCTACTTTGCAGAGCTCCATGTGACAGAGACGCTGTGTCCAGGATGCCACTTGTGTGAAAGAATAAAAATGTCAGAACACTTGGTGTGTCTTTTCAAACCTCTGTTTTGGCAGAAGAATGAACCTGGGGGAAAGATGCCCTGGCTGGGTCCTCTGAGAGCAGGGTCATTCTAGGTGACTCACTGCTCGTTTGCACCACTGCTCCGTAACTTCTCCTCTATCGTATAACCCTTCATCTGTGCAAGACCCGCCTAATAGAGGACAGCTCGGACTGACAAGCTGCTTCTGGACCATGTGGTCATGGAGGAGTATCAGCTTTGACCTCTGTTTGTGAAGAAGAAAGACGAAGATACAACTGGTTGGTTTGTTCTTGTGTTAAGCGTGTGTCGTTAGGGAATGCAGATATCAAATCCTGACCAATGGGGCATCTGACAAGGTAACACCTTGGGGAAATTTCAGGGTGTAATAAATAACATAAGAACAGTCATCTATATGCAGCTGGCTCACTTTGATGTATGCAGGGTGATAGAAAGAAGATAGAAAATATATCTATATTTCTATATATCTATATCAATATCTATATCCTATAGATAGAAAAGAAAAGGGGGAGGGAAATACTAGTTTAACAGAATTGACCAAAAAGAGCAAATTTAACAGCAGAACAATATAATAAATACTAAATAAAGACTTAAAATGAACACAGCCAGAGAAAACAGGGAAGATGCAAACAGAGCAGTGCTTTTCATACGGGAAAGCTTGGAGATTATAAAGGGGAAAACTTCAGAGGAGAAAAGGGGGAAAAAGGGAATATAACATCATGGCAACAGGGCTGATCAGCAGTCCCTGTGCAGCAGGAACTCTGCACCTGATCAGTGCAGCTTGGAGCAGAGCAATAAACTCACTGTTTCTACTGTGTGAAAAACATCCCCGATCCAAAGATGACCATTGACTTCATGATACACAGTAACCTCATCCAAATTTTGGAACTTTTGTCTGTGTCCATGGATTGCATACGTAACACCTGTGCACATCAATGTTTGTACTACAAAAACATCAAGGTTGCAGTCTGCTAGACACATGATCATGGATGTAGTTCACATTCAACCAAGATATGTGTGTTTGGAGTGCAGTCACCACAGACTCTCTCTCTAATCCTTTGGAGAATAATAGGTAGCTCCTGAAGATGGTTCAGCCCATTAAAGACCTGAATTACTCCCTGGATGCCTTTCTCCAATAACCAGAGAGAGTCTTGACTGTGTAAGGTCCTAATTTAGACATGTCATTTTAGTGCCTACAGCCAAATGGATTACTCTGGGCTCTTATGTATGAGTAGTAAGAGAAAGACCTGCCATGGAGAAGGCTGTTCTTAATAGACAAGGCAGGAAAGAAGCTGAGTTTAATAAAAGAGTTAGTGTTTGCATCGAGCGGAACTGGACTCAGTGGCCACTCATGTCAGCTCCTTTTGGCTTTAAGCTATTTGGATCCTTGGTGTGTTTTCATCACAGAAGCGAAGGGAGGCCCGGAGAGATTGAACCACTTGCCTACATTCATGTGGGGAGTCTGTGGACAAACTGAAGAATGAGAACAGATCTCCTGGGGCCTTGTCTAATGGTTTAACCACGAGATCCTCATTCCTTCCATGCTGTGACTGCTCGCCTTCCAGCTGTCTTGCACACTCAGGGTCGAGGAGGGTTGAATACATTTGGACAGCATACGGCACCAGCTGAATCCCTGCCAAGTTTTTAGCCTAAACTTGTAATGTACTCTTTTGAAGTTTGAAATGAAGTGGAGCTAATATTTCTTTGCTCTTAAAAGTCAGTTTGGTTTTAGTCTTCTCTATGATGCTGGTCTTCCTGGTTCCGATCAGATGGTGGTGTGGAAATTATGACAACTGTCAGCACTACTCTTGTAGGATCTCCAGTCAGACTAGAACAAAACTTCATATTTCTTTTTTCATCCTTCTTTCTTTCTTTCTTTCTTTCTTCTTTCCTTTCTTTCTTTCTTGCTTTGTTCCTACCTACCTACCTACATAGTACAAGACAGACCTGGGCTTACCTGGAGTAAATCCGGTGAAGGGCCAGAAAGTTTTGTTAAGGGCCTCGAACCTGTCTCCTATGAGGAAAGGCTGAGAGAGGTGTGTCTGTTTAGCCTTGAGAAGTCATAGGGAGACATTGTCCATTTATAGAAATACCTGATGGGGGGAGTGAAGAAGAGTGAGACAGACTCTTCTCAGTGGTGATCATCAACAGGGTAAGAAGAAATGGGAACCAAAAATGAAATACTGAAAATTCTGTTTGGACAGAAGAAAAAATTTCTTTACTGTGAGGCAGAAAAACATTGAAGTGATTGCCCAGAGAAGTTATGGAGTCTCCATCTGTGAAGAAATTCAACACCCAGCTGGACATGACCCTGGGCGCACTGCTGCTGATGACCCTGCTCTGAGCAGGCATGTTGGACCAGACGATCAAGAAATTCAAGACCAAAGCACGTCAGCCTGTCAGCTGGTTAGAACATTACAGATGAACTAGCAGCCCCCTTTTTTTTTCCTAATGAAGCCTCATGGACCAAAGGTGTTGCCACTAGGATTTGCAAGGCAAGGATTGTGTCTGTGTTGAGTCAAAGTGCAGAATCTGCTCAGGCAGCTGGGCAGCTTGTCTGAAATGCATTTGCTCTTGCCTTCTCCTGTCTCCTTTCCTCATAAGTCTCCATCCTGGTGGGGCTTCTTCCCATGACAGGACTGTCCCAACTTTGGTCTCCTGTTGAAGTGAAAGTCCCTTTTCCCCATACTTTCAGGCAATTCTGGGTATAGTAGCTCTAGATGAAAGGACATTTAGGTGGAAGGCGATGTCAGTTTTGCTGTCCTACCTCCATGTGGAGTTTCAAAATGATACTTTGGCTTAGCAGTGGAATGCGGAGGTGAGTCCAATGGAGAATAAAGAAGACCTTGAGAAAAGACAGTGGCATGATTATGCTTCAGCTAAATCCAGTTTTAATTTCCTCAAAGTAGATGTCCTAATTTGCAAATTACTGTTCTGTGATAGAGATCCTATGTCCCATATGTAGTTAAAATATAAACAAGTCTCTTGGGATCAGGTGGGAGTTTTTTAAAAGTAGCAAACCGCATATGCCTCTTTTCTTGCATTCATAGTTTGGGTTGAACCCCTCTGGTTTTGGTTTGTACTAAAAGCCATTGCCTTTCCAAAAAAAGAGGCTCCCACAGCGTCTGAGCTGGGGTTTTTATTTTTGTAATTTTTTTCCCTATAACTGGATGGAAAATTGCCTTGTGTTTGGGTGGTCAAATATAGTTTGTGCACCTTGGAAGCAACCAAGGGTTGTTATTTTTTCGTCTATCTTTCATAATAGCTGAAATCTCCCAAGAACTCCCCTCGTGCTGAATTCACAGGCTGTCTGGAATTTAATTGTGGGGTCAACATGGAACATTCTTCCTGGAAAAAGAGATGATGAGGTAGAGTAGTAAAGATGGTTAACCAGAAAAGCAAACAAAATCAGCCATAGACATTTATTAGCATTTAAAATAGAGTCTTGTCGAGTAATATGTGTGTGTGAGTGTATGTGTTAAGGGAGGAGGGTATTTCATAACCGGGTGTTTGAGGAATGGAATAACAGCCATTCAGGTTGGGCAAAGAAGGCCA
This sequence comes from Numenius arquata, assembly GCF_964106895.1. Lineage (NCBI taxonomy): Eukaryota > Metazoa > Chordata > Aves > Charadriiformes > Scolopacidae > Numenius > Numenius arquata. The sequence continues at coordinate 43,439,990 of NC_133587.1, forward strand.
AGATGTACCCTATAATTTTCATAATGAGAGAATTTGGAGCAGGAGACTTGAGATCTGAGGTAAACTCGATGTGACAGTCTGCCAAGGAAACCGAGTGGCTACATTAAGCACAGCTTAGCATGGCTAAGGCAGCCTTTATCTAGGGGAAAGAAATTCTGATTACACCGTGTGAAAAAGCTTGTTCTACTTTCTCTTCCCACAAGCATTGACAACAATACTACGGTCATTAATAGATCTCTATCTGTATCTATCTCTTTCCCTATATAAACTCCTGGCAAGTCCTAAAAGCCATGTACCCAGAAATATACGCACATGCATACGAGGAAACTGCATTTTTCTACAAAACAGAACATGTAAGTAAAAGTTAAATTTTGCATTGGAAAACAGTAATGTTGGAAAATTTCAGCCAAACAAGAGCTTTATAACACCGTTTGGTGGTTGTTCTTGTTTTCAGAGCAAGATCATAACGCCATTTTGACTCATTTGGACTTTGGCAGTGCAAGAAGAGGTGAAGTTATGGCAATCAGGGAATTCTGCCACAGTTTTGATACAACGTGTATCTTCTATGAAGTTGATAAAAGTAGCTAAGGAGAAAAGACTAAGTATTGAAGCGCTGAGAAGGAGAGGGGTAGGCAGAGAGCTGAGCTGGAGACAGGAGATGAAGTGAGACAAAGTGTCTTCTTACCCCTAAGAAGACTATCCAGGCAGCCAGGGAAAAGATAATTTTCACATGTGTATTCAGGAGGGATTTTGAGAATGTACATCTCTTTCCTAATGTCATAAGAGTCAGGTGTAACACCCCCCTCTCCCAGACAAAGTTATTGCGGAGAGAGTCCTGAAACTGAACCGCGTCTTATGAAGAGAGACCCATATTCATCATTTCTTTGCGTGGAGAGCTGGCATTAATGATAGTGATTTGGGGTGACTCTGCTTTAGCTCTGTTGGAATTCTATTCAAAGAAATGTGATTTTGAAAAAGCCAAAGCTCTGCAGTACTAAAAACTATTTAACACTGGGCTCCAAAAACTGATTTCCCCCCCCCAATCATTCATTCCCTTGGAAATGCTTTCCTCCCTGCCCCAAATTGAAATCTTTACAGAAGCCAGGCCAGGCTCCTATATCAAGCACAGGAAATATTGAACTTTAAAGCCAGATTTAAGCCCCCCATTTCAATGCAGTTATTCTCTTGCAGATCTGTCACAGACGGGAAATTTTCTGTCGCCTTTTATTGTTAATACGCTTCTGTGCTTATTTGTTTTTTCAGAGCCAAAGGATCAAAGGATGAGGAACTAGTCTCCACAGACTGCACCAAACCAAGGGATAAATAAGTTTTCCTTTAAATTTTCTAGCATTACGGTATTGAAAGCCAGCCTTAACAGTTGTCCAGAGAGATTGACTTTTTATTGTGCTTGTCTAAACTCATTAATGAGAACACAGCTTTTAAAAGTTAGTCTAAGAAAATACCAGAAATGAGCAATGCCTCACTTCCTCTCTTAATCCGCCTCTTTTATCTGACTTCTTATTTTTTTATCTGACTTCTTTAGTCTTTTCTTTCCAGCCCTTTGCCTTCTCCTTGATCTGTTCCTATTACCCTCTATGTGTCGAACTCATTGATTGCCAACCGTAATCCATGAGTTGATAAGTCTGGGACACTAAGAACTGAACAGTGCACCTTTTTACGGCACATCGCTACAAGATATTAACACATAGTGAGTTGCCAGGGAATTGGGGGGTGGAAAGTGGCCCTTTGGTTGACAAAACTTGGTCTATTTTTTTTTATTTTCTTGCCAGCTACTGAGTAGCTTCCACTGAGGAGCCATCATCAAGTCCCAAGGGGACTTTGTGGAAATTGTGATTAATCATCCTCCTGTTTCTCTGTTAAGCATACTGCTCCTCTTTCTTATCTTCCTCCGATTTTGATGGCAGCTTCCCAGGAACAATAAATTCCGGAGTCTGTATATCACTGAACAGAAGTGTCCACTAGCACTCACAGGAGAATTTCCATTCATAGACAAGGAGAGGATGATCCCGGTAGCATTCAGAAGTGTACTTACCCTATGCAATGGCTGTCAAAGGTCTTTCAGACTCTTCTCATCAGGCAGCACTGCATTTTTTTTCCCTTCAAACATGTAACCTACAATGTCTTTACTTTTCACATATTTATGAAACACTTCTCAATGTTTTACTTACCTTTTAGGATTCCAAATGCTGGGAATCCATTCTACACAGTTGATGAATAGACTCTAAAGCCAGTTTGTATGCCCCATATATATTTAAATTCTAGTGATTCTTTTCACCTTTTACGCTGAAATAGAGCCACAAACATGCCATTTCTTCTCTCTTTTCCACTGTACATCTACACAGGCATTTTCACACTTTGCAGCTTCATTTAATTTGATCTCCCTTACATGTCTTTTGGCACGGGGAATTCCCATCTCTCTTTTTCGCTGATTTTTGGTTCGGTGCTGGCTGCCCGTACTCCTTACCTCCTTTGGCCCCTTTCCACAAATCCTCTGTCCTCGTGGATATTCTTGGCACTTCCCACTTGAGTAAGATCTGTGAATTTCATTCATGCTTGTGTTCATTCCTCTGCCAGATCATGAATGAGGATGTTAACTAACACTGATCCATGTGGATATTCCACTAAACTGCTTTCCCGCAATGCCATGTACTATTATGCATGATTCATTGCCCTCTGTTCTTTGTTTTCAGTTAATGATTGGGCTACACAGCTGCTCACAGAGAGGCTGATTTCAATTTATGTGGCAAGAACGACTTCATGAGACATTGTCTCACATGCTTCAGTACAGATCAGATATTTTATATCTACTGTAATCACTTTAATCTTGTTATTCTATTATGAAAAAAAGAATAAAAATTGGGTCCACATGGATCTGAACTTCATCTACCCATTTATACTCATGGAAAGTCACTGAAAAGAAAAACTAACTCAAAACAGTAGCTCCCTCCCACCTCTTGTTGCAAATAATAGGAGATTGAAAGAGGGGAGATTTAGATTAAATATTAGGAAGAAATTCTTTACTGTGAGGGCGGTGACACACTGGAACAAGTTGCCCAGAGAAGCTGTGGCTGTCCCATCCCTAGAGGTGTTCAAGGCCAGGTCAGATGGGTCTTTGAGCAACCTGGTCTAGTGGGAGATATCCCTGCCCATGGCATGGGGGTGGTACTCGATGATCTTTAAGGTACCTTCTAACTCTAACCATTCTATGATTGTATGACTGAGATTTTTATTAATGTTACAGCTCAAGGTTACCTTAGCATCTAGGGCAGGGATCTATGTAGAAAGGGGGTTGCTTTTCCATCACAGTTTATGGCAGGGACTCTGCACTTGCCTAAGATGCACTAGTCAAGTAAACTCCTTTTTAAACTCTTCTCCTGTAAATACAATCTGAATTTCAAAATAAGACTAAATTCAGTCCAAGCGTATTTTTGTGATTGGAGAGAATGAAGAAGAGAGATCAGCAAATAGATAGCAGAAAGCACGGGTTGTGTAGGAAAAGGAGAACATTAATAGTTCCTTATTGGGCTAGCATGACCAGATTACTTTGCTTTTTAAAGGGAAACCATTTCTTGCTTGCGTGTTCATACCTCTGCCTCTTCTTCTAAGTGCCCAGCTGCCTGCTCACTGTGTCAGTGCCAGAATTTGGTTAGGGACCTGTTGCTTTTGTGTAGTTGCGCCTTATTATTTCCTATACTTCAGTGATAACAGCAAAATCTCTGGAGTTATCCTGAAGTTTCTTCTGTTTTTTAAAGTTATTAAAAAAACTTTGGGTTTTTTTCAGCCTAAAATCTTTCTTATCAGTGAAGTCTACAAGGTTTCCCTTGTTATAAGCAAAGGCAACATTTACCTTCAAAATACAAAGCCATTCAGCAAAGAGGTATCAGGAAAACTGGCATCTCCACTTCTCTCGTATGTCACTGCTGCTTCCCCCAAACTAGGCAGTGATGGGATGATCAGCTGGATGTTGTCCTCCATCCTTCCTTTCATCACATCTTTTGCCAACTAAACTTCAAGGGGACAGTCTTTAAGAATGGAGATCAAATAAGAAGCAGGAAGCGCGAATAAAATAAGCTTCATTTTCCGATCCCAGGCCAGTGGAAAAGATGTCTGTTAATTTATGAATGAATCAGTTTTGTGTTGGAAGCCATTTACAGGGAGTGTGGTTTTGGTCTCTTGCTTTACGCTAGTCAAAGCAAAGTCACCTATTGATGTCAAGCTGCATCTCGGCCACCGCTGTTATGCTAACCCTAATGTTAATCCAGGCCTTCAGCACAAATGATTCACAAGTTTCATTAGAGCAAAAGGTCTGTGGAAACCTCCAGACAATTCCTCTGGAGAGCTGAGAGTGTATTTAGATTCAACAGACATCTGTATTTGGATTCAAATTACATTCTTAGCTATATTTCTCCTCCCACCGCTTTTAAATCTCCAGAAAAGCATAACTTTAGAAAGGGAGGCTACTTTCCCTAACAGCCAAGAGGAAGATTTACAAGCCAGATGGTGATACTTAAAATAAATAATGAAAAATTATGCAAGTTAATTTTTCCTCACTTTCAACGTGAAAACATCACCATCCCTTCCTCCTACTATCTCCGTCTCAAGATGACTGAGTACTCTACTCCCACTAAATCCTTCTGCACTAATTAAACATTGGAAAATACACCTTCTGTCATTAGAAAGCAAAAGGATGTGTTTGTAGAAATAATAAATGGAACAGATAGAAGAGTTCTCCCTGCTGTCCCCCTGAAGTAAGCTTCTGGCTTTCATTAACAAAAGAATGCAAAAATGCAGGGAAAAAAAGAAGAGGATTTTAAAAAAATAGATCTCTGGCTTTTGGCTGCCAACAGTTTGTATTTTCAGTTTATGGCCAATGGATTTTGGCAACTGAAATCCAAAAAACACTAGTGGCTTTGAAAAAAATAAAAAGTAAAACCAGCAAACCACTCAAAAAATCTTTTTCTCAAAATATACCTTTTTCTCTTCAAAAACAGTTTAGGATAAAATGCTTCATTTTGCAACCACAAAATGTTTAGTCAAAATAAACCAGCAAAAACTTCATCTCTGGCTACCAGACTTTGCTTTCATGAGAGCATCAAGACACATCTGGGACTGGAGAGCTCTGCTTGGGACCAGGGCTGAACACTGGATTCTGTTGTGCATTGCAAAATCAGCCTGTGCCTCATCATGAGAGAAACTGAGTGAAATTATAGGTCTTGTGTAATACAATAAGTCCAACTGAATGGTCTTTTTGGCACTAACATCTATGAATTGATAAAACATTGTGAACATTTGCAGTGATACTGAGAGGACCGTATTTCCTTCCACGTTGTGGTCTCTTTGCATGTCATTCATCTGATGGTATGCAGATGTCTAAAATTAAGCAGAAGAATCAATTCAAGAACAATTTAGTGTTTCCGAGAAAACACAAAGTGTCGGAAAGCAAATCCATGTCCAACAGAGACTCTCCTTGGTATATCCCGTTGCCACCTGCACGTACCCAACTCCAGTTTGGAGATCGGGAGTGTGCTGGGGGTAAGAAGAAAACATGCCCTTCAGCTATTCCTGCTAATCATAAAAGACCATCCTGCTGCAGCTGGAGGAGAGGAATTAGAGGGCTGTATTAACTCCAGCCAAGGATTCTTTAAAGGAAACCACAACAGTGTTAAAATCTGTGTATTTCCATTGCAGTTTCCTCAACACGATGTAGTTCCACATCCTCAGCACTGGAGGCCCAGGCATTGTAAAATCATGTCAATGCTCTTTGAGTCATCAGAGCATTTTTAATGGCTGGGCTTCTTCCAGAAGAACCAAAACTGCATCTGATCATGAGAACATTCACAGTTTGATGTTCAAGCACAATTCTGTTTCCAAACCTAAGGTAGAGATTATAGGAGGAAACTACAAGAGTGTTTTGTTTTGCAGTAGAAGTGCAGTTTGGTACCAAAACCCACAGTCACCTCATTAATTGTCCATTGGTTCATTAAGTAGGATGGCTTGGAGTGTGCAAACTGCAATCCTTTGGGAAGAAATCAAAAGGGCAGCTCTACTGCAAGCACCCAATATATGCTGCCTAAGACTCTTGCAGCAACAAGTAGAGAAGCCTAAAGCGGCTTCTACTACTCTACTCTGATTGCTGTCTTCAACTACATCTAGTAGGAGTAAGAGCAAGATGTAGACGGACTCTTCTTGGTGGTGCACAGTGGTAGGAGTAAAGGCCACAGACACCAGTTGAAAGAAGGAAAATGTCCCTTAGATATTGGGACATAAATAAATTGTTGTAAGGATACTCAGTGTCCTGAGTAAGTATCCATTGTAAGGATACTCAGTGTGATTAGAGGTAGAATAGAACCAATTTTCAGTAATTTTACTTTTCAGTTAAGCCTCTTCTAACTGACTCAAATTAACAGCATATTTTTTAGACATTGTCCGCTTCCAAAGTGATAAGATCTGATTGTTTATAATTTATGCCAAGGAATGGTATGCAGAGAGGCTCTTGCTCATACTTATTGCTATAATACCCAAGGGCAGCTCATTTTATTATATGTCCCGTTGGAGGCTCAGGAGCAGAAAAGTATAGAGGGGTTGCATCTGTGGGGAGAAGCAAACAGTCCAGGGGACCCAAAACTGACCAACAGGGTATTCCATCCCATCTGCATCATGCGCAGTATAAAATCTGAGGAATCAAAGGGTCAGATTTCTTTTCTCAATGGCTGGTGCCTGAGGAGGACCCATTCTGTTCATCTGCCTTTGATCCCCAGCTGTGCATTCCTGAATCCAGATCTGGAATCCAGTTTCTGTCTGCTGCAGAACCCAGTCTGGGACTTCCCCAGTACCTGCTGGTGATCTGATCATCACCCTGTTTTTGTACCTATTTAAATATTTTCTTATTAATATTATTTTATTTTATTTTTATTATTAATACTTCATTCAAGTAGTTTAGTTTCTTTTCAATCCATGAGTATCCCTTATTCTTCTCTCCCTTCTCTTCTGTGAAGGGAGAGAGAGGTTAAAGAGAGCATCTGTCTTTCGTTTAGTAGCCACCCCAGTCTACAGCTCAACAGTCAGATATTGGAAGACAGGCCAAGAGGGGTTTGGGAATCTCCGTTTCTGGCCATATTAAAAACTTAACTAGACCGAGTTCAGCAACTTAATCTAAACTGATTCTTCTCTGAGTGGCGATTTAGACCTGACCACTTCCAGACATCTCCTCCAACTGAAAATATTCAATGGCAAGGGTCTGAACAAGTTATTAATCCTTAAGCCAGGTTCATACTACATGGGTGGTGGTTATATTTAGTCAAGACACCAAACTAAATTGAGCTGAAACAAAATCCTCAAGCCACATGTAATGGATTTAGAGGGACCAGGCCGTTACCTTTATGAACTGATCTCTTTTTATTGCACCAAATAAACCGTTATGGTAATTTATAAAGAGAATCAAGTTTTCAGCTACAGCAAATTTGTCTGTGTCTGGTATAAAATTGCCCAAAACCACCAAAGGCAAGGTTTCTGTAAACTGCTTGATAATTCTTTATGGTAGATTAAATTCAGGTATGGCTTACTTTGTAGTTTGCTCTTGACAAAACTGTATCTGGCTGTAAGGCATAGTTTGGTATCTCTGTGCTACCACAGTGGAGATATTTCAGGTATTTAAAGTCTATAGAGTGAAACAAACCCGTTGGCACTCTGTTTTGTGCACATGAATGACTTGATGTGGCAGCAAGTAATAGCAGAATCCCTTGTGCAGAAGAGGTTGGTTGCCACCCTGAATCGGTTCATGGATGCTTTCTTGAAGCCATTATCATTTCTGAATGTCACTGCTGTCAAAGAACAGTTGCACTGAACTTCTCGGACCTGTCAGACTGAGTACTCAGCATAGAAATCCTTCCGTGGATACCAAACTAAAAAACAAAACACAAATAGAAGCTCCCAAAAGACATTCCCTGCTCAATACAGAGAAGATAGAATAAGCTTTTCTATGATGCTCTCATTTGAGGACAAATGCACGAGTAAATCTCTTACATATAAAGGATTGTTGGATCGTGCCCTTCAATCCTATTTTTTCTTACAGAATCTCAGAATCATAAAATAGTTTGGGTTGGAAGGGACTTTTAAAGGTCATCTATTGGTTAGCATTGCACCTATGCCATAAATCACTGAATAATACCCCCTTGACACTCAGAATGACACAACTTATTTGATATTATCTGCAGAAACCAAAGACGACTGATGGACTTAAGATTGTTCACCACATTATGTTCATATGGGTGATGTTTCACACAGTCTGTTTTGTTAGTCCTTTCATAGGTATTTCCTATGAATAATGATTAAAAACAATCAATCTTAACTTTAGGGTTCTAGTACTGAAATTCTACTTCATTTCTTTCTTATCCTAATTCTACCCCATTACTCATTTATGTAAGTTTTATAAAATTTTCTTCCAAATTAGACATAGATAAATAATGGATTTTTTTTTTTTTTTTTTTTGAATCATGAGCCAAAACTTTAGCAGGGAACTGTGTTCTGGGTTGAAACAAAACACCATCACCATCGGATTCGGAGACTTTGGCAAAATAAAAGCCGAAGGTCAAAAAGCTGATTTGGGCCAAACTGATAATAAGTGTTTACAAGACACAGCTTGTTATCCTTTTAGCTTTTAAAAATAAAAATCTTGTGATGGGTTGACCCTGGCTGGATCCCAGATGCCCACCGAAGCCGCTGTCACTCCCCTCCTCAACTGGACAGGGAAGAGAAAATGTAACAAAAGGCTTGTGGGTCGAGATAAGGACATGGAGAAATCACTCAGTAATTACTGTCATGGGCAAAACAGACTTGACTTGGGAAAATTAGTTTAATTTATTACCAATCAAATCAGAGTAGAGTAATGAGAAATAAAACCAAATCTTAAAACGCCTTTCCCCCACCCCTCCTTTCTTCTCGGGCTCAACTTCACTCCTGATTTCTCCACATCCTTCCCCTGAGCAGCGCAAGGGGACGGGGAATGGGGGTTGTGGTCAGTTCATCACATGTTGTTTCTGCTCCTTCCTCTTCAAGGGGAGGACTCCTCACACTCTTCCCCTGATCCAGCGTGGACCCATGGGGTATCTACCATGGGAGACAGTCTTTTACCAACTTCTCCAATGTGAGTACTTCCCATGGGGTGCAGTTCTCCATTAACTGCTCCAACGTGAGTCCCTCCCATGGGGTGCAGTCCTTCAGGAACAGACTGCTCCAGCATGGGTCCCCCACAGGGTCACAAGTCCTACCAGAAAACTGATTCCATCATGGACTTCCCTCTCCATGGGACCACAGGTCCTACCAGAAAACTTGCTCCAGCATGGGCTTCGCATAGGGTCACTGCATCCTTCAGGCACTCTGCTCTTGCATGGGGTCCTCCATGGACTACAGGTGGATATTTGCTCCACTGTGGAACTCCATTGGCTGCAGGGGGACAGTCTGCCTCACCATGGTCTTCATCATGGGCTGCAGGTGGATCTCTTTGCTCTGGCACCTGGAGAACCTCCTCCCCTCCTTTTGACCTTGGTGTCTGCAGGGTTGTTTCTCTCACATATTCTCGCTCCTCTCTTCCACTGCAATTGCTGTTGTGTTGGGTTTTTTCCTCTCCTTAACTATGGTATCCCAGAGGCGCTACCACTGTCACAGATGGACTTGGCCTTGGCCAGTGATGGATCAGTCTTGGAGGCATCTGGCATTGGCTCTATCAGACATGGGGGAAGCTTCTAGCAGCTTCTCACAGAAGCCACCCCTGTAGCCCCCCCTACTACCAAAACCTTGCCACACAAACCCAGTACAATTATCTATTAAAAAATAATCTATTTTAAACAAAAATATCAAAAAGTGTTATTTCAAAAAATGTCAAAATTGAAAGCTCCAGCCAAAAAGTTTTTCTTCCCCTCAGTCAATTGACTATGAGTTAAAATAAAATAATCCAGCTATAGCTAAATTACTTCTATCCATCTCCTAGCCTTTTCCTGAGTAACACTTATTTAAGCTATTGTAACTTCCTTAGCTATTATAACTTCTTCCTCACTGTTTTTAGGTCTTCAAGCTGAAATCTCCATAGCAGAGTTAAAAAAGTGAGACATGGATTTTCTGAAAACTTTTGGAGAGGACTGAGGCTCACTTCTCCCCAGAACCTCTGTTTCCCCCCACTTTCCCTCTCTCCCCCTTCAAATTCCTGTCTCTTTATGGTCTGCAGAGTCCAATTTGCTGACGACACCTTATCTTTCTGCCTCACTGTCATAATTTCATCTCTAGCCACCAAACACAGGCTACACAAAGAAATAAAATGCAGCTTTTTCCCTTTCACTCAGCGGGGAGCTCCATAAAGATTCCCTCATTAGCAAACACATCGCTGCCAGCGATGCTCTTTAATAGCTCCCTTTCCCAGAGATGCTTTATGGCTACAAATGAAGACTGATCACAGGCCAAAATCTCCCTGCTAAATAACTCACCCAAATGAAATACCTTATTTGTCTGACCATTCCCCAGCAGTAAAGAGACCACAAGCATGGCTACACCACCTCTCCCATAACTGCACCCTGGGCTGTAATTACCTGAGCATCTAAATGTAAATGACTCCAATAACAAACACACCTATCGCCCACAAAACACCGGCAGCGCTTATATTTTGTTTATAACAGAAGGATAGGACACATCTGCTTCAAGCTGTTGTGTTGGTGAGATGTTCTCCTAAGGTTTAATCAAGTCATTCAACAGTCTCAAGGAGACCAGTGAAACTGTGGAATGATGTCATGGGGTGAATTTTTGGAATTCAATTGCCATGGCAACACATAACGCTGAAGGGCAAAGCTATGATGGTGTCAATCCATCAAAGTCTATACAGGTATATAGAAACATAGAATATCTCAAGTTGGAGGGGACCCATAAGGATCATCAAGTCCAACTCCCTGCTCCTCATAGGACTACCTAAAACTAAACCATATGACTAAAAGCACTGTCCTATCAATAAGCAATGTACTCTTTGGGACCTTCTGCAGAGAATTTTCCTGAGAAATTCCTTGGGGTGTTCAGCTAAAATGCTGACTCCTTGAACTTCAGAACAACAGCATGAACAAAACAGTTCCCACCTGTTACATACCCAATAGACTTCACCTCAAGAGGAAAATTAAGGTTGATGTTTTGGGGAACTGAACGTTTTTGGTCAAGGGTATGAGTTTAAAGGTTGATGGAGGGATGATCTCAAGGCCTGGAGAGATCATCTCAAGCCCTTGTGTATAGATGAATTCTTTCTTTCTTTGCACACAATTGTAGATAACAGATTTTACAAAATAAAATAAAATAAAATATTTAAAGCTTTCTTTAAGAAAGGATAATATAGAGATGTCCAGGAACATAGTGATGGAGAGGACGCGAATCTTATTGCAGATTTCCTTTATAATCCTGGCCAAGTGTTTTGGCTTCTTTTATGGCTGTCACTCTGTGGTCTTTATTTATTTAGAGAGAATTTATTTAGAGAATACATTCTGCTTTGGAGACTAAGTTTATCTGACAATTTTGATGGTATCAACTGCAAAGGACCTTTTATCTCAAAGGCGTATTCAGAAAAGTAGGTCCACTAATTTCAGAGCTTAGAAATTATGTCCTTCCAGGATTCAGGAAGAAAGAAATCAGAATATGATCTCCTGGGTTTTGATTAACTTTCAGAAAGTCTAAAAGATCAACCTAATGAAACTGAGGTCAAGCTGTATTTAAGCTCTTAATCGGCATTTTTAATGAGAATGGGGTATTTTACAGGTCATCATAGTATTTAAAAGATAGAGAAGTTGAAAAAAAAGGAAGTGACTCAATGAAGGGAAACCATGAATGAAATCCAGGGTTTTCAATCCTTTAGGGCAAGTTTTACTTTCATAGACTACTATGCTTTTTTTTAAGACAGTTCCCACCCTGTTTCCTCCCCAGACACTGAACAGCTCAACACGATTATGAACTTCAGGCCAAAGTGAGTAGTCAACTGCATGTTTTCTTGCTGGCCTGAGTGGAAACCTTGGCTCTTTGCAGTTTGCCTGGAAGGGAAAAGGACTCCTTTTTGAAAATTTCATTTTGACGTGCCTGCAGATTGATTGTTGCTCTAAGGATGCTATCTTGCCCTGACACGTTTATGAAATGGCTCAAAGTTTTACTACCCAACTAATTTTCCAAACAGCAGTAAAAAAGCCCAGTATGGTACATGTCACCTCAATTTACTCCTTTTTCTCAGCCTTACACCTCGTTAAATTTTGATTTGTGCCCAGAAGCAATCACAGGACATGAAATTGCTCCAGTGAGTCTTAAAGAATACTAAGTAGTCCTTCAACATTGACTTTGCTTTCTATACACATTAGTTTCAGGGCTTTGGCCTCTGGATTTGGTACAATACAGCAATAATACTCTCAAGAAAGATATGACTGTATGGCTTATGCCATATCTTCATTTCATTAGAAGCTCTGCCTTCAGTAAGAACATTTCCAGATTGAGGGAGCTTTTAGACAAAAGCTTTTTCTTTTTTGTTTGTTTGGTTTTCTTTGGAAGGGGATTCTGTCAAAAATAAATTCATTATTTAAGACTTCTAAACTTTCATTGCTAATGATGCCTTCTAGGTTGCATTATGAGGTCAAAGCCTTAGAGAGGTGATTGTAAGACGATGGCAAGAGCATTCTTCAAGTTTGCAGGTGAATCACTTATAAATCCTCACTCAAATAATTTTGTCCTTTCAATAAGATAAAATATTTTCAGTAGAAGAGGCTGAAAGCAGATCCCATATATTCTCATCTTGAAGAAAGCAGCTTAGCAAGAGCTAGACTTAGCTTGGAGGCTTTTCTATGAAGCTATTGAGCTATAGGGGCTACTTCTAAGAGGCCATAAAAAGCAAGCACATTGTCAATAAACTTAAAGACTGTGTCAGGGATTGCAACTCCACTGCAAAATGTGTTTGTGTCTATAACTAAGGAAAAGCTTACACACTGCAAAATTATGAAACCTTCTGACTGAGAAATCCAGTCACCATGGCAACCAGGGAAGTCTCAGCATTTTATTCTGAGTTCCGTTTTCTTTCCATTAAAATACTCACACAGTTTTTGTTTACTCCCACTTCACAGCAAAGAGTTATTCTTTTAAGTGTCGAAAAATTTTTGCAGGACTGTACCAGAAACCCATTTCCTGCCCAATTCTAAAAATACAAATTGTGAAGGAAGCATCCTGCCTCCTCAAAATAAAATAAAATCATGTATTCCATTCCAGTCAATAAAAACTAACCTAAAAACATTTCACTGCCCTGTGGGCTGGATATCACTGGATCAGGCAAACCAGTTAAGCCCATTCTGTCCAGAAATCATGGCTTTTGGAAGCATTAGATATGGCCTAGGTAGGCCTGACACTCAGGAGCTAGTAGGAAAAAGAATACTGAAGTCCCTAAGGAAAAAATATTGGAGTGACATAGATCAGTTATAGTCATGGAAAATAACAGGGGGAGGAAAAAAGTACAGTCACGAGGAGAAAACATTCAGCTTAGCACCATAAGCATGAACAACACTGTCATTCTTGCATGTGACAGCAGATGTTTGGCTTCCATAAATTAGGAGCATTCCAATGAAGAAAAGAGGGGCTTTTCTTAGCTGGGGTAGACGAGTACATTCCCAGAGTATCAGTGAGTCTGGAAGAATTCTAAATGTCCTCTAATTATATGAAGCATTCAGGAAGATAAAGACGATGAGATAGGTGAGACAGTTTGCATCCAAAGACTAAACTGACAGCAACACTTCAATCTGGGGAAATACAACTGAAAGGAATATAAAAGAGATTTAAACGATCATAAATTGTACAGAGAAGCTGGATAGGGTACATATTGCTTTCTCCTTACATGAAAAAGATAGGGCAAATTAAGTTATTTATATGGACTTCCTGGGAAGACAGCTGCTCCAAAATCATTGTCAGGTGATGTAAGCCATCTCCCCCAATCTCACCCTGAAAGACCTGACCCATCCAAACCTGTGCATTTCTCCCATCTTCATAAAGAACCAAGTCAGGTTCAAGAGGAGTTCTTCATACAACGCCCAATCCAGAGATCCACCAAGTTCTCAGGGTGTCTTTGTGTTAACTTCTCCCTGAACTGGGTCATGGCCACAAGAGAGTTTACAGGTCATCCTGCATCCTAAACACAAAAAAAAATGGTGTAAAATGTAATAACAATGATACTATTTGGACCTACCTTTTTTTTTTTTTAACCTTATTTTAAATTTTATTATTTTCAACTGCTTTTAATTAAATGCTCAAATCCTTCTAGTAGCTTTAGAACCTTCCCCCTCCCTTCCAAGCACACACAAATTAAAGAATGCTTCCCCTGTACTTAATTCATTAAAAAACAGGAATACAAACTAGAGGTTTTGGATTGCCTTTTTTTTTTTTTTCTTCCCCAAGCTGAGACATTCCTCATTTTATTATTTTCCCACATTTTTTAACTACTGCATAAAGGGCTCCCATCTGCAGATGAATTTGAAAAACACAGGTCACAAATTCTGGCCAGGAGTCCAGCTTGTAAAATGTTCCCTGACCTTTTAGACAGAGCAGTACAGTATAGTTATTTATATAGATCTTTTTTTCTCTTCTCTCTTAGGAAAGAAAAAAAAGAGAAAAATTTTGGTGCAAAATGTGTTTTGCCAACTATGCTGCAACAAGTAGATCTGGCATTTTCTTCACAGAGGTCAGCTGATGTTTTTCCTTCAGAATCAGCAGTATTCTTCTGATTTACACCATCTGTGGATGCATCCTAAAGTAACACTCTGAAAAGCATGTGGAATTCATTTATGTGGGCATGAGTGTTTTGTTTGGTTTGGCAGCTTCCTTTTGAAAATGTACGTGTTGGACTACCTTCAGGGCTTTCCAGAATTGCTCAGAATGGATCAGGGTGGAAGGGGTGTAGGTATCCTTTCTGACCTTCTCCTGATCCTGGCTGGTCTGGGTACAAAGCCAATCCTACACCATAATCCTAAAGGCTGCGTTTGCCAAGAACCACTCAACCTGTGCCACACACCCTGGAGAACAGAAGCGAGGGGAACTGCTCATAGTGGTTCACAGGTGGGAGATGACCACGCTTCTCCAGGTCTCCACCAGTACTTTGTGGGGTGGAGCAGGGGCAGGTGCAAAAGTAAGCTTCAGGATGGCCCAGTGATGACAGCTTTTGCTGGCTTCTTTCCCCCACAACCAGGGATTTGTGTACCCTGTGCCAGCTGGGCCCTAGCTATTACCGGATTCGAACTTCTTATGCTACCGGTGGAGCTCAAGAGCTGCCAGCTGGACACCAGTACTCTGGTTTTTCCAAATTTCAGTGCCTCTGTCTAGGAACTTCATCATTGCCCGAGTTCAATGGGACAATTATCCCAGGTTGTACGTAGCGTAGTACTACAGTGCACATCATTGCAAGTTTAGGAACTAAAGTAATAGATTTGGGGATGTGGTCCCACCTACACACAGCACCTTACACAACATCCAAGATTTTGTAGTGTCCCTTAACACTCAGCTGAAGAGTAGAGCCACAATATTGTGCCTATTTTAAAGAAAGAGGTGAGGCTTAGCAGTGGAATTTATCTGGCCAAATGTAGGCATCATCCTAAAGTAGAAGGCAAAAACAAGCCAGATGAACCATACTTTAAAAATGTGATTTGTCTCCATCGGCTGTGGAAGCAGCCAAGTGCGATGAGCGAAGCCGTAGATGTCTGCATCGCAGACGTACGAAGTTGGGTGAGATGAATCCCACCCAAAGTGAGTTGGCAGTCAGATGATATGTCGGGGAAGAAACTGGGAAGAGGTATGCAGATCCCCCGCGCTCCAGCATTACTGCTAACGCATTTGCCTGTCTTCCCCACTGCACAAGCAGAGCATAAATTATGTACGGAGAACACATTTTTGGAAAGCCCAGAAGGGAAAGCTTCACATACAAAGGGGTGAGAGGTGCCAAGGTTTAGTTTCAAGAGGTCAGCTTCAACTGCTGAGTGGTCTTCATTGATCTGAACTGCGAGGTGGCCTGACTTGGCCTCACAATCAATTTTATATGGAGAACACCTGAGAACCAGAAACACATCAGTGGTCACTGTCCACCTGTGCCATGGAAAAAGCTTTCAGCTGGCAATGATTTCTAATTACAACTGACCTGAAACAGAACTCTTTTTCCCTTTTTTTCCCCTCCTTGACAACAATGTAGTTCTCCACTGGTTCCAGCATGCTGAAAAATGGAAGTTCTTTTCTGGTATCAATTCTGGTATCAATTTACCAGGGAGTGACAAAGGAAGCTAACGGCAAGATTTAGTAACAGACTTGATATACAGTTGTTGGACTTTGGGTTTGGGTTTTTGGTTTTGGTTTGTTTTTTGTTTGGGTTTGGTTTTGTTGGGTTTTTTTTGAGGGGGTTGTTTAAGGTGTCAATATCTTATATACTTGATAATAGTAGACACACTGTGAGAGGTCCACATTTCCATCACAAAAAGGTGGGTGCCTGTGCCATGCTAAAATTCTCTGGTCCTTATGTGGGTTTTCACGGCAGCAGTAAATGATGGAAAAAACTTTTACTTGTCCTTTGCTGTTCTGTTTTGGCATTAAATCCAACCTGCAGTGGTCATTTTTGTTTAGCAGAGTTGTTACAGAAAACAGTGTAAGAAACAAATCTGGATAGTAGCTGTCAGGGGATGAGTTGGATTTCTCATTTTCATCTGAAGGAATTGCAGGTAGTCGGGTATTTTGCTTCATTAAACTTATCTGGAACAACATCTTCCATTTTAAAAATTAGCACAAAACACCAGGGTGAAAAATACAGCAGCATTTCTACCCGCTCGGTTGGGAGAAAGAAAAGGCAGTCTTGGAATTTTGGGCTGAGCTAGATGATTAAGGTTCATTTTTCAGGTCTCTTCAGGACTTTGTGTATCAGAGAGAGCATGGTATCCGAAGGATTTGTGGGTCATCACTGATCATATTAATTGTCTCACATGGTGTGAAAAAGTGGTTCGGTTTGCCTCCCAGTTTGGGTGCTACCAAAAGTAGCCTGTGGGTTCAACTGGGAAAGGGAGAGGAAAGGTGTAGATTTGCAGAGAGATGTAGTGTTTGTGGACACCTACCTCATATTCCTGGAAAGCCATTAAGAAATGCATCAGGAAAATGCTCATATAAGTACCCAAAAGAGGATTCAGGTAAGTAAGTAAGGTGATTCAGGTAAGTAAGTCAGTAAGTACTTAACCCACTCTGCTACTACTTAGCATTGTCTAGGTGCCCTTCTTTACCTGAGAGCGCTTCACAGCTACAAGTCATAACATCACCCTGCTGAAGCTGTGCCTCTGACTGTCAATACACACATGATTTTCCTAAATCTAGAAGGCGAGCGAGGAAGGAGAGGACAGTATCCAAGAGATTAGACTCTCAGCAGGAATATTCTGATTCTTAGACTCTTTGCTCTGGCCTGCTCCCACAGTTTGCATGCAAAATTTGTTGAATGATTAAACAATCATCTGGAGAGTAAAAACATGCATAAGGGATAGTTAATCCATGTTCTACTGTCTGGCTTTTCTTGCACTTTTTTTTGTCATGCACCCAGGAAGATTATTTGGAAGCGATTATGTCCAAATACTGTTTAATCTGTGACATGCTTGTTATTCTCAAAATACTGTACTAATCCTGCATAATGAAGAGTGGAGCTGATAGCTAATTTTTAATTTAATAAAAAAAAATACAGTCATTAAAATCTCATGGAACAGGTCCAGTGTTTGCATGTCTCCGAAGGTTAATACTCAATAACCAATTAAGGAAGAAAGCACAGAGCTGCCGACTTTAACAAACAGTCTCAGTCATGGCAGTGTGTCCCCCCTCTTTTTTTTAAAATATAATGTTGCCATTTGGAGTCTGTAATTGAATCATCACTTCTTACTTCTCCTTTTCCACTACAAAAAAAAGGATAATTGAAAAAATCCCACTCTATTTCTCTTAATAGGAGTCTAATTGCTTCTCTTCCAAATTTTGTTTCAGTGCTCATATTGAGAAAGAATAAATGCTATATGTAGAAGAACACAGATACTCATTTATTTATTTACAGATAAATGTAAATATCCATGAGAGTAAGAGCCATGAGAGTGAGAGCTAGAAATGGCGTATCGCAATTCCTCTGTTTTCTCCTACAGATATTTTAGTTTATGAAAGAATAGTGATGACTTCAACGAAACCACAATTAAACTCCCCAGCCAAGATCAGAGCCCAGTGTGCTGGGTGCTTTACAAATAAAATGTTAGAGACAACCCTTATTCCAAAGAGCAAAAATGATTTGGCTGGACAATACCCAATGGAAGAAGCAGAACTAAGGTCATATCTACTTGCAGGAATGCAGACGGATTTGGGATCCCAAAACTTCTTGGCCTGAAGACAGCCCTGAAACAAGTACAGAATAGCCGTTTATGGTAGAAATATCAAAAAGTTACACCTCTTCTGCATATATGGCAAAGGTGACAGCTCCCACACAGACACATCCTTTTTCAGAGCAGAGATTAGACCCAATACCCATCTTGGGATTTGCGTCAATGGGCATCCAGATTTCTTTATCAAAAAGAGGAGAAACTTCTAGGTCTTGAGTTTATCCATTTTTATTTTGCAATGTTATACATTTGGGAACCACCACTTCAGAATAGAAAGAATATTTGCCTTTTGGCTTAGGGAGTAGCAGACAGCTTGCAAAGGAGACTACCTAAATAGATGTGGCTACATGGAGATGTCAGCGTGTGAGTTAGGAGCACAAATTCACACCTGGAGGTGTTCAAGACCAGGCTGGATGGGGGTTTGAGCAACCTGGTCTAGTGGGAGGTGTACCTACCCAGCGTAGGGGAGTGGGAACTAGATGATCTATAAGGTTCCTTCCAACCTAAACCATTCTATGATTCTATGATCCTATTGAAATGTTGCATGCACGCAGGGCTGCCAAATTTTTTGTGTGCACTAAGTTGGTGGCAGTTGGAAGGCAAATTACATTCCCTTGGGCATCTCATAGGGACACCAGATGCCTAGATATGGTCAACCGAATACCCCTATAATTTTCTTCTTTAGGAAGAACTGCATTGCTGTCTTGCATTCCATTGACTGTATTGACTAGCTCTGCATTTCTCGCAGTGGAAGCTGGGACATCCAGCACCTACGTAGACACTAAACTTAAGTCTTGATCCATGAACTAAATTTTATTTTAAATATCATTGCAACTACTTAGATTTGGCATCATGACATACTGGTCATTAGGAGATTAGCATCACAAAAACTTTCTCTCTCATTGAACTAATGTATTTATTTTCTTTTTTGCTTAAGCCAATACATATACAAGTTGGAGGGTGCAGGGAGTGGAAAAGAAAAGTAGTTAAGGGAAACAATTGCGGAATAAAGAGCAAAATGAGAAATGGGAAAAAACAAAATGCCCACAGAAAATAACCTGTGGATTCACTGGGAAAATGCAGTTTACTGTTAAAATAAACTGTAGGTTGCTACTACAGTACAAGGCAGGAGATGACTGAGTCGACAGAGGAGAGGTGTTAAGTTAAAATAGTAAATTAAAAACAAACTGGTTTTGAAGGCCAAGAAAATCCCCATTCCTCAAGACATATAAGCTTTTCACTCTCAAAGGAGTGGGGATAGGAAAGTGCTTTTCTCCAAAATAGGCTGTTCACTAAAATTGCAAGATGCTGTTAAACTAAAGGATTTCTAGCATCATGCTCTGAAGTAGCTGATATCAGCCATTTCAAAACACGATAATATACCAGAGGGCTATTTCCCCAGTCCTGCATTATCCATTGTCATTCCTAAACTACCAGTCTTGGAGATCCACATAAACCTCATAATTAATAAACAAAACCAAAGTCTCAGACCACAAATAATTGGAGTGAAATACAAATGTTGCTGGTTTGCTGGGATGCAGCTGAGACTCTTCCCCCAGCCCTGTTTTCTCACCAGACGAGCTGAAGCGTGTGCTTAACAAACCAAACCATCACACAAACACTTTCCTCAAGCAATCATTTTTTTTCCCCTCTCTAAAGATGAGCTGAAGTGTGTAATTACTCATCAGCTTCCCTGCCTCAAAGCAAACTTGGAGACTGTTTCACTAATGATAGCCTCAAATTAGTGGCTGAGAAGAAGGTAATTAGACTCATGCTGCTGAAAGAAATGAGGAACAGATTGTGTGTTCGGGAGAGCATTTTGTAGGTACAGCTACAAATTAAGACCTCTGTGATGTCTGAGGAAACAGCAAGTCAGTCCATTGATTCCCCGGGAAGGCTCAATTTCAATATTGTCCCTGTGGGTTTGCACCACCGTTAGAGCTGCTCTGTGCCCTTGAAGGTACATGTTCCTTAAGACCTGGTGTAGCACCTCACAGGGAGCTGGATGAGAAGGTGGAGGTGTTCAATGAAGTCTCTTGCCCTTATTCCATCACTTTTCAGCATCCCTACTTCCTAGCAAGTGTATGCAGCAGTGCATCTTAGTCACTCCCATGGAGCAGGCATTCCCCTCAGTCCTGTTAACCAGAATTTGCAGTTTAGAACATAATTCGGGACCAGGTGCTTAGGGGCAAAGCAGCCAAATTACTTAATGTTCCTTATAAAAGGGTGTTGAGGTCAGGAAACTGTTGGAGGCATCTGGAAACCACTATTCTAAAGCCCTAATGAGTGGCCTGGATGTGAAGGATGACCTACAGCCTGGGCTCCAGGGGTTGTTCTGGCAGAGAGAAGAGTTTCATGGTCCACCAGGGCTGTAGAAAACCTCACTCATTCTTCACTCAGCATCCCATGAAAGCTGCTCCCCTGCTGAGGTGGTGGAAGACAATTGGGCCTCTGCTATGGTGTGTTCATCTGATGGCAGTCCTGTTCCTGTTTTTACACTCCAGCTTTGTTCTGGAGAGTTCCTATGGAGGCACAGATCAGCTCTTGCATTCCTTCATTTGAAGACAAGCTTCAAGTCCAAACCTGAATGAGACAACAGCAGGACCAATAGCAAGAGAAGACTTAACTTAATTTTGTTCCCAGAGAATGTTACTAGATGTAAAATATAGGCTGAGGCAAAAGCACACCTCTGAAGCTACCTCATGATATAGAAAATTCAATGATTTCCAGGTCATTAAATCATCTTCCACTAAGGACCTCAGGTAGCTCATTCTGTAGCACAAGGCACTATAATAGCTTGTATCAAAGAGATAATGTAGCAGCACAGAAAGCTCAAAGAAGTACCATACTTAAGGAAAGTTTAATAAGGTAAAATTTGTACTTATTACCTAATTAGGCTCGCAGATAAGTCAAGGCACTTTCATTCTGTTAAAAAATTTACAGCATTGATATAACCTCAACACCCAAGTGTCCATTTCCAAATGTTCCTTCAGTTACTGCCTGGGCAGGAATTAAAGGAGCTGCCTTTCTCCATGCTTTGCATACTCTTCAGTATTTTTTGCTTCCAACCTGCAAGAAAAAAGATACGAAGGAATGACAACAGTGAGAGGAACAGATACAAGTTCAAGTATTGGTTGAAGATTTCTCAGTGCATCTAATTTTGTTTGCAGCAAGGATTTTTTGCCTATATTTAGGCAACTGCCAACCTTCTCAGACGACTCCACACCAAAGAGTTCATAATATTTCAAATGTCATGAAAAGATGGACAGACACATTTAAAATTAGTAAGGGCAAAAACTCATAGACATTGACACAGAACGAAATGTTGTATAATTAAGAGGAATTGATTAGACGTCATTCTAGGAGAAAAATCTTGACTGTCCATGGTGGGATGCTATTCTTGGCAGTTCTTCTGTAGGCTCCTGCTATTGTCTCCAAGTGGATGTGTCAGCTTTTGTTTATCAGGAATACAAATGCTTCTCCTTGTAAAGACCCTGTTATCTTGGCACAGCATGCCATGGTACTGGGTGCGTCTGTTGGCACGAGTACATGCCCTTTCTCTTGTCAAGGTCTCAAACATAAGTAAAAAGTTCAAATGTTTTGTTTCCCTGCACAGAATCAATTATTTTTCTGACTTAATCCAGGCTCTCTCCTCATCAGTTTGGAATGCAGCCATCAAAGCTGGAGGTCAGGAAGGGTGCTGTAAGAACTGTGCCATTAATAAGCTAATGTCTTTAACATTTTTCAGATTTCTGTATTATTTTTCTTGTCATCTGATACATGTTGCTCATACTATCCTGGTTCCTAAAGTCATTTTTCCCCTCTAAGATAATGTCCGCATCTCTAAAACCAAGTGGCAATGGATGAAGCTTCTTAGGCTGACAAATCATCAAGATCGTGGACTCTCCTCCAAGGGAATAACAGTCCAAAGTGAGCTGACCTTCTGCTTCCCATGTTCACGTTACACTGCTGGCTGGTTCAGCCATCCAAGGAAAGCTGGCAGCCGTAGCCATTCACTTGCTGCGCTAGTTGCCAAATGCTTGGTCCGCCAACTAGGAGCTCCTTTGCCAAGTTCCAGTTGTGATGAGTTCCCCGGCACAGATCCAAGCTGAAAATAGGTGCAGTTGGATGCCTAGGCCTCTTTTTTCTTTGTATTTATTCAGTGGGGGGAGGAAAGCAGGAGAAGAGGAAACGAAGCTGAGTTTTACGCAGACATTGTTACAATTCACAGGAGAATCTCAAAAGGACTAGAAGGAGAGTTTGACTCAGACGGAAAAACCCAAGAATCCAGATGCTTATCCAGAAGCCTTTGATCTATCAGCACGGAAAGTCTAGGTCAGGTTTTCAGGCTCTTCCTTGAAATTTTTGGTGCTTTTTTGGTCCTGCCTGAAAGCCATCCATCTCTGAGTATGTCTGTCTCTCAACAGAGTTCATAAACAGGGAAAGCAATGAGTAACTAAAATGTCTGAACGTTCATTCAAATTCTGGGTGTCTTTTGAGGTTGCTTCTCATTTTCTAGCTAATTAATCTTTAATTGTTACCAAGTTTGCTCACAGTGGGTTTCCCAGGCGGAACGTATCAAGAAGAATAGTAACCATTCTAAAAACATAATGCTATATTGAAAAAGCAAAAGACATTAATTAATGAATAGACAGCTAAAGGAAAAAGAGCAAATGTCATTATTTAGATTCTGTTACAGAGCAAAAAATTGTGATTACTACAGAAAGGAACAAACATCTCATTTACATGGGATCAAACTTCAATTTCCCTTGGAAAGGATGATTGAAATTAATTAAATGGCATCAGCAATTATTTTAGAGGAATAAATTCAATGCTGAAGGGGAAAAAAAGAGCGTGAGACAGAGGAAAAGGAGGAAAAAAATCAGACAATACTGTATCTAAAGGATTTGGGTGAGATTTTCTACCTACTGCTCCAGCTGTTTAGAAGGTATGGTGGCTATGCACATATCGCAGAAATGAAGCACCAACCATCTCTGATGGTCATTCAGTCATCAAATGGACATCAGTGATGATCCAGCCAGTGAAGTCAGTGGGATCTAGGATGCAACCTGTCTCATACTGAAGTTTAGTAGTTCAGGTGAATTGAGCCAAAATTGCCTGTGCTATCAAATAAGACGGGATCCTGGGAAGATGAGTTCAGAGATAGATCTCTACACTGCAAAAAGCTAAATTTGGATTAAATAAATTACACCCCCTCTGCAGACATCAGAAGTTGAAGTCATTATTATGATCACCTGCACCATATTGCACTATAAACTGTGCGTGGGATGTCTAGGAAGAGAGATGTGATATTAGGCAATATCATATGATCCGAGAGCATGTATTGAACTAGTCAACATCCATGAGGTGGCCAAGATGCCTATATCTATCACCATAAATCTATACTTCCCATCTATATGGGCTGTCCCATTTTCTTCCCTCAAACTGCATGTACCTGATGGCAATAAAACCAGACTGAAGGCAAAATTTCACTCAGTCTGATAGACATACAACACTGTCTGCCAAAAATCAGAGAATGTCTCAGGAACTGGTGGCTGGTGGAGAAATCAGGATTGATCTTTCCCCTCCTACTACTCTAGGATATACTTTTCACGTCCAGCAGCAGAGATGAATATGGCATAAATGTGGAAATCCTTTCTAAACTTGGCAGCTCTGCGGAGTCAAGCCACAGAGATGAGAAGGATGTGGGATGTGTGGGCAAGACAGCCCTGTGGCAGGAGGAAAGATGTCCTTCTGGTGACCTTCTCCTTTCTAGCCGTTGGCACTAACTCTGTCTCTCCTCATCTCAATGGAACAGAGACCTAAAGAATGTGCTGCTATTCACATCAAAGAACAACTGTAAAATGCCAAGTTTATGCTCTTATTGAGAGAGGTCCTTCATAGATCTACTAACAGAGAAGCTTTCTCCAGAGAAACAGCTAATCAAAAAGATTGTACCTAATTTTATCCATAAAGTAGTACCAGAACTAGAAGCTGCATTTCTTTACTACCAAGAAAGTGCCATGCTCATTTCATGATGCTGCTCCCAAAGATAACTGGAGCCATAAAGAGAAATATAAAATCTGTGTAAATTACTGTATACCATTTGCTGTCTTTTAGGACTTACAATAAAAGATTCCCATTCATGACATAAAGTAATCATATGAAAGCTTTACCTGGCAATATTTACTCTTTATCAAAGTTAAGCATTGTTTTCTCAGTGTTTTGACCTGTAGAAGAAACACAGTAATAATAACTCTTCAAACTAACTTGCACATTTAAAAAAAAAAAAAAAAAAGTACTGTAATTAAAAAAAAATAGGTAAAAAGGAAAAAAAAATCCTAACCAGACATTATTCAGATAGAAGCAGGAAAAGCTGAAATAACTCAACAAAAGCTTTTGATTTAACTGGCAATAGGAGGAAAAACAAATGTCCATAGGATTGTGCTTGTTTTCTTGGATATGTTTCTATGGTATGAAGTCAAACAGGCATTAACTGCCAATTGGCTGCCAAAGTTATTTCCAGAAGTTCAAGTTTCTCAGTGGCTCTACTGTAACATTAAAGTGTGAAGAGTTTGCCCAAGGAGCCTCATCAGAGGAAGAAAAAGTGGGCTGGATCTTAAATTGCTGCACTTATAAGCTCTTTAAAAGGAAAATTATGTATGAGGAGGTGGTGGAATGTGTTGAAAAATTACTCCAGGGAGAGTGTGTTGATGACATCCAGGATTGGGATTAACAATGGGGCCCTGTTGGAATTTGGAAACACTGGACTTCAAGCAGCAATGAAACTAAGGAAGTCTGGTTTACAGTGGCTCTTTCCTGTGCAGATCCTCTAGTGCCTATAAAGGGTAAAGTCATTCTTCCTTACATTAGGGGAGTTATTAATAAGATTTCTCTCCTCTCTTTGGGGAGCTTTTTCTGCAAAATATCCAGGGAATTTTTATCTTTGAGACTGCATCTTTCAAATTCAGTTGACACTAACTATTGTTTTAAAAAAAGGTTGTGGAGGGGAAGGGTGTAGAGTCAAGATGAAGAGACGTGCACACAGATAAACAGACACAACCAGAGAGCACAACTGGGTGCATATTCTCCCTACTGTCCCACCACAAGGAGCATGTGTCACTTGCTCAGGGTGTGATACAATATTTTTTCAGGTTTTGGTTCCCTCCAAAAGCTCCATGAGCTCCATGACAATGAGACATTACAGTGAGAAGTCTGGGGCAAGATGCTGAGGAAATCTGCCATTTCCCTGTTTGTAACAGTAGGGGCCTGATTCCCCTCCAAACCATGTGGTTATGAGTGTGATGATTGCTGCTTGTTCCTATTTTATGGAAGTCGATCTGCCTTTTGTGTCCTGGCCTCTGAAACCTCGCTTTGCCACAAAAGACTTGGCAGAAGCAGGTTGAGGCATCATGACACCATTAACAGAGGGAGCAGGAGGGACAGGCAGATCCTGAGGTGAGGCTACCCTCAAAGGTGTTCCATCCCAACAAGTAAGAAGTCAGGCAAAAATGCCAGGAGAACTGCCTGAATGAAGAAAGAGCTCCAAACCAAACTCAAACACAAGACAGAAGCATATGGGAACTGGAAGCAAAAACATATGGAGAAGCATACAGAGGCTGGATAAACATACAGAGGCTGGATAAACTGGGAGGAATGCAGAAGTATTGCCTGAGCATCCAGGGATGCAGTAAGGAAGGGTAAAGCCCAAATGGAACTGAATATGGCCAGGGATGTCAAAGACAACAGGAAGGGCTTTTAGAAGTACACAGGTGACAAAAGGAAGACTAGGGAAAATGTGGGCCCGTTGCTCAATGAGAAGGGGGACATAGTGACACAGGACATGGAAAAGGCTGAGGTATTGAATGCCTTCCTTGGCTCTGTCTTTACTAACAAGACCAGTCTCCAAGAATTCCAGGTTCCAGAGATCAAGGAAAAATGCTGGAACAAGGGAGATGCACCTTTGGTGGAAGAGGATCAGGTCAGGGAAAATTTAAAAAGCTGGACATATATAAAT
This sequence comes from Numenius arquata, assembly GCF_964106895.1. Lineage (NCBI taxonomy): Eukaryota > Metazoa > Chordata > Aves > Charadriiformes > Scolopacidae > Numenius > Numenius arquata. The sequence goes on from NC_133587.1 coordinate 43,466,432, forward strand.
CCATGGGCCTTTATGAGATGCATCCATGAGCACTGCGGCAGATATCATGACAAGGCCGCTCTCAGTAATTTTGGATCAATCTTGGTGACTGGGAGAAGTGTCCAAAGACAGAAGGAAAGCAAATGTCATTCCTATCTTCAAGAAGGGCAAGAAGGAGGACCCAGGGAACTACAGCAATTAATTGTAGAAACCATTTCCAGGCACACTGAGGACAAAAACGTCATCAGGAGTAATCAGCATGGCTTCACCAAGGGAAGGTCATGTCTGACCAACTCAATAAACCTCTACAATTAAATGACTGGCCTGGTAGACAAGATGAGAGCTGTGGATATTGTCTACCTAAACTTCAGTAGGACCTTTGACACTCTCTTCCATCAGATCCTCATAGAAAAACTGTTGATATATGGACTGGATAAGCAGACAACAAGCTGAGTTGAAGACTGGCTGAATGGCCAGGCCCAGAGGGTGGTCATCAGTGGCATGAAGTCTAGTTGGAGGCCAGTAACTAGTTGTGCACCCCAGGGGTCGGTACACGGTCCAGTCCTGTTTAACATCTTCATTAATAATCTGGATGATGGGGCAGAGTGTGCCCTGAGAAAGTCTGCTGATGACACAAGACTCTAGGAAGCCAATGGATGGAAGAAGAAGGTATTTTTGGAGGTAAAGGTATGAGCTGTATGACTGAGACTTACCTGCACGATAAAAGATCTCTTCTCTACTTGTCAGCATGGGCACCGTGCCCTCCAGACATGAAACAAACACATGCAGCATTGTTATTAAGATACTTTGTAATGTAACATAACTTCTAGGACTTCATGTCCTAGAATGTGATACTAAGAATGAAATAACCTGAGGTCAGTTGGCCAAATTCAGAGAGACTCCTGTATCCTACGTTATCAACACTACAACTTCCACACTATGGGCTGAATGCACTTCGAAGTTACAGAAAGCCCGGAAGGTGCCTTCATACTTGTTAAACCAACAAACCTGGTTCTGTCTTGTGTTTTATAAGGGACAAAAATGTCAAAAAAAAAAAAAAAAAAAAGGCTATTACATATTTCTGGTTTTGGACTCCAGTTTTATCCCACGGTACTGAGAATGATGAGAGTTGACAGGCCAGGATAGAGTCATGGCGTAGCCCTCATATTTATCCTCACTAAAATCTTTCATAAAATAAACATAGTGTAACTCAGGAACACCTCCCTCTTAGGCTGCAATTTCCGCAATGGTAATTAGAAAGACAGGGGGTGATGTTAGTTCCCAATGCTGGTTAATTATCTTACAAGAGGTGTGAGGATGGGAATACAGGGGTGGCTCCATGAGTTGATAGAAGAACAGTTTACCCTCTTGCTAACCATGGCAGCAAGGTGGTATACGGAGGATGGTGTCACAGGGGACACTATAAACTAAGGGTGGAGAAAGATTTTACAGTCAGCATCAGAGAAAAACTTGCAGTTCCCTCAGAGGAGGATATTACAGAGACTTATCAAATGAAGATCTGACCTACTTGTACCAGCTAAGCCCTCAGTATTGAAACACAAGCCTCTGCCACTCTAAGGATCCACTTCACTGTATAACAGACCTAGCAGGCTGTTATTTTTGTGCTCATAACCCACATTTTAAGAGCCTGATACATTTGCATCTGCCAGCAGGAAGGCTGCTAGGTTGGTCTGCCAGTCCTATTTAGGGGTGCAAAGTCCCCTTCACTGATGGGTCAATCATAAGCAAAACAATTTCAAGTGCTTCAAAAGATATTTTTTTTCCGTAGCCAATCTAAAACGGAAAAAGCCTCGCTAAGAGATTGGATCAGATTCCTCACTCAGCAAAGGAAAAACAAGATGACATCCAAACCTCTTAAGTCTTTTCACACATGGAAGGCCAGGCAGCCAAAATTCTCCTTCATCATTTCCACATTCAGCTTTCCACACACTGAGCGTTACAGAACAGCACTTTTTACATAACAAATATCCCTTCACCAGAGGGGGAAAAAAAAAAGAAAAAAAAAAGTAGAAAATCATTTACATGTCTGCTTGTATTTTCAAGGATTCCCATTGGTCTCTTTTTTTCTCTTCCAATAAAAAATTATTTTCAATGAATGTGGGAAATTGCCTCCTGTTGTCCAGTTACCTGGCCTTACCCCGCATTTGTTGAGGTCGGTGGTGAACTTCTTGCCACCTATTCAGAGAATGAAATTACACTTTTTTCAGTTGTTTGATTTCTATTGGCTAGCGAGTTTCAGAGTTTTGGGTATCCCAGTGTTATCCCACATAATTTCATGTTTGCATTTTAGCCATTCAAAGCCTACTCATTCTTGCACTTCCACATTAACATTTTTGCTGTGTTCCTCCTTTTAAATGATTAGCAAAAATTGAGTGGGATAGGGAGAGGATATATTCCTATATTCATTTGTTATTTGTATAATCAAATTATTTTCTATGGGTTTCCTACTTTTTTTGTGTGTCCTATGACAGCCTGATCAGAACTGCCATCATGTGTCATTAGCAATAGGTGCTGGAGGGAGTGGATAAGGCTTTCTGCACAAACATCTTATGACAAGGAAGTTGTATCTTGTCAAAATCAGCAGGAATCCAATGTGGGTTTATAAAACTTGACACTCCTGAATCACCACACAATGAAAAAACCTCAACCACCAACAGCAGAAAATGGGGAAAATTTGGAATATTCATATTCATTATGAACAGAATATTGAATTGTAAGGTTAAGGCTTACTTATAGGATGGATAATATCTCATTCCCCATAATATAGATGGGATATAGCATTTAAACATCTTCATGCATCTGTCTATAAACATACACTTGCACATTTATCAGCAGTGAAACACCTGCAAAAATCAGCAACCAGTTTCCCAGTTAATGGCATTTTAAAGGTAAAAGCATATTTGTAATATTGGCAGGGCTTTGTAACATAACTTAAATTGATATTTAAATCTAAGAAACTTCTGGAAAATCTGGCAGTGTTAGTAAATTGGGATTTTGTGTACTGTCTGGGGTTTTCTTTTCAGCATAAAATTCAATCACCTTTTCGTGTTCTTTCCATGGATCTAAATCTCTGCTCCTTTCGAAACCCAAAGAGATTGGTCAGCTTTGAAAAGTTCAGGGCCCCCGCTCAGGTTCATAGCAGCACATTTGGAAAAACTTTTACAATATGTTCTGGTTCTGAGAAATCATCCTGATAAGCAGAAAGCATGGACTTGGCAGAGCAAGATGATATTTAAAGCTTAAAACGGTTAGCAGGTGTCAGAAAGTTTCTGCTGCTTCTTCCATATCGCATTGCACTGGGGTGTTGTTATTTGGGCAATTTTTGCAATTTTGCTAATTGCTATGAGTCCTGGCCATCATCTGCTAAGCAGGAAAATTCACATAGTGCCTGGAATAGAAATAGGAGTAAGTTAACTGTCATTTCTGGATTTGCTGTGCTACATCAAAATTAGCTCTATGCAGAAATTTATCTGTAGCCAATCAAAGTAACTTAATTGGAGTGCTAATGACTCTGAAATCACTGCCTTAAACACCAGAGGAACTTCTGGTTGTATTTTCAAGAAGTGAGAGACCTGGTTGCAAAAGCAACAGAAAATGTGTCGTGCAAAATATCTTCAAGAACATTTCTGAGAAAGATGGCAAAAGGCAGCCTTTGTATGCAAGGTTCAATTTTACGTTTACACAAATTTAAGTGCAAATGTTTTCTTGTGTCTGGGGTATCTGTGCTTCAATTAAAGTCAGCGCAGATGCAGACAAGACAGGCTGGAGAGTTGGACGGAGAGAAACCTAATGAAGTCCAACAAGGGCAAGTGTAGGGTGCTGCAACTGGGGAGGAATAGCCCCCTGCACCAGGACAGGTTGGGGTTGACCTGTTGGGGAGCAGCTCTGAGGAGAAAGACCTGGGAGTCCTGGTGGACAACAGGATGACCATGAGCCAGCGATGTGCCCTGGTGGCCAAGAAGGCCAATGGCATCCTGGGGTGCATCAAGAAGAGTGTGACCAGCAGGTGGAGGGAGGTCATCCTCCCCCTCTGCTCTGCCCTGGTGAGGCCACAGCTGGAGCACTGTGTCCAGTTCTGGGCTCCCCAGTTCCAGAAGGACAGGGAACTGCTGTAGAGGGTCCAGCAAAGGGCTACAAAGATGTTTAGGGGACTGGAACATCTCTCTTATGAGGAAAGCTGAGGGACTTGGGTCTTTTTAGTCTGAAGAAGACTTTTGGGGGATCTTATCAATGCTTATAAATAGATAAAGGGTGGGTGTCAGGAGGATGCAGCCAGTCTTTTTTCCGTGGTGGCCAGTGACAGGACAAGAGGGAACAGGCACAAACTTGAACATAAGAAGTTCCATCTAAACATGAGGAGGAACTTCTTTCCTGTGAGTGTGCCAGAGCCCTGGAACAGGCTGCCCAGAGAGGTGGTGGAGTCTCCATCTCTGGACACATTCGAAACCCGCCTGGTCATGTTCCTGTGCAATCTGCTCTGGGTGGACCTGCTCTGACAGGAGGTTGGACTAGTTGATCTCCAGAGGTACAAATATATTGTACCAACCCTGTCTGTGATATTGCAAGAGGGGTCTTCCCTTTTGCTTGAATGAGTTTTACCACTCTGTTCACTTACACTAGCGTATTAGGCTGAAAATTAGCTGTAACAGATGATGGATTTCAGTGGAATGCTGTTTCTGTCAAGTGAAACCTCAGTGTCAGCTGAGCAGTTTCCAGCCTCTGACTGCTAAGAATAAGCACTTTTCACCAGCTTAATTCATTAGATGGGGAACAAGGATCAAAGACACAAAAGAAGTTGCAGCTTAAAGAAAATATAAAAGTTGTGGTTTCCTTTTTCCTTTTTGTTTGAGCCATCACATTTTGTCACTGGGGTTTCTGCAGGAGCCTTGATGATGGTATGAATTTCTAAAACTGTGAACACCCAGAGAGCACCAGCCCTGAGTGAGTGCAAGCATGTAGGAGGGAAAGGAGTCTGAACCTGCAATTAAGGACAGTGCCCAACTTTGTGCCTTCTCTTTCTGGAAGGACCTGATTGACAGGTCAAAAGACCTCCTTGTAGACCATGGCTGTCTTGCAGAAAATAGCCTGATCTTTGTGAAAGGAATTACTTCACAGAGTGAGGTCTCTTGCCTTGCAGGGGAAAGCATGCAACAGCGAAAATGCTCAAAATTATCCTGAAGAGGAGGAAAAAATCCATCTGTTGTTAACAGGACACGTATCTCCCTAATTATTTCTATCTCAGCTTTCAAGTGCCTGACTCCTGTTGTTCATAATCAACACCAGAAGGCAGGCATTGCTCTCAAAGGGAGCAGAATGGAAAAATCTTCTCAGGTCTTTTGAAATACTCGGCTTATGTCTGCCACTCTTGTTTTTTCAACTTGTCTGAAGAAGCGTCTTCGTAAAGCAAAAGTGGAGATGATCCCTGAGGCCCTGAAATACCTTGAAGAGCTTGGCTTTTTGAACACCAAGCTCTTAGGAGGATCCATCCATAAAAATCTAAATAACACCACTTCCTTTCTCAGCCTTTGAGTATATTTCTATAAAGTGCAGCACTACTTTTGTAGAGAACATTCAAAATTTGTCAATCTCAGCTTTTATGATGAAATCTGAACTCCTGTTTTCTGGACTCACGTGCCTAAACAAGAAATTTAGACTCAGTTTCCAATTCAATGACATGAACGGAATCAAATGAACACCTGGGCTTCTAACTCCCACTTTATTTAGGAAACTAAATGCCTTCTTGGTCTTTAACTTAGGTGCAATTGTTGCAGAGAATTGCCTGGCAATATGACTTTCCTGAAACTCAAAATCCAGAAGCAAAAATACAAGGAAATACCAACAATAAAATCTACAAAATCCCTCTTCATTTGTATTTTATTTTTTACAAATAAATTTCTGATTTCCCAAAACTGATGGATGACACTGTTGTAAGAATTGAAGATAATGAGTCTCTGTTATAAAGTGGGACACTTATATGTTATAGTGCTATTACTATTAAAAATAACAACTTTGAAAGCCACAAGCAATGGAAATGACTGCATGACATTTAAAAAAGTCCAAGGTAAACAGATTTTGCATTTGGATCCATTAACCTTCTCAGTTTAAACTACACAGAGCAGTACTTCAACCTGACAACCGCAACAGTGAAACTAAGAAGAACTGGACTCCAAAACAGATGGGAAACTGAAAAATGAAGCTTTCATCTGGGACCTGTGCTCTGAGCAAATATAAGTGTTGCAAAAGCTCAATGCTCTGAAACAACAGATCGAAGACATTTCACCGCCCTAAACCCTGGGAAATCTGGAAGTTTGGTGTACATGCTGCTGTCTCCATGTATCCAACAACATTTAATAACACACCTTCTTCTAAGAGACATTTTGTGAAAAACAGCCAGTTAATGAGGTATTTCAGATATTGAGAGACCAATGTTCCCTTTGAAGCTATGGAGAGAAACAAAGAACGATTAATCAGTCTGGACTGCTTTGGGGTACAGTTTCTTTCACTTCTTTCAGTTTCAGGGTACAGTTCTTTACAGCCTGGAGAAGAGAAGGGGAGACCCTATAGCAGCCTTCCAGTACCTGAAGGGGGCTACAGGAGAGATGGGGAGGGACTCTTGATCTTGAGTGGAGTGATAGGACAAGGGGTAATGGCTTTAAACTAAAAGAGGGGCATTTCAGACTAGATATTAGGAAGAAATTCTTTACTGTGAGTGTGCTGAGACACTGGAACAGGTTGCCCGGAGAAGCTGTGGTTGCCACGTCCTTGGAGGGGTTCAAGGCCAGGTTGGACGGGGCTTGGAGCAACCTGGTCTGGTGGGAGGTGTCCCTGCCCATGGCAGGGGGGTTGGAACTAGATGGTCTTTAAGTCCCCTTCCAACCCAAACAATTCCATGATTCTATGATTCTATGATTTTTGAGACTGAGTGAGCCAACATACCAGCTCACTATTTCCAGATGGGTAAGGTACACACTCCTCCCACCTGCATTCATCAGATTCCTCCAGAAATCAGGTTAACACACCAAAACATCAGAAAATTGAATGAAGGTGGAGAAGGAGGTAATTATTGTGCCATTTTAGTGAGTTAAATCAGCTCTGCAGAGAGTTGAAGGAAGCAGAAAGGGACGATTACCTGGCTGAGAGTGGGACAAAGGAGGAGATGCGGGACTGGTACATAACCCAACAGGTGGTTTTATGATGTTGGCTGAGACTTTCCTTCTGCAGGCTACGAGGGTCAGCCAAGAGCAGTGAGTGTCGGGCAAGTCCATACCTACAACTTTGACTGGTGTCCCAGATGAAATCGGGACTGTATGGTTGAAGATGGAATCATGACAGGAGAAGATTTTTTCTGGTACTTCCTGATTTGAAAAAGTTTGATGTTCCAGTGACGTGAACATAGCAATATGGTCACAAGTTAGGCAGTTGTTCCTAAAAATGAAGTTTGGCTTCTTTGTGTTCTCATCTTTCATTGCATGTACTTGTAAAATTTCTCTCCTTGACACATAATACTGAAATGTCCTATTTCTGCAGACTAAAGTGATAGTTCTCTTGCAGCTCCTATTAAATCCTTAGAAGCGATCTCTAGGGAAAGAAAAGATTCTATCAAATGGCAATGACAGGAGAGTTGAGGAGAAAGAAAAATTTGGAATTCAACCAGAAAATGGAAATTACCACCCATTCTCTGAAAAAAAAGAAGACACCGGGCAACCATTAAAAACTATGAATAGTAAAGACAGGAAGGAACATTTTTCATGCCACCAGAAAAGCAGCCAGACTTTGGGGTTGTGTTGTACGTGTGTTTTCACACGCTGAACACAAGAATGTGCTGAACAAGCCCCGTTCTCTGGAAGCTGGTGTGATCTGCACCCCCCTGGTTCTCAGGAAGGATGTGTCCTGGTATTGGCAGAGCGGCGGGATGGAGTAAGGTCCCTGGTATGTCAGCCCCACCTGTTGGACTGACCATCAATCAGAGCTGCCAAAGCCTTACCAGAAGGGTGACTAATGCATGCTGGAAATGTCAGAGAAGTTTCCAGGCCTTGTTGTTTTGTAGTTGCAGAATGACAGTTGTTAATATTGTATATATTTGCTGGTTGGGATCAGGCTTCTTGGACACCTTAATAAAAACATGCATATGTCATCACATCAGCTTAAAGTTGTCTCTAACTTTTTCCCATAGATCTAGAGTAAATGAACTACTTACCTCTTTTGTGTTGTCCCTTCTACACCACCAGAGAGTGTTGTGTGAGGCCAAACAAGAGGGAGGTGTGCAGAACAAGCCAAAAATCACTACAGAGGAGTCCCTTTGTGAGGCTGTCAGCAGGGAACATGCAATGTAGGTGGCCACTGCAAGCTGAAGACCAACCTGTGGAGAACAAGAAGAAATGGACAGTGTGTCTTAATCAGTGTGTGAGGCTTGGGAAATCCATGCTCCATCAGGTCCTCACTGCTTGCAAACAGAACAGCTTGCTGGTGTGGGTTACACAACAAGGCTGCTGAGGGATGATGGTGGACATCATCTTCTGTGGTGTGCTGGCTTCACTCTGGTCCTTAGTGTCACTCAGGCTGATGTGCCCTGCTCAGATCTCCTCTGCCTTGGTACATGGAGAGATGAGGACTACAAGCTCAGCAGAGCAAAGAGAGCTTGGGGGTTTAGCGGCTATTTAAACAATTTTTTTTGGACACAAAGGCAACTTTATGACTTTGAATTCCATTCTCTCCAGGGCCACAAGAAACATCCACACTGCTTAATTTTGCAGGACATTCCTGGAGGCTGGACTGCTAGTCTCCTCTTCCTGTTCTGTTCAGCTTGTTCTCCTGAGCGCTGACATCATGTGGTCTAAGGCTTATGAGTGTGAGAAACTGGACGTAAGAAACCGACAGAGGTACTACGGCTTAAAAGAGAACATACAGGGGCAATTAAAAGGGCTTTGCTAAACTACTTAGAGAGATGAGCTGATGTCCATGGGCTTGAACTCAGGAAGGGGATTTGAAGATCCAAAGGCCTGGAATGGGAGCCAGTGAGGAACTGATAATCTCCTACCCAGCTTTGCAGCTTTAGTGAAATAATTTTCCTCTGCTGTCTCGATTTTCGTTATTTTCTTCCCCCATCTTCTTTGAAGACCTTTAGAGGAACAGCTTCATCTAAGAGCAAGACCTCCAGGCACTCTTGGAAGCGTATTCTCAAAATGACTGTAAGCTGGATAACGTGATGAAAGACTAGGCAATGAATGAAACATCAGTTTGGGTCCCAGAGGGCCCTTTTCCCACTTCTGCCTCTGCTGACAATTTAAGATGTGACTTCAGTCAAGTTCTTCAGCCCCATTGTGCTTCTGCTGCCTGTTTGATAACCCATCTGTATTTTAGGGTATGGAGGAAAAGACAGAAAATTATGCAACACTGAGACATGGTGAGGGGAAGGCTCAGAGGCTGTTAGAAGAGAATATTTGACTATTATACTAGGAACAAGAAAACCTCCTCAGCTGGATTAAACTGGCACAGGTCAGCTGAAGTCCACCATCCATCTTTTTTGCAAAAGACTCACTTAAATAACATTAGATTCCATTAATAACCATTTAAATGACAGTATCATGAGCTGTCTGACATGCTCTTCTCTTTATATTTCCTGTAGTTTTGTGCCCATGAGCATCTCCATGGTTGGCCTGTCGCTCCAACACGTTGAGACAAAGCTGTCAAACAGACCACGAATAATCCAGGGGAAACTCAAACTAGACAGGGATAAAAATCAATGTAGATTCTTCCAAATGAAACCCATCTTTCATTACTTATTTTAGAGTTGCATTCCTGCTCTCATGTCTCATAATTCACATGAAGTCCCAAAAAAATCTTGGCTTTGTAGTTCTGCCCTATCTTAGATATTCAAAAAAATTGGCTTCCCACAGATCCTTTTGGTGACTGTGATTTATTTACTTCTTGCTGGCTTTGGACATGGTTTCCCCATCATCAACCATTTTGCCACAACTGCATCCCAGGTTATCGAGTGTTAGCTAAACCCTAGGAAATCGGTTGTGCACGTCTTCGTCATCTGTTGCAAGCATAAAGTAAGGTCCATTATTTCAAATGCATTTGGACTGCAGCTTTAGAGAACACGCTAGCAACTTGTTACTGGCATGTTACTTGAGATAATTTACAGCTTCCTATGTGGAATTTTCTCAATCATATATAGCCACGTGAACATGCATCCTTATATATATGAAGGATGTGGGCAGATAAGCAATAATAATAAAAAAAAAAAAAAAAGAAATTTGTGATTTCAGTCTGGATATTTACTGAAGCTGGGAGGGAAACACTGAGCTGACAGAAGTGCTTACATACTTTAGTAAATAAAGATCTGTCTAAGAGTCTGGAGATGTGAGTCCTAGTTATTGCTCCATCAATTACAGTTTATGTAGTTTGAGTGAGCCTCTTAATGCCTTTACCCTTGATGGCTTTCACCCATAAAATAAGGACAATGTTATTCATTCATTCATTGTTGTGAAATGCTGGAAGACCTTTGAGTGGGAATAATTGGGTTACTGTCTCAGGGAGACCACAAATGCAACTGTCTCCTAATCCAGAAAGAAAGATATAGTGCTTACACATCCACTAGAAAATAAAAGAGGTATAGCCTGGACATAGGCACAGCCATGATTTTGTGACCTCGTGAAGATCCCTTGCTCAAGAGGTAGCAGGAGCCAGGGGCAATTCCCAAAGGGCAGTTTGGATGTGGCCATTCTCTTTTTTCGGAGGGAAGGGAGGGAAAGGGTTTTTGTGTGTGTGTGGACATGAGTCATGATATGTAACTTGGCCTCAGGGCCAGAAAGCAGGGCCTGACATGTTTTATTTACCTCATAATGAAGTGGGAAAGGGAAGGAGAGGGGGTCACGCATGGGAACTAAATACCATGGCCTGGTGTTTAAATGTCGGTGTGACTGCATACCGCTGGGTTTCACTGACCTTTCCTATGACCTTGGGAAGCACGTTGTGCCTCTCCTTCTGTACTTTGTCCATCCTGCCTCTCCACTGCCTCAGAGAAGGCCCTGGAGCTCAGCAGCTGAGTCCAAGAACCTCCTGTTTTTGCAGCCATCCCAGTAACACCACTGCTCTACTTTTTTTTCACCAGATGACTTACAGAGGTGCAAAGGAAGGGAGGACACTACGGATCTGTTAATGAGTCCCCTGCTTGAGCCTGCAAGATCCTCCTTCACTCACCCCTTGCGTTGACACCTCTCCCACACTGTGAGACATCACCCTGCTCCCCACATGTCCCAAGAATTTATTTACCAAGTATGTTACCCTTTGCTTTAGGTGCAAACATCCTCCTTCCCTTTCTCCCCACTTGCATCTCTCATCCTCTCCCCTAGAAAGAGAAGGAAATCTGATATTGGGGAATATGCCATGCATACATGTACTTGTAGCAAGGGAAAGACTTCTTCCCTCCTTCTTCTGGGCTCCATCACCTTGAGCACCTCCTCAAGGCACCTCCTGTTCTCCCCTGCCCCTCTCCTCCCTTCCCTTTGGCTGGCAAATCTCTGTTCCCTCTTTCCAGGCACTCACAGCCACGGCAGCAGCTGGCAGAGCAGAAAAATATCTTCCCCCACCCAGAACCCCCTCTTCCTCCCATCTTCCTCTGTTTTGCTGAAACCCCTGGTATGTTCCTGGATTTTTAGCTTCCAGCAAGAATAAACTCTGTATCCCTCCAGTTGAAGCGGATACGGACTCAATTCCAAAGGGTTCTCCAGTTTCTATTTATAAATCAGGCAGGGAATTATTATTATTATTTCTGGGGTTGAAAAAACAGAAGAAAGTATGCCCTATTTGTGCAGATTTGATGTCCTGGAACATTTTGGGTGTTGTTTGCAAATCCACTCACAACCAGCAGACCAAGCCTGCTGTGGCTGCAGCAGAAAGAAAGAGGCAAACTCAATTAGAAGTCGAGTCATGATAAATTTTCTGTTGCCATTGGCTAGCAGTCTTGGATGGGAGAGCCAGCCAGCTCTGGTGCCAAGAGGAAATCTGACACAGATGACAGTCTGACTTCCAGTACCTAGAAAAAAAGGGCCAGCCAGCTCTCTGTGTGTGTATGTTTTTTTTCTTCAAGAACTTTGGTACGTTTTAAGAGGGGAATCCAAGCCTCAATACGCTCTCACTTCTGTGCATAGGAACAAAACACACCACTTTCTCCTGCTCCTGGCAGGGCTCAAGGAGAAACACTTCAGACGCTTTGCTGTAACCAGGATCCCCTTGTCTACCTTCCCAGCTTCCCTTTTTTTCTCGCATGAAGTGACCTGAGAGGAACTTGCCTGGTGATGCTGTTTTCCCCCTCCCTGAGCTCCTGGCAGATTGACAGTGGCTCAAGTTAGACTGGGACATGGTGTCTGGCGAATGTTCCTAGCTCCTACAGACACAGCTATAGGTGGATGCTGTACACAAGTAGCTGGCCAGTGCATCACACCATGAGCCTTTTCCCATCATCAAAATCCATCCGCTTCCAAAGCTTCCCAAGCTTCTTCAAGGTTCAGACTCAAGGGTCCAAGGCTTAGGATATAGGGCTGAGTTTCAACCCCTTTTCTTGCTTGAGTAACCCCGTTCCTGGTGTGAAAACAAGTTCATTGAATAAGGAGCAACTTGTTGGCTGTAAAGAGGAAGGATTTTTACTTTTTAACTATTTAATTATTATTTTACTAAGACATTTATGGCTTCCACTCAGAATTGCGATTCCCTCATGCCAGATGCAGTACAAATGTATAGATATAATTCCTACAGTACTGCACTTATTACATACATATGTATGTATATGCATAAAACTAACATATATAGAACCATAGTGCCTATAGACTGTTAGATATAGTTCCTACATTGATAGTCTTTCCTGGGGGCTTAACCCTGAAAGGCTGAAATGGATAGGGAGGGTTAGAATTTTTGTAGCTAAATGATTTCTGGGCAGAAAATGTAATGTTGTAAAATGGAAATGTCCTGAAGAATAATGTAAATGTACTGATCAATGTCCATTATATACATTGTATTGGAATATTGTTATTTTGCTGATCTTGTGTGAGGCACTTCATTTCCAATCAGTTGAATAGTATTGTCTTATTAATGCATTGCGTTGTGGGAGTTGTAGTTCAAAATCTCTTGCACTCTTGTGGAATGGATTGGCTGATCACTTCGCTCACCATGTTCTTGCTGTAAGTCACGCATTCTTTTGACAAAGTTTTACTTGGTGCATGACAAGAGGTGTAATCTGACCATAAAGCTTTTCTCCTACAAAAGGGAAAAATACTCAAACTGCTTTGGATCCCCTAGCTCTAACACACCACATCAGAGAAACAAAATTTAATGATGAAAGAGCCCCAAACAAAGGTTCATTTCAACAAGTCACACTAGAATATTTCAATTTCAGGAAGGTTAAAATGTTTCTCTTCAACTGAATTACTGAGACAAAACAGTACGATAATTTTCATTGAAATTTCTCATAGTTTCGGGCCCACAAAAAAAAAATAAATGACAAAAGCTCCATTTCTTGTGGTAATAATGTCTCAAAGCAAATAGTAGATGGAAATTTCCAAATCTTTATTTGAGAATTCACTAAATGAGAATTATACTTTCATGCAAAATGATTCATGTACTTGAACGGCTTCATCACTGGGGATTCACGCCATTACCACCGAACAATGGAAGTACCATATTTGTTGCCTGTTTCAATGGAGAGGATGTTACCTCCCTGTGAAAAGATGATGGTCATCAAACACCCCATGAAATGGTTGTAAGCCATGGTGTTAAAACTGGGAATTGCATTGCATAATTTTTTTCCCCATAAATGTTTGTAGTCCAAACATACTTATTCTTTTTTATTATTTGCTTTTAAGCATAAAGGAGGTAAAAAGAGAACCACTCTAAAATGAAAAAGGAAACCTAAACCTTTTTGCTTGTGTATGCTTTTAGTGTTCATTGATTACCTACATCAAGCTGGAGTCCCTACTGCTTTGCGGAGTTTTAGACAGAGGAAAATCTCTAATAAACAACCCAATCTGGAGCTTAGGCTGTGTAGAAAAATGTACTTGCCCTTTTTAAAGATGTTCTTGCACTTTGAAGTGTGTTGCAATTACATTTCTGAAAAAAAAAAAAATACAGCAAAGAAGAAATGAATCCTGAAAATTGCCAGGTTTCCTCTTTGAAGAGCTGAGATTTCAGGATCATGTCTGAGATGAATGTGAGTAAACCATTTGTTGCATATTTTGAAAGGAAAGTAAAAGTATGATCCTATTCCGGATATTCATCCAGTGCGTTAAGAAATGACTTGGCAAAGAGCAAGCTCTGCCTATCTGAAAAACATTTATAGGCCATTTCAGAGAGATTAGGCTGTGGATGTTGTCTAATTGCCATAAACTAATTTCTGTGTTCCATTAAGTATCAGGGGTTGTAAAACAAGGCGGCTTAATAATTTCCTAGAAATCTGATAGAGCCTGATAAGTGGCCTTGGCCTCACAGACAGAAAAACAGGTGCAATGCAGCTTGCAAGCTTTATTTAGAACTCCTGTTTTCCAGCTCAGCACCTAAATCGATCCTGATGTGCCAGAGGATTCCCACAGCTCTGTGCAGACATGAAGCCACCTTCCCACCAGACTTGCCTTAAGAACGACGGAGACCTGTTTGACAAATAATGAATTGAAGACCAGGATCCAAAATGCGGTTGGATCTCCCTCCCGATTTCCTTTAATTCACAGGGGAGTGAGTCTCTAAAAGGTGTTTACAAGTATTTACAAGGAGCTGAAGAAAATATAAGTAGATGTTTAAAGTAGATCACAGATAGTTAATTTACAGACACTTGTCCTATACCATCAGCCACAGCATATCTCCTATTGTCATCAGACAAACCTTAGACCTTTCATATAAACAGTTTCTTTTTTTTGTTTGTTTGGTTGTTTGGTTGTGGGGTTTTTTTTAATAGTAGATCTATCACAAAGTCCCATTTGATGCTGGAAGAGACCTAGAGAGCTGCAGGTCTCTACAAGGTATAAAACCTCTGGAACATGGAAGGTAATCCAAAGATCTGGACTACATCTCAGAGGAAGATAAAAGGAAAACAAAGGAATGAAAACAAATAAAGAGACCAAAAAACACGATCGACTTTTACTGCCAATCTGATCTAGGGAGAAAATGCCTTCTTGATTTGAGATTGCTCATTAGCCTGATGAGAAATGTGTAAGAAAGGAGCATCCATCAGGCACTTGCAAGGTGTTAACACCAGTAAGTGCATGCTGTGTTTATCTGTAGCATTTCTTGGATGCTTCCAGGGAAGAAATAAAAAGGTCCTTCTCCCTTCAAACGAAGATACCCACGAAGAGGAAGCAAGTTCTTTTCTGCCTCCTGAAAGGAACCAGTGGAACCTTGGGGAAATGAGTTTAATATGATAATCTGTGATAAGCAAATGTGATTAACCAACAGAAATGATATCACTCTCTGAAGTCTTCATCCAATCAGATGCTTAAACACTCATAACATAAATATTGAATAACAAGTTCATTTTGTGCCTTCCATAGATTTTTCACACTCCTTTCAAAAACTTGTAGACACATTGTCCCCGTAAATCCCCAGAACATCACGCTACTGATGGGTGGAAACCAAATTTCCAGTCTCAGCTTGTTCACAGTCAGGTTTGTTCCTTCCATATATCCTTCCTGATGGCTTAACACTGGGGTCGATGGGTCCAATACCATCATTTCATCTGGGAATCGCGACTGTTTTAAAACTCAGTGATCTGACTGTGGAGCTGAATTCTGATGTAGAAAGAAAGTCCCTTCATCAATATTCACTTTGGTTTTGGACAGACAGGCATCTGGGCGAATTGTCACGTCCCTCACTGCCTGTTTGAGGGTGGTATGAACCTGATGGAGAACCACATGCTCCACTGAACAAGCACTGAAGGGGTCATTGCTTCTGGCCCCATCAGGGGGGCGTGACCACACATTTTTGGGCAATTTCAGGTGCTCAGGTAAGCACCAACACTGATTAATTATACATGGAAAGAGCCATGGAGAGAGTCATGAGTATATTTAACATTGAGTCGTTGATGAGGAGCAAAGCGAACACCGTTTGCCCTTCTTTGCCCATTAGGATCAAACCAGTGTATGCCTCAGGCACAGGAGAGAGGTCAATGTGACCAAAAAGACGGGGGGAGAGGGTCACAATTTTATTGTGTAAGGATTTCCTAAAACTGGATGTTTTCTTTCAGATCAGCTGTCATGTGCAGAGATCTCTCATCTTCTACTCATCATGGTTTATAAGGGTTAGAATTCAGTTTATTTAGTCAGCTGAGGAGCTGTTCTTCTCTCTACTTTCTCTTAAGGGAACTTAGACACTAAACTCTTGTGATGATACTGGTAGGTAGACACAAACATTTAGTCTAGAGATAAATCCTGAGAGACTTTTTCTCCTTTTTCCACCCGTTTCCAAGATGAAGCATTTTATACTGAAGGCCCATCAAGCTCATCCACATGAGGTTGCCATTTAAGTGTGTGTGACAGTCACTCTGGGTAAGAAGAGCTATTGCTCAGTCTAGACCCTGGGCTGATAGGCACTGTGGCATTCATCCCTCTTCTAAATTAGCCATGCTCTATTTTAACAGTGCTCGGATTTTCTGCCCATATAACTCAGGATTTCACCTGGGCACAGGACTCATTTCCATGTGAGCAGCTGCTGCAGCAACTGGACCTGTGGTTTCAGCACTTGGGCTTTTCTCATTGGTGGATGGTACATGGCCTCTTGCAAGCAAAATGGACTTTGTCAAGCAGAAAAACAAGCCATCGTTGTTACAAAAGCAAAAATGAAAACCAAAACCTAAGCTTGCCAAATTAATTCTTGTCAATCAAAGTGCCAGAACCATTGCAGCCAATTTTCAGACAATACTTGCTTAAAAAAATCCTAAAGTAAAGCAAGAGGGTAAATATAGAAATACCCAAAAATCCAAACAATCCCAGGCTTATATATATACCTGAGAGATACTTGGTTTCCAGGGTGGGAGAACAAGCAGGTGTTGTTGAATTAAGGCATCCACCAAATACATGACCCTAAGGGTGTCCTCTGAAATCCTTGCTTAGGACCCAAATAAAAGTCAGAATGAAGGTCACAGGTAAAAGCAAATTCAATCTGTCGTCAGACCTGCCACATGAAAGGGGGCATTTTGTTCCTATCAGCACTAGTCATTTTGTGGTTGTTTGGTGAATTGTGACCTTTTTTATTCTTTCCTGGGACAAATTTTCAGCTGTATCTGCTTCCTCCTGTGGATCATGATCTAATAGTGTTGTAAGGCTGGCTGAAAAGAGGTGCTGAAAGTGAGAGGTTGCAGAGGGTGAGGAGTACTTTGGGGCTACTCCTTTCAGCAGAAGTTGAGAATTACATGAGATTATGAGCATTGTTTTGTACTGCCACCAAGGACAGGATCATGAAACAAACACTTCCTGCCCCACGGAACCTTTTCACGTAATCACGGAATCAGGGAATCACGGAATTGTCAGAGTTGGAAGGGACTTCTAGAGATCATCTAGTCCAACTCCCCTGCTAAAGCAGGGTTGCCCAGAGCACATCACTCAGGACTGCATCAAGGCGGGTCTTGAAAATCTCCAGAAAAGGGGACTCCACAACCTCCCTGGGCAGCCTTTTATTCCCCCACAGGGAGCAACATTTGGATGGCCAGTCCATTTGGGTGAACCACAGTGGCTGCTGGATGGTCCTTCAAGATCCACTTCTCCAGCAGCCTTGAACTTACCTGCAGATGGCAAAAAAAGAGCATAGCATTGTCCTTTTCTCAGAAAACAACAATCAGTGGCTTCATAGTCTTGTAGCCAGAATCTGGTTCATTTCAGACATGTTTTCTTTGATATCTAAAACATTTCACAATGTATATCAATATATGACTGTTGATTGATGATAGATTTGCTAACATCAAAAGCACAACTATTAGATATCCTGGTTGGGAACATGGTAAGAATATTCTTACTATTTGGGGGACCACTGCAGCTTGCAAATAACCTTTGTAACCAAATATTGTGTGTCTACATGTCTGGGTCAACTGAACTACAAACCTCTCATTATTCAGCCACTAATGAGTCCTTTGTATACTCAAATCCAGCCTGAGATACTGAGATACACAGCTGTTTCAGTTATTCCCAGCATCCAGGTTCTCCTTAATGATGTTGCTACTCTCTGAACCCTTCCCAGTTGCTCAGTGGTGTTTTGGCTCCAGGATCGACAAAGGTCAACTCCAGATGGATCACAGCTCTCTTGCCCTGTAACACAAGGATGTCCTGATGCACACAGACTGGAATTGCCTTCATGAATTGTTCAATAAGTCTTATCCAAGAGAATAATGATGATAATAATAATGATAATGATGGTGATAATAATAATAGTAGCAATAGTAAATCTAAATTAGGTCTGTTGGGCTTTGGCAGGGATGAAGTATGCTAGACAAAAGAGAACAATGCTTATTGGGATTATGTGAAGCAGGCAGATAATTTAATACACATGTTCTGGGTTTCTGCCCTCTGGTCAGTGGTTTCTGGGACAGAATCGCAACAAGGAACATATTCTCAGAACTGACAGGGCAACAGTCTCCCAGTACTGGCTATACAATTTATTTAATGAACTGGATGGCATAAATAACATCCTCAGGGAAGAGAAAAACAAATACGTCACCAGGTTGAGATCAATAGCAGCTGATGAAGTGGCAATGATTCCTCTAAAAAAGATGCTGGCATGGAGACTTTCCAGGTATGGCTTTATGGTACAGATTTGAAAAAGTTTTTAGCAGCTGAGTAGTTTAAAAGGGCAAGAGGGGTCTAAATTACAGCATAAGGGAAGCCAAGCTATGTACTGGCTAGTCTAGAATAAAAGCTGATGAAGCCTAAGTAGACATAAATCTTTGGACACTTTTTGGAAAACTCCCTTGTGCAGTAATAATGTTAGCACTTGTTATTAATACCTGGCTTTTCATCAGTAGAATTCAAAACATTTTACAAGGGAGTTCAGTTTCATTATCCTGTCCTTATAAATTGGGATTTTGAAATACAGGGATAAGAAGTTACCGCTCAGAAGGCCAGAGGGAGAGGGGGGAAGAGGACCATGTATCCTGAGTCCCCATCCAACACACTCAGAACTTGCTGTTTGTATAAAGGCAGAGATCAAATTCTGGGTGGCTCCAGAAATATATCTGAGGACAAGCTTTATTTAATTACCAGTTATAGAACCAAGACATGAAATTCCCTCGCTCCACCCTTCAATCTGGCCCTCTCTTGACCCAGGAGACCAGAGCAAGATGCAGTTCTCCACATAGTATGTGAGCATTCAAAACAGTCACACATCTGTACAAGGTTGGCTCTCCCTCAGCCGATTTCACAAGACAGAGGCAAGGAAGAACTGTTTCAACGCTTTAAATAACAATGGAAAAGTTGTGTCTTTTTGCAAAGTTTCCCCCAGATTCCTTTTTGGAGGGGGATGAAGCACATCAGAAGATTGAGGATGGAGCTCACATCACAGCCCCAAATCCCTGGTCATCCGTGCTGCCTGTCTGTTGACTCATCCCCTAACTCTGGTTTAGGGAAGCAAGTTGGCTTTCCAGGCTGCAAAACTCAGGCAGAAGGAGCCTGGCTTGCACTCTAGCTGATTCTTCCCTCCATGCTATAAGGGTACAAATGACAGTCACCACTTGGATGTGAGAATTTTCCCCCAAATCGATCTGAGATACTGATGTAATGTTCATGTAACCTCTGGTGTCATATCTGAGATGTTTTACTGTCTGGGTCTGTAAACCTGCTCCAAGATGAGTATCTGAGTTTCCTGTGCAAAGCTATAATGGCTTCAATGGCCAGTCTAAAAGATCCTTTTTGCCAAAAGATAGAAGGAAATTGTATGCAAAGGACTTACCTAAAACCCCATCAATCTCTGGGCCCTACAGGCTTGAGCCACAGTTATGTTGATGGTTGTCTTTAATTAGAAACTGAAGCTTGAAGACCTCCTTAAGACAAGGCATCTAAAACTTCTATTTCCAGGAACATGAAGGACTTTCTGCTTACTCGTGTTAGGAGTGATGTCATTGTGGTGATACTGTGTCATCAGAGCCAGTGGACTCTCAATGAGTTTCCTATCAAATACATTAAAATCCTGCTTACTCATACTCTTTCCCCTTTAGACTTCATGAGATGTCTGCTCCCTCCCAGGTTTGGCATGTAAGGAAGAAGGCATCGCTGTGTAGGAGAGTCGAAAGCCTGGAAGTTAAACTCGACAAAAACTGAGAGACTTGAATCCCTTTGGCTGGAGGATGAGCTTGTACCTCAGATCCCGCTTTCTGTGTGGGTGCTCTGAACACCACCAGCAGTTTTCAGTCTTTCCAATTTTAAAACTTCCTTAGCACTTCCCATAAGAAAAATGAAGCCTAAATGGATAATCCAGGTCCATTAAGAACAGGATTCACTTACGCTGATTCCTTAGAGGTAGTTCAGAACTCACTGCAGATGTCCAGACCATGCTTGAAAACCATTCCATTAGCCTATTAATGAAGGTTTCTATAGCTTTTGTGCTGGAGTTATTGCTGCTGAGTTATCTTAAGGTTATTCCAAGCCTGCCGACTACACTAGGCCCTCAGGAACATAGACATCTCTCCCTAGTTTCTGGCTGTTGATGAGATGTAGGTAGGTATGTGGGTTCATGGGAGCAAAGGTTGCCTTTCGAAGTGTCTGGGTACAGAGAGTGTCTGCAAGTAATAAGTAATGGATTAAGCTACATCAGCCAGGATCTTTTTGTAACAGAAAGTACCATGTAGTTGTCTTGAGAACTGTAACTGGCTTTACCTCCCAGGGTTTTTCAGGGTTTCTAGACAGCTCAGCTTGAAAGGAATGTGCATCCTGGCATGACATCAACCCCCTGGCCTCCAGCAGGCAAATGGAAAAGATCAGGTTGTACTAGGTGTCCATATCCATGCCAAGCACTTTGCAATGATAAATAGATATGGAAATGCTTATATGCAAATATAGCTGGGCACAAAGATGAATCACTCAGAGAAAACAATTATACAGATAATCACTTTTTAAAAACTATATGGCTGATTGCCCAAATGAGATAAATCTCAAAGTTTTCTACAAGGACCATCTGAAGAGCAGAGACTAATCTAAGTTACTTCTGCTACCCTCACTCATGAAATAACTGGGAAAAAGGCTACATTTCTTAGGAGAATGGCAAAAGATCAGTGTGTTTAGTTCAGCAGAGGGAGGCTGAGGCAGGATGTAACTGATCCTTGTATATTTATCAAAGAAAAAACCAAACACTGGACTAGGAGGAGAGTTTTGTAAACCACAGAGAGGAGTAGATATAAACTGGCATTTCACATCTACAGGTTGGAATTAGAAGATGACCACAAAAATGAGGTTTTGGTACAGGTTGTGTCATAGAAATATTTCTGTAAGAGCCTATTCAAGGTAGAGCTAGATGTGATTATACACAGGAGTAAATGACATTACCAGCTCTGACATAGGCTTCTAAATTGGAGGGGTGGGACCTGCACTTAGTTGCAAGATATGGGCCATCATATTCCTCCAAAAAACAATACAGCCTAACCACCAGTCTAGTCTTTAGCCAATGAAATTCTTTCTTGGTTTTACTTACTTGTGTGCTTAATTTCTCCTTCCCAATTCCAGGTGACAGAATAAGAGAGTGTTGACCTGCTAAATCTTTGTTTAGACAATTTTTGGGCTGAAAACATCCATGAGTTCCTGAAAACAACATTGCAAAGCATATTGTATTTCAGAACTTGGATTTGTAACTTACCCAAAAGAGCAAAAATCTGTACATTCAAACCAGTGAATTTACTCCAGAGGAACACAGGGAGAAAAAAAATGCATGTTGGTTGGGTTCTGCTGCTAGCCATTAAATGGAGAATCCTAAGCCAATACTACATGTCTTTTTGAGATCCCCTGACATGATTATAATCTTCTATTTTTTCTCCTATGATTTCCTATAAAAAGTCATCCAGGAGAAACACGTGGAAGATTATAAGAGAATTTTGACTTTTTCTGGCTAATCTTATAGACTAAGTGAGCCAAAGTTGCAGACCAATACTTAATGAGTGGGAATGTAGTTGTGGAGGAGGGTAAAAAAAAAGGCTTTAAATGATAACAACTTGGCTGATAATCAGCTGACAGTAAATGGCAGGAGGTGTAGAAGAGACAGCTATAAATAGTAAGACATCTAGGATTAAACTATCCAGGCAACAGTGCACATAACCTTCTGGTACATCCAAGGAAGTTCAAGAACTATTATATTATGATGTTACTCAAGATACAACTTATGTGGTCCCTAAATATTAAGTCATTCTCTAACAACAGACTCCAAACCAAATCTCGGGAGGACAGGAACAAAATAATCACAGAAATTTAGGGCTGGAAGGTACCTTCTGAAATCATCTCATCTTGTTCTATTCTCTGAGGCAAGATAATTACTTCTAATAGCTGTGTCTCTGACCTGTCTTTAAACACTACCATAGAAGGAGGTTCCAGGATATAACTGAACTAAGCATTTGTAATACCATGCCTACAGAAAGCCTATCTTAATCATAAACAAAGTTGCTTGATCTTCTCTCAGGAGACAAACAAAATAATTGATCTACTTAAGTCCCACACTTCTGCATATGGGAGGATTTATTGTTTTTTATACTCAACAGATCTTTCAAGCTTATAATGTGTATTCACTGTCTTTTTATATGTCCAGAATATATCACCTGATGGTTACAACAGTACTTGAAAAGCAAATTTGCCCTGTGGGTTACTCTTCTGCCTGCTAATGAACCCAAACTATCATTAACTGTAATTTATTCCAACTCTGACATATCTAGTCTCAGTCTTGTGTGGCTTTCTCCAGAATTACTTGACATTTCCAATATGATGTAAGGTCCTGATCTAACCTCAAGGTTTCTTTTGAATTTTAGAAAAATAAAAACTTTTTTCATTTAAACAAGCAAAGCTACTGCCATTTTGAGCCTCAGAACAACAAACTGTAAAGAAATAAACCAATACAAACCATCAAGACCTCCTACGTTTACAGGCAATATCATCTGTGAAGCAGAAGCAATTTTAGAGATTCCAGGACATCAGTTAATTGTATTTTATGACATGACATCATGCTTCAGTGGGCCAGAATAAATGTAATTTCTTAAAATGCTTTTGTAATGAGGTATAAGCTGGAATTTACAGTCTTAAAAAAATTAAGTGAAAGAATTCTTCACTCATGGACACCCTGTGAGAAAGTTGTTCTAGTTGTTGATTTTATCAAGAAGATATGATTTTTTTTCATTTCAAGAATCCCTTATCATTTAGCAATAAGAAATTGGAAGGGCTATTTGTTGTAGTTAGGAATATTAGCACATTTCTTTGCTGCCTCGTGTCCCTTTCAGAAATACACAGATGGCTGAAGGAACAAGGTCAGAGTTCTAGTAAGGACACGGAGTCAATCCTAAACTTTTCACAATGGCACCTGAGGCTGGATTCAGCTTTGGTTTCTGACATTTGAATTAAATTAAACCAAAAAAAAAAAAAAAAGAAATAGCCAAAATGGCCATGTCTCCATGTATCCATCTGTAGCATAGGAAAGAGTGCTTAACTGACATTTATTGTCCTACCAAGCTTATGCATAAGTACTCTAAAAAGTACACTGGGTTTTAAAGGCCTCTTCAATCTGGTAGAAGAAGTTCTAACAAATCCCAGTGTTTGAAATGTGAAACTAAGTTAATTCAGTTGCAAAATGGAGCACGTTTAAGAAATTATGATGATTTACTACTGGAAAGATCTGATAAGGGAAAAGGCAGCTCCTTTTCTTCTTCGGGACTGGGTGCCTTTCTGGAAGAAGTTCCTAATGCAGACACTTGTTGCTGGATTCAGGAGGAGGGAAGTAATTTTTATTTCTAACCCTGGCTTTCCATATCAGATTTAAGACCTTTCTGGTCTTAAAACTCTTATAAGGCAGACACACACTCTAACCTCCTGAGTACCAGTTTGTTGTCTTAGTTTCTAGGCCACGCTGAATTACACATTTCATCCAAGAAGTCTCCTCTGGAGTCATAGCTAAAGTGAAATATATTTCCTTGCAGTGCTCGTTGTAACATAACGGCTTGTCCTGCTTTTGTCGTGCCATGTTATAACATACAAACTCAGAAATCCAGTTATAACAAATAAATTCAGAAATACAACACATCCATAGATCCATTCCTGTTCAGCCGGCTCTGGATGACGCTGCTTTGGCAGGGTGGTTGGAGATGATCTCTGAAGGTCCCTTCCAATCCCTACAATTCTGTGATTATGTGATTCACATCAATGGACAATACCCATTCCAGAGAGCTGGAGAGAGAGGGCTTGGAGACTCCTGTTACACAATGGGCTCAGCACTCGACTCGCAGAAAATGTTACAAACCCTGTTTTATCTCTGCTAATAGACAAGAGATTTGCGCTGGGGTTTCTGATCCTCTGACAGAGTCAGGAGATCACAGACAAGGTTGTTTTAGTCACAGCGGTCATGGAGAGACATTATACAGTGGCAAATCTTCAAAAAAATAGATAGCAAGATGGGGATGGGACTCAGGGTCCTACAGTCTCTGTTTCTTCTCTGTCCAATGGATTTGCAAAGACTGTAGGCCAGAACTCCTGAATGTCCTAAGATGCCCACAAGCTTGGATATCAGGGAAACATCCACATGACCAAGCCATCTATCATACGGTGGCTCAGTAAAAAGACCTTGTTGTGTCATTGCAGTTACTCAGCAGTGTCACTTATCAAACCAAAGGCTTCATGCACTGATTTAATTAGGCTCTACATTGTTCAGACCCAGGACCTCATGTAGCAAGTGAAACAGAGTTCAGGGGTGACTGTGTGCAGCTGCTAAAAGTTGCTCTGCAAAAAATTAAGTGTGGAAAAAGAAAAAAAGCCTGAGGACATATTTTATTCAGCTCAAGCATGGCTCAGCAGGAGAACTAGAGCCTGGATGCATGAAGGACTGTAAATTCCACTGGGATATTTCCGGGATTGTTTCCTGAGGATCCCATTTAAAGAAGGAAATGAGTCAGGCTGCTGGGCTGCTTCCGTAATTTCTCATGCCCTGGGGATAGAAGTGAATGTTTCAAGTAGCCCTGAGGGTGTGATATAAGGGCTCTTAACATACACTCAGGTACGGGGTTACTTTGTTAGAGATCTGTGCCATTTGATATGCAATAGGAAGACTACAAATTTGAGAGATCCTGACGTTTGCTGGGACTCGCCTGTGCCAAAATAGTCATCTCCACTAGAACTAGTTGTTCAAGTCTCCTTTCAAATGGAAAAAAAGACAGAAAAATAATTTTAATGTGTGGCTTCATCCTGAAAGCAGAAGAATCCCAAGACAGTGAATTAATCATTCAGTGAATTCTGAAAGTGTCTCTTTTTTGCCAATGAGTCCAAAAGAAAGTTAACCAACCAGTTACCATGTCTCAGGTTAAGTCTATTGAACTTGGCATCATAAATGTGTAGATTTGGATAGAGGACCTTTGGTGGCTCTCAAGGGTAGGTCTGAGTTGGCGGTGTTAAGTGTAACCATAGAAAGATAATGATGAAGGGTTGTAACATAAGATTCAGATGCAATTTCCTATGCTGGCACAGGGTCTCTGGGCAGCTTCAGGTAATTCCAGTAACCCCCCCGTGCCTACACATGGGGTATCTTGCGTGGCCCCCAGCTGCTGCCATGGGAGGATGCAGGTCTCCTGCAAGTCTTCAGGACAAGTCTTAGGGGGCTTATAGGAGAGATGGGAAAGGACCCCACCCCCGCTAAGGTCAGGTTGGACGGGGCTTTGAGCAACCTGGTCTAGTGGGAGGTATCCCTGCCCATGGCAGGGGGGTCGGAACTAGATGATCTTTAAGGTCCCTTCCAACCCAAACCATTCTATGATTCTATGATTCAGTCATATCTTCCATCCCGTGTTGAAGTTGCCTCTAAGACACCGCCAATTACACAGGATTCCTATATATGCATGATTTAGTAGATCCTTTAATTTTTGCATGTCCCTACTTGCAACAATAATCCTCATCTTTCATCTGTCCTACAGCTTGGTAAGGAACAGAGGGAACATGGTGAGGGTTCATTGCAAAGATGCTGAATGTAGGGACTCTGAGGCACTGAGGTATGTGATGGATTTCAAAGCGAGACCTCTTGGTTGCTTCACTATTCCTTCATCCAGGTACAGCCCATGATAATATAGGGGCAAAACAGAGTTAAGGTTCAGTGGTGTTCAGAAAGGAAACTTAAGAGTTATTCCCCGATATGAGCTATGAAACCCTGTGATACCTCCTGTCCAGACAACCAGAGAATATCAGGACTCCAGCAAAGGGCTCCAGATGCAGTTCTGTGTATCAGATGCTGAGGAAAGCGTGGGAAGAAGAAGGAGTCAGTGACATTGCTCTGAAGCACTAGTTCCTCACCCCAGGAGGTGATAATCTGCAGCTGGCCTCCAGCTATGATCTTTGGTGGAACACCTGCAGTGATTTGGGCCCGGACTTCACCCATATTTCCTGTAAAAGGGCAATAAAAAGCAGCAATCAAATAAAAAACAGTCTCTCTGCTGCATTGCACCAGTTTGCCTGATGAACCTGGAGCTCCAGATAACAATTCCACTTGAAATAGGTAATGATGGTTAACAAACAGCAGCCCAGTTACTCGAGACAATGCTGAGGGTGGCGCGCGACTGAAGAAAACAGCCTGATCATGTTTCTTCTCTAACTTTTCCGGACTAGCTGCTGCCAAAGAAGAGAGAGAGAAAAAAACAAGAGAAAAAAAAAAAAGAAGTGGAGGGGAGAGAGAAATTAAAAAGCAGGAGCTCTAAAATTGTTATACTCTGGAGAATTGGAGGAAAACAATGTTTTCCCACACGGACAAAGGTCTCTTCTCCTGTACCCAGTGGGTCAGATCCAAGCCTCGCTGGAGTCAATAGATAGACTCCCTTTGACTTAGTAGGCTCTGGATCAGACCCAAGGTTCCTATAATGATGGCTAAGCCTGACCTGCCTACTGGGATGCCTTTAGGCTTGAGAGAGCCAACAAAAACCTTGTCCTCTCAAGAGCATTTTTGTTTTCCTGAGGTTAAGCTAAAGTTAGCTGCTGGAACTGACACAGCTTCTTCACATCTGGACTGATGTCCTTGCAGCCACAGGCTGCTTTGCCATGTGACAACCCCATTGGAGATTATTTCTGGACACCAGGATACATACAATTATTTCAGCATTAGGTGCCACGTCAACACAACTGACTGTATGCCACAACAAGAGATGCCCAAGCATTTCTAGGGCAGATGGTCTGATCTAATCCTCCTTCCTTGAACCGTATCGGTAGCAAAAAAAGTGTCAAGAACATAGAGAGGCACAGTCCCGTGGGTTATTTCGCCAAAGCCTGTTATTGTCTCCAGTTGCCATCTCAGCAGTGTCCACTATTCACAGCATTTTAGCTGCCAAATTAGGGGCTGCTGTGCTCCTGCCTGGCTCACCGGTTCCCTCAGCTCAGTGTGTCCAGGCATCTCGAAGTTCAGCTGTTTCCCACGCACACAGTGGATCCTCAAACCACATCATCAAGCCATCTGTTGATGCTGCAGCAAAAAATCCAGGAGGAAAAAAAAAAAGACCCAAACCCTTATATCACTTCTTGACTAAATCACCATTTTCTTTTACTGTTGCTCACCAAGGTAAGGCATTCTTTTCAACCTCCCAGCAGTCATCTAGCAGCCTGACTAGATGGCCAGGTCTGTTATTCTTCTGGTCAAAGCTGCAAATGTGTCTGATTTTATAGGGAGGAATATAATATTCATTAAAATATTTGATAGAGAGGACAGAAAATGAGATTTTTCAGCCTGTGCAGGGTAGCATTACTCCACTGGAATTGGGAAGATTAGATTCCTATCTAATGTACATAAGCTTAACTGCAGTGAAATAACTGACTCTGTAGGGATCAAGAATTTGACCCCAAAGGAACCCCAGAGGCCACTGAGATCAATCAAACATCTATTTGGCCACAGACTTCAGATCAGATCTTGAGCTCAAAAAAGTGGCTGTAATTGGAAGAGTCAATGTTTTCAAGTATTCATGACCATTTTATTCTTCTTTGTATACAAATAAACATGTCCCGATGTGTTTTTAGCCACGAGATGCATCCTAGGAATTGTTTTGAACATCCTACCAGGGTTTAAGCCTTCAGGCCTTGCAATTTCACTTTCACATGAATTTTCTCCTGCTGGAAAATAAAAGGAGGCTCTTACAGAGCCATGTTGCTGTGCTGAAAAACGTGACAATTGCAAGAATAGTTGTGAAGAAAAACTTCAGTGCAATTCTTTAGTGTTTTTACAACTGACATTTTGATGGAACTCACGAGCTTTCAGAAGGAAGTCAGTTTTAAGAGGACTTCAACTCTGGAGGATGCAGCCAAGTACACGAGATAGGACTGATTAGCAAAGGATCAATTGCAACTAGTTCTTGGCCGTTTTGTTCAGCTTAGGAAGAAAGCTTTCAAACTGTATCCCTTTCCTCCTCAGCATTCCCAAAGTGACTTTTTTAACCAGTCCACCAATGGTATCCATTCATAGTGGAAGCTCGTGGTTCCAGACACCCAGTTTATGAGCACTTTTTGTCATCTCTGAAGGGGGTTACAAAAAGTCACTGCAGCCATGGGACTATTTTGTAGATGGAAAACAAGATGGGATGTTACCTGCAGCAAGTTCCAGTTCAGACCACAGGATCTAGTTATTTATTGTTTTCATGTCAAACAAAGAGCACAACCCTCCGTGACATCTTTAGAGCTACACAGAGCGAGTGACTGGAATGTGTCCATTTGCCCTCAATGTTCAAAGCTTCTTACAAAGGGGGTCTTCAGTTCAGCTGTTATTTCTTGATGCTAATGCAAATCGTAATAATCTAAAACTGCATTCCAAGCTCTGACTTGAGTCAGAAAATAAAAAAGGCAAACCCGAAGCAAACCACCGCCTGCCAATTTTGTGTGCTAGTGTGTGTAGTTTGGGGAAGGGGGAGGACGGGAATATTATTACTATTACATTTTTTTTCTGAAGCAAGAATATCTAGCTAAGATCACCCAGGAAATGAAAATGAATGAAAACAATTGAAATGGCTGGAGAAGCCATTGCTGTCAATTTGGGGGCCGGGGGAGGAAATAAAAAAGAAGACAAACCAAAAATGCTCCCTTGGGATACACGTGCAGTTTGAGGGCATTCTTTCTTGGCTGGTCCTAGCAAGAACTTTTAGCTGAGTCAAATATCTGGAGGAAATGACCAGTCAGATGGGCTAGAATGTCTAAGGCACACCAAACTGCAGTGCCAGCAAGGCAAGGAGTGGCTGGCATCGGAGCCAGCTACCTCTGATCCCTCGTAACAAATGACTACCTGTCACCAAGCCTGGTGTAGAGAGCAATCACGATCTTGAGCACACTTCGTGAGCCAAGCTGGAAGCTTTCAGATGAACAATTGCTTTTTCCACCACCTTTTTCTTGTTTACCTGCAATCTTACCCTGTTTTCTGCAGGACAATAGCAGGCTGGGGTGTTGACAGCCATGTTGCATTTGTGTGCAGCAGATGTTCTGCAACATCTGCTTCCCAGCACAGAAGAAACCTCTAAAGCTTCCAAGAATGCTAACAGATTGTCAGAAGTATCTTTTTTTACACAATTTTTTTTTTTCTACTCAATCCTTTCAGTGGCAGCTTCCTGGCATTAAGCTTTCTTCTCCTTCAATGAGCACAATGCAAAAAAAAAAAAAAAAAGAAAAAAAGAAAAGAAAATAAAAAAAGAGAAAAAATTTAGGTTAAGGCCAAGTCTTCTAATGAAAAGGTCAAGTGTACAAAGGTGTGAAAGCTTCTGAAGGAGCCAAGGTGTTACTGGGCCATGGCAGCTCGGTGAGCCAAAGTGAAAACCAGCACGCAGACTTGACGTCATCCATTGACACTTGGTATTTTGGAGGGATGGGATGAGCTAAAGAAATTAGTCCTGGTTATTTCCCAGCCTGTAATTTATTAGGCTGCATCATAGCCACTCCGTACAGAGCTCCTCCTTTCAGAAAGAGAGCTGGAAAGTTGGTGTCTCTCTGGATGCTTAGATTAGGAGTAGGGAATTAATACTACACTTGAGCAATATTCCACTCAGAAAAATGTATTCTAGGGGAAGAGGAAGGCTAAGAAGGCAAAATATGCATCCTGAAGATTGCAGATTGGCATTTCACAAATTAATGTTCACTTAGTTAATTGTTTCCTCGGGGTAGGAAGGGCTTTCTGAGCAAAAAAAATGGAAAATGAAAATTATTTCTATTTTTCTATGTGTTTTTCTTTTTTTTAATTCCAAATGACGTGATACTTAGTGACATTTGATGAGCCAAGTTTTAAAAAGTTCACAGATAATCCACAATGCTTTACTTTGCCAAAGGCTATCTTCCCTGTCCTCTTATCGTCACAAATTTGTTTGCAAACTGTCTGTGAGTAGAAAAAACCCCCAAACATTTCCAAGAACTGCTCTGATCTTTGTTCTCCAGATTCCTGGTATTAACCTGTCAGAATCCTCCAGATCAATGTGGGCTCCATGCCCCGGTGATGTTTACGTAACACGGGGTGGAGTTCTGGCCAAAATTTTCAACTATTTTGCTATGGTCCCAGGGAAATCAATTCACTTCACGTCCTGGATGCGTGCTGAAGGCCAACCTAACTCCTCCCAACTGGCCTGCTGGTAGGTGGGTTGTGTAGGCTGGAATATCAAGGGTAAGCAGATGGTCTATCCACACACGCAGATCATGTTTACCTGGCTGTACATCAGCAGTAGCCCCTGGGAAGTCATCACTTAATTCTGATTTGGCTTGCACCTATAGGTGGGTAACATGGGCTTAATTGCAAAAGCTCTTTTGGAGTCGGTTGTGCCTTAGCTCAGCAAATTCTGTGCTGAATCCTGCTTTTGCAGTGGCCTCTCACGTTTCCATCTTGGATAGCTAACCTTAAATCAAAATAAATATTTCAGCTCCATTAAATCTCATTCTTTTCCATGGTTTGCTACATTTGATCTTTCTTTAGCTCTATTCAGAATTTCATACTAGAATATAGCAGATTTTATGCAGTTCCTCAATAGTTCTTGACATTTCCATATCAGTTCTATTTCTTGGATTATTCCTTATGTGACTGAGGGCCTAGATATCCATGTCAGATGCTCTGTTGACCTGGACTGCCCTATCTGCATTGAGATCACCAAAAGATGATCACCAAAATACGAAGAATGTAATATGCTGCAGAATTAAATATTCTGTATTGGGTTTCAAGCTTGTTTCCAATGACCTAATAGGGTGAGGAGTGATTTTGTTTTGATGAAACTGAATGAATCAGAAAGCTATTTCAAAAGATTGATCAACAGTATTGAGAGGCTAGGACTCTTGTTGTCTGACAGTAAAGTGCCAAAAGAGGTATCTAGAGATACCTGAGATGCCCTGGATGCCAGAGGGACGGGATGTCATTCAGAGGGACCTGGACAGGCTGGAGAGGTGGGCCCAGATGAACCTCATGAGGTTCAACAAAAGCAAGTGAAGGATTCTGCACCTGGGAAGAAACAATCCTCAGTATAAATACAGACTGGGGGATGAGGTATTAGAAAGGGGCTTGGGGGTGCTGATTGACGAGAAGCTGGACATGAGCAGGCAATGTGCTCTCGCAGCCCAAAAGGCCAATCACATCCTGGGCTGCATCAAGAGAAGTGTTGCCAGCAGATCCAGAGAGGTGATTCTGCCACTTTACTCTGCTCTGGTGAGACCTCACCTGGAGCACTGTGTGCAGGTCTGGAGCCCTCAATATAGAAAGGACATGGACCTGATGGAGCGGGTCCAGAGGAGGGCCACCAAAATGGTCAGGGGGCTGGAGCACCTGTCCTATGAGGACAGACTGAGGGAGCTGGGGTTGTTTAGCTTGGAGAAAAGGAGGCTCCGGGGAGACCTCATAGCGGCCTTCCAGTACCTGAGGGGGCCTACAGGAAGGCTGGGGAGGGTCTGTTTACAAAGGCCTGCAGCGACAGGACGAGGGGCAATGGTTTTAAGCTGGAGAAGGGGAGATTTAGATTGGATATTAGGAAAAAATTCTTTACCATGAGGGTGGTGGAACACTGGAACAGGTTGCCCAGGGAGGTGGTAGAGACCCCTTCCCTTGAGATATTCAAGGTGAAGCTCGACGAGGCCCTGGGCAACCTGGTCTAGTTGGGGGTGTCCCTGCTGACTGCGGGGAGGTCGGACTAGATGACCTTTGGAGGTCCCTTCCGGCCTGGACCAATCTATGAATCTATGAATCTATGAATCTCATCAATGCTGAGCAATATCTAAAGGGTGGGTAGCAACAGGATGGGGCCAGACTCTTCTCAGTGGTGCCCAGTAATAGGAAAAGGGGCAACGGGCACAAAACTGAACGTAGGAAATTCTATCTCAGCATGAGAAAAAGCTTCTTTACTGTGAGTGTACCAGAGCCCTGGAACAGGCTGCCCAGAGAGGTGGTGGAGTCTCCTTCTCTGGAGATATTCCAAACCTGCCCTATCCATTCCTGTCCAACCTGCTATGGGTGACCCTGCTTTGGCAGGGGGTTGGACTAGATGATCTCCAGAGGTCTCTTCCATCTCATACAATTCTGCGATTCTGTGATGTTAACACCATTTGGGCCAACTCATAAGACTCCATGGCTATGCTAGTAAATAGTATCAGTCAGAGCCTGTTCTTGGACCCTGACTGATACAAACAAATTATCTCCCTCCCACACACCCTAAAATAAGCAGCCACAGGCAATCTTCCCATTGGGAATGAGCTCATTTGTGCTATCCCTCAGTCGGACTTAAGCATTGTCTGAGCATTTGCTTTTGGACACAGGTCAAAGCTATGCCAGGGGCTATGCTAACAATGTAATATGTGGGCAGCTGTAGGACACTGCTCAGATCCATGACTTGGCTCTGTTTAATTTACTGGTATAGACATACTGACTTCAGCAAAAATAAAATCTAGCTCCACAAGAACAATCTAGGTTAGTTAACCAGATACAGTACAACAAGCAAGCAAGTAGGAGTCCTGGAGACAACTTCCTTTTTCCAGATTCCATCAGGGTATTTTTCATAATATTCAAGTATTTACACATTTTTGTAAAGGACTCAAGTGAAAAACAACTTGTCAAATTCAAGTTTTCTGCATGTCTTTTGTGCTGCCTGATCAGTAACACTCTTAAATCTTCAGTCATGCTACTGATATATTTAAAGGATTTATTCCTTCAGGATTTTCTGGTGTGTCTGAAAATGTTTGAAAAGCTTTGGTATCGTAAGCTGTGATTCCTGTTACAGCTGGTATAATGCAGTGATTTGTTGCCATTACGCAGCTAATAGTTTAGCTCCCAGCATCATGTTGCGTATTGCAAGGTCCCAACCCACAGAGCACTCGAGCATTTGCTCAGGTTTAAGCAGAGATAATTTCCTGTTGGTTTTAATGAGCTTTGCCTGCATCTGGGGCACAGCCACGCTGTGACTTTGATACAGAAAGATCTACGAAGAAGGCACGAGTGCCCAAATCTCACAGAACAAGAACATGCTGAATTTCCTCTTTGTCCTAAAGATGCAAAAATGTCTGAAGTTCACTAAGCCTGTATGTGTATATGTTTAACGGGTCCAGAGGAGAGTCACAAAGATGATCAAAGGGCTGGAGCACCTCTCTTATGAAGGTTGAGACAGTTGGGGTTGTTCATTCATCGGTTAACACCGAAAACTTTCAGGGGCTCTCCCAAGTTTCCTTTCATAGTATAAAGATAGAAATGGGAAATTCAGAGAATAAACCATCTCATTTGAGAGAGGCAGCTAAGTAAGATAAGCCATGCTCTGGAGAGGGCTGCTTTTCTCCATCAGCTGTGAGAGGCCTCTAGAAGATGATCTCAAACCTAAATGTCTCAGCCTACACTATAAAGAGTGTCTTGAAAGGAATGAAATTGTGAAAGCAATGGCTGTTTTTAATACAACAAAGTGTCTATTGGTGATGTATTCAGATTAATTGTATGTCTTTCCAGAAGTCAACCATGGCAGTTGTGGAAGCACTATTGAATGCCTCTGGGTCAAGATCAGAGGTGTGGTCTCCAAGGGGATTTTTACAGTAAGCATCTACTACTGACCTCCAAACCAAGAAGATATGGTCAACGAAGCAACATTTGGGTCACCTGAGCAAGCCTCCGGTCAACAGAACCTGGTTCTTACAGGGGATTTCAATTACCCAGACCTTTATTGGAAGAACAATACAGCAGCCCACGTCGTCCATCAAGTTCTTGGAATGCATAGAGCACTGCTCCCTCATACAAATGTCAGATGTGTCAACCATCTTGTCTAGACCGTGCTTTTGCCAAGAAAGGTTGGACCAGACAATCCTTGAGATCCCTTCCAACCTGGTATTCTATGATTCTATGAAGTCATCCTCAACTTTAAAAAAAAACTAGTTTGGTATTAAAACTGGGGAGGGGGGTGGTGATGGGGGGGTGTTGTTTTGGAGGGGTTTTTTGTTTGTGGTTTTGGGGGTTTTTTTAATCTAAGTTTGATATTCTTCACCTCAGGCTTTAAAAAGTAGAATGGCCCTGTATTTCTTTTTCCTAGAGAACTGGACTATCTGGATGTGCATAAAAGATATATCTAGCTTTTTCTTAAATACTTCCAAAGCCGGAGGTTCCATTTCATCCCCAAACAATCACTTTTAGTTTATCACGATATTCAAACTAAATCTTCCTAGCTGCAATTTCAGTCCAGGACCTTTTGTTCTGTCCCCAGTGGACACGGAAAATAGCTTAAACCCTGGAAAAATGAACTGACCACAGCATAAAATAGAATCAGTTCAACCCATTGGCAAAAGCTCTGAAGTGAAACACTGAAATTGTTTTACCATATTACTGTCGTTAAGTCAAAGTGATGAGACAGAGAGCTACAATCACTGGGAAAAAGTTTAAGAAGGGTAAAAAGCACAGGTTAATGAGGTCAGATTGTTCTATCTGGTGACGGTAAAACAAACAATTAAACCAGAAGTGGGGAGAGAAGACACACACCCAAGTAATGCAGTCTGTTTGAGTCTATGGTAAGGGAAAGTTGTCTACAGGTGTGGAAACTGTTGTGAAAAGCAAAATCCTCATTGCCTTTGTTAAACAAAATCAGTGGGGATGCTGACAGAGCAGCATGGATCTGTAAGGAGCATGGTGGGTCATGGTGCCCAGATCCCTGACAGATGTGGGAAGTGTTCAATACCACATAAGTCAAGACCTTCCAGCTCTCTTGAGAAGACACATGGTATCATAATAGTGAAAGGCTGAGTTAGGGAAAGCCAGATTTCAGAGCATAAATGGTTATTGCTGGAACTATGGTTTCTTTCTTTAGATTATAATTAAATCAGGTTAAAGAAACACATTAGGACCTGTACCTTACACTTAACATGAGTTATCCATGGGTTCGTTATCTGAAATGTGTGTTCAAACTTCTACAGTGTATCTGTCAAAATATTAATTGATGTGGGGTACCTAGACTTGGAAACACGTCCCAGGATATGTACCTCAGCCTCAACCTTTTCCAAATTGCGCCCAACTACATTGCAAATGGTGGCAAAATACTCAATGCTCCTTTGACATTGCACCAGTAGCATTGACTCCCAGTGAATCATTGACAAAGGCAGTGGAAAGCTACAGATAATCTTCCAAGATTGTTTTTTTGTTCTATTACTCGGATTTTTTTTAATGCAGTGATTTTCCTAGCACCACAGTCCATCTTCTGTCTATTAAAGGAACTTACCAAACTTTTTATTGAAAGTAATAAAACTTCTTAATACTCTGAAATGATTTTTTTTTTAATGTCTGTATATTTCACAGATTGTCTTTTCCCAGCTTTTGCTGCCACTTGTTTCTTTTGCTGTCACTGGAAACATTCAGAGGATAAAAAAAAAAAAAAGGAGAAAGAAAAAACAAATGGGAAAGACTACATTTTTGCTTGAGATCAAAAGAAGAAATAAAGAAGGATATGAATACAAAATGCTGAGATACTCCCTTTTGAAGGAAGAACATTTTCATTTTTCAAGTTGTTTGTAAGGAGAAAAAACACATTAACTCTGATGAGTGATAGTGATGTCCAAAACTAGTCTAAAACCAGTAGGTTAAAAACCTCAAGCTCTGCTCAGGAAATCATAAATACACAGTCTCTCAATCAGACATGAACAATAGCATTAATCTTTCCTGGGATGATATGAGGTTTGCAACCTGTTCTCTTCCACCTCCTGCTTTGATGGTCTATTTTGGATCTTGACAAGCTGCCTGTCTAGTCTATTTGTTCTTGAATTTCTCCATCCAGCACCTGTTCTGCATTAAAACACGAGACTCTACAAACAAGCATTCCCGGACCAGACAGGAGGAAAACTCGGAACTCAAATGAACGTTCTGCTCCATTAACTTTCATAACTGGATGATGTCCTTTGTTTTTGAACATTGCTTTTAATGGCCCCTGTTAAAGATGAAATAACTGTTACTGAATCACCCTGTAATTTGCATCTATTAAAAAAAAAAAAAAAAGAAATAAAAAGCTATGTCTTTTTTCTGCTCTCTAGCTGCAAACTCAAGGCTGTCAAGTTACACTCTTGGAAACAAGGGTTATTTTAACTGATGTTGCTTGCTCTAAAGGCACTTTTAGAGTTATTTTTCCACTGGAAAAAAAATGAAGAGGCAAAATGTGGAAAAAAAAATGCTGGTAGAGAACATAAAACTCACTCAGCTGTGAGCAGGGGCATAGGGGTTTTGCTTCATCACATGCTTAAAAACAAGTGCCGAAACGCTGTGCTGAATTTGGGTAGCTCAGGCTTTATGTTTGCAGCAGGGGAAGCCAAGCGATGCCCTGAGAAAGATTCATGAGTCCATTCGTGTGACTGCAAGTGCTCACTTTTTTAATCAAGTTACACTTTAGCAACCTATCCTTTGTCACTGATCCATGGTAAAAGGCATGCATGCTCTTAACCTTTCCCAATTCCAAAACACAATGTCACCTGAGACACTACACTGGTGTCTATGTTAATGCCATGAAATCGCTTAAGTGAAGGCAATTTACCCAAATTCAGGGAGGTACAGTGTAAAAGTGTGTCTCTTGTGGGATACTGCAAAACCTCTGAGAAATGTTAACCACATCACACACCAAATGATCGTCTGAGTTATGCAGAACTCCAGGTAGTTTCACCTTGAAGGTCCAAAGTCATGTTTTACATGAAAATACGCTGGTGTCTGTATGTGAAATGGTTGTGTAAGGTCTCATTTCAATTAGTGGAAAAACAGTCAACATGCTCAGTGAAATTTAGAGCACAGTTCATCTGAGAAGCTAGTAGGGATGCAGTTAGTTGCTTAAATCTGAGCAATTTTTGCCATCTGAGATGCCTGCTGGTATCCAAGACATCCACACGGGGCAGTGAACATAGCATAGGGCCTGGTATCATGGAATCATAGAATGAAATCATTATATGATTGGGGGTTGGAAGGGACCTTAAAGATTGGGTGTTGTACATATCTTTAGTTAATAACAGACACCAATGGAACAATTTGGGTATCTAAAAACAGTGTCCAGTGCCACCTGAGGCACTTCTGGGTACCCAAGACTTCTGCACAACGCTGATAGATGTGACAGAAGACCAGTGGGAAACCGATGATCATC
Organism: Numenius arquata; assembly: GCF_964106895.1. Taxonomy (NCBI): domain Eukaryota; kingdom Metazoa; phylum Chordata; class Aves; order Charadriiformes; family Scolopacidae; genus Numenius; species Numenius arquata. Next base: position 43,504,170 of record NC_133587.1, read on the forward strand.
TTACTTTGAAACTGGAGACCTAGTGGAATAACGGAGTTCATCTAAGATGTAATTAGATTTCTGAGCCTAGATAGGTGAGTCATTCCTGAGTAGATGAAGCAATTTTTGTAGCCTGTTTTGCAGACTGAGAGGAAAGGCCAAAGGAAATGCCATATCCAGCATCAGAAATGGATCTTCTGGTAAAGTCAGGTGTTGAAGGTAGAACACTGGAGTCTCTCAGTTGTGGTTTGGCCAAGGTTTTGAAGCTGATTTGTACACCCAAAGCATAATAGGTTGTACTCTGGTCATTGGCAATAGTTTCTCATTCCTAGTCAGAAGAAGGGTCGTGTTCAATCCAGTTTTGTGTCTTATGTCTCACCATGGTTTTACTCTGTTGGTTATGCAAGGAAAGGCATCTTGAGATAAAACCATGAATCTCTATCCAAAATCTAAGATATTGTGACAGGTGCCTAATTTTACCTTGGGTGTCGTAGTGAGCAGTCTGAATAGGGATTATTGCTCACAGTCTGACTAATACATCTCACATAAATGTTGATTATCTCCTTTATGGACAAATTTATGTGGTTCTCTACAATTTTGGGGTTAGGGATTAACCTTCCTCATTATATCCCCTATAATTAGTATCAAATACATGTTTAGCCTCAGGAATATCTGGGAAACAGTGTGGCCAGGGTAATTGCAAAGGCATTTGTAAAGGTTTTAATAGGGACCACTGTATAAAACTTTTCTCTGTTGCTGATTTTGGCACACTGACCTATATTTTTTCAAGTCTTTTATAAAGAAAGGTGTTCCAAATAGTTTATTTGCTGCCTTGTTTCCATTTCCTGACCTCTTTCTTATTAAAAAGCATAGCAAGGGGTCAGCTATTAAAAGCTGAAATGATTTGTCTGGTAGGACACTCAGTGCACAGACATTAACAGGTAGACTCCTAATAAATGTAGGTGTCTAGATGTGGATCTGACTCTAAGACAAGTATCTACCTTAGGAAGCTAATCTTTCTGAGCCCTCTCTATAATTAATAGAGAAAGATTCCCTTGTGAGAGTAATTCAGAACAATGAGTTGGATCCTTCCTCTAAATCACTCTTTGAACCTGTCTCTCTCCATTGACTACAGGGTGACATTGAGGTATCTAGACTCTTATTGCTGTCTTTGATTTAAATGTCTGACTTTTGGGGGGATCACTGCTACAGCAGTATATATCCCAAGAGATGCACACGTGCTTAGGAAAATCTCTACCAGCTTCTTTCCCTGGGGAATGGAAAGTTCTGCTGTTATTTTAGTTTCATTCCCACCCATTGCAAGGACAGGGTATAAAACTAAGTACATGTTTGGCTGTAACCTTTGTGCTGCCCAAGACTGATCCAAACCTCATCAATCTCTAGGGCGGATTTGCCCTGACTGGGGTCGCCCTTGAATCAGGCCTACAAGATCAAAGATAAAAAGAAAGAGAGCCAAAGATTTAGAAATATAATCAACTAGCCAGAGCTATATTCTTAATTAAATTGCCACAGGCCAACAGCTGCACTTTAGGGAGTCTCTAAACTCTAACACATGCCCCTATAATACAGTGGTAAAACCAAAGAATAATTTTGTTCGACAATAGGTTTCCTGTGTGCATTGAAATGGCCTAATACACTTTTGTGCCTGAATTTAGTGGTTTGAGGGTAAATATACAACGGTGAGGATTTTATTTTTTTTTCTTTTTTTTTTTCCCCTGATCCTCCAACCATGATGTCAAAGTAAGGGAAAATGTTTTGTAAAAAAACGAATTAACAAACCACAAGAAATCCATATGGCATTTCCCCTCATCCTCCCCACTGTCTAACTCCTGCAGCTGTGAAATCCAAAGTATACCTTTTCTCCACAAATATACCCCTCTGAGGACACCAGTACCACAGACCTTAAACAAAAGCTGATGGCAGAGGTGGAGAAGACCTCTTTTAGAAGGAGCTACCTATAAAGAGGTTTGAGTGTCCCATCCATTTAAAGGGTAAGGGGCCACAGCAAGGGGAGATCAAGTAAGGGAAGGCCAAGGGAAAGGGTTTTCAGCATAACCCAGAAGGTATCATTCAAGCCTTTCAAAGTCCTCCCAGAAAGTAGCTGGATATTGCCTGCTGATGGGAAGTAAAGAATAAATATCTTTTGTCTTCCTTTGCTTCTGCCCACAGCCTTTGCTTTTCTTTGTTAAATTGCCTTTATCTTACCCCATGAGTTTTCCATCATATTTTCTCCCCCTGTCCTGTTGAGAAGGACGAGTGACAGAGCAGCTTGATGGGCACCTGGTGGCCAGCCATGGTCAGTCCACCACAACTGTGAAAAGCCTGGCTCTGTCTTCTTGACAAGCTACTCACATGTTGCTATTCGGTCCCTACAAAGCCCTGTCTTCTCCAGGCTGCACAAACCCAGTTTCCTCAGCCTCTCCTCACAGGACAAGTGCTCCAGCTCCCAATCATCTTGGTGACCCTCCACTGAACTTGCTCCAGTTTGTCAATGTTTTTGCTGTAACTCAGGCCCCAAATTGGTTGCAGTATTCTAGATGCAGTCTAAATTTTGATCCAAAACAAAAGCCAATCATCACTCTTCCTTTCACTTGGTAGACACGTCCCACACACTATATTGTTTTCCATAAAATACAAGAGAACCTAGACCTGAGGCGTACTTGACCTGAATTTAGATGCCTGAGATAAAAAGCCTTCCTTCTTCACTACAGATCCTTACCCTCCAGCCTCCTGAACTGTACCTGGATATCTCTTAGGATAAGATGAATCAGGTTTAAGTAGATCACTTTTAGCTGTCTAAAGTTACTACTTTCAAACCTCACTCATCCCAACCATCTATAAATACTTCCAATGTTGGGGAATCATTGGGTATTTCAGTATTGAGTATTTCAGTGCAATGCTGCAAAGAATGTTCTAGCCTCCTTTAGAAGTTATGAAAATGTCTACAGATAATGCCATACTACAACCCCATGGTAAACTGAAAAGTCGGGGATCTTGCACATAAATACACTCATAAACCAACTGCATGCCATGGAACACCCTCAGAGGGTCCTCATTACACTTCTCTGCTTCAGCCAGTTGTTTGCAAAGGTGCTGATTACAATCGCTGTCCACGTCTTTCATTGTACAGAGGAAGATAATAATCAGGAATCACAGAAAAATTATCAAGGTCCCTAAATCAACCCATTTCCTACAGAAACTCAGAGATGAGCACAGCTGAATAGAACACGGCAAGGGAGGACAGGAATACAAACTGGCTTTCAGCGACACACAGTTGTGCCAGGTTCCCTCAGACTTTCATCAATATATGCCCTTCAAGAAAGCCGGTAAGAAATCACCAGTTTCAATAGTACCAATTTACACTCACAGCTAAGTCAATAATTGCTTATATTTGGATTTTTATTTATATCAGGGAGATGAAACCTTCAGAAGGTTTCATAGGTAGGAAGGGACTCTTATGGCAACTGATTCCTGACCCCACTCCAGATACTACTCAATTCATGTTTAATTCAAATGAGGCTTTAATACAAATACTCCCTCTGTCCACATGCAGAAGTAAAAAAATATCCCTCTTGACTAAATCGCTGTGTGAGATTCAGGATCCCTACAACCTCAAATCAAGAGCCTTAAAAGAGAAAATGCACCATGAGAAGGAAATAGGAGGAAGCCTGGATATTGGCAATGTCAGAAGTCCCTGTAAGGGGGAGGAAATAAAAGAAAGAAAACAGTGGGAAATTGTCTCCTGAGATGACCCACTGTCAGTTCAGTAACAGGAATTTCCATTTTTCTCCCTGTATTTGCATCAGACTTAAACACAAGAAATAGCTTTGCCTCAAACTACCTTTCATTTAATTGAGATAAAAACTCATATTTTCTATCCTCCAGTGGCAAACTATGGCACAGGCAGACTCAGTGTCATGTCCAAGGCTCTCTGTGCTCCACAGACCCCTCAGATATCTTCTCCCTTGATGCAAGAGACTGCCTGGAGGAAAGGATGCCCCAATGTCAAGTCCCATCCTGGAGCTCAACCTTCATGAATGGCTCTGAGGAGATGGTGCCCACCAGCATGTAAGTGGCTTCTTTGAAAGCCTTGAGCTCCACCAGCCCAGCCAGCTTGGAAACGATGGAGAAGGAGAGAAGACCACAAGGGTATAAAGTCTGGCTGTGGGAAAGGTGAGAGATGAGCCTACCATGCATGTTTTGGGTACGGTGGACATGACTTGCAAGCCTATCCAATTATTTAGCAAGCCAGGAGTAACATTTTGTCTGTAGGAGCTAAACCATAAATTTGTGTGTGTGTTTATGCCACTGGAGCCCTACACAGTGGGGACTTTCAGAGGTTTTTGTGGCTGGGGAATAGTTCCTGGGTAAAAAGAAGGCTAGAGGTGAGGCTGGGATTGCAAGAAGTCCCTCCAACTCTGAAGCATTTGCCCAACCTTGGGGAAGCTTTGTGCTTGTCTGTCTGGTCATATCCCCACATCCTTTTATTTTCTTTTTTTTTCTTTTTTTTTTTTTTTTTTAAATTTTTATCTTTTTTGTTTGTTTTTTTCTTTTTCTCCTGGAGGAGTTTGTGAGAGAGGTCACCCTCTGGGAGGGGAGGGAGGAAGAAGAAGAGTCCAACTTTTGTTTACGCAGCGTTCAGGCAGGCTGAGCACGGGCTGAGCATCTTGCTCCCTTGCAAAAAAAAAAAAACAAACAAAAAAAAACAGCCAAAAGAGACCCAACATATCTTTAATGGTGGCACAGGGGAGAGGGTGGTGGAGCTTTTTTGGGTATCTTTAGGAGCTGTTGTCTTTGGCTATGCTGCCCTGTCTCTCGACACTTCCTGTCTTTCTGAGGTTTTGTTAGTTTATAGAGTATCTGTGTTGGACTTGAGGTTCACCCGGGATATTCGTTCTTGCTGTAGTCAGCAAAAGTGAAGAGAATGGAGAAAAAGACAGTCTCAGGCTTCCTGCTCAGCAACCCACCTCCCCATGAAGCCTCCAGGGCACTGTTCCCCCAGAGCAGTTTCTGGAACAGATGTGCTCTTATGGATTACAGGCAAGTTATTTCTACCACTTCATTTTAAAGCATTTTCCAACCCTAAACATACAGACATCCTGGAGACCCAGCTCCCCTCTTTCCACCTCACACCTCCTCTTTGGCAGGAGGGAGGTCTGAAATTTCCTTTTTAAATTGGAGACAACATTTCATCCTTCATTATAGCTCAGCCAGCGCAGGACCAGACCAAGTGTCTGTAAAATAGGAAAGTAGATCTTTGTTAAACACCGTGGCTGGGCTGAACGTTTCCTATAACCTAACCTGCCACAATGTGTTCCAGACATCACGTCTTGCTCAGGATGTATCGTGGGCATCATAAACCTGTGGCTGGTTCTACTGTCTCTCACCAACTTTCTCCTGTAACCATGACTATGCCACACATAAAGGGAGATAACAGACCACTGTACTCTTATGAGGAAAGGCTGAGGGACTTCCATGATTCCGTGACTTGGGTCTTTTTAGTCTGGAGAAAAGATGCTTGATGCTAGTGTCTGAGCTGTGATTAGAAACAGATCCCCCCAAACTGCACACCAAGGAATCCTGTTTCTTTTTGAGCAATCACAAGAGGGCAGTAAATGCAACCAGCTAATGAAGTCCTCAAAAAGTTAATGTGGGAAAGGTCTGCCATGGGGTGACAAGATACCTGATACAACCCCTCCCTCTCCCCAGAGGGATGGCAGAAATGTCATCTCCAGTTCCTTGTGACATTGTTCCTGGGAGCAAAACATCCTCTAATTTTGATTTTGTTCTTTATCCTGCACCTTTTCCCTGCAGGTCTCATGAGCAGGAGCAGCTCGTTAGATCTTTGAGGTGATCTTAGTCAAAGCTGCGCTCCACAACACCATGTGGCTCAAGTTATTCTGATGTGTTCGGATAAAATGTGGCTGTATTTTCATCCTGAGAGAACTTTATTTAGCTTTCTAGATGGTTGTTGCATTTTAAGCTCTGTCCAGGAGCAGCATGAAATTGCCAACACAGCCTAGGGCACACACTTTGCCACCCACAAATCTGTCTGCCATGAACCAAGTGTAACCTTGAAACTTCTTCAAACAGTATTTTTGACTTCTGCTAGAAATATAAACCAGTCCCCCGTGACACATATTTTCAGTTGTCTTCTGAGGTTTTACATATCAAATCTTTGCTTTTATGCCAAACTGGGCATTGCAGCAGAGTTTGACATCTTGATGTTATTTCTGTATTATTTATTAATGTTTATCTGATTGCATTTTTTGCAGTGCTTGTGTACATAAAAACAGGGCCTGGACAGTAGTCAGTATTTCTTCAATATTTACCCTGGCTCTGAAACAGACTCCAGCTTTGACCTTGGAAAGAATCGCTTTAATCCATCACCCCTGTTCTAAATAGCAGCAATGGGAAGTTGGCTCCTATGTGTATGTGTCAGTGCCCTAGAGCAGATGCTCCTAGACTCCCAAACTCATTTATTGTAACCACTATATTGTTAGCTATGGACAAAGAGTCTTTTTTTAACAGAAATAGTCTGTTTCTTTAGGATGAGGAGAACTTCAACGTGGTCCGAGGTGTCATATGACTCCCTGAGTAGCCACAGCATCCTTCTAAACTCTGCAGCTGTAAGGCCAGTTATTCTCCTCCCAGAAAAGGCCCACACAGTTGAGACGAAACAGGGCCAGGCTATGAGTTCATAACATGGGTGTCACACTAGCATCAGCATTTATTAATACTGGTCCTGTCTGATATCACATGCACTTAAGACTGCAGTGCTGCAGAGGTGTCATTACATACTTATCACCGCTCTACCCATGCACTCGCTGCTGTGAATAAAGTCCTGTTACTTGCATTTGTAAAGGAAGCTAAAAGCATCTAGACATAGAATCATAAAGTGATTAGAGTTGGAAGGGACCTTAAAGATCATCAAGTTCCAACCCCCTGCCATGGGTAGGGACACCTCTCACTAGACCATGTTGCTCAAAGCCCCATCCAGCTTGGTCTTGAACCCCTCCAGGGATGGGGCATCCACAGCTTCTCTGGGCAACCTGTTCCAGGGTCTCACCACCCTCACAGTAAAGAATTTCTTCCTGATATCTAATCTAAATCTCTGCTCATTCCGTTTAAAACTATTCCCCCTCATCCTATCACTCCACTCCCTGAGCAAGAGTCCCTCCCCATCTCTCCTGTAGGCCCCCTTTAGTTATTGGAAGGCTGCTATAAGGTCTACCCAGAGCCTTCTCCAGGCTGAACATCCCCGACTCTCTCAGCCTGTCTTCATAGGAGAGATGCTCCAGTCCTCTGATCATCTTCGTGGCCAGATGTATCATCCCCTCCGTGCACACAGCCAAAGACCTTGCTGTTTCCTCAATTCACTAGCTTGATACTTAATCGAGATTTCAGTCACGTCTGAAATGCTGCATATCGCAGTTAAACCAGGCTTATCGCAGAGGAGCTTTGATCAGGCGACTTCACCACTGTGCACAGACTATACAAATAAAAAATAAGCAGTCCTGTTTGTGTAATTATCTTCACAGCTTCTGCTGGCAGAGCTGCAGCAGACAACACTCACACCTTTTCTTGCTCTTGAACAACACATAGAAAGGGAGAAACAAGCATAAACACAGTTCACTGCATGGGTTGAAACAGCCCTTTTTGCCCAATGATCATGTTCATTATGGAAGGTAAAATTCTCCATTATGTCACCTGTAGCATGCATGGAAACCACCCCCACCACTTTCTGAAGGGTACTCCGAAACAACAAGCTCTGGTCCCTAAGGGACAACGTCTCCCTAAGGGATGGCACCAGAGAGCTTTGGAGCAGGGCAGTTGTCCTCTGGGAACAGAGACTTTGAGCATGTGGTTGGAGATGATGCAGTTTTGAACCTTTTGTGGCAACGTTTCTTCAGGGGATGAAATGTTTGCCGAGCCAACATGCCCACACATCGCTGCTGAGTGGGACGTGACAACATGAGGCCACCGTGTTCTGAATGCAGGCAAGGTGCAAAGAAAAGCATCAGAAAGAAAAATTCCAGCTTATGCGAGTGCTGGTAACTTTTCCCAGACTAGAATTCATCCCCGTTCTCCAAAACAGAAAGGTGTAATTACTCTGCCACTTTTCATTTACAATTTGACCCCAGAAAGTCATGGAAATTTGGGCTTTACTTTGCAGAATATTCCTCTGTCATTTTTCATCCCATTCCTGCACACTTTAATGTTGCTCGAAATGGTATTTTTTTTGTCCGTCGCTCACTTTTCTGTTTGATAGTATCATGAATCACTAGGCAAACATAATAAATATGCATTTTGATGAAAACAATGGTTTTGAAAGAAACTAAGCTGTAAATGGCACAGTGAAGCAATTGTCTTTTTGTTCTGTTTTGGTCTAGCGTCAAGCACAGCGTGGTCCCAGTCAATGGCTGTAATTCTTGGCAAGAACAATGATTATTAGGGGTTTACAAATTAATAGCAATTAATGATGAGTAGAAGTTACTAATGGTGCCTCTGTTCATTCTGGGCTTTGCTCATGGTGCTTGTGATACTGGAATGTATTAATGTAATATTCTGAATTTGCTAGTTGTCTCTCACATGTCTGCATTGTCCTTCTCTCTCCACTTTCTGTTTTTCAAAACATATGACACTCCATTGGTTGGACAGTAAAAGAGGGTCCCTCCTGGGGGAATTTTACATTGCTGAACCAGAGAAAAGAAATTAATCTTCTACAAGGACTTGACAGAAGGAGCGATCTCTGCGGTCCACTGCCATGGTGCCTGTGTTACCTCGTGTCCTTCCACTCCAACCTGCTGCCTTTGGGGGGTGTGTCCCCCAAATGACACAACCTTGGACGTCCATAGTCCAGGACAAATGTGAAAAGATATGTCACATAAGTAAAAGGTGCCTTCTGGAAAGCTGGTTGCCAATGGATTTTAAAGAATTGTGTCTGTTTTTAAGTACCAGTGCATGTAAGATCTGGGAGTCCTGGTGGACAACAGGATGCCCATGAGCCAGCAATGTACCCTTGTGCCCAAGAAGGCCAATGGCATCCTGGGGTGCATCAAGAAGAGTGTGGCAAGCAGGTGGAGGGAGGTCATCCTCCCCCTCTGCTCTGCCCTGGGGAGGCCACAGCTGGAGCATTGTGTCCAGTTCTGGGCTCCCCAGTTCCAGAAGGACAGGGAACTGCTGTAGAGGGTCCAGCAAAGGGCTACGAAGATGATTAGGGGACTAGAACGTTTCTCTGATGAGGAAAGGCTGAGGGACTTGAGTCTTTTTAGTCTGGAGAAGACAAGACTGAGGGAGGGGGATCTTATCAATGCTTATAAATAGATAAAGGGTGGGTGTCAGGAGGATGGGGCCAGTCTTTTTTCAATGGTGCCCAGGGGCGGGACAAGAGGTAATGGGCACAAACTGGAACATAAAAAGTTCCATCTAAACAGGAGGAGGAACTTCTTTCCTTTGAGGGTGGCAGAGCCCTGGAAGAGGCTGCCCAGAGAGGTGGTGGAGTCTCCTTCTCTGGAGGCATTCAAAACCCACCTGGACACGTTCCTGTGCAACCTCCTCTGGGTGGAGCTGCTTTGGCAGGGGGATTGTGATTCTATAAGTTTGTCTATGAGCGCACCTGGAAGAGGGTCACAAAGTTACATGCACAGATTTTCGTCCAGACCAACCCTGAGTGTGCAACTGTGATACTTTCAGTCTGTCTGGTGTGTATGATAGATTGTGTGCCAAATTTCTACTTTTACATCTGTTTTACAGAAGCTACAGAAAGATACTACCGATATTTTTTTTCTGGCAGGCCAGCATGAAGTTAGAGCGGTAGAGGAAGATGATGCCCGTAAGTCTACCTGAATGCAGGGAAGTTCTTTGGAAGTTTTGAGCTGATTTGAAGACACACACTGAGTTTAAGCCGGAGAAGTACTTTGTGTTGAGCAACCATGGATTTTGAGGTTGTTTTATTGTTTGGGTTTTTTTTAAAAAATCTCTTACTAGGCTCCCAAAAGCGTACTATCATCAAACCAGAAACTTTATTCCAGAAATGTCAAACAACATCTTGAGAGATTCTCTGTGAGTTTGTGTTATCTGTGTGTTTGTGTGCTTATTCCTATGCACCCATTGATTCTTCCTGGTGGGAACAGAAGCACAGCTTCAAATGCCAGTGTTGTCCCAAATGACACACAGTTGCTTCAATTCAGTATAGGTCTACCTACACACATACATACTTTTCTTTCTTCGTTTCTCCTGTCTTTTATCTTTGGCACGCATCATAACTCTCCCGTGGCACTTTTATTACAGGAAAGTGAAGGAATTCACTGAACAGCTAGTTCAGAAACACAGGCACTTTTGGATTTATAAATGAAAACATTCATTTTGATGTTCTGCAGGGCTTTTGACATATTTCTACAGCTTCACCAGATAAACGGGAGAAGAAGGATGGATGGACATAAGCTACGTGAGAAGCTTTAGGGAATCCAAAGAATTTTCTGTGTTAAATAAAACTGGGAGAAAAATAGCTCCACTGTATCAAAAGACGTTTGGTGAATTCATAGCTCACGTTGTCTACATTGTGCAGTGTGGTTACAGCTCTGCACAAATGCTCATAAATATATTTAAGATCAGAGTCATATCATCAGATATTAATTCTACCAGTAAACCTGAATTCACAGGTATTTTCACATTGTTACCACTCAAAAACCACTTTGCAAAATCAGATAAGAAACCTATTTTACCTTCGGTGGGGCTTTATCTTGGTGGGGCAAGGAGGGGGTGAAGTAGTTCACAGGCAGTGTCTATAAAGTGATGGTTTCTGTGAGCAAATCAGTCCAGTTTATGAGTTGAATAGGATGAATCTCATCCACAAAAACTCAAAACAAGATTTGCAGAAGATATGCATATTTCTGAGCATATTTCTGATACCTAGAACATCACAAATGCCAAACCATATGACTATTCAGGCCACCGAATTGAGTTCAAAAAGCCTATCCCTGAAGCAGTTATTTAGGATCATTTTATTCTCAGTGGAGGGAAAAACCAGTGTTTCTAAAGGCCAATTAATCTCATTGTAAGAGCACAAGCTATGAAAAACCGAATGGGTCAGGTGAGAAAAATTAATCCTGAAACCAGTTCTGGGAAAATCTGCAGATTCTCTGGGGAATGGCATTATGAAGGAAATTAATTGTAATTTTGACAACAAGTTTGGCTGAAAACAGAATAATTCTGGTCACAGAGGAAAACATTGAAAATGCAAAAATGTTTCATTTCAAAATAATACAGATGGATGCATTTTCATTTTTCATTCCAAGACAGTAATTAATTACTTGAGGTTAAAAAATATTTTTTACAATGATTAATAAGTAAAAAAATGAGCTGGAACATATCACTAGGGGGCAAAAGATTTTTAATTGGCCCCTCTAGATTAAACTATTGATGTATTTATTTGTTTACTTGCTTGTGGACAACACTGAAAAAATATTACGGTATTCACTTTCCCTTTGGCTTCTGGATCAAAAAAATCCAGGCTGCACCCCCTGCTCTAATCCAGGCTTGGGAGGGTTTAAGGAGAGGATAATGAAATGCCAGCCAATATCCTTGCTCCGTCTGAAACCCCTTCTTGCAGGACTGGGTGTTGCAATGCGAGTTGCTGCTGGAATGTACTATGTAATTCTGGCAAGAAGTCAATAGGCTTGAACTCCTCAAATAACCAAAGCATGGTACGAAGGAATCAGTGGAACAGGCAGCAGCCCAGACAGCCAGTCCATTAGCAGCTTAACCACAGCAGATGTAAAGTCACCAACAAAACTCCCTACGGAGTCTTCCAAAGAGCCAGATGCTACTGCTATAAAAAGACCTTCTAGAAACTTGGCATGTCTCCTGCCCACATTTTTTTTAAGAAACATTCTCTAGATAGGAGGTTTGGGTTTTGTTTTTTTTTTAAATTTGGGGTTAGGGGTAAAGGAGAGGAGGCGGGAAGGGAAGGGAAGGGAAGGGAAGGGAAGGGAAGGGAAGGGAAGGGAAGGGAAGGGAAGGGAAGGGAAGGGAAGGGAAGGGAAGGGAAGGGAAGGGAAGGGAAGGGAAGGGAAGGGAAGGGGGAGATATTGGTTATTTATTCCAGTTTGCTTGTGAGTGAATCTTGTGCTCATGAAAACAAAGTTCAGCAATTGCCTGTCCTGAGGCACGGAAGGCAATAGGCACATTTCCAGCCTTCTCCCAAACACAGCTTTGCTTATGTATCTTGAATTGACCTGGAGATCCTTCCTCAAAGACCTCTGCCAACACACTTGGCGTGAAACACCAGCTGGTATTTTATTCTCTTCTGCTTCACTGGATGAGCCCAGCTTGCCCTGCGTGCTGCACTTTGGCAGTCCTCTTGCCTTGCCCTCTTGACTGGTGCACATCAACTGAGGTGGGTGTGGTTGGCCTCTTGGTCTTTGTTCCTGATGTTGCTCCATCAAAGGACTTGCAGGCTCACTTGCAGCCCTACCAGCCCTTCAAGCTTTCTTGAAAGATCTGTGAGCTTCAAGTAAATCCCAGCTGCTGGATTCATGTGATAAGGATGTTTCAACTGTGGTTTTGGTAACAGCAACAACAAAACCAGTAATAATGTGTAATCCTCATGGTACAGATACTATCTGTGTTCCAATGAGATAAACATTAAAGCCCAGGACAGATGGAGACAGCAACTCTACAGATATCTGCACTCAGGTAGGTGAATGACATCCATATTCCCAGGTGAAAGGCTTACCTCCATCTGTGGTTGAGGACAGATGTTGTTTGGGGAAGGTATGGTGAAATATTCTGCAAGATTTAAATATAATACCTCAAGGTGACTCCTTACTGGGAGTCTGAGTAGAGGAAGGGTGGTGGCTTTGTGTTTAGAATTTGAGGAAGAAAGCATCTGATGGTCCACTGGAGACACTGGGATTGCTCTTCCACCTAAGCTGCACCTGATGGGGTAACTAAATCTCTCTGGAAAGAAGTCAGAACAGACAGTCATGCTTTGATTTTGATGGAAATTTTGGCAGGTTTGGCCCTAGACTAGGACATGTAGAACTCATGGTGTGACACCAACAGCCCGATTCAGAGATGAGTTTTGGTGACAGAACAACAGACAGGACAAAGAGGAGGTAGTCAGATGGTACCTGCTAGTAGAGTGTTTATCTACTGAGCCCTCATGGTGCTCCTCAGCTGCACAAGTCCTACAGCTGAAGGGGTCTTTAAACTAGAGATACCCTTGTAAGAATCTCCCAGGAGACATGCCCAAGTGATTCATTACACCAGCAGGAGAGGGAGAAAGAACTGCATTTTCCAGCTACTGTACACCTTTGATTCAAAATAATATTAAGCTATCATTAGGGTCACAAATGAAGACAAGATGTCTATGAAGTTGTGTTTGCCCCAAGGCAAAGTAGGCCCTAGGAAATCACAGGAACCAATGCTGAGAATAGAAGTGGATGCTCACAAAGGGACCTTTGAGCAGGAGATGGACCATGGGTGGTGACTATCTCTGGTGTCCATCTCTGGCACACTACAGCAGACCCAGTTGCTAATCTCATGGCCTTGTCAACGGCCTGTTCAACCCATGGCTCTGTTCAGGAGTGATGTTTCAGAGGTGGTTCCTTCAAAACCAGTGATTCATGGTGACAATTCTTTTTTGCCACCTACTTGCACCTTTGTGTACAGTTAATCCAGGCTGGATACAAGACATTCCTGCCATTATTAGCATCTTTCTACTCCTCCCTCTGCACCAGCCTTTTGAATTTCCTTTAGCATTTTATTGTTATTGCCATCAGCTTGATACTACATCTAGCTGTCTGACTGCTGATTTTCTATTATTGCTATTCAATGGTACATTTTGTTAGAGCTTTTATATTCATGTAATTTGATTGTTTGTGTTCTCTCATTCTTAGCAATTCTTCTCTGCAGGGATGACCTATTCAGTCATTGCTATGCCGTTTGTATCCTGGTATTACAATGTTCCACTGATTATCTCCCCTCCACTAAGCTTCCAAGTTGTGTGTTTTAACAATACCTCTCTCTTAAATGGAGTGTCGCATATTTAGATTTTTTTTAGAGGTTGTACCAGCCTCTAGCTTCTCCTTTTTCCAGCCCCAAAGGATATAGGTTTCTTTATTTTTTTACTTTTTAAATTATTATTCCCCTGAAAAATGAGCCAACTTAATCCATGTGCTTTTTCATGCTTCTCAGCTTTCCTTTGCCTCTACCAGTTTTTCCCAACAGTATTTATTTCCCATTTCCCCTTCCCTCACACATAGAAACAATGATGAAACCAGGTGACAAAGAATGCCATGTTTTACTGCAAAAAGCTACAAGAACCAATACGTATATTAGAACAATTTCCAGTTTGCATTGGGAAAGACATTTTACTTGTTTCATAGGTCAGACTTTTGGAAAGGGAAGTTAACCTCTTGGAGAAGAGATGCTTTTTAGCAAACATTGTGTACACTTCTGTTTTGCTTTAGTTTCTTCCTTGAATTGTTATTTCCCAAAGCTGAGAAACATGCGAACAATGTTGCGTTTGTTGCTGATTGCTGAGCATGTTACTTTTACTATCTTTCTCTAAAGATTAAGAATATTCCTTGCATACATGAGATTTATACAATTGGTTTAATTTCTTTTCTCCCTTACTCTCTTACAGCTGTTTTTTTACAAATTAAATAAACACAAAGAGAAAGGTCCAGTTGTTTTGGAAGGAATAGGGGAGGGAAGTGAAGATTATAGCTAGATGACAAATACAATTTTTGATTGATTTAGTCATGAAAAAATTAATCCCCTTCTCTCCCTTCTCCCTTAATAATTTCATATTGCTATTTATACTCTGTAGCAGGAAAAAAAAAAAAAAAAAAAAAAAAGACAATGCCCAGGTATTCATAGTTCACATTCCAGTTTCTTCAGTTTCCTGAGTGTATTGAATCTCCACAGAGGCCACCCTCTTCCCATGAGGAAACAAGACAGAAAAATCAAGAAAACATTTATCCAAATAACTTCAGGGACAGCACATTTTGTAGCTCTGTAATGGGAATCTGGGCTGAAAAATGAGAAGACATTCCATTACATCAAAATCCAAGGCCAGCATCTGGGGTTCTCAGCTCCTATCTTGTCCTAAAAATAAAGTTGTTTTTAAGCATTAGAGAAAGAAAGAAGAAACAAACAATGCTACCAGGAATCAGCCTCAATCGTTCTCATGCATCTGTACTCAGCTTATTGGCAGCGAGGCCTGCAGCCGAGTGTCTCTTCCCTCCGTAGATGCCAACTGACATCAAAGAGCAATCGCACAACATGACAAGATACCCTTAGTCAGTCCCAACCCCACAATCTTACCCTCAACATGTAAATGATGGACAAAACATGGGAAACAGGCATGGGAGGTAATATAACCACGTCAGACATGAAGTTAGGTTAAAGACTCAGCTTTCAGAAAAATAGTCCAGTTCCTGAACCACTAAGTAGTTTCTACTACTTCTGTTATCCCTCTATTATCTGTAGTCAGTCTCCCATCAGCAACAATTGAGCACAGGCATTTCTCTTGGCTAACATCTCGGTTTCAGGCAGGATTCAGTTCCTGAGCCATAAGCATCTGATGAAATTTGGGAGAGCCAAGGCACTGAGAACATTCCCATACAGGTGACAAATATAACATAGTGTTCATGGGATTTTTGTCCTTCTCGAGGTTGGCAGCTGGACTCATTGCATCTATGTCCCTTCTTTGGAAGGGGTGAATCACTCTGTGTGGTCCATCTAACTGGACCTCCTTTAGGTCTGGAAACAGAAATAGCCTTCTTTCATGTAGTACTTGTAGGCATCTTAATCTCATGGGAGCCAAGGGAGACTATGTCAGCTGGTCAAATACTGGTGGCTTATTGTAGGGTTTCACCTACCGTCACATGAGCTCAAGCCACGGGGCTCAATTCACTTCCTCACACCTCAGCACCTAGAGCCACCTGAGATGTCCTAGAGTACCCTGCTTGGCTACCAGCTGCAAGAAAACACTAGTCTGCCATGAGCTCTCCATCCCATCTGTGAGGCCATGGATGTAGAAGACACCTGGAGCATTTCAAACAACACCGTGAACCTACATGCGGGACACCAAATTGAGCCTCTGCGTACACACTATAGACTGTCCCTCTAGCTGTACTGCTCTACTGCTTGAGCTTATATATTTAAAGTTACACAGGGTGGTTTTGTACCACAAGGTTTGTATTAGAGAAGTAGGAATACGAACAACTCTGGCAACATCCAGGTTGCTCCCAAAGATGTTCTTTCCCAGCATTTTGGGCTGTTTGATCAGCTCCCATGAATGGATCTGCACCCAAGAGATAGGCCATGACATAAGGTTATAGCTGTGTAGCCAATCTGAGAGTGTTTTCTACAGCAGTGTCTACTGTGAAGGAAGACTAGTTAGCTATAATTCTACAGAACACTTGACCTGTGGGGGGGAGACTGAAAAAAAAACAGTGGAAGAGTCACTAATTGAAGATGCAATTGATTACTCTGTGTTATAAATAGTATGTAGCACCTGGGGACAAGCCAGTGGAAAGACTTTATGTAAAAAAAAGTCAATACAGAGTAGTCACAACTGCACTCAGAAAATAAAGAAAGAGGAAAGATGCAATTCAGTTCTTATACTGGGAGGCAGCTCTAGCTTTCCTCCAGCTTATGGGAAAGGCCAAGAAACACGAGACGTTACTTTATTTTTCGACTCAGATCCAGATTCCCACCGAGTTAAACTCCAGTGTTTTGGGATTTGTTTGTTATACGCTCTATGGCAAAAGGCCATCACCCTTTCAAGGATAAAGACTGCATTTGTCTTTCCCTAAACATGCCAACAGCCACACAGCAGGGAGTGGAAGATGCCACCCCTGAATGACGCCCATCATGGCTCATTGGCAAATCAGTGGCACATTGGTTCTCTGTGAGTCAGAAGCTCTCAGCTCCCTTTCCAAGCCCATCATAAGGAAAGACTTTTTTGCTGGCCCCTGTTCTGTAGCTCCCAGCCCTGTTCCAGCTTCACATCCTATCACTGCTTCACTTGTCTTCTTTGGTGGCTGACATTGCTTTAGGTGACTAGAAAGAATTTTGGCATCGGAATGGGTATTTCCTATGGCAATGGGTTTAGAATAAGATTAAGGATTGAAAATATCTCTAAACAACAAGTTAGGATCACGCTAACTGTGGGATTACCCACTAGGGCGGTGAGCCAGTCCAGATCTTTGGAATCAAAAACCAGGAGCCAGTGAGGGAAAACGGAGTGTATGTTCAGAGGGGTTAAATGCCTTTAAGAAAGAAAACTGGAGCATAACAAGAAGAGAAACCCAGTCTTTTTTTTTTTTTAGCCAGTTCCCATTTTGTTCAACCGTGTCTTGGAACAAAAGTCCCAAAAACCTGGATGTGACTCCTACTTAACTCCCTCTCTGGGGTGCCAGTGAACATAATCAAAAGTCACCACAAAACAGACAGGTCCAGGTGGGCTGGGATAATGTGAGCTCCAAAAACAAAACAAAGCCAGGCCTGGTCAGGACAGAGTGGAAAAATAAACCAAAGCAGAAGAAAAAAACCAAACCAAACCAAACAAACAAAACCCAAAATAATCAGAATAAATCTGAAAGAAGCCACTGCCTTTCCCAGTTTATCAGACACTTTGCAGAATAGATGGAGTTGGTTAACTATCAGGTCAAACCTTTCCCAAGAGCTGAACAGAGATAAATAATGGTGAATGCCAGTTGAAAACATCGGGCACCTTTTCCAGGAATATAAAAATAAATGATGACCAGGAAATACAGGAAATAAAGTTCAGCTCATTTGCATTGGCAAGACAAAGATACCCTTAATGATACTGTGGTTTGGAGAACACTACTGAATAAAGCCAGAAGATATGCTGGACAAAGCTCATGTCTTTTCCTGGAAAACCAACCAATTTGCCAGGAGATGTTGGGAGCCAGATTTATGAAAGGCCAATAATTATCCTCCTAGTGTAGGTTCAGCAACAAAAGCATGTATTACTCCTTCTTATCTGCTTTTCACTGTATTTTTGCCCACTCTTTCTCTAGTCAGATAAGTTCTATCTCCTCACCTTTTTTGGAGAAGCCTAGGAGCAGGGCCTTGTAAGTGGGCATGAAAAATACGCATCCTCTGAAATTTCCAGTCAATCATAAAGGAATAAGGCCTTGTTGTTTGGAAATCAAATCATTTTAGGATATTTTATGTTGGACTTCTAAAATAAAGGTGTCCAGATTTACCAGATGACTGCAGGAAGGTCACCGATTTCCTGTGCACTTCATAAGATGAAGGTAGTGTTTTACCCATTCTTGTCCTACTTCCTTGTACAGCATGCTGAAAATATTCACCCTCTTTGATTAGTCACGCATTCTTCAACCCTATTTCAGATGCCAAAAGCAAAATAATCAGATATGCAAGGAGGACAGAAGAGACTCACCTGGCATTCAGTTGGCCATGATATGCTTCACAAAAGCTGGAAACAAGAGAAAGAGAAGGGTCATTCATCAATTCATTTTCATTGAACTCAAGATCGTCCTGGCCTCTTTTTCTTCCCTCTGATGCGATGAAGACTACACTTTGGAAATAAGATTCAAGATACCAGGTGCTAAACACTTTGTAAGTCCTTAAGATAGTATATAACATAGAATCATAGAATGGTTCCGGTTGGAAGGGACCTTAAAAATCATTGATTTCCAACCCCCCTGCCACAGACAGGGACGCTTCGCACTAGACCAGGGTGCTCCAAGCCCCATCCAGCCTGGTCTTGAACACTTGCACAGATGGGGCATCTACAGCTTCTCTGGGCAATCTGTGTCAGTGTCTCACCACCCTCACAGTAAAGAATTTCTTCCTAATATCAGTTTAAATCTCCTTCCTTGAGTTTAAAACCATTACCCTTTGTCCTATTGTTTCACTCCCACATAAAGAGTCCCTCCCCATCTCCCCTGTAGGCCCCCTTTAGGTACTGGAAGGCTGCTATAAGGTCTCCCTGGAGCCTTCTCTTCTCCAGTGCAGTGTAACCAGCAGCCTAGGTAGCCAGTGGAAATGAACACACACACAGTCACCTCGTAGCTTGCTTAATTCCTTACCCTTGGCTGCCACACGGAACTGGCTTTTCAGAGTATACAGCCATGAGACACTCTGGGTCCTTGTCTTGCAAAGCTTTCGAGACTTCAGCAAATTTGTACTAAGTCAGGAGGCATTGACGGTGCCTCTGGAGTGAACCTCCAGGAAACACAGTAGGTCACCAAGTAAGGTATCCTGACTATATCTCTCCAGCAAACTCAGGTTTACAAACAAGCAAGATATTTCAAAGTGAAATTAAGCTTTTGTTTCAAAATGTTTTGGGTTCCATTTTTCTCCATTTAAAAAAGCATTCATTATATATAATTTTGAAATTCATAAGGAAAAGGAAAAATATATTTTGCAGTAAGGAAATATTTTTTCCTTCCCAGTAATGCCCCCATGCTATGAATTTCTCCGAATTCATCTGAAGTTCATGAGTCATTTGGGTTGGCTAAATCTACAGATTTCTACCAATAAACTACTTGCAAATGTTTCCCTGAGCTCAGATCACTAGTATTTGTAAATAGAAGACCACCAACCCAAATACTTATGAAAGGCTCAGTGAATATGACAGACCAGCTAAATCCCCAAGATGGTCAACGGTCAGTCACACATCAAGCTTAAGAAGGGCTCAGCTGTGTATGAAAGCGTGTGTTCATGATCTCTGCCAGAACATTGTGGTTTTATTGAACAGCCTGAAGCATGTAGGCTTGCAAGATGCAGGAGAGAACCATTCTCCAGGTACTCATGACCAAATCCTTTTAGTGTCTTTCTACAATAGCAATGAAATAAAATGGAAGGTCTTTGGAGGGTCTTGTAGGTTTCTCAGGACAACAAAGTGGATACTAAGGGTAACACTTTTTTGCTGAGATTTTGAAGGGAAATTTAGTGTTTTTCTGTAAAGAAGTCACAAAATGGATGTATCTCTTTTTGATAGGACAAAGAACTGTGGGGGAAGGTAGAAAAAATAATGTAAAAGTTAAAAAAGAAAAGGCAAACAAAAGAAGAATATACAGCCCCACCTCCTGAAGGGACCGTGGCCATTCAGCTTTGGACTAGGGTATATCAGATGAGTTATAGACTCTGAATTGGTCTAAAAATTGTAAAAGCACACATCCTGCTCCAAGTTTTCCACAGAATTAAACGTTCTCAGGATAATTGCAACAAAGCCTTCAAGCACATGGGCACTGCTCAGACTGGAGTGGTCATACCTACCTTCATAGTTGATACAGCCATTGGCATCTTCCTGACCAGCCATTAGCTTATCAACTTCATCTTCAGTCAACCTCTCACCTGGGTGGAAAGCAAAATGCCTGTTCAGTACCTGGGGCCCTTTTAGAAGAATTTAAGAAGCACAGTTCAAAGAACCAATGAATACAAAAGAGAGTGAGAGAGAAGAGGAGGAGATTTCCTGTTCAGTTTAATTTGTGGTGCTGACTGCTCGGAAAGCTACTTTTGTACTTGCAAACTGAGAAAATATGATCTGAAAACCAAAAAGACAGAATAAATATGGAAACCCACATGATATCATGTTCACATATTCATTTTTCTAAGAATAAACTTCTTCTAAGTGCCAGATCTTGAAGGCTTTAGTGGCTTTTTAACTAAGTCCTCTCTAAGCAAACTCTTAGAGTCACCATCTAGTTTGCCTCTGAGTTTGATGTTCAGGAAGATTCCAAGGCCAAGCTTAGGCTTTCTGATTTGGATCAGTGATACATTCTATTTAATTTAATTACCTAAATATTAGGTGCCTATTTGCCTGCAAGGTTTCATTTTAGTTAAGCAGAGGCCAACACAGTCCATCCCCTTATTCTAATATTAGGCACTGATTTTTAGGATGAGATCAAATGAGTTCCAGAAAAGTAAACAAAAAATTTGAGGGTGATTTCAGCTGAAATCATAGAAATGAAAATAAAATAAAATAAAATGCATTGGGTGTGCCCTGCTACTCATGTTGTTCCACTTTCCTGTCACTGAGTTCTGGCACACAGGAACAAGTCCCCAGCTGATGTGAACCTGTGAAAATTTAACCGATTTTTTGAAAATTGAACAGAAAAGCATGCTAATTTACAGAATATTTGGCTGTGCCTAGGATTTGACCAGTATTTAGAGATGACACTCTAAACAGAACTGTTAACTCCTGAGATTAAAATACTTCCTATCAGTGCTTGAAAGTCAAACGTTGCCACATTGTTCTGGGTTACTGGAAAAAGAAGGGTAAGTACAAAATTATTTCTTTTAGTACCGTGAAACTCACAAAACTGCTCAGAGTGGTTTCTTTGTCCCAGGTAAGGTTAGAAAGGGCATCAATCACGACCCTGGGGTAGTTGTTTTGTCATCACTGAATTTGGTCCCCAAACTGATCTCATAGCATCAGAGATAAAAAGGAAAATAACGTTGCTTTTTTTTTTTTCTTATTCCTTGTTTCATTAATAGAGATGGATGTGTCATTGAATGAAAACCCCCTGGGCATAAAAGGTTCAGCTTTTTGAATTGATACCCTAGGTCAAAACACATCATTGGAATCCTGTGGTCTAAATCAAATCTCTTTTGTAAAGAGACTGCTTCTCTTTTTTTTTTTTTAAATAGTGGATAAACTATAATAGAAAAAGTTGGTCTTGAGAAATGCTTGCTGGATTCAGATGACAACATGTCAGTGCCTTCTAATCCAAATTGGAAACCTGTCATTAAGTTACAGCCAAATTTTCTATCCTGCACTCATTCTGTTGCCATCACTCTCTGTGAAAAACTGAGCTTCTGAAGTCAAAATTTGAGAGGACAGAGAAATATTGATCCCTACTTTAAAAACAGGAGCTTTAAATTTCAGAGACATTTCTGTTAAACAGATGACTGATAGAAAAGTGCTTCATCTTAACACTTTTCTTGAAGGTGCAGAGAAATGGAGACAAATATTGAAGGAAGAATAGATGGGGCTTCCAATGTTTGGCTAATTTTATGGTGATGGAAATATTTATTGGAGAAATAAAATACTGGAACAAAGAAGGGAGAGAGAGAAGGAAGGAGAGAGGGAAGGAAGGAAGGAAGGAAGGAAGGAAGGAAGGAAGGAAGGAAGGAAGGAAGGAAGGAAAGAAGGAAGGAAGGAAGGAAGGAAGGAAGGAAGGAAGGAAGGAAGGAAGGAAGGAAGGAAGGAAGGAAAGAAGGAAGAAAGGAAGGAAGGAAGAAGGGAAAAAAAAAACAAGTATTTGAGCTGCAGGTCAGTGATTTTTAGCTTCACTATTAAATGACTTTTTTTGGTCTTTATAACCAAGAACAATGTGATGGCCAAAGTCTTGCTCAGACATTTTCTGCATAAAGGTTACCCAGAATGATAAAAGGAGTATGGGAAAGACGTCAATGATGAAACTGCATGAGGAACCGTTCACCTTACCCAGTGTAGCCAAAACGTGGCGGAGTTCAGCCCCCATCACCGTTCCGTTTCCCTCCTTGTCGAACACGCGCAGACCCTCCACGAAGTCCTCGTAGGTGCCCGTGTCTTTCGTCTTGGCAATATGCTGGAGCATGGGCAGGAAGGTCTCAAAGTCAATCATCTTGGAGTTCATGTCTACAAGGACACAGATGAAAATGAAAGTTCTGGTGGGTTCTGGGAGAGTTGAGAACTAATCACGGAGCGTCCCCTGTGGGTAGGTGAGGGTAGGAGAACTGTGGCAGTAAATGTTAGCTAAAGGGGAGAAAAGAGAATAGAAATATTCTAAGTACAGGTGGAAGAATGGATAGAGTGGGAAAGAGTCCTGGCAAAGAGAGAAATATGAGTTTTTAAGAGAGAGAGAGAGAGAGATGTCTTAGTATCTGACATATGCAAACATCAAGGAAAGAAAATACTGTTAGACTCCCAAGACTGCTTTATGCAGCATAAAAGTATGAAACTAAGTAGAAGACAGTAAGAGAAGCTCGTTGCCAATACGAAATCAGCTTTGCTTTGCAGCCCTGTAACACAGAGATGCTTAAAACCGTCCTGGGAGAGGAGTTTCAGAGCAAATAGGCAGGACCAGGGCTGTGTATCCCATTTTCCTAATTCTTGGCCTTTCAAGAGCATCAGAGGGCATTTTGTTCCCATATGTCTCCATGCCCCACCTGCCACTGTGTCACTGCCATATCCTGACATACCATAGCTGTCGAATGAGGGCCTAATTATCAGCTCCACCTCAGTGGAAGGAAAGGACAGAGAAATACTCTAGAAAATGCCTGAACATGGAAATGGTCTAGGAGATATCTCTTTTGTTCTGAAGAGATATCTGCTGTACGGTGAATGTTGAAGGGACGTATTACTGCAATTAGTACAGATCCTCTAATACATACTTTTGTAGAACAAACTATATCCTCGCATTCAATCTATGCCTTTGTGTCTTTAGATGTTTTCAAAATGTCTGCATTTTTAGTAAACACAAGTGAATGCCTGTCATCAAAACAATTTTAAAAGGCCAAAACTTGTCAGTGTAAAACACATTGACGCACAGGGCCATTAAATTAAATCATTCTCCTAAATTTGAGACAATTATATTGACTGCAAGATCACTTTTTTCCTCGTTTACTTTTCTGCTAGTGATTTGCAGAGGCTGTTCCATATCCTCTGTTATTTCACCATTAATCTTTCCATCAGAAAACGGAGACCTCCTCTGCTTCTCGGGTAATTCTTGGAGTGATCTTTTTCAAAACAAGATCAGGAGGACCAACAGGAGGACACCAACCTTCTGGTTTGGGTCTGCCAAGCACTTTCATGACCTCAGCCTGGGTTGGATTCTGCCCCAAAGCTCTCAAGACATCTCCACATTGTGCGTATGTGATTTTCATCTCAGATTTAGGAGTCCGGTCGAAGAGTGAGAACGCTTCCTTAAATTCTGGAAGACAAAATGATAAAAGGAAATACATGCCATGCTCCCTCAGATAATGTCAAAGCAAGCCCAGACCTTCCCCCTAACTAACTCTGCCTGACCCTTTTATTTTGCAGTTTGGGAACAAGTTTGATGAGCTTTATTGTTGCTGTTATCTGCAATGTTTGTGTTCTTCCTCCCCTGCATTTTCCGGTTCAATCAGGGAATGGAATCAGAGAGGTCAAATTCTCTTCTCATGGTATTTCCGTCTCAGCTAATGTCGGGAAGTGCAAAAAACCTTATAGAAATTACTGGCCTTGAGAGCTTTCCAGCTCTTCAGGCACACTTGGGATGGTACAGAATTCAGTAGCAGTTCTTCTCATTAGTTAACTGGATATTATACTCAGCATTATACAGAGTTCTGGTTCAAGAAGGACAAGGAACTGCTGGAGAGGTTACAGCAAAAGGCT
Source organism: Numenius arquata (assembly GCF_964106895.1). Classification (NCBI taxonomy): domain Eukaryota; kingdom Metazoa; phylum Chordata; class Aves; order Charadriiformes; family Scolopacidae; genus Numenius; species Numenius arquata. The sequence goes on from NC_133587.1 coordinate 43,528,546, forward strand.
ACAAAGATGATGAGGGGACTGAAACATCTCTTTTAGGAGGAAAGGCTGAGGGACTTGAGTCCTTTTAGTCTGGAGAATAAAAGATGGAGGGGAGATCTGATCAAGATCTATAAATACTTAAAGGGTGAGTGTCGGGATGACGGGGCCAGTCTTTTTTCAGTGGTGCCCAGTGACAGGACAAGAGGTAATGGGCACAAACTGGAACAGAAGAAGTTCCATCTAAACAGGAGGAGGAACTTCTTTCCTTTGAGGGTGGCAGAGCCCTGGAACAAGCTGCCCAGAGAGGTGGTGGAGTCTCTGTCTCTGGAGACATTCAAAATGCACCTGGACATGTTTCTGTGCAACCTGCTCTGGGTGGACCTGCTTTGGCAGGGGGGTTGGACTAGATGATCTCCAGAGGTCCATTCTAACCCCTATCATTCTGTGATTCTGTGATACACTTAGCACTGACACAGCCCATTGAGATAACGGAGCACCTCTATGAACAGGTAACAAGGTACACCATGATAACCTACCAGAATAATCACACAACAAGCAGTCTATTGGTGGAGGAGGGCGAAGGCATATGGAAAAACCTTATAATGTATCAATTGATGTATTTAACAGAGTAAAGGTGCAGATCTAGAAGAATCCTTTGCTTTTTCATGTTTCTAGCACCCAATCCAATTGCATCTGGAGAAGTTAGGTTTGGTATATCATCAGTGACCTATGCCATGCCAGATCTCATGGGTGGAGATGCACCCATTCCCTCCACGGTTTCACATCTGCCTGCTTTCCCCTTCATGCCCATGCAGAGTCCTTTCCCTTGCCAGACAGCCAGCTCCTCTCTACTACATGCTTGTAAACATATCATCGTGTCCTCTCCTTACTTCTGAATGAAGAGGGAGTCCCTTCGAGCAGCAATACGTTGAGCATTCCCACGGGTGAAGGTCCCTATTCTACAATTAATGAATGGGGTCAGTGCAGGATCCCAGCGGAGACATCCCCAGACACACTAGTTACTCAGATTTGCCTCTCTATTGAAGTTGCAGACACATTACAGAGACAGAGGAGCTTCTCAAGGCCCAAGTAACAGTGATAGGCTGTTATCCTTTAATGAACACACTGCATAGTGCATGGTCTACAAGTGATCACAAATACCCCTTTGGCTTTAAAGCTGTGAATTCCTGAATCTGTCCCTTGCCCTGCTGTTACTCTTCTGTATAGGTTTCCCTCCTACTTTTCAAACACAGTGAAGCTATCTTTTTTTTTCCCCTAGATCCTGACTCATTCAGCCATTCAGCCATGGACTCTGTATGCCAGATTTTCTCCACCTTTCCCTGTCCAATTCCTCCTTATTATTCCTTCTCCTGCTTTTTGTTCCTTCTCTTTTGCTTATTTCCCTCTCTCCTTCTTTATTCCAGTGTGGCTGGATTTGCCTCTTCTCCTTTCTCCCTCCTTTTTAATTTTTATCATTCCACTCATATCTTACTCATTTCCTGACTCATCTGAGACTTTCAAACAGTGATGCATTTTCTCATTTTTGGACTATTTAATGTTCCCTTTGTTTTCTTCTTTGCATTCTCTTCTTTGCTCTCTCTTTCTTTCTCGCCCTGCTTCTCTCTCCTAGATCTTTTCCTCCTCTGTCACCAGTCGGAGGCCAGGTCCCATTGGAAGCTCTCACTCCAGCAGAGGGCAATAGTGGATTTTCACGGGCTCCTTGCTGACAGTGGAAGGGTCCAGAGCCCCACTCCCAGCTCTGCCCTTTACTGGGGGTCTCAGCAGCTGAGGCGGATGAGAAATACACCTACTTCCCTGAGCTGCTCACCCATCTGCCGCTTACCTACTCCCTGAGACCAATTGCCTGAGCACCCTTCACCCCACCTCCTAAAAGTTCCCAATTCATCATAGTTACTCACAGTTCACATTCATCTCTTTCTTTTTTTTTTAATTCAGTTTAAAATCAGATGCAACTGCCTCTCACCAGAGCATTGGTCTGTGGGTTTGGAACCCCATTTTGTCAATATACACAAGCAACATTTTTGGTTGGTGTTTTTTTTTTTTTTTTTCATTTGCATTTACGTTTACTGGTTTAATGCAAGTTCCCATCAAAGCAATGAAACCAGCATGGCTATGGCCTCCTTTATCCTCCTTCTAGCCAGTAAACCACTGGCAGGAGCAGTGTATATTTTCACATGTCTAATTGCTACCTATCTTCTCATCTTGAATAGCTCATATTCTTCTTTTTTCAGCAATTTAGGGGGCTGAAGAGGCCAGGAATTCAGTTTCATAAATACACATTGCCACAACCAATGAATTTCACTGGCAGTTGAGGCAGGAGGACATGTAAAGATGGGTGTGTTACACATGGCTTCACCCACAGACCACTCTTCTGCTCCAGAGAGTAACATTTTGGGGACTAACATAATAATGAATCCTTGCAGGGAAGTAAGTCTGGGGTAACAAGGTCTTTTCCTTTGCAAGAGGAAGAGGTTCAGAGTAAACTAGAAGATAGGACTGGAAAAGACCAAGGACCTTGAGATGCTGTATTGTCTGTTTCTCCTCCACCACCTCAATTTAGAATCAGCTGCCAGAAAACCGGTTGGGGTCAGAAAACCAGGGGTGATAGACTGACAGCCAGTAATATCTAACACATAGGATGAACTCCCTATTGATCTAATTTCAGCTGACAAATGGGGAAGCATCTCTCACTGAGACACCTAGGTCCTCATCTGGTCAACAGAGAGAGAGAAGTGGTTATTATGCATTAGAGGCCTATTTTTAAACAAACACATATAAAGGTGTGACAAGTGAACTTGACCTCCTGATGACTTCCTGAAAGAGGAAATTTGACAAAATTAACAGTGCAGCATGGAGCTGAAAATGAACCCAGAACAAAGCAAGTGCAAGTGAAACTCAGAAGAAAAGGAGAGCTGGCAACCATGGAAGCTTGAGAGAGTAAGGAGAGAATGGGAAGGAGAAAACAAATCAAAAAAGACATATTAATCTAGAGCTCCTGCAAGTCCCAACTCTCGAGTCACGCCAACAGCCAGTATAACAGCTATAAATCATGGCAAATGGTGCTTGCCTTCTAGGCTGTGTTTTTCACACAAAATAAAACAGTCTCAAACACTGGAATACTGATTGTCCACTTTCTTAACTGGTGACACATTTCTTGGCAAGCTTTGACATGTGCAAGCTACTATAAAGGACAACACATGCCAGGGACAATCCAGGAACAACTGTGGACCATGCTGTAGATATAATTCTACATCTGAAGCATCTAAGCTCTCCCTAGGAGTAAATATCTATCTAGCAACTATCAATCTGTCTGCCTACTCATCTATGAACCTAAGAACCTTTTAGAGGTCAGATGAAAGAGAGGAAAGCAAAAAAAATAAAGAACCAGAAAGGCCAGGAGGAAAGGAATTGAGGAGCTGACTGAGGAGCTGTGGTCAGTCCCCAGGTGATGTTCGGACAAGTTTCTGTTTCTAGAGATGCTCCCATTGTTTTCTGAATAGGTCTTTTCCCATTCACTGATATAGTCTCTAGAGCTGGTTCTCCTCAGGGAGAGAGAAAACAAGGCATAGAAACTGAGTGGTTCTTATCCAGTCCCCAAAACATTAGCTGAAGAGAGACAACCAACTGTACCTCTCCTAGAGTTCTCCCATGAGTTTTGGACTGGAAAAGGGGGAGGTTCCCAGAAATTGCCAGTTGCCTTCAATCATGAGTCATGTTTGACCTGTTGTTAAAAAATAGAAACTAAAATCATGACGGGAGGCTTAAAAATCCCAAGGTTATGTTGGAAGTCTGTGGCAAAGCCTCAGTCTCTAAGATATTATGGTGTTTGGTTCCAGTTCGGAAAATCTTTCTTTCCGTATCTCTCCTCTCTGAATCAGCCTGATTGGATAGCCTCTGAGTTATTTTTATTATTATTATTTTTCATCTGTTCTAATTTACCCATTTTCTGATACCATCTTTCATAGGCTCTACCAAGTTCTGCCATGTGTTTAAAGACTAAAGCAAAATTCTGCCAGATGTTTGACTCTATCTATCAATTACCCCTTTAAGTAAAAAGCAGACTGGCAGTTGAGGAAAAGAGGGGCAGCTGTAGTGGTTAATCCTCCCAGGACTTCATGCATGAGGTTTCAGACTCAGCTTCTTGTGCTGGGACAAGGGGTTCAGAAACTAGTGCTGATGTTCTGCTTTGAAAGGAAAAAAAAAATGCCATCACTGTCATTATTTGCTGGTTTCTGGAGAACTGTAACAAAACTGTGACACATTAAATTCTGATTGAATACAGGGAAAAGTTCTCAACAGCAGAGTTGTGAAAGGATTGATATTTTGTTAGCAGTTTTCTTAAAGAAAGAACCTATATTTGGACTGAGGTTTTGAGGGGGTTGGACTTTTTCTTTTTTGGTTTGTCTCTTTGATAAATGAGGCTGATGTTTTCTTGAATTAAATGAGTACATAATTTGCACGGTGCATGACTTTCCCCATTTTCTCTTGACCAATTCAACAAAGGACTTGGAGGAGGGACAGAGAAGGAGCAAAGCCATGACTTAAAAGTATGGGAGTCAAGTGCCTTCTCAGGGGAGCCCCAATACCACACCCGTGTCCACCCCAGCACTTGCCAGCACTTCCCAGTGATGGTATTTACTGTGCATAGAAGAAAAACTCATCTTCCTCACCTTCAATCTGATCAGGGGTGAATTCAACCTGGAAGAGACAAAGAATAAAAGCCAGATAAAAACATAAAACTGAAGCAAATAAGAAGAGAGCTGGGTTAGTCTCTGTGATGGTTCTGGGTGCTTGTGAGGTCCATGAAAAATATGGACTCATAAATCCAAGAAAATAATTTTATAGAGCCGATATAGATTCTTCTTCTTTCCTCCTCCACTTTCCCTATTCACCACTCCTACCTTTAGGACCTCCATCCCCACCACAAGGCTGCAGATTCCCTTTGTCCATTCCTCTGCTGCTCCTGTGTTCTTGCTGTAGTCTCTTTCCCTGTCCCAAGTGACTGCCCACCACTGATGTAACACCATGGTAAATCCCAGGCTACTTCACTGAAAGGGTTTTATCCATAGACAGATGGAGATCTACTCTCCTTAGTCTTTTCCAGCAGAAGAACTGGGTGGTATCAAGTGAATCAAGCTCAAAGAAAAGTGAAGGAAATGGTTCTTTGCTCTTACAGATGAGTTGTGGAAAGCTGCTCATGGGATGCTGTGGATATTCACAGCCCACGCGTGTGTAAAGGGTCACAGGACCACTCCCTGGAAAAGAAATCCATTTCTGTGTATTATAAAATGTACAGAAATACTTAGTTTAGGAATTCTCTCCCTGATGTTTAGGAGACTGTTTTGGAGGGATTTTTCCCTGTTCTTGTACCTTTTCCTAAAGCATGCTCTAATAACCACTGCTGTACTAAAGTGGACAACTCTGCCACCTGCTCTTGTTTTCTTACCACTTCCTACTTCCCCATTTCCAAAGTTTTAGCATTTTCCCACTCCCTATTTTTTCAGGGAACTGCCCTCTTGCAGCTCCAAAATCCCAACAGGCTGCTGCTGAGCTCAAAGGCAAAAGAAGGAAACACAATGTCAGAACATGAGGTCCGAGCTTCTGAATGAACAGGCACAGGTCAGCAATGTGAATTTACACCAGAATTTACATCTGCCTATCAGGAAAAACCAACAGGGTGGGTGTCTCTGCTGATAGGGGCATTCCTGCACTGCCCTTATGATGAACAGATAAATAAAGAGAAACCATATTTTGGTATGCATAAACATGCAAATGCATACATAGAAAGGCATATGCTTGGGACAGACCTAAACAGTACATGAATACACACCCTTGGAACCATTCGTCTGTGGATATATATGGCCCTTCTCCCCAACATATGTAAAACTCTACACATTTTTGTTCAGATTTTCCATTTGAAGCTGACCACCTCTCATTGCTCAGTATCATATTTTGTTCCTTGGTAGCAAAGCAGGCAAATGGAACCAAGGCATAGCAAGAACGTCAAATGCAAACTCCCTTTTTCCTTGTTTCAAGGTGAAATGCAAAATGACACATCCCTCCATCATCTACTTGGGGTTATCATAATATTAAAGAGTGTAGCTGTTGTAACTCCTTGGCTCTCCAGCCAGGATGGCTGTGAGATGGGAGAGCATGATGACACCAACCTCTTCACTCCAGCCAGGACTCGGTGGACAGCTTGCAGATGTTTTTCTGTCTCCAGACACCCAGAGTACCACAAGGAGCTTTAACATTCATAGCACAAAATGAGGGCAGAGAGAGACACCCCAAAACTCATGTTTCCTACCAGTACCCTGCCTATCTCTCCCTACCATGGTATTTCTGAGCATCTTCTGGCTTAGCAGAAGGAAGAACCAGAAAACATCTGGTGCACTTGGAAGGCAGAACTCAACACTAATCCTCCAATTGCTGAAAATCAGGCTGCTATTTTTGTGTCTGCCCTGTTCAATCCTTATCTGAACTAGCTCATTCAGAGGATTACCACTTTGTTTGCATTTCTCAGTCATGATTTACCTTGAATGAAATCCAATTAATAAAATAGTTACCTAAGTGTAAGCCAGGAGGCTGTCTGGAAGGAAGAATTCTATTTAAAGCATGCAAGAAAGGACTCCCCCAAAGAATAGCAATGCTCTTCCCTTTCCTAACACATGGAGGGGTCCAAACACATCTTTGTCATGGAGATTATAATTTTCTAGATTGGGTCCTATCCCAGATCTGCATACGTTGGTTTAATTAGAAATAAAGACCCATCAGGGGACACATTTATACAGGTGCATTGTCAGCAGCAGCCTTGTTGCCCAGTGTGTCTACTTATATCAGACTTTGAGAATTTGACTGAGGCTAATTGCATATTGAGTTTATCCAAGCATCAATAACCAGTGTGGGTGAAATAAGGCCAGAGCTGCTGGCAACTCATGTTTAAATCCTGATGATGGATTGTTCTCGGGGAAGAATTCTTCTCAGCTACACTTAGATGTAGACATCCAGATGTGTCAGCGATTCCACATTTACTTTATACCAGAAGAAGGGCACAGGCACTTCTAGCATGTAATTTGACTTGTTTTAGGTCTACCCTTGAGGAGATGATGAGTTTTTCTTTCCTTTTCACTAAGTAGATCAATCAATTCTACAACAACAATAAAAAGAATGTGGGTGACTAGCACAGATGTAGAGGTCCTTTTCTAGTGAGTCCCACCCAGAAAGCATGAACTAACCCTTTGGCAAACTGCAGGCCAGGAGAAACCATGCCAGAGCGAAAAAGGATGACTGTAAATTCCCACGGCTGGATCAAAGGGAAGGTCTGACCTGAAGGACTGAGTGTGCTTCACCTCAAATCATGGCCCGTATAAAAACACCACCCAGAGATGGAGAACCATGTGTGACAACTGGGAAGGCAATGGCAGACGTTTTGACCAACCCTACCACCCAGGCATGAATTCCTCTTGGGAAAGCTGAAGAGATGTGTGGGTCGTGACTGCTGTTATTTTCTCCCCTCTCAGCATATACCACCATGGAGTTGGCGGGAAAGACGAGTCATCATTCACCCAGCCACAAGGTATCATTGAAGATGGATGGAATGAACTTTGGGCTATATTTAGTTTGAAGATGGCTGGGTTTTGGTTTCCCTCTCCCTCTGAGTGGCATGGAGCACCAAAACCAAAGCCATCTCCATGCAGCAAGAACAAGGGTGAAGTTGTCCATGAGGACAGAGGGTCACTGCCCCAGAGACGCCAGGCAGGAGGGATCCAGAGGACAGACTGTAAAAAAGGGGTCAGGCTAAGGTGAAAAGTGGGCAAACGAGTCACAATGCATTGCAGCCACAGAAAGTGACACACACCCATGCTTTGAGGCAGCTCTGCTTCTGCTGCTCTACTACAACGAGCATCCAAGGGAGGGAAAACCCCTAGTGGTGTCTCTGATGTCCAAGCCCACCCCTGCCCCCAGGCACTTCCACCAGCATCACCCCCACACTTCCCTGAGCTCAGTGAGCAGAGCAGCCCTCATCGCCCAAAGCTGGAGGCTGCAAAACCTACTCACAGGCTTGATGTGAATTTGCTTTCCCAGATGCAACTTTACATTCTCCAGTTGCTTGGAAGTAGATGAGGATGATTTCCCTCGGGGTTTTGTTTGTTTGTTTGTTTGTTTGTTTGTATTAAATCTACTGGCACTTCAGAAGATTTTAGTTTCCCCTGGCATTTTTTCTGTCGGCAACTGAGTTTTTAAAGCAAGGACATTCCTCTAAGTGTCAAGCACCCACAGCACCAAGGCTCGCAGTGGTGGTATTTGCTACAAACCCATATGAGGGATAGAGCTGTTGACTGCTCATCTCGTTCCATTCCTCTCCTGCCCTGATGGGTGGACTGTGCTGTGTGTTCTTTGAAGACAACAGACGCCTGAATGAAAATCTTTCCATACCACAAAGGAAACGTTATGCCAACTGTCCTACTGTTTTAACAACCTTGGTTTTAGGGTATCGTCACCTGGTCACCAGTGGCGTCAGCTGGAGCCCTAATGTTACTGTCCTCTTTGCTTAAACAATGCCATTGAGCTGATTTTGTCCCAGAGACACCAGGAGGATGCAGGCACCCCTTGGCGCTGTTAACGTCATTCACAGCTTCATATCGCAGGGGTTTTTTTTTTCTAAACCCATAGTATCGCAACCAAGCACATAGCTCTGTGCATGATAAGTCAGACATAACTCAGTCTGAAATAAGTCCTAGAAATAAAACTGTTGCTAATCAGCAGGCAAAAGGTTATCTGGGGAGAAGCATTTAGACAACGCAAGCAAGGAGCCCCTCCTGAAAAGAAACAATATTCTTCATGTTTCATAGTATTCTGAGGAATCCTAATACAAAGAGCCAGGTTTTCACTTAGCCATGGCAGGGCTAGTTTTGGAGAAGAAGACGGGTGGGTTTTTTTTTTTATTGTGCTCTTGGGAGACTGATTTAGGAGGCAGAAATGCAGCAGATGGAAAGAGGCCCAGAAGGCCATCAAGATCAGTATCATTGTGTTGAGGTTACATTTGTATTTCACAAGCCTGTGGCTTTTTCCACTAAGACCTTTTAAAGCCTATTAATACACATCCTTCCCATCATCCCCTCTCCCATCACTTTTTGCGTAGAGCAATTATAAGGTACACAAACTCCTCCACTGCCCATGGGCAAACCTTGACACTTGGCCAAACCTCATACAACTCCTTACTGATCTTTGATGGTCACTCCTGATCTCTCATCTCCTCTACCTTCTGAAACTCTTTTGGTACATCTACCTTTAGCTCCCAGGGTTGCCCTAAGGATTTTCCTCATTATTTCTACTCAGCTCATGGTCTAATGGGAGAGAAGGCACAGTACAGCATACAGGCACTTGACTAATATATGAACTGTGACACACGACAGCACAAGATGTTCCACCTGGTCTTCATGGGGAACAACTAAAGTACAATGAACATTTTGCAGAATGGAAACCTAACCATAAAACTCTACTGATACTCTATGTTTTGACTTCTGTGTTTGGTCCCCAATGTTTTCAGAAGAAAATTTATTTCAAATTAGTCTGAAATGACAGGTCATTTTGGAATGGTAGAAAATAGGTTGTTTGGGAGTCAAAAGGAGAACTGAATTGTTGACCTCTTACAATACCTAACTATACTGGTAATGAAAATGAGGTGAAAATAGAAACCAACCATTATTTTCAGCTGAATTGGCAAAGCCTTTCATTAAAAGGATCAGGAAAATGAGGCAAAGTCTTTGCCAAGGTCATGCAGAAGGTGCTGCTACATAAGGAAATACGCAAGTACTTTTTTCTCCAGCCTGCACTCTTTTCCACCAGAAGATGGTCACCTTGAGTCTTTCTTTTATCTGGGTTTCCTGAGAGTGTTTTTCCCAACTGCGCTTTTCCAAGTCTGGTAGTAGCCTATAAATTCATAGCTCCCTTTCTCAGATGGGGAATATTTTGCCACAACTTTCTGGAGTGCAAAGGGAAATTCCAGAGCCTTGACAGGAGAATGACGCAGCCAGGTTGGAGAACTGAGACAGCTTCTGGCAATGGCCAGCACCAGAAATATAAAACACTTTGTAGACCGACTGTTCTCCCTGTAGCAACATGGTTTTTGGATTCTCCAACCATTTATTGATGGCTGGCTTTCTGCCTTCTCTGCCACTCCCCCCTTCACCAGCTTCACCAGCAGATGTTTGTTCAGATGTTTGCAACCATGGAAGAAATTATAAAACCTAAAAAATACCCGCTATTAAGTTCTGGAGGGGAGCCTGGGGTGTAGGAGAGGTCAGACGTTGCCTGTACTGTCTGCTTGAAGTAGACACTAGCACATGAGTTGGGTCTCCGATGGAGAAGAGAAGAAGCTGAAGGGTACAACTTGTGGACAACACTGCAACACTTTCTGGGGGCTTCAGGCCTTCAAACCTCCTGGTAAGTGGGTGCTAAGAAGGAAGAAGGTCCATGTCTCAATCCACTTGCATGGGGAAAGGGGGACTTCACCATTCCACACATAATTATGGGACGGCATTGCACTTGTGCCCCTTGCAATAAGATTGTTTTACGATGGAAGGTCTCAAAAAGGACAGGAAAAATTTGTCATCAAATAACATATATGGTGGGTACGATATGTTAGAAAGTACCCAGAAAAAGTGAAAAGCTTCTGTATTTAATTTGGTAAACAGTTTAAAGTAAGGAGGAAAAAATGAGGCATTAATATTAATATTATTAGCATTATTTCACTATTATTTTGACATAAAATCCTTTCCCTTTGTCTTGCATTTCCAAAATCAAATGTTTTTTCTTGTAAATAATGACACCTTTTTCTTAGTCTTTTTTTTTAAAATTTTAAATTAAAATATTTTAAATTGAAATTGCATATTTCGTGTAAAATTGACTTAAAGAATCCAACTCCCTCACATTAGATCACTCCAAACCCTACCAAAACTATTTTTTGGGGTTGAACAAATCCATTTCAAGTTGCCAAAAGAGCATTCTTGTGGCTTTTTTTTGTGTGTTGCTGGAACCTCCTCCTGAAAATTCAAGCTGGTTTCTTCTGATATTTTAATTTTCCTAGCAAACCTAAGAACAACGACCCTTTGCTGAACTAATTTTGCTCTCAGATGACACAGTTGTGCAACTCCTCTAGGTTGCTGATTGACTTGCCGGCCATGCTAGTAGTGAATGAGACCATATGAGGCATTTAGTTGGCCTAAGTGAAATAAGTTTGATGGGTCTCAGGCAAGATGTAGCAGAAAGGTGTCTGTAAAGCAAAAGTCTCCTGGAAGCAAAGGAGTTGTTTTTTGGATGTGGAGGCTGAAGCTCTTGCTCATACACAGCAAAGTCCCCCGATATCTTGGCAAAGTACCTCCAGCAGCAGCACCAGCCACCACAATCATCTATTATGGTTTTCTTCCTCCAAGGTCTAGTATGAGCTTAAGTGCCCTGGGTAGAAAATACTAAGGTTTTCCCAGAGATATCCTGACACAACTCCATACTGTGCAACATGATGCAAACATCATAGAATTATAGGATCATAGAATTGTCTGGGTTGGAAGGGACCTTTCAGATCATCAAGTCCAGCCATCAACGTAACACTGACAAAAGCCATCTCCAAATCATATCTCTAAGCACTATATCTACTCAGCTTTTAAATATCTTTCTCCCAACTCTGTGCTAAAGGTGGTGTTTTTCTCCATCATGGGCATTGCAGCCATCACCACCCCAAGCCCTCCCAGGGATGGGATGATGCCAACCACCAGCCCCCAGCAAATGCAGTCCATCCTCATGCTCTTGCAACTCCTGCAGAATCAAACAGTAGCCGAACCCCCTGAAAATGTCACATCCCTTGCCCTGCAACTTTCTTGAAAAAAGAACAGGATTAAGCTGCCAAAGAGTCACTGCGATAACGTGCTGGTGACAGAGAGAGCTCTGCTTTTGTTCCACAAAGCTGGCAGGCACAGCACACATGATGCTCCCAAAATAATCACACTGTGACCCAGCCACAGTTTCAAATGGGCCAAAACTTTCCCGTAGCAAATCCATGAGCACAAACTAATATCTGCCGCACTTCGTACTCTGGGGCTTGGTTTTGGTTGTTTTAATTTTTTTTAAAATTATTTTCCGAAGCAGGACATTATTCATTGTGAGCTGAAAAACAACGTGCTCTGATCTCACTATGTAACCGCAGCCGTACTGGATGTTCCTGCCCATCCCCAGCATCACCAGGGAGCTTAAATCCGAAAAGCTGAGCCCCAGCTGGGAGGTTGGTCAAGAGGATGGAAATTTTAATTCCTCCCCCTTTTTATCAAAATTTCAAATTCCAATGGAAGAAAATAAAGAAGGAGAAACACTTTCCCCCTCCCTGCCACCACCAGTTTTTCCTTTCTGTTCAGCCTCCTGGGGTCCTTTACTTGATTTAGAGGTTTATTTATTTACGTAGAAAGAAGCCAAATCTGAAGTTTCCTATAACCGCAATTGGAGCTGACGTTTCAGAGTTTTGTTTTGGGTTTTTTTTCGGTCCACTTACAACGGTGTCAATGTCCAAAACCCGACCGTATTAACAAGTGTTCTGACCCGTGACGGTTTTCTCCAGGCTTTGCAGCGGAGCCTGCAAGGTGACACCGAAAAACAAGTTTCTCCTGAGACCCATGAGGTCTGTTCACGTCCCACAGCCTCAGTCCCCAACGTCCTTTCGTGCTCCTCACAGCCAGCTCCTGTCATCGTATGCAAGGATGTTGGGGGCAGATTCAGTCACCATGTTTATGAAGTGCTGTTACCAAAGAGTATGGCATTCCGTGACATTTCATTCCTAGACAGAGGGGGGTGCATTTTGGGGGGTGTTTCTTTTTGCAACCATTAAATCAAAGACAGAGAACATTTTTACCCCCTGCCAGGATGTCACTGTTACCTACTAGCTGGCACTAACCACATGCACCGAAAAGTTTGAGCTATGTTCCTTTACCAATATTTTATCTTTTTTTTTGTTCTTCTTTTTGTTTTTTTTAAATCTTTTTTCTTCCCCCCCAAGTGCTCAACAGTTATTGTTAGGCTGTTCTTATTAGCTAGATTCTCAATAATGCCTTTTTTTATTTCCTTGCTCCCCGTTGCTGTTTTTTTTAAGGCTGGGTGGGTTATAAACCACTTTGTTTTTCTAAGATCGTTCACAGGAGCAGCCTTCTCGCAGGAGATTTTTTCAGCCGCCTCTGCCCGGTGGCTGCAATGTTCCACTACTTCCCAGAAAACACAATCAATGGATTGTCACTGTTTCTATTCTGGGCTCTGGATGCGTAAGTTTACTGGAGCAGAGCAGTTTTTGCAGGCTGGAGGCTGGGTTGGCTCCAGCCAGGTTGGGGGCTGAGTGCCACCTACCTTCCCGGCATGATCCCGGCAGAATGAGCTGTGGGGTTGGGCTCTCCTGCACCTGTTGGAGGGCTGGGAAGGGGGACACTGGTCCCCGAGCTGGCCATGCAGGCAACTTGCATGGGGATGGTGTGTGCTAACACATGCATTGGGGCATTTGGATAAAGAAAAACTTCACGGGGGTATGCATGGGTGTAAATCTTTGCTCATCTATTTATATGTCTGCATATATAAGTGTATTAATTCATATGTGCATATCAATATACATAAATGCACACTTACATTTCTTCGTTACATACATCTCTATGCACCATGCACATACTATATTTATATATATATATTTTTATATATATATATATCTCATAGAATCATACAATGGTTTGGGTTGGAAGGGACCTTAAAGATCATTGAGTTCCAACCCCCCTGCCATGGGCAGGGACACCTCCCACCAGACCAGGTTGCTCAAAGCCCCATCCAGCCTGCTCTTGAACACCTTCAGGGACGTGGCAGCCACAGCTTCTCTGGGCAACCTGTTCCAGTGTCTCACCACCCTCACAGCAAAGAACTTCTTCCTAATATATATTGTATGGACAACTCACATTGACAACACGGTAACCCCCAAAACAGCCAGAGAAACCAGAAGTGAGAGAAGATGGTTTATAAAGGACCAGGATAAATCTACACTGATCCTTTTAAATCTAGAGGATACGATCCTTTGGATCTAGAGCACAGATCTTTGGAAAAGTAAGATACAGGTATTCAGCTAGGATAAATCCCCATTGGTGCATGCGTGACTGGAGGGGGCTCTGCTGATTAACCCCCCTGCTGGGAATCAGTCCATGTCATGGACAGCATTCATGAGCAAAAGCCACTAAAGCTCTCCTGATCCCCGTTTTTAGTGGCAGCAACATCCGATTCCCTGGCTATGGCTGGGATTCCGGGAAGCAGCTATCATCTCATCAAAGCTGACCGCACACCCTGAGCATAGCACGATGATTTCAGTTCAAAGTTAGTTGAGTCCCTCTTCTCCCTGTCTGCTTTTTTTAGGATTCAGATGGCAGATAGCACAGGGGAGTGAACAATGCTACATCAGATGCATGCATACTATGAGACATGAAATTAAACTCAAGAAAGGAATTTGCTTAGGAAGGAAAAAAAACCAACATTCTGGAGATTTTATTGGCATTTCCCCTTTACTATTATTACATCCATTTCCTTGTCCATATTTCTTTCCACTTCTTTACGCTGGCTAGAATAGGATAATTTTATACATATATATATATATTATTGAAATATTGTTGGGAAATATAGTTTGACGTTGTTGTTGTTTTTGTTGTTGCTGGTGTTTTTGCTTTGTTGTTGTTGTTTTTAATAATACCTGGGCTTTAACCAATCCTTTTGCCACTTGTAAATCTAACAACAAAGCCTAAGCAGCTGATCAGTCTTTGGGCTGGCAAGGAAAGAAGATGGAGGTGAACGAGCTCACTCTTAGTCTAATGTCAGAAAACCCCATAGATTGAGACCGTTCAGAGCCACTAGAGCTTCAGGAGGGGCTGGGGTGCTTTGACACCCAAAGTCCCCAGCCTGTGCAGTGAGGGGGACAAGACTGGAGCCACGTGCATGGAGAGCAAGGGCTCTTCCCATGCTCCTGCTTTTGGTGCAGAGCTAACTGGTTACCCCACTTTTAGCCGGTAGTCACTGCATTCCTCTGCCTGAAAATCAGTGTAGATTAACTCTGCCTTTTTCTGCTGCCAAGGGGAACTGCTTCGTAGTAGCTTTTTAGATATTTATATCAGTCCTACTCCTCTAACACATCAAAACCTTTCATGAAAGCCCATCTCAGAGCTATAATTGTCGCTGTCCCCATTTTGCTGCTGGAGCATGTAAGTGCAGAGATAGGTCTTTGCCCAAGGTGACTGCTCCCAAGGTTACAGTTTGGGGGTGGCACAGTGAAGATGAAGGACTCTCTCACTTGGGAATGCTTTTCATATGAAAATGCATTGCCCTGGGCCAACATAGCAAGGACGTCGTGACTCCAGCCTGGAGTACTGCATCCAGCTCTGGAGCCCCCAACATCAGAAGGACATGGAACTGTTGGAGCAAGTCCAGAGGAGGCCATGAAGATGATCAGGGGGCTGGAGCCCCTCTGCTGTGAGGACAGGCTGAGAGAGTTGGAGTTATTCAGCCTGGAGAAGAAAAAGCTCTGGGGAGACCTTAGAGCCCCTTCCAGTACCTGAAGGGCGCCTGCAAGAAAGCTGAAGAGGGACTTTTTACAAGGGCACGTAGTGATAGGCCGAGGGGTAATGGCTTCAAACTGAAAGAGGGGAGATTTAGATTAGATACCAGGCAGAAATTTTTTATTATGCGGGTGGTGAGGCACTGGAACAGGTTGCCCAGAGAAGCTGTGGATGCTCCATCCCTGGAGGTGTTCAAGAGCAGGGTGGATGGGGCTTTGAGCAACCTGGTCTAGTGGAAGATATCCCTGCTTATGGCAGTGGATTTGGAACTGGATGATCTTTAAAGTCCTTTCCAACCCAAACTATTGTATGATTACATGATTCTATGTTTGGTAACCAGCGTTGGGAAGGGATGCGATGCAGGACCAGGGGGGAAGGCAGCACATCATCATCTGGCTCTCAGTCCGGCATCCAACTCACTACATATGTGGCTCTGCTCCATGCAGGAAACACCCACTAACATCTTTTTTCCATCCTGTCAGGACAGACACCATGGAAAAGTGAACCCAGGCACCTCTGTCCAAGCATTAACGTCTTTGCAAAAATTAGGGGAAACTCAAAGTTTCTGCTTCTATTAAGAACCAATGGTCCTCCCCGCCCCCTTCCCTCCTATAGCTACTCTCAACATTTTTTCCCCTTCTCCAAGTTAAGTTTTAACTGGTTTACAAGAGAAATAATCTATCATCTCTACGGTCCAGCTTTCCAGCAACTTGGGAAAAGTTAGCACTTTGGCCAGGGCCTTCTGCATGCTCTGAGCTGTGCATTTAATTTAAATTTAATAGTTATTGCACGTTACACAAATGGCGATTAAAACCATATTGATCGAGGTTTAGCAGCTATGTGAAAAATGCAGTTCTTATTACAGAGCTGCTCCATATCCAGAGTGTGCTTTTAATAACTCCCTGCTCATCAAGGGGCAGATGGGAGAGAGGAAAAGGAAAAGGCAAGGCTGTGAGGCACCGGCTGGAGGGACAATGCTGAGGCTGAGGGTCAGGTAGCTCTCACTCACTTCCCACCTTGGGCACCTACATCCATAGCATGAGATCTCCACACTAATATTTTGCTTACTTGCCTGTCTATAAATCAAAGGAAAACCTACCTCACACACAGCTGTAGACATGCAGACAAGCCTACAGAGGCTACATCCACACCACGGGCTGGAGAAGCAGACAAACATGTTGGCTGAGACCTCAGAAGATAAATTTCCATGGCAGGTTGCATTGCCGTAAGGGCTTTCTAGGTCAGGACCTGCTGCAGAGCCACTTGAAAACCCCACAATCTGTCAAAACAGGGCTTTTTTGTTATTCTCTCATCCCTCCCCCCACTTTTCAAAAAGCAGCAAAGTTCATTCGGTGGCAAAGTAGATATAAACAACTTCTTGTATCCTAGTTTGTCTGGATAATGACTGAAAAGAGAAAAGGAACCAGGAAAATCATAACTGCATTTAAATCACTCTGCTGAGAGCAACGCAAACCCTTTCCAACCAACTCTTTGCTTTTGCACCATTCTTTGCTTTGCATAATTTTTGTGCCTTATGCAGAAGGAAAAAGCAGGCTGGGAAATACTGTCAGGACAAGGGGTGTACAAATATCAGGGGAGACAGATAAAAATGTGAAACATGCAGAAGTACGAGGGGAAATGTAGAGGGAGACGGAAAAAAACCCCAATCCTAGACACATTTGCAGAAAATCTTACTTTTGATGATTTCAAATGGCTCAGTAACTCTGGGCTACCCTTGAGCAGCATTTACCCAGTTGCCACAGCCTTTTCTTCTGCATTAGGGAAATAAAGTTAACAACATTTAAGACCCTCTACAGAAATCATCTCTTTTCTATGAGAGACTAAGGAAAGTCACGTTCAGAAACTCCTGCTGTGCTCCTGCCTCTCTGCAATCCAGATACAGACTCAGAAAGCTGCACATTTTTGCTTTAAATGCTCCGAGGCCTGAGGATTCAGTAATACCGCAACTCTGACTTATTTCAAATAAAAAAGAGCATATGAAACTTGACAAGTTTTCATCTCTACATCCCTCAGACCAAGCTGAGCTGTTCCTAGGTTTTGTTTTGTACGTCCCAGTGCCACAGACATCAGACATTGCAGAAAAGCTATTTTTTGGCAGCTGCGTAACAAAGACTTGGAAGAGGAAACTGCCCAGAAAAAAGAAATTTTTTTTTTTTAAAAAAATCATACTACTATGTATTTTAGGGTGTCACTGAGCAATTTCCAAATTTTGGGGGAAAAAGTCATTTCGATTAAGAATGAAAACAGATTTGGGTTTTGTGTTCTACTTGATGACAGTTTTAGCTGGAAATGAGGGAGAAAAATTGTTCCAGATTAATAAAAATGTTCTCTTTTGCCCAAATTGAAGTAATTTCAACCATTAAAATTTTCTGGGTATTTTTTTATGTAAAAAGGAAAGGACCCTCCGAAATTAATAGCTGCTTCAGATAAAAAAAAAATCTAAGCAGGGAATTAATTAAGAAAAGCTGAAACTGGTAATTTTCTTTATCCTTTTCAGATTTATTTTTTGAAAACCCTTTGCAAAATCTGTCTTTATTTGCAAAATATTCTGGTACCACCAAACTGCACTTTTCAAGTCTCCCCAGAAAACATTTTTACGAGAAACGTCACTCAGCTCGGCGAACAAGAGAGATATACAAAGATAGCCAGACTTTCATTGGCCCAGAAAATACATCTGGAAAGCTCCTTCGATTTCCAGTGCTATTAGGTTTTGGCCCAAAGAATGAGTGGAATATCCCACAAAGAAACCCTTTTGCTGTGATTTAATGTGTGTTTGCTCAACATCTTACTATTTCTTCGCTGTTCTGCATCCTGCTCTTCATCTCTTGGGGATCATCTCTTTGGGGACATCTCCAGCCCCAAGGACTCAAGTCACCCCACATCCCCTCTTCAGATGGGATCAAGGGATTTGATTTCACTGGGTCAAGGACACGGGTTGTTTCCTAATGCTGAAATTCCCTTTACACTTTCAGGCACTGATTCATTTCTGTCAAGCAAGCTGCCAAATTCATGTCAACCTGGAGCCATCTGCTCCAAAGGGAGGGACAGGAGGGACAAAGGTCCTCTCTCCGCTATTAAAATCTGCTCCACAATGGCCAGCCAGGCTGGCAATGTCCTGTGCTTCCAGAGTGACATGGATTGTGATACATAAAGGAGAGAATAAAAGAGCAGAGCTGCCTTTAGAAGTGTGCTATGGCAGCGTGGCATTTTAATTATGCTTATCTCTGGGGTCCATCCAGAAGCACTGAAGCAAATTGCTCATGGGGCTTTATAAACATGACCATCACCTGTTTTTAATGCGCAAGGCAGCACGTCTCAGCCACCAACCCCTGAGAAATACCTGTGGTAGCTGCGTAGAACAACCTCTCACAGGTGAGGAGGCTTTGGAGAGGGGAAGAGACTGTGTTGACAGCCCTGACAGCATCCTCCAGCTGAGCTTCCCCTCCCTGTGCACATTTGTGTGTGTGCGATGTGTAATGTCAAACCTCTGCAACTTCTTTTGCATAGAGAGCATGAGGCAGGGTAGGAGAAAGCCTCATTTATGGAGGAAAAGTGTCCCGTCTCAGACTTTAGTTTTCCTGAATTGGGCTGGGAATCCCTCCAGGGAGGATGATCCTCTTCCAGTTCCCACCCAAAGCGAATTCTCCACACTATGATCTGAAATCCTCAGCTAGGAAGGACCATAGGCTACTGAGGTTGGATTTCCCCCAGCTTTGAGGGATGATGGATGGGGAGTGTGCAAGATTTTCTTTCAGACGTGGTAGAGATTGCTCAGGTTCAGGATCCTACAGACCTGTTCTCTTCCATGGCCAGTCCAGAGCCAGAATTTTGGAGTAGGTCCATCATTTCTTTTACAGCAGGGCCTCGGGCAGAACCGCTAAGACTCAGCAGCCAATATCTGTACTGTGGAAAAGTCCCCAGACTGGTAGAAATCCAAACCAGTGGAGCTGTGCAGCACCGTACAAACCAGATAGTTTTACTGGCTCTCATCCAGGCACAGTCCAGCTCTGGCAGTGTTCTCCAGGTGAGCACCGAGTTTTTGCAGTTCTCGTTAGCTGGTGAGCTGCCAGCGCTCTTCACTGCATCCAAATCATGGTTTGAGTGACCCTACTCTTCAGCGAACCCTCTTCTCTACCACTGCTTTATTCGATCTATCTTAGATGCTCATCTTCAGGTGAAATAAACGAACTTCTGAAAGACCCTGTTTCTCTTTAGCAACTGTATTGGGAGCCTGAAGTGATTAGCTCAGCCTTGGATATCTAACTTGTAGATGCCTGAACTAAAGCAGGTGAATCCCACTCTTTTTTCTTCCTTTTTTTCTCTCTCATCAGGCCCGAAATGCTTTTCCCTGACCAAGATCTTTGGCCTCAGTAGAGCTCATCTGGGTCAAAATCTGTGTATAGGATGTGAGACTGGATGATTAAAAAGCTTTAAGCTCTATAAAACAAGTACTCGCCCCACTCAGTGACATGGAATGTTAATAGATCAAGCAGGAGCCTTTGGCTTTCTTCAGTCATCCTCCTATTTCTATTTGGTGCAGGCTGAGCAGGGAAGAGGACCCTGGTTATCCTGGTTGTTCAAACTAAATGGAATTTCACCTATTTTATTATTTTCTGATTCTTCTCGTGTGCCCATCCCAAGCGTATCAGGGCACTTTGGTTCAGTCACTCTGTAGTGCAAGAGGGCAGTGGGTCGCATGTTAACTAGTTGGGTAAACGTTTTAATAATGCAATCTAGTGACTTTCTGCGTTTACCTGGATATTCTACTAAGACCCTGTGCTTGAGATAAGAACTCAAACTTGTGCAGCCATAGGTTTCAGGATGGAGCTCTTTTTTCTTCACTATAACCAGCTGAGACAGACATCCCGTCTAAGCTAAATGTCTAGGTTCCCTCCCTAGAAGCCAGACTGGGCCTTTTCCACTTTAAAATAAAGATTTAACCCATCCAAAGAAAAATATCTGGTATTCAAAATAGACGGCATCTGAAATCTTCCTCTGGAGTTACAGGAGTTTGTACCATTATTATGCTGAAAAGGGAGTTGTTGCTATGCATCTGAAGACAGTCTGCTACGTCAATGTAATTTTTGAGCACATTTGTCGGAGGCATTTGTCACCCACTAAACTAAAAATAAATCACAAGAAGCTCACAAAAGTTCTCACACCTTGCCCGAGCACTGGTCCATAGCAAGAACGGTGAGTCAGAGGCAAATCCCATAAAAAAAGCCAAAGGAAAAATTTCCTACTGACTCCCATGAGCTTGCAATGGGGTCTATGGGGTCTCTTGTCTTTGCGAAACTTTTAGTCATTTTTGCCTGGGGCCTCCTCACTACTCAAATTTCTCTGTGCTTGAAAAGCTCAGGAAGAAACCACTGAGAGCAAGAGGCCCAGCATGGGCTCAGTTTAGCCTGGCAGGTGTCTGCCCACTTCAGAAACCTTCGAATACGTGAGCACAGAGGGGAAATTGCTCTCTAAAAGTATTTCTGCTGAGATGCACTGTAGGCCAATAATAATAACGGTGATGACAATGGGAATATGTAGCACCTGGAAGGAATGAAACCCAGGGAAAAAATGCAGAGAGAAAGATGAGAGGGTGCTGGGATGTTGAACACATATGGTGGCCACCTTGAGCTGTCTTGATGCCTGATCTTGGAGGCTCAGGTATACACATGTAAAGAGTTCCCACATCATTCTCAAAGAAGACTTGGCCAAACTCTCAATGAGACCTAACATCCTGACAGGTTTTAATGTGGGCAAAGACCTGCATCCTCCCCACATCTTACTAAAACATAACATGATTTCTTTTTCCAAGCTGGACATGTTATGTGTACACTGCATGGGATATCTGGACATGCTTTCTTCTGAATTAGACAAGCCTATAGTAGTTTGGATGCCTTTAGTGTGTCCTGGGTCATCATCTACTCAGCTGTGCCTTTCTGGTGCAAAGCAGGGGTGAAACAGGTTGGTGAATCGCTTTGAAGACACCTACCCCTGTTGAACCTGCACCAGAGGGAAATGGTTCTTCAATACGTTGCAATTCAAATCACGGGATGCACTGGGATGTCCTACCTTTGTCCCAGCAAATGGCTTTGTCTGGGAAAAACAGCAACAAAACTTCAAGCAATCAGGGCACACACCCCATGGCTACTGATTGCACACACAAACGCCATGAAAATATGACTACAAAACCTCTGTCTCACACACATAAGCACAAAGGTGTCATATGCTGCTTCACCCTCTCTTGTACACATATTCATTACTCCCATAAACTGAACTTCTTTAATAAAGCCACCTGTTTAATAGAGTATTTTTTTCTCTATTCACACTAATGCAACACATTTACCCAACAACCAAAATCCTTTTGATCCACAAATGATGGTTTTTCATTCCCCCATCTAAGCCCTTCTTATACATATATATACTCATACACATTTCTCCCACATCCAAGCTCACTCCAAAATAATAATTTTGGTCCCTCCAGACCAGAATAAATTATTTAAAAGGGATTTTCCCCCATGAAAATCAATCCATCTCCCTCAATCTGTCTGCCTGCAACCCTGCCATCGCACTGCCGCACACTTGCTGCTTCGGAGCTGAGCGAACAAGTCCAGCAGGATCTCATCCTTGCTGGTGGTGCACAATATCCATGTATTTCTCCCATGGCTGCTTCCATCCCAGATGCTCTTACAGCTTTTCTTGCAGAAAAAAAAAAAAAAAGGAAGGAGTTTTTACTTTTTTAGCATCCCTGCAGATGTTCAGAAGCCTGCAGGGCTTTTAAGGGAGAACAGGTTTCACGTGGCTTCAAGATCACAGTACTTCACAGAAATAAATGATGACTGTTTTTTCCCCAGGCACCTGTATTACTGCATGCTGCTACAATAAGCATATCGAGTGATGACAAGGGAAAATGCAGTTATTAAGGATAACTCTATATGGTAAGCCATGTCCCTTCCAGGTCCTCACACACACCAGCTGTCTCTGCCTGGCCTTTCTGTACCCAGGACTCTCTGGACTTTGAGCACACGTCATCTCAGCTAACTTTAGCTGCCGAAATTTTGGCACCCAAATATCTGTCTCATCTCCCTCTATCAACAGCATCTCCCAAGGGTGATTTAGTCCATCCCAATTTGGGTGTTTAGCCCTACTGCAAGGGACAAACCTCTAGAGAGTTTTTCTAGGTGATCTGTTTAAGACTGATGATCAACTTTCAGCTTAAAGCCAGATGAGTCAGCCCCACTTTTTACGTCCATAACAATAAAAGATGAATCCTGGTTTGCATCAGCCTTACTATTTTCCAGGAGAGCAGAATATATTTCTGGCAAAATGCTCCCCCCGCCCCCTTCTGAAGAGAGCATTCAGGTGGAAATGAATTAGACATATGGAAAATACAGTCTTCTTGCTCCAAAATGTCTTCAGGACAATCTGCTCCCCAAAGTAAAGATGTTCAGGGGTCATTCTAGAGAAACACTTTCCTAAAAAAAGACCTCGTCATCAGCTCAGCCAAACTCAAAGAAGCAAAAATACCCCCAAAATCTTTTCTATGAGTTGCAAACAACATCCGGTTGCACCCAATTTACCTTGAAAAATTTTAAATATTGGATCAAATCCTATGGGAATGTATCGGTGAGTGACATTAAAACTTCAGAATAACTGCATTCACTTAAGGGGCCGTAGCTCACCTTTAAGGTTACTGTAACTGACATCCCAATATAGACCCAATACAGATTGAGACCGTGAAGCAGCAAGAGAAAGACAGTGGGAAAAACTAACATGATGTTGGAGTGCAAAATAAGGCTGTGAGACGGTTATCATGACAGTAGACTATAACACTTAAAAAAAAATAAACAAGAAATACTTTTCTCTTTCACAGAAATATTTTTAGTGTTCAAAAAAAAAAGTTAGAAAATTCCAAATGCAAAATTGTGCAATGGGGTCTGAGAATAAATATTGATAATTTGAGACATTTCCATCAAAAGATGCATTTTGATCATTTTTAACATTTTGTTTTGATACAAGTTTGTTGTCCTCACCTTTTTTTTTTTTTTTACTATAGATTATCTTCTGCATGAAAACAGGAACCAGTTTCATCCTGGAATGCAGAAATGGGACGTTTGGAGAATTTCAAAACTCATTAAAGCATTTTTTTCAAATGTTGTACAATGATCTAGGGAGGTATTCTGATCTGCACCAGATGGCCCAAGCTCCACCCGAGCTAGGTTTATGAAACAGGAAGCAGTATATTTGCCAGACCCAGCCCTTGTGCACAAATAGCTTCGTTTTTGACAAAAGTATTTTTGATGAAAAACATTTAATTGAAAAATTCCCAGGAAAACTTCTCCAGAGAATATCATCTTGCCCTGTTAAATGTTTTGGGAAAATAATATACTCCTGACCCAAACCATGCATCTACCAATGCTTTCCCTAGTCCAGTTTGTTATATAGTAGATAATGGAATATTCTCCACAAAGACAAAGAGGTGTTATCACAGGAGTACTGGATTTACTTATTTCTTAGGAACTCAATACATATTCTTTAGCACTTTAAAAAAATATAAGACTCCATAATTGCAAATTGTGCTGGAAGGAAAAATAAGAATTTGTGTGAATAAGTTGGGGAAAAAAAAAAAGTAGAAATTAATTGATTTCAAGTCCTATTTGGATGCAAATGTATTTGATGATTTTGAAACTGTGGTGACTGCAGAGATGCATGACCAGTTTTTGAGTGGTACTAGTTTAGAGTTTGGTGGTCTTTTTTAAAATTACAATTCATCTCTCTACTGGACTAAGCTGCCCTTCATACCACAATGTCATAGTATCCCAGCTGGATATTACCACAATGTCATGGCGTCCCGGCCAAAGGTATCTGTGCCCTCTAAAAGAAGTTATTGCGATTGTCCCCTCCTCCTTTTACAGTGCAGGAATGTTAAGTACAGAGATGTTTGCAGAGAGCTTTATCCCACCACGTACCGCTTGCCCAAGGTCATGGTGCAAGTCCTTCTCAGAGCACTGCACTGACTCTGGTGTCATTACTCTAAACGCTAGCCCCAAACCACATTCCTTTAATCTGATTTTTTCTTGCTATAGTTAAAATTATTGCTTTTTTTTTTGTTCCGTGAGTATTTAAATGGAAAGATTCACAAGGTCTTTTTGCTTCAAGGCAGGACAAACCCATTTCAGTGCTTCTGTTGTTAGAAATCCCCAGCTGCAAGCGTCAGTCCCATACGGAAGAAGCAAACGGTTTCAGCAGCCCGGGATTTATGAGCCACCCCTGAGACCTGCTGCAGCACACTCAGGAGACATGCTGAAGAGACAGAGAAACATGTTCCCTTTCTCACATCGTTTCTGAGAGGGAAACTTTTCTTTTTTAGCTAACAAGAGAGGGTCCTGGAGACATTCATCCCTCTCCTCAGCTCTGAGGAGCTGGTCCCATGGATGGCTGTGGACCTCTGTCTGTTTTCCTCTTTGGCATTATCTGGTCTTGTCTTGTGTCCTCTGGCTCACTAGAAACACAGGAGATCACTAGACTCCCCTGTTAGTTGCCCAGTTTCTTGTAAAAACCAGGAAAGACTCTGGTTGCTTTAATCAACAAAATAATGCTGATTTACACCCTGTCATTGCCTGGCCCAAAACCCCATGAGAAAGAAACCTGTGAGATGCTGCAAAGCTCCTCTGCTTTTCCCCAAGGGCAATGCCTCTTCCCAGAGGACACGTCCCAAAGGACAATGCCTTGCAAAGGAATTCTGCTCTCTCTCACAATGTCTATCCATCTCCTGGTATTTACTGTGCAAACAATATGGGCAAGCTGTTCCTATAGATGCGTGCAGGGGTCTCTGACACTGCCCGTGAATGTGTGTAGTGCAGAAGGAGCAAAGAGGAACTAGTCATTTTTAGTTCTTTATTCATTTATTGCACTTTATAAGTCAAGAGGTCACTGTTTGATAGTCCATTTCATGGTCATTTCCATAGGAATACATTCTCTCTCCTCCTCATTTTCTGTAAGAAATTTCTTATGAAATAAAGGAGTCACTCTCAGATATCTGCTGAAGGGTCAATTCCCATGGAAAAAAAAAAAAAAAAAGTCTTTGAAAGGGAAACAGATCTTCAGTGTCATTTCACTGGAGTCACCTACTTCACAGCTTTAAAATCTCCAGTGTTTCCTAAACATTGGCAGTTCCCTGTCAATGGGGTGGTTGACTGAAAGGGCAACATGGTGCCAGTTAGGCAGCTCAGGATCAGTGACCCCAAAATTTCCCCAAACTTATTTCTGAAATGGTCTTGGAAACCTAATCTTGGCCTTAAACATTTGAGCAAGACTTCAGCAAACCCTGCTGAGATGAGCAGTGACTCTTTCCAGCAGAGACTATTAAAGGAGAAGGAGTAGGAGAAGTTTCATGCCCTTTGGAAGAATTCTTGGGGCAGAACCTGAATAGCAGGTCATTCAAGAAATCAGGATTTTTGCCCAAGTTTCTCCCTGTCTTCCAAAACACACACACAAGCAGACAATTCCTTTTGCATTCAGTGGGGCTTTTCTGGAAAACAGCAGGATGTGTCACTGGCTCACTTTAAGGAAGCCCAGGCTGGTCACGTCTACTAGAGTGATACATTACATGCAGAGACAAATAAATTCAACCCATTCTCCAAGCCCACTCCGAGCTTACCATGTGGCCTTGGCCATTGGTTAGTCAGTGGTCAAGCCCTGAGAACAGTTGAGCCTTCCTGGCGTCTACCTGCAATATTGCCTGCAGAGGAGCAATAAGTTTCCCACCGAGGTCAGTGAAGCTTTCAAGCAATGAAATTTGCTACTTTGGAGATAAGACAAACGGGTCTGAACATCCTCAGATAAAACAAGATTCAGCTTTTAGCTTCTCTGTTTAGCAGAGCCCTCAGTGACTCCTACTCTACCTGTCACATTTGCCTTCACTGCTCACTTTCTGCTCAAACCCAAGAGCTACTTTTGGAGAACACCATCTTGCAGCATTGAATATGTCACCATCAGAACCACCACCAGCCCAAGCCCCACCAACTTGCTTCCTCCCATGACAGGTCAAAAGATACGTACTTTGACAGAAGCTGGGTTAAATTCAACTTCTTTTTTGGGTTCTGGTTCTGCTGGTTTAGGTGCTGGTTTAGGTTCTTCCTTCTTTGGTTCAGCCTTCTTAGGTTCAGGCTTCTTTGGAGCCATGTTGGTTTGCTGATGGGCTGTTTTAGAAAGGCAGAGAAAGAGACAGACAGAGAGACAGGAAAGAGGTGGCTGCTGCAGGATAAATCACCAGTGCCCACAGGTCTTTATCCCTGTCCGGTCTCTTGAAGTCACACATTGTGTCACTCTCAGACCTGTCACATGCCAGAGCTTACAATAGGGCCACTGCTATAAAAGGACAAGACATTTACCCGGCTATTTTAGAGCTATCGGATATGGCATTGTTATGAATTAGCGCTTAAATGGAAAGAGAGTTTGGGGATTTTAGGGCTGAGGCTGGCGCAGGGTCAAACATTTTTGGTGTTTGTGTGCATGGTGTATCTCTACAGGGGGAAGGTTGGGTTACAACCCACGTCCCATCGATGGGTTTTATCCTCCCCAGGGCCCTCCTGACACTTTACCTTCCCTGCTCACTTGCTGCAGAGCCTCTCTCTTCCAGGCTGCATGGCACCCCGGCCTTTACTGTGCCACGGTTCATTAAAAGACAAGCAGAGGTTTATATTTAGACATGAGGATGAGGCTATATGGGAGGTCAACCATCCGTATGTCAGTTGGAGCAGGGGAGAATTCATGCCCCAGATCACACAGTGGTCTTGTCTTGGGACAATGCAAAGCACCAGTATTGCTTATAGAAGAAAGCATCTAACGAGCAGAGAAACACACACACGCACACACACACATACATACACATAGAGGCGAGGATAGCACTGGGTATCTGTAAGTACATCCTCATGGCTCAGATTTTCCAGACCATTTTAGGGACTTGAATGCCAAATTCCTATTAAAAGAGCTAAGATAAGGGTATCCTTTTGAAGCCTTTCTAATCCTAACTGTACTTTAAGTAACCCCCCTTCAAAGCAAAACAGAGTTAACAACTTTCAGGTCTGTATTTGCTTATGTCATTTTTCTAAATCAGGGGGACACTCTCTGAGACACAGTCTCCACAGTGCCTAGATTTTTTTTATTTTTTTTTCAAAAAAAAACCATCATTCCCTGTAACAAGACAACCACCCACCAAATCACAATGTATTTGAAAAGGGGATCTATGCTGGTGTTTCAAATAGATGTCAGTTGAATCACAAATCTCATTGTTTCTCTTACTTATGATGTCATCCTGATAATCTACCATTCAAACCCCTTTAAGACCTGCTTTTCCCACCCCCACCCCCCCAGCGCCTGCCTCTCTGTGCTCTTCGGTCCTCTGGGTGGCTCTACTGGAAGAGTGCTCATGCTTTATCCTGTCCAGCTGCTCCCAGATTGCGGCACATCCCTTGCTGGGAGGATACAAGCAGCTTTGAATACTACACAGAAGGCTGGCCACCCCCGTTAAGCTTCTGTCTCCACCATGGCTTCAGCAGATGAAAACAGTTGGGAATCCTGGAGAGACTGGAGGGGATGGAGAAGGGCTGAGCTTTGCATCTACACACCATAGTGTGCAGTTCCAGATCCTACCTGAATGGACCCTGCTTTCTGATTCCAGGTTTGAGGCAATGCCACGGTATTTATTGTAGTAATAAATACATCACTGCAATAGCGTGATTATCACAAAAATGGTAATTTGTGCTTTTTGGGTAATGGGAAGCAAATCTCATTCCTCTAATCAAAGAAGGCATTTCAGGAACTTTGTCTATGACAGGAGCCCTCGGCTGCTCCTGATCAAACTGGCAAGGGATTCTGGTGTTTCAGGGACAGCCTGGAGAATTGCATTTTACCTGCCAGTCCCATACATGTCTCAGATACCACAGGGTTTCAGAAATGGCTCTAGAAACACTTATGTAGGCAAATTAATTCCATTTTCTGTGAATTTCTAAACTAAGGACACCCACACCTTTCTGGAGAAGCCATTGTAGGCAGAGGTATCTCAAACAGCACCGGATACTTGCATTTAAGCAACTGAGTGAAGCCATAGATACCTACAGCTGAAATAGATGCATCACCCTCACACTGAATATATGGACTAGATTTCTGTTGACTGTGATGGGAGCTATGCCCACCATGTGACATAGTTCACATAAAGATATTTACATCATATTTACCTAAATAAAGTGAGATGAACCCTACCTGGGCTGAATTCCATCTTCTGAGCTTTCCTTCATACTACAAAGCCCCAGAATAGAAGTTTTTCTGCAGGTTTCCATTTCTCATTTGCCCGTTTTCTGTCCAGGGCAAACAAGAATTAAATGTGGGAGGTATCTGGTGTATCCTGCTGATCAGAAGAAGCAAACTTTGCAAGCTGTAGATATTTCTGCAAAAGAAATACCTGAAATCACGCATTCTTTTCATGCTCTGTTAAGAGTTTTGCTGCATTGATTTCTTCATTGGAATGAATCATGGCTGGAGGATTGTAAGAGCTTTCTACAGATCCGAAGAAATACCAGGGAGTAATTTCATCATATTCCCCCACCACAGATTTCTCGATTGACACAGCAGGGGCCAGCACAGACCCAGAAAATTCTGGGTTCTGCTAATTCAAAGCAGCAAAACTGCAGTGCAAATTATTGTGTGCTCCGAGAGCAGACGTAACCACAAGGGCAGCATCTGAGCAGGCACCAGCCTAAGCAAGAAGTGTGTTCTACACAATGTTTGAAAAAGCCACCAGGTCTTATTCCTGAACTGAGAACAACACTGGAAAATACCAGGCAATTAAGATGCCAGCAGCAGCTCAACAGCAGCTTGGGATCTTGTCACCTCCACCTCTTCGAGATAAGAAGAGACCATAATAGCAAGGAGAGTCATATTTCACTTTTTCTTCCGAATTCCACAGATCAGCCATGGTTGTGGGGTTTGGTGGTGGGGGGGAGGGATTCCCCTCAGCTTTTCTCTAATAAGAAGACATTAGAGAAATAATAGCAAAGACAACTCAGAAAGGTGGCTGAAAGCTCACCTCAGTCTGATTCTCAGCCAAAATTCAGGAGTCATTCTGTCATACAAATACGTGGGTTTTTTTAATATATTCATGGTAAAGTATATTCACGGTACAGCTGGCTTGACACAGTTCACAGAAAAGATCCTTTGCTCTTCTGTCAACATCAAAATGGTTGCAGCATCCTGCAGTTCTGCTTGAAGGGGAAGCTTCTGGCAACGCCAAAAAATCCCAGTTAAATACTCAGGATTTTCTTCAGTCTCCCATCTGTCTGCTCCTCTTCTAGACCCATGGCACATTCCCTCCTGACTTCTGTTTAGTTTATTTGTGTAGACCTGTCAATGACCAAAATGCCTGAACAGACCAGCCCTTTCTCACAGCTTCGGGTGGTGCTTCATTTTGCTTTTTCATCACGAGGCAACACGGATGGCAGGCAATAGCCCCATCTATGTGATTACTGCATAGATGTATGTTTATCTTTATTTAAATATACAATGTCAAGGCAAAACAGGGAGGTACATTATGAGTTTTAAGTACCTGCAGGGTTGGCTAACCACTGCTGGGTGGATGTCTTGGATCAATTCCATGGATTAAAGATACTCCTATGCCCTGTAAATCCTTCTGCAAACAGCCAAATCAATGCAGCTAATCTTGCCCTAAATCCCCCATTCAGCTCTTCCATGAGGATCCCTAGAGCCCCAGCAGCTGCAAAAAAAAACCAACCCTGACCAAAAATCCCTCTTCCTATTAATAGGTTTTGAAGGGCAAGGGGTGGGGGGTTGTGCTCTTCAGTTTTTTCAGTCAGGCTCACAGCAGATGTTAGCAGCAGATCTCAGTGCCAAAAAGCTATTCCAGAGTCACCCTAGACCCACCCTACATGAAAGGCTGGGCTAGCTGTGAATTTTCTAAAATTCTCTTGACCATCGGGGTATGAAAAGTTTCTCCTGAGAGATGGACCGGGATCAACTTCAAATAGAACAGAGCTCATCAAGACATTTCCCACAGAAAAAACCCACTGGATTTAAGAACCAAAAAAATAGAGTATAAGTGAAAATCAAATATTCTGGCCCAAATCTTAATCATTTAAATTTGGGAGTACTGCCACAGTGTCTTATTATTCTCTGACCCTTGATAAGTCTGTCTGTCCAGTTTTACTGGAATCATAAAACAGCCTAGGATGGAAGGGACCTCAAAAGACCAGATCAAGTAGAGGAGATTGTATAAAGAATGTGAACTGCCTCTGGCCGAGGAAAAAGAAGAGCTGAGAAAAGTTAACAATTTTTATGAAATATTGCTGTGGGATATTTGAATTGAACCATTTGGGACCAAAACATATCAGTTTTCAGGTATTTGACTTCTTAACAGAATAACATCCCCCACTCCCCAAGTAGGTTGGGTTTTTGGTGTTGGTTGTTTTTTTTTTTCCTGTTAAAAATAAAATTAATCGATGAGTTTAAACTTCAATTCTGTCTTCTAAAACAACCATCGATGGAAACTCTCCAGACATCTTTAAATGAGAGGTTGAGAGCACGTCAAAGATGTTCTCTCTCCAACCAAAAGTTGTTGTGCAACTTTTCCCAATAAGGAATGCTGTCCTTAGAGTTTTAAGATGGCCACAGCTTGAGTGTCTTCCCCAGAGAACAGAGAAAAAGCGTTTTTAGAAGATTTGCAACCAGAAGACAATTTATTTTTCTGCCTCTTCATTCCCCAGCACAGCAGATGTCTTGTCAGCTGTTGAACAAAGAACGCAAGCTCCAAACCGCATCTGCTCATATGCTACTCAACCTCTGTACTTTAATATAACCAAGTTATAAACAGAAAATCAAACATTTTCAAATGGCAATTGCATTTCAAAGATAGTTAATAAAAAAAAACCAAACCAAAAAAAAAAAAAAAAAAAAAAACCAAACCAAAAAAAAAAACAAAGGGGAAAAAAGCACCAAACCCAGAAGGAGAGCTTCCAAGAAATCTCCAGTTCTCTTCCTATTTTTTGCCAACTGTAGAGCTTTTCAGTTTTTCCATCCATGTTTTAACACCTGAGTGGTAAAAACAAGACAAAAATATACTGGAAGGAAGAACAGAAGGGGTTGTATCCACATGGAGAGAGTGGTGGGCCAACTGAGAGGTGTTTATCTGATGGGAAGGTGCTGTGAGCAAAGGTGGAGGAGGACAGAATAAAGGTAAAAATGAGAATTTTCTCTGAGATTACTGTTGCTGTTCCCAATTTCCATAGGGTGAATTGTCTGACCAATATTTCCACTGCTCCCTATAGTAATATCAGCTCAAAAGAAGAGCAAACGCCTGTCTTTGGACCAAGTTTTCAGCTGCTATAAATCAGTGAGTTCCACTGACTTCAAGGGAACTATGCTGATTTATACCAGCTGTGGATATGGACCAGAATAGTAGATTGTCCGGCAATAAACATCATTTACTTTCTGACTATTGGGATCAGGAGAACACATGTTTGCTCTTAATCAGGCTGGGGCGGGGGACTGGGGGAAAAAAGAAAAAAAAAAAAAAGAAAAAAAAAGGCTTTTAATAGAAATATATAGAAAATGTAACACTGAAGATACCAAGCAGCAAAGCAGCGCTGGTGACACAAAACTCAGTGGAAATGTGCTCTTTCTGCACGTGAGTTTTAGTAGAAAATTAGCATATAATAGATCCTGAGCCTATTTAGGTATCACGGGACGAGGAACAGAAATTAGATGCTTCATGCGTTACAGCCTTAGCAAAATTCTAAAATCCTGCTGCTAAGCCAACAGGAGTCTGTAAAAGTCAACGGGATCCTTCAGTTGGTTGGTGAAAGGAGAAAGTGCTAGATATCAATTAAAAG
This sequence comes from Numenius arquata, assembly GCF_964106895.1. Taxonomy (NCBI): domain Eukaryota; kingdom Metazoa; phylum Chordata; class Aves; order Charadriiformes; family Scolopacidae; genus Numenius; species Numenius arquata. The sequence continues at coordinate 43,561,073 of NC_133587.1, forward strand.
AACTAATTAACAGCTATTTTGCAGACTTCATGATAGCCTACTTCTTTTAAGTATAGACTATTTTTTTTTTCCTCAGAAATTCACCTAGTTCCTATTAGAAATGTGAGGGGTCAGTGATGTCATTTAATTTTAACACTGATGAAATGTCTAGCTTTTAGATGAGCCATCAGCTTTGTCTTCTCTTTCTCAAAGTGAAGAAACACTCCCAGATGGCAATTCTTTCCAACTTTTGGTCTTTATAACAGGTAGGATGAATATCCTTCTAGACTTTTCTTTCACTATATATATTGGCAAAGGAAGTCCCAGCCATTCACATTTGAGGCTTAACTTTCAGACGCTTAAAATAAGGAAATTCCGCATTTCCATACTTGTACAGCCCATTTCATCCCCACTAGGATATTTCAATTTTCTTTGCAGGAAAGGAATAAAATAATGCATTCCTTTATTTCCAAAAGGAGTATACCTACCCCCAGCCTCCATCCATCACAGGTTTTTATGCCTTTGTCTCTGGGACTCAACAGAGCCTGAGAACTCTTTTCCTTTGAATACTTTTGGCCACGAGCAAGTCAACTCATGGTCTTCTCAGGGACAAAGTAAAATGATCAGCCTCACTGACTGACAGGTAGACAACAGGTTACTGTCCATACTCTTAAGGGGCAAGTAAATACTTCTTTTCAGGGTGACCTTGTAGATCCTAGAGCAAATGCTAAAGGCAAAAGTGCTAGATCCAAGCTGATTTATCCAGAAGTCCCCACTACCAACACCATTTCATCATTACCTTGCGTTTTCAACTTTATAAAGCCCATTATAAGGAAAACGAGATCTACACAGCCGATTTCAATGGGGCGGTGGCATTTTGCTCTCCTCCTTTCTGCTCTTTGGCTCTCTCTTTTTCGGTACTGTATGAGATCAGCAGCTCATATGGCACTGCAACTATTTTTACAGCCTTTGACTGTCCCCACTTGTACTGCGATGTGGCTGCTGCAAATTTCAAAGCTGAGCATTTCGTGTTGTTACTAAACCACTACCAGTGACAGCTGCAGTGCAAGGGGTGGGCAAAGGTGGATTTCTTCCTTTCTTCCAAGCTATGTTGTTTTCATGGGCATCAGCTGAAAAACAATCCCAAGAACTGTAAGTAACAGCTGCTCTCTTCTAGAAACCTGAAGAGAATTCACAGAGATTTAGCTCTATATTCAGCAAATGACCCCAAAGGGGCCAGTGATGGACACATAAGGGGAAAAAAAAAAAAAAACCAAGGAAAAAAAAACCCCAACAATATATCTGGATTCGCAGTAAAGTTTGAGAAGAGGACGTCTCAGGAGACTTCTCTGACCTGGTGCTGGACACAGGAGATAATTAATCATACAACCTCATCTATAAAATATTGAACATCCCACTCCTCACTGCACAGTCGCATGCAAGCAAAGCTGTAGCATAAATTCTTACCACTGAATCTAAAAAGAAGTATCACATGCCAGGATGTGTGTATGGAAGGGAATGTGATAGGTATTTTGGGAAGCATTTTCACCTGGACCCATCATCAAACACTGATTATTTTTTTTGTCCCAAAGTAGATGAGAACAGTGACAGGTCATACCTCCTAACGCAAAGTTTGATCTGAAGTCTTCCAGAAAGTGAAGTTTTCTGGTCACCTCCAGCATCAAAGCATTAGGCACTGTTAACTACCTCATGTAATTAAGACTCTTGCTTTCAACCTCAGCAAGAACAACAGAAAAATCTAGTCATGGCCTGCAATTGACTCCTTCCTTGTTTGTAGGAAAACACCAAGAGCCAAGTCTGCTCCCACACTGGATCTGCAAGTCATAGAATTATAGAATCATAGAATGATTAGAGTTGGAAGGGACCTTAAAGATCATCAAGTTCCAACCCCCTGCCACAGTCAGGGACACCTCCCGCTAGAGCAGATTGCTCAAAGCCCCATCCAGCCTGCTCTTGAACACTTCCAGTGATGTTATCCTTCTCTCCTTCCTCCCTCCCCCTAAATATACTTTTTGGGTTTGTTTTTTTTTTGTATTATTGTCCATTCAGGTTCCCTTTTAGGTACTAATAGAAAGACTTCCATGGAAGAAAGGTAATTTTTCACATGCTTGTGGAAATATGTTTTACGTGCTTTTCAAAGATACGCCACTTAGCAGAGAAGGAGCCTGGAAGACTAATCAGGATGGGTAATTATATGAAATAAGCTCTAGCCAAATGAAACTGTATTTCAGGCTGTGAAATTGTGGTAACTGCTGCAGAATTGCAACTTTGGGGTTAGCAAAGGTCCCAGACTGAGTCTGAGACTCCCACTGTTCTGTTCTGATGCTCTCAGACTGATGAGCAAGAGACACTCATGAATTCTCCACCCCAGTCGTTACCAAAGCCTGAGCCCAGAGTCCATCAGAAGCAAGTTCCCAGGACATAACACAACCATGGCATTAAGCACAGCTTTGGGAAGCTCTGAGCTTGTATTATTTCCTGATGTGATGGGAGATGAAGGCAGAAATCCCACATCACAAGAAACAGCCTTCAACAAGCCAGGCCTCTGTTGGAACTTTCTGATCCAACAACAAAAATAAGTGTACCCGGCTTCTCTCATTTCTGCTTCCTGTAGGCCAAATCCTGCTTGCAGATGAGCACTAACAACTTTAAATGAACCGTAAAGACTCACGATCTGGCTCTGCTACTCACTTCTCTGTTCCTTTTTTATTACTGGAGATATTTAAAATTTTGGGCCAGAACCATAAAGGCAACTCTTGCAGTGATGATCAAAGTAATTTACACCTTGCTATCATTTATCATTACCATTTGAGTCACAGGACTATCTTGAGGTCCCAGCAGAAACCACAGTTCCAGCTTCCTAGTTACAAACATGGAGGGAAAAAAAAATAAATAAGAAATTATGTAAAATATAGAAATAAAAATATTAATATTTAGAATATATATACAAGTGACAGGAAGAGAAAAAGGGAGTTGGAAGTGTTATCCTAGACCTTTTTTTTTTTGTAGTGGAAGGATAGATGATTTTATTTGATCAAGGTCAAACAGAGAGTCTGTGACAGAATTAGGAAAAAAATAAATTTCTCATGATGTTTCCACACTACTATACATCCTGGGAGCTGAATACAATTCCTGCAGAAGCCATACAGTATATGTGATGGGAACACACCCATGGAACCTTACACAGCAATGTTTTAACAGTAAATAATATTTTACTTGGTGTCAGTGCTGTATATTTGTTTGTTTTAATAAGTAAAGGGGGTATCAAAAGGGAACATGGAGTCTTTTCTTGTGATGTCACACGTGTAACATTAATGTCACTTCCCAAAATACTCATCTTCCTTTTTCATGCAGTGGAATTTCTGGCCTGGTTGTGAAACTCTACCCCCCACTGCGAAGGGCTGTAACCCAATCTGAATCAACGCTTGGGAACAATAGTCACATAGAGTCGGCTGGCAGAGGAACGCCAGGAATGCCCTGGGCTGAAGGACTTAAGGGTTAGCTCCACTCTGTGCTCTTGAAACCCTGGGGACCTTCCACCAGGCACTGCTTGGCTGAAGAAGCCACAGAGGTGTGAAAAGAGAGCTGAGCTCTGTCAGCCGAGTTAGTGTTCAAGTATTTGCAAAGCACGTGAAGATCCAGATCTGCCCATGGATCAGTTTGTGATATACAGACACAATTCAGCCTGCGAACACAGAATATGATCCCACGCTAACCCCCCAGCATTCATACCCAGGACTTGTCCTTGAGTGTATTTCTAGTTACATTTCTTGCTTGGCCTTAGTTATCATTTCTTTATTCTATCTATATCTATATCTATATCTATATCTATCATTCTCTATATCTATCTCTATCTCTATATCTATCTATCTATATCTATCTCTATCTATATATCTATCTCTATCTATATATCTATATATATATCTATATATCTATCTCTATCTATATATCTATCTCTATATCTATCTCTATATCTATCTCTATCATTCTCTATATCTATATCTATATCTATCATTCTCTTATTTCTTTATTGATCAGTTTACACATTTTTGAAGAAGCTTGAGATCTTTTTTAAAAAGTTGTCCACCAAATACATATTTTTGATCTTTACATCTAATTGAACTTTCATTGTTCTTCAAAACCCTTTTCTCCTTTTTTGTTGCAGTCTTCCTTCTCCTTCCTCTAGCTTCACATACAGACAGAAGAAGCTGGAATAAGATTTGGACAGTTATCTAGTGACTAAAGACTGCATGAGCTCTATGATTGGTCAGCTGATCCGCTGCTTACATTCACTGAATCTCATTTGAGATAAGAAAGGCATAGATTTTGGGACCTGGAAAGCTGTTTGTCATGAGTCAGTCATATTTAATAAACATTTTTCACTGGGGAGGCCAGTAGTCCATTCTCATGAGATCTCCCCTGCAGTACTGCATCCGGCTCTGGGGTCCCCAACATAAGAAGAACATGGACCTGCTGGGGCAAGTCCAGAGGAGGCCACAAAGATGCTCTGAGGGCTGGAGCATCTCTCCTATGAAGACTGGCTGAGTTGGAGTTGTTCTGCCTGGAGAAGAGAAGGCTCCGGGGAAACCTTAGATCCCCTTCCAATACCTGAAGGGGGCCTACAGGAGGGATGGGGAGGCACTCTTGGTCAGGGAGGGGAGCCATAGGACGAGGGGGAAGGGTTTGACACTGAAAGAGGGGAGGTGGAGATGAGATCTGGGGAAAAAATCCTTTGCTGTGAGGGTGGTGAGACACTGGAACAGGTTGCCCAGAGAAGCTGTGGCTGTCCCATCCCTGGAGGGGTTCAAGGCCAGGTTGGAGGGGGCTTTGAGCAACCTGGTCTGGTGGTAGGTGTCCCTGCCCATGGCAGGGGGTGGCACTGGATGGTCTGGAATACTGGGTTATTAGAAGACATGTCAGAAAGATGATTAATATTCTGGTCTTAGGTTTTCTTACTTCTGCTTTCTTTTTAAAGAGATGCTAAGATTACGCTTTTTGTGTAGGATACATTAAACAGTCAAACTCTCACTAAGACACAGCCTACTCAAAGCACATGTAGTGAACAAATGTCAAAATTAAAAGAAACAAGCCCACTCCCACAGAGAACATCCAAGATCTCTGTAGCAAAGGTTTGTATAGATAAATAAAAAGACATAAAATAGATAATGGTCTGGTCCTGCCCAGATTCAATTACAAGAGTTTCTCCACAGATGATATTGGACAGAAGGTGGCCAAAAAGATATTTTGGGGTAAGGACACCGGAAATAGGACACTGAACCTGCGCTCCACCAAGTGGCCTCTGTGCTGTGATACCCACAGGGGATATCAGTCCACAACAGAAGCAACTAATGAGTAATGTCCCGGGAGTGTTGTCTGCAGGATATCCTGCACACGGCACACAGAAAGGCAATCCCTTCTGCCCCCCAAAATAGCAATTAATAGCTAACCAGTGGTTAGCAGTTGACAGCAGTTGAAGACGCTCTGGGTATCCCTTTCAAGATCCCAAAGAGATGTCTGGGAGCACATCAAACGTACGTTGGGACTGAGCTCACAAGTGGACCTTGGACTCCAGCTCATGGGATAAGAAACATGTGATCCCCAGTAGCTCAGGCCAGTCACATCTTGGTTTTACAGCACACCGCAAGGACGTAATAGAAGAGGAGAGTTCCTGGAAAGAATGACTCCAATTCATACTTGCTGACGTCAACAAACCAGAGATATGCTTGACCATTTTAAAGTATTTCCCCAAACCCAAAAGTGGTTCTGTAAGAATGTTCTGAGGTTCTGATATCAAAGCGTATTTGCTTGTTGTCTGGCTTGTTACATTGGCTTATCTGGAGCAGAAATACATACATATTTGTGTGCTCACATTGCCACATGCATGCCTATGAGTAAGTGTAGGTTACGGTGTAAATACATAAACATATTGCAGGTAGTGAAAAATACAATGTACTTCAATTCGTCCATCAAGGATATTTTGCATATATGAAGATATGCATACATGAATTTTTGTATATCGCAAATATATATCCATACTATGTGTGTAATCAATATGAAAACATTAATGATGTTGTCATTTAAAAAGAAATAATTTATAATCTGCCTGTTAATTTCGCTCTTGAACGACCAGAGGGTAGTATGCTCCTTCCACATTTTCTGACAGGAGCACTCTATAGACACAAGATTCCTGAAATTCCTGGCACAGAAAGAGGTAGAAGAAGGTCTGCAGTCCTTCTGGCAGGATAAAGGGGTTCTGGAACTTAGTAAGGGAGAATCAGAATCACAGAGAGATTTATCTGTGTCGCTGAGGGAGATGGTGATAATTTTTAGTGTTCAGCTCAGACCGGAGGTGGTGCAGTCCCAGGTTGTCAGCCTTCCACCAGGTCCTGTACTGGGCAGGGAAAGACCTACTTGATGAACTAGTCTCAGTCCCACATGAATGACGGATGCTACGATTGGTTCAGATCTCGTCCAGTGTAAGTGCAGTCACGATAAATTGTTCAGTGTGTCTTCCAAAGATATGCAACTATGATTATTTCCTGGGATTCACTTAACTGTGCAAAGTAAACCTAATGAAATGAATGCCAAGTCCATCGTAGCAGACACTGCTACATCCCAGTTCCCATCCTCAGCTGGTAAAAACCTCTGTAGCAAAAGAGAACCTCCTGCAACTGCTTATGGATGTGATTTTTATCAGCTTTTTTCAGTGAATATCAGTCTGCTGGGCATCTTTCCCTGTACACAGCCACTCAGTGTAGGAAAACCACAGAAAAAGAGAGCTTTAATAATAATTTAAAAAAAAAAGATGCTGCGGGGACATCTTCTCTCTCTCTACAACTACCTGAAAGGAGGTTGTAGAGAGGTGGGTGTTGGTCTCTTCTCCCAAGTAACAAGTGATAAGATAAGAGGAAATGGCCTCAAGTTGCATCAGGGCAGGGTTTAGGATGGATATTAGGAAAAATTTCTTCACAGAAAGGGTTATCAAATATCAGAACAGGCTGCCCAGGGAAGCAGTGGAGTTGTCATCCCTGGAAGCAATTAAAAACTGGGCAGACGTGGTGCTGAGGGACGTGGCTTAGTGGTGGGCTTGGCAGTGTTAGGTTAATGGTTGGACTCAATGATCTTAAAGGTCCCTTCCAACCCAGACAATTCTATAAACAGGTCAGATAGAGGACCCACCAGGTGGATTTTCCAAGTCAGTAGAGTTTGATTTTGTCCCGTTTGTGTCACACTGAGTGACAGTAGAGGAGGGAACAGCCATATTCACAACAGCACTGCACAGTCTGAAACAAAGCAGCATGTCAACCTCGCTCACATCTGGCCTGCCAAGAGGGAAAGATTAAGTGCAAACCGATGACAGCATTGTTCTCCCCATTCTCATAAAACCCGGAGTCTACCAGATTTTCCCTTCTGGTTCATCAGCTGTGAAATGCAGGGTTTCACAAAACATCGGATCCCCAGCCACCCCTCACAAGGTGTTAGATGAAGTGATGGGTGTTGTTGGGATCCTGGGGTAATAGGAGCCATATGACCATCTGACTTGTTACAACACTAGCTCAGAACTTGATTTAAAGGGAGGGAGGAAAGGAAGGGGCTTCCAGTCACGTAAATCCTCATCCGATGAGTACTTGGTTGGTAAGGGGTGAGCACCTACTCTTGTGAAGTGGGGATGGCCACGTGCTCTGCAGCCCACCCATCTCACCCAAATGTCAACCCATCAGACCCCGTAGACAGAGAGACAGAAGTAGGTTTGTTGTTTGTGCTCCCCCAGATGCTGCCAAACAGCACATACCCAGATAATATGAACTATGAGGACAGATTGAATGAACTGGGGTTGTTTGGGTTGAAGAGGAATGAGAAGGGGGAGCAGGAAAGAGAAGGCAAGAAATTGATAACCTTCAAGAACATGAAAAAATCCTACTCTGTTCTCAGTGTCTGTAATAATCAAGAGTTGAAACTCAAGGACAGTTAATCTTTCTGCTGAAATGTTAGGAGAAAGTGTGTTAGGATGAATCCTGTGTGCTGGAATCTGTTTTATGGAAAACTTTTGCCTGCTGGAAAGCTTTAAGGTGAGTTTAAATAAACTGCTGTCAGGAAGAGCATAGATGTAATTGTTCCTGCCTTGGGACTGGATGGTCTTTCAGGGTCTGCCAGGATGTCGGGAATCCCACTAGGAATCAACACTAATCCCACCCTCTTGATCACACAGGCATGACAATTAGCTGCTTTAGTTTCCAGTCACAACCCTACGACAAATAAAATTTGACAGCTCTATTGCCTATGGCCTGTTCATTGGTATATCATGCCCTTCAGTTGGGTTTGCCATCCCCTTTTATCCAGCTCTTGTTCTCATTAGCTGATCAACAACACACTTGTTTCTGCTTGCTTAGAAATTTTTTACAACCATATGGATTAAACAGAAGAAAAAAAAGAAGCATCAAAACCCAAATAAATACCACTAAATATAGTTAGGGCCAGCTGGTTTTAATTAGGATTGTCTCAAGGCAGCCATGCCAAAAGCAATCTGAGCAGAGTCTTATGGCATGATCTGTTGATCGGCCAACATCTTTCAGGGGTTTACTGTATCCCCTGCAGTGAAATTGCGTCCCTGTGTAATACAATGACGGTGCATTCCAGACATTTTTTTCTGCTGAGAGGCAGTGTTTTGGATGCAGTGGGAGCAATTGCTGTCATCTGATCCTAGGGCTCTGTTTGGCGTCGAAGGCATCTCGTCGAAACCTAGATGGGCTCAGTAACCAAGGTGACCTCATGGGAAGAAGCCATTGCCATGAAGAGCCCCCAGTGTGTTGGGGAGGATTATGCATGTGGGGGTGAACCAATCTCAGGCCACATCTTGAGGCTCTTCCACTTTTCTGACCACCTTAGTCATCGTGTAGACCACTGGGCACAGTGTGTCAGTGAATGGTACCAGTTATGCAGTCAGGTAGGCTGACAGCAGTCCAAGTTCCTCAGGAACTTCATACAGATGGGATCCAGGTCTCCTTGTCGAACAGCCTTCCTGACCAGGGCAGCTATTAATTGCACAGGCTATAAAAACATTACAAAGCCTGTGAGCCAAAAAAGCCTCTGCTACTTGCATGTCTCCTCTGTCCCAGCAGGGACAAAGAGAGTCAGACGAGTCTAGAGTAGTTTTTCACTAATCACTTGAAAAAGCAGAGGGGGAAGGAGAGAAGACCGAATCATCACAGGTCCAGCCAGCCAACTATTAGAGTCTTAGACTTTTTGTTACTGGGCCCTGGAATATTCAGTCTAACCAGCAGAGAAAGGTGGTGGATGGGCAAATGGTCTGCCATATCCTCCACAGGTCCATGATCTCAGAAGATTGTCTTAGAGCCAACCCCACTTTGCCTCGAGGTATGCATATTGATTTGATTCATCCTCAAGGTTTCTCCCAGCTCTAATTTGATGTGGTTTTACCAGTAGTTTCTCAGATGGGCTAATCCAAGACCTGCTGAAGTCAAAGGAGTTTTTCTCTGTAAAGCCAAGCATAGAAAGTTGTAGCTGTTATATTTGGGTCGCATAGCTCTGCCTTTCTGAACGGGACTTGAGATATGTCCATATTCAATGGGCTGTAGTCTCATGTCAGATCACATTTCCTCATGATCCTTTCTATTATGGACAATTGTTCATGCACACATCTCGGTTCTTATATTTCATCACACAAACAGCCAGAGAACGTTCACCACTAATAGAGACAAAAAGAGCACTGGACAGACGTCACATCCTGGGGACAGACCAGAGCTTCAGCTGTCAGTGGACAGAGGACATCTTCCAGACCTAGTTCTGAAGAAAAATGTTGGTGCGTTCGGCTGTCTGTCTCTATTCACCAGCTCAAAGTTTGATATTCCTGCAGCCTGATAGTGCACAAGACAATGTTGACATTCATTATGTACTCCAGGCAAAGTCATTAAGATTTGCTGATGAAGGCTTGGTTTTATATATAGCTGATGTGCTTTCAGCCTCCCCACAATGTCTGTTCTTCCCTGTCCCCAGAAGAAACCTCAAGAGCTTGCAACCAGCAGAATTACGGTAGGTGGGACAGTCTTTAATTCACTTCAGGACAAAGACAGGTAACGTTATGGTGAGAGGTAACACCCATATGAACTACTCCAAAGCAAACTGTGAAGACAGTTGACCTCAAAGAAGGTTCTGTAGCAAACAGCCAGCAGGGGATAGAAGGTGGAAACGGGTAAAGAGCAAGAAATTTTTCAGTTTTCATGGTGGATGGTCAAAGGGAAATGAATCAGTCTCTGACTCCATCTGTCGTCTCTCCTTGTTCCCATGGAAGCTTTTTTGGCACCACCCAAATTGTCATAGGAATTACCCACTTATACAGTTGCAAAGGCCACTTTCCTCCACTTTTGAGTATCATTTTGGCTTGTGTTACATTAAGTAAAAGGCAGATCATTGCACGTGCGTGAACACAGAAGGCAAAATGATTGTATGTAATTAAAAAGTGTTTATAAAACCTCATCTTTCCCCCAAAGAATGACAAATCAATTTATTCTGTTTACGTTTATTTCGAGCAGTACTTCCTGAGAGTGTTCTTCCAACAGGAAACTCTTTGTTAGCATTACTTGACATATGGGAGAAAACTGGATGGGACCCGTCAAATAGCAAAGCTACCAGAGTCCCCTTTTGCTCCATTAGGCCTGATCCTAATCTTATTTATAAATCCTCATCCTAACAAGGCTTCATTTTCCTGCATATGCCAAAAAAAGCAAATGCAGAATTAACAAAATATTTGCAAAACTAACCCTTTCTCTGCAATTACAGAGTTGGTTGAAATCTCAGAAAATCATCTCACTCATGTCTCCTCTGCCAAGAGAGGACTGGGTCTACCTGTGATTCCCAGAAGGAATGTGCCTAAAACCTACAGGGATGGGAAATTCTCTGGCTTCCCAAGTAATGCATAGAAGGTTTCCTTCCTCAAGCCATTACACAGATTTTTGTGGATTTGTTTATTTGCTTGTTTTTGTACATATGCCTAAACTGATTCATCCTTGTTGTAATTTAACCCTCTGACTATTTGGCCTATCTGGATCGGACACTGAGGACTTGAAAAAAATTTCTAGCTCTTTCTTCACTATGTTATTGTCACACTGCAGATGCCCTTCATTTTTCTTGGGAACTTTCAACTACTTCAAGTTTATGCAGCACCAAGCCATATGGAGAATAGCTTCCATTGGTGTAGTACTGTATCAGTACAAAATATTAATATTTATATTTTTTTCATCTACAGATTTAATTAGTACTAGTTAGAAGCTGAAAGGAAAATGCAAGTGAGGCAATTTCTGTATTTGCATGTGCTCCAAACTTGGCTATGTAAAACAGAATTCCTTCGTTCAATGCGCCATGCTTGGCATTTGAAATAAATTGATGAGTTCTGTCACTGGTAACTCATTAAGTTGAGATAATCAGACCATTTATAACTGTCCAATCTGATGTGGGAATCACACCTATCAATTTCATAGTAAATGCACCCAAAACGAAGAGAGAAAGAAGTGGAGTAAAATAAAAGGAATTTATGCTGGCAACGTAGCATTCCTCTCTGCTTCCTCCTGCAACTGTGCCCCATGCAGCGCAAATCTCAGTTGTGTGTTGAATACTGATTTTTCAGATGCAGTGGTAACAGGAAAGCTCTTCATCTGGTGCATATGAGCAGAGTCAGAAATGGACGTTTGCCATGTAGCCAGAAAGACAAATTTTGCCCATCAGTTTGTGCATATGTTTCATAAACAAAAAGGAAGTCTACGCTAGGGCACTGGGGGAGATGCTATAAAGTTTTTATTGCAACTTGTTTTTGTAAGTCTTGTCTAGCAAATCCATGTGGTTTCCCTCAAATTTTCAGTAATAAACATTTAACAGCGCGTTCCACCATCCCACTTATATAGGAGATTTTGTTGGGTGAGTGAAAGAAATCGCTCAGAAGGAACAAGGATTGCTGTGTTGCAGTGGGACAACTGAAGACTGCAGAGAGCCTGGGAGTCTCAGGCTTGTTGCCTCCACGAGGTGATCTGTGGATGTGATTTCTTTGTCCTGAGACTGGGAGAGATCCTGGTCTTTTATACAAAGCAATAGATATGTTTGATCAAAAAAAATGTTAGAGGTCAAGGAAAATCTTGAAAGAAGCAGAAAGACCTTTCAGAGGTCATCATTGTTTCCTGGAAGATCTACACAATAAAATTTCACCTTACTATTCAACCCTGATTACCATCCCATGGAATACTGTCTCCTCTACTGTGTACCTACTCTTGCTCCAAGAGATAAAAAAGACATCACAGATTAATCAGCTGCCATGGAATCTATGTTATGTCCACATAGGAAAACCTTTCCTCTCCACCATGATGGGAGCTGTGCGGAAAATGGTGAACCGGAAAACTGGTGAACCGGACAGTTCAAAGAACAAAGGAGGCCTTCTCTATATCCCTGGTGGAGAGACTCAAAGAGCATCACACGGGATCACTGTGCCAGGCATGAGGACCACGTCAAAGGCAGACCACGTGTAGTCTAGCAAACACAATCAGTTCTTTCTATGAGAAAAATAAGCATGAAACAGTCTAGTTATATCTGGAACTAGGTCATGAAAGGCGAGATCCACAGCAATTATCTTCAGCTACCTAAACATATGGAGGAGGAATTCATCTCACCTACTGCTGGTTGTGTACCCCATTTTTCTGGGAAAGAAACAGAAGAGAAACATAAACTTTGAGGTCACAATGCACCTGGTCTGTAGAAGAGACAGAAATGAGGATGAGACGGATTGTTCTCTGAAAAATATATGGGAGAGAAATCGAAAGTTTGCAGCTACAGTGTTTCTGGTCTACAGAAGAGAGAGACTTCAACATGAGATGGGTCACTCTCTAAAAATGCCCTTTTCCTCTACAATGACTGGAAGGTGCTGTGAGTGACTAACTCCAGTGTAGACATCCACATTGTAGTTGTCTGACAGGAGGTGAGAACCCCATTCCTCATGTCCAGTAACAGCTGATCCAGTCTCTCTCTAGAGATTATATATATTATATAAAAACATATATATGGGTTTTATATATGTATATATATATGTGTGTAGATATATATGTATATATATGTGTGTTTATATATATAAACACATATATACTATATATAAACATATAGGTACTTCCAGATTCATTCCACTTGAAAAAAATAAGAACGTAAGAGGAAACTGCAGTGGGCCAGAGCTCTGATCCACCTAGCACAGTCTTTCTTGGAAATTGGCCAACAGCAAATGCCTTGGAAGAATACAAAAATCAGAAGAATTATGCATCCTCAAAATACATTCCAGAAATTTCTGCCTCGGGGACTTCCTGACCTGGAGTGGGTATCTTTATATAGTGAGCTTCACGGGTTTTATCTGTCATTAACTTGTTCGTATTTTGAATCAATGTAAACATTTAGGATCAGTAAACATGTGTCGACTCAAGTGTCTAATCCAGGTGATTCGCTCCCTGAGAGTGCTCTGCCTCTCTAAGCAGCCAAGACAACTTGCCTAGACTAAGTGCTTAATTTTCAAGTGAGATGAATCCTGCTCCCAGCAATCAGGAAAATAGCAGGTATAACTATGTTTTGCAGCTGGCTGCATTCATTTACCCCTCTCGTAGCAGCTTCGAGGGACTCCCAGTGCCTTGAATACTAGATGGGCTCTGACAGAGTCCCTCAGGTCAGTGAATCCAAAATATTGCACTCCCAGAAAAGAAATCCCAGCTCCTTGGGACTGAGAACCTGTCACCAAAGTCCACAAAGAAAAGGAAGAAAATTTAGAGGCAGCATAGTTCATAGGAAGATAGAGTCAGCAGATACCTGGAGAGAGGTAGCTTCTTCTAAAAGTATGATAGTTAGAAATACGGTCTGGATTCCTCAGCACAGGAAGGACATGGACCTGTTGGAACAGGTCCAGCGGAGGGCCACGAAGATGATCCAAGGGCTGGAGCACCTCTCCTGTGAAGGCAGGCTGAGAGAGTTGAGGTTGCTCAGTCTGGAGAAGAGAAGGCTCCGGGGAGACCTTAGAGCCCCTTCCGGTCCCTAAAGGGGGGCTACAGGAGAGATGAGGAGGGACTCTCTATCAGGGAGGGGAGCCATAGGACTAGGGGGAATAGTTTTAAATGGAAAGAGGGGAGATTTAGATGAGATCTCAGGAAGAAATTCTTTGCTGTGAGGGTGGTGAGGCACTGGAACAGTTTTCCCAGAGAAGCTGTGGCTGCCCCATCCCTGGAGGGGTTCAAGGCCAGGTTGGATGGGCTTTTGAGCAACCTGGTCTGGTGGGAGGTGTCCCTGCCCAGGGGAGAGGGGTTTGGAACTGGGTGGTCTTTAAGGTCCCTTCCAACCCAAACCACTCTATGATTCTATGATTCTATGTGTAGAAAAAAATCATTATGAATGTTGATCTGGATAAGAATGTCTCTGAGAGCAGGAATAAATACCCCGAACCAGCAGGGTGGCTTGGCATACTATAATTGACCTTACACTGGCTCTACTACGAGGTGAATCATCTCTTGGAGATACCTATTTTCCTTCATGAATTAAGAAGGGAGCTTAGCAATTACAAATACTTTCTACATGCTCTAACACACAGGCAACACTTTTGCAGGCCAGAAAATCTGAGCTATATTGAAAGCCTGATCCCTCCCCTCTGCAAACACTTAGTGTTCGACGGTATTGCATTCATTTGTTCTGCTTTCTGCCGTTAACAGCTGCATACGAAATGTCCCTGGGCTGTTATTACAGAGCATGTTTTACTTAAGGAAAATCATCCTTTCAGCTTGTGCTTGTCATCTCAAATAGTCCAAAGCTCTCAGAGACGCACACATGTTTGCACATAGAAGAATTTCAGATTCTAGGCATATTGCATACCCGAGAGAAAATCATAGAGCTTGCATGCTCACCGTAACTTTGTTCTGATACCCAAGGCATGTTTACACAACGCGCCTCCACCAGGATTCCTCTTCTCCATACCAAGAAAGCGCTTAGCATAGCATAAATTCCCCAGGATGCAATGGAAGGAAATCCTAGAAGATGAAAAATGGTGATGTAAGATGCAAACCCAGTTAGCCAACATAATTTCATCTGTGTAATATTACCTATTACCTCATTAAAATAGAGTAGAAAAATAAACTTGAACAGTATTTATTTCAAGGTAATTTTTCCAGCATGTTTCCTGCTCTCATGTTCTTCAGTGTTTTCTTTAGCAGTTTTTGGAAATGAGCCTCTGATGGGAGCTACTGTAATCTAGTGAGTGTTTATTTAAATGGCAGTTAACTTTTATAAGGCACATTATTTCCATTGGAGGCAGCATCAGTTGTGCTCAGAGAAGCTCATAAGCCCCTTTCCACAGAGTAGGGATGTTCTGCATCATAAAAGGGAATGCTGGAAAACCCCAGGGGACTTTAAGGTGACTTTAGCAGGACTGGAATTGCAGTGAAGCACAAACTTCTGGTAAAACCAGACAGATGCAGCAGTGACTGAAAGCTGTTATCTACTGGATTATCCATCTCCCAGAGAACAGCAGCAGACATTAGTTCATACACACACACAGACACAAAGTTGTCAGTGCCATGGATGGTTCTGCGTGTGGATACCATCTTTTATCTTGCAACAGTATTTGGACACTATTGATTTTTATCCTGATTAAATCTCCCAAGTCTTGACATCTTTCCAGTTGTAATTTGGGCTGTACAAACTCAGAAGTTCATTAGTTCAGGCAAATCGCAAAGCAGGAATCAATAAACAGATAGTATTAACACTAACGGGGAAAGATTGATGGAAAGATTGACAAAGGACTCCTGGATGTTTGGACTTTACTGCATCGTTCATTTAACACCTCACTGAGAAGTCGTGCTGTGTCACACAGCATCATGAGGAGTTTAGAAGGCATCTGATCTGTGGTTAGAATGCACAGGTGTACCTATGTTAAAATCTTTGCTAGAACAGAAGTTTAAGAAAAATTAATATTCCTTCTGGAAAGACTGAAACAGATACTTTGGAAGGAGAGATGGAGGGATGAGCAGTATACGAGTGTTTCTGGATGAAGGGCTTGAATGCAAAGTGTCCTTGGCAGGAGTGTGTTCGAGTGCAAAGAGGAAGAAATGTGAATTCAGTGGTTCCCAGTGACAGGACGAGGGGCAATGGGCACAAGCTGGAACATAGGAAGTTCCACTCAAATATGAGGAAAAGCGTCTTTACGGTGAGGGTGACAGAGCCCTGGAACAGACCTTCATCACAAAAAATTTCTTCCTTATATCTAGTCTGAATCTCCCCTCTTAGTTTAAAATCATTACGCCTTGCTCCTTCCCCTCTTTTTCTGACCGCCCATCCCAGGCTGAATTCATTCCCTGCAGCTCCACAGCTAAGTTTTCATGACCTTCCCCTCCCTGTCTACTTGACCCACCCCACGTCTCCCTGGAATCTTGGGCCTGGACTCCGCTGAGCTACTTCATCCCTTCTCCTGCTTCTTCCTGCATCCCAACCACAGGTTATGCAAAGTTATGAAGGCTAAGGTAAGGATAAGCCAGCCTGAATCTTAAAATGGCATGTCAGCTGTGAAGGCTTAAAAATACACTTACTGATGGCAACTGGAACCTCTTGACTGCATACTTAGCCTGTGATAAAAGTGATTATTTAGTCTGGGAGTGTAGGAGGGAGAAGCCAGTGGGAAAAAGAAACACAGAGATGTAAAGAACATAATGAACTGTTTACAAGGGGATGCTGGCTTCACGTCCTTTCCCTTAGGCTGCTGAATAGCTGATACCACCATGCAGATCATGTGGTAGGACTCTGCTCCTGTTGCTATTCTCAAAGTTGCTTGACCCTCAGGGATTAGCCACTCCTTAATCCAGTCTGAGGTTTCAAGAAACAAAGTTTAGTGGAGTCTCGGGTCAAGGAGAGAAGCAGGTGGTTGTTAATGAAGATTGGCTTCTGATAAACAACAAACCTGGGGTAATGTCCCTGCTTACTACAGGGGGGTTGGACTAGATGACCTTTAAAGGTCCCTTCCAACCCAACACATTCTGATTTTATGAAAGCCCCTGCTGTGGGAAAAAAAAAAAACCTTCAAAGAAGGAGGAACCAGCCCCTGCTTTCACCTTGACCCCACTCTATGTTGTCTTCTTCAGTGTCCCTCAGTCACCCACCTACTCAGATACCTACACTTTGGGTTAGCAGGGTCAGATGGCATCTCCACAGGTAGGGATGCCACTTTGTTCAGGATGCTACGTAGACATTTAAAGCAAACCCTAAAAGGAATCTGTGGGGTGGAGGAGGAAGATGCGGATGGAAACAGAGCTTAAAATGTATGGAAATTACATCAGTAAAAAAAATGTTACTCAAGCTTTGAGAGCTCATGTTAATTCACAAGTTGACTGCGTTGTTCATGAGGGAATGGGGAGAGAGGGCAGACTTTTACATTTCATTAATTCACCCCGAATTCATTACAGGTGGGAGAAGAATTTCCTCTGTCTCCACTTCCTGTAAACATAACAAAGTAATGGACAGGGGACCTCATTTTCTTATCTATGAAGAAGAGACAACAGCTGTTTCAATTAAAAGTTGGGGTTTTTTTTTTACATTATCAGGATGAAAGAGCATAGATAATATTGCAATAAACATTCAAGTTTCATAAGAACAGGGAGAAAGTGAGACAACTTTGTTTATTGATCATTCCTCCATATGATAATACAGGGTTCTCAGAACTGGGGGTGTCCTAAGGGTAAGACAATATAAGAAGTTTATGACCCTCACCTGACTCCACATAATTTATATTGATATAAACAGCAGCCACAAGGTAAAAGACCTTAAAATTTCAGGTGCTACCTGGTAAGGCAATATTTACGGTGAGATCACTGTGTCTGTCCTACTGCAACTTTAGGGATCCTTCTCACTCTTTGAGGCACCAAATACTTCTATATGGTGAGACAGATGTAACACCTGAATGCCGAATACTGATGCCTGCACGCTTTCTTGACTGGCCATGAAATCTTGATATGAAAAGTTCAGAGAATCTTCACAGCAAAGACCAGCATGTATCCAGGGTTAGGTTCACTCTTGCCTTAGAGATAGTTACATGGGTGAGTGAAAGTTCAGAGCTTCCCTTTTCCAGTTTCAGTGTTGGTCCAGAGATACACTTTAAAGCATAGAATTGCAAAACAATCATAGAATCGTAGAATAATTTGGGTTGGAAGGGACCTTTAAAGGCCACCTAGTCCAACCCCTCTGTCATGGGCAGGGACATCTTCAACTAGATTAGGTTGCTCAGAGTCCTGTCCAACTCGGGCTGGAATGTTTCCAGGGATGGGGCATTTCCCACCTCTCTGGGCAACCTGGGACAGTGTCTCATCATCCTCACTGGAAAAAATTTCCTCCTTTTATCTAGTCTAAATATTCCCTCTTTTAGTTTAAAACGCTTACCCCTTGTCCTATCACAAGTCCTGCTAAAATATTTGTCCCCATCTTTCATATAAGTGCCCCTAAGTGCTGAAAGGCACACAATAAGGTCTCCCCAGAGCCTGCTTTTCTCCAGGCTGAACATCCCCAACTCTCTCAGCCTGTCTTCACAGCAGAGGGGGTCCAGCCCTTGGAGTATCTCCATAGCTGCCTCTCGACCTGCTCCAACAGCTCCATGTCCTTCTGATGTTGGTGGCCCCAGAGCTGGAGGCAGCACTGCAGGGGGATCTCCCCAGAGCAGAGAAGAGGGGCAGAATCCCCCCCCTTGCCCTGCTGGCCATGCTGCTGGGATGCAACCCAGGGAGCGGGGGGCTTTCTGAGCTGTCAGCCTATGTTGCTGGCCCATGTTGAGCTTCTCATCACCCCAAGTCCTTCTCGGTAGGGCTGCTCTCAATCCCTTCATTCCCCAGCCTGTGCTGGTACTGGGGGTTGCTCCAACCCAGGTGCAGAACTTGGGAAAAGAAAATAGATCCTTGTTAATTCACTGTCATTAACAATGTACACATTGCAATTTAATTAAATACCAGTGAAATTCCCTGTCAAAGCTGTTATTTTCAGACCTGCTCCAACAGGTGTCAACCAAGTGTTTTTGGATAAATTCAGTTCCTCAGCTTCTTTGGATTTTGGATCAATGGATTTCTTTTCTTTCCTGATGTTGTTTGGAAAGAGGAGTGAGTTTTGTTTGTTTGGTCCCTTATTCCTTTGGCAGATTCGGTGTGAAGAGTTGGACATTTTTTGTTTGCCTGGCTGGGGCTGAGGGATGGGGAATGAGAGCAGAGTTTTAGCCTTTGACATGATGAAACAAACTTATTTTCTAGATCACTTGATGATTTGAATCCAGTTCTAACAACCTTTCTGCCATTCTGAGTTAAATCCTTCCTTTGCCTATTTTGAATAGAAGTCTGAACCTTCAAATCCTACAGTATGATTAGGAATTATCTGAGGAAATGTTGCTTATCTAAAGCATCTATCACACAAAATTTGTCTAGGCTAATCCCTCAAATAGCTGAGATTCCATCTGTCTAACATTTTGGTGGCTAAATTTAGGTAAGATAAATACTATGCTATCTGTCTCAACAGCTGTAAAGCCATAAATATAGCAGGGGACATACTTTCTAGTGACAGATAGAAAAGCTTTTGTATTAAACTAGTTTCCTCTGCCACTTCACCAACTTTTTTTATAAAATTGGTCTGAATGCACATATCTACAGAATATTATTATGTCAAAGGATGATTAGGTTGTATTTGGCCAAACACTTTACTGATATTTTCTAAGTGGAAGTGAAATATATTTACCATTTAAAATATTAGGATCCACAAAACTACTGAACCTGCTTTCCACAACATCATGAATGAGACATTCTGACAGATTGAATCTTGATTTTTTGAATCATTTATTATTCCCTGCCTTGTCTCCTCTCTGCAAAGTTTATAGGATATAAGGTCAATGTTGGGGAAAATAGTATTTCTTTCATTATACAGAAAAATCAGTGTGCAATGGATCCAGAAGAAATACAAATTAAAGTACTGGTAAAGTATGATACTAAAGTTATATTTCTGGAGAAGTCAGTAGATCCCTTGATGTGTGCAGCTTGGTGAATAGAGATAAGTATTCGTGAGTTCAAATCCAACCGGTCAAAACTCAACATTTCCATTTTATGGGAAATTAACATTAACAAATACGTTCTTTGTTCCAAAGGGAAACAAGTTTTTTGAAGTTTCCCACAAAACAGGGAAAGTGTCGTACTGCCCCATTTTAACACAGACAGGGGAGACTTTGATCCAGAAAAGATAAGAACTTTTAGTATGTACTGAGAAGCAGCTGCCCTTGATTTTTTCAAACAACAAATGCTGCATTTCAACCAGCAATAGTGAGGTCATGTTGATGATACACCATGAAATCTTTTAAAATTGAAGGAAAAACTATGGAGTTCTCCACAAAGTTTGCCAAACTTTTTTTTTTTTTTTTTTCCCCTGTAATAGCTTAACAAAGGTAAAGTTTCTGCAAAATACTTTGTCTTAATCAAAACTAGGGTTTCTCTGCAGAAAGATTTGCTCCCAGGGCCATCCTCAAGAAGAAGAGTTAGTCATAAGATCTAGTAAAGCATCTCATGAAAATGCTTCCAGCTTCTCGAATAATGAAGCATTTTCAATGATTTGAGAGTATAAATATCTGTATTTTCCACATCCTGGCTAGGTTTAGAAACAGATCTCTTCATGTTGCCACTCAACTGAAAAAAAGCAACCAAACAAAAAACTCCTCATCAGATCTTTCTGGTGAAGATAAGGACTCCAGCAACAGCAATGCACTCCGATGTCCTGCCGCTCTCCTGCATAGAAAACCCCTTATTTCTGGGGGACCTGACAGATTTCAATCCATTTCCATCTTTTTCTTTTTTTTTCTCCTCTACTTTGACAATCTTCCCACCCGTGAAAAGATGCTAAAAATTTGATTTCTAAGGGTTCAACTAAACATCACAATTTAATGAAAAAGTGATGAGGGGGCATAAAGGGCAGGAGGATAATTGAGTAGGGATCTTCTGCTCCGTGCTTTGTGTCACTGAAAGGAGCGCAAGTCCTCTGCTGAGTCTGGGCTTGACTAACTCAAATACAGAACTGTAAAATTAGCTGAGGTGAATCCCACCCAAAAACCAATCCATCAGCCTTGGTTGAATGTAAGTTGGCAGCAGCTTTAGCGATATTTCATCTGCATTAGCTGCTAATATCAACATTAGCTCAGTATTCAATCATAGGAAGTCAAACAAATCTCAGAGCCTGATAGAATTATATACAGTGGGCACAAAGATAGACTCCAGTTTTACTTCCATGTAAATCTGCTTCCTTTCTTGAAGCTGTTTCTGATTTACTATGAGGTATGTGTGTACAGGATGCAACCCAAGGAACACATCTGTCCGATGATAATTTTCATACCAAAGATATGTTTGGTGCATTACAAATAAAGCAGTAATCCCCTCAATGATCTAGTTCAGACAAGAGCCAAACAGATCAGACGCAAGTATAAATAGCAAACCACAGGCCTGGTTTTCCATAACTGCCAATTTATTATTGCAAGTCTCTCTTTTTTTTTTTTTTTTCCCTTTTTTATTTTTTCCCCAATAGTTCCAGCTTCTGGATTCCTGTGAGTGCTTAAAAATATCGTTCTTCTTTTAAAAAAACAGGGAGGAAAAAATTTAGCTACTTCTTATTCCACGGTTGTGGGAAAACCCTGAAAATGCGGTGGTTTAGCTGAAGACTACATCAGCAGAAGGCAAATATAGGTAAACCTAGTTAGGGATGTGAACCAGGGCTATTTGAAGACTCGCAACCTCAAATACCACAGGAGTGGAACATTTGTGGGTTTACTGCAAAAATGTCTGAGCCAAAAAATGTAAATAATGTACACACGTACAAAAATTCAGAAAAAAAAAAAAAAAAAAAGAGTTCAAAAGATTTACCAAATCTTTAAATGCAAAGCAGTGTTTAATAAGCCAGGGATGTGAGCTGGTAAAGATCTCAGGATAAAATCGAGACAGTTTCCCATGGCTGAACCTATATCCACATTATAACCTCCATATTTCATGGCTGCCTGGACTGAGGTTTGACTTTGTTCCCATCTCTAAATGCACTGGATCTGGATATTCTCCTGTCTAACCTCATATATATGTGTGTATATATATATTTATATATTTTAGGCTGCTCTCGGTGAATTTGCTGTGATCTGCCTTTGGGTAGGAAGGAAATAGCTTCCAACACAAAGACAAGCTTCCTAGCAACAATCTGGTTTAAAGCAACATCTTAAAGCATCAGCATTTTGGGAGATGACTTTGCCAGCTTCTCTGCCTCCTGCAGACATGCCTGTGCTTGGGGCTGGGGCTCCAGAGGGTGATGTTCCTGTCCCTGAGCCCTTGAGCAGAGCCAGCCAGGGCAGAACTGACAGCAGAGGCAAGCAGTCACGCATAATTCATTCTTCATTCCAAATTTGCCTGCATACTGGCCAGCTTTGACAAGTATCCCCAGAGGGACCTGGAGGTCCCTTGAGAGGTGGGCTCATGCAAACCTCATGAAGTTCAACCAGGCCAAGTGCCTGCACCTGGGTCATGGTAATCCCAGGCATAAATACAGGCCGGGCAGAGAATGGCTAGAGAGCAGCCCTGAGGAGAAGGACTTGGGGGTGTTGGTGGATGAGAAGCTCAACATGAGCCAGCAATTTGTTCTGGCAGTCCAGAAAGTCAACCGTATCCTGGGCTGGATCAAAACAAGTGTGGCCAGCAGGGCGAGGGAGGTGATTCTGCCCCTCTACTCCTCTCTGCCTGTGGCAGAGGGGTTTGGAACTGGATGATCTTTAAGGTCCTTTCCAACCTAAACCATTCTATGATTCTATATTATTGGGAGGTGTCTGGGTGGTGGTGTCCATAAGTTCCTCCTCTTTACCTCACTGCTCCCAGAGTAATTCATTCAAGTTTCACAAGCTGTGTGGTCTCTCTAGCGTTTCTGCACCTTACCTCACCACTTGCACCCAGGCAGAGATGTGGTTTGAAAGCAGATCCTGTTCCTGCGGAAGCAGGATTGGTATAGGTGGAGAGATGAACACAAGATTGAGACAGGCTAAAAATAAAACCAAAGGCCAAGAGAGCACATAGTCAAGGGGAAAAACCCAAGTGCTTCTGAAAGGAATCGAGCTCCTGCATAGCACATCCCAGGAGCCAGCCAGCTCTGCTTGGCCGGGATCTCTCCACCCACCCGCTCTGGGCTCCTTTCCCAACCTGTCATGGCGAGTCTAACAAGAACCAGTTAAGAAAGTACAGATCTGGAACCAGTTTTCTCATGTTCGTTAAATGCTAGAAGGAATGATACCAGGATTTTCTTAATGAGCAATGGCATGAGGTGGGGAGGGTTGTAGACATGTTAAGTGGAGAAATGGAGTGAGTCTTGGTTCTTTGGGGTCTAAATAAGCTGATTTGTCATTTTAAAGTCCTAAACTACTGCTTCCATTTCAGCAATTGCCAGTAGCCCAGCTGATCTGATGCCCACCCTGCAAGTTTAGCGCAAATAACACATGAATGATCTTCCATAAAGTGTTCTACAGCCGGAGTACAAAACTGTTGTTGCTATTGAGAACTTTCCTGCTAACACCAATAAAGTTGGGACCAGGCCCACAAAATAAGCAGGACATATCAAAAATTAACAAATAGGTAAAAAAAAGACAGATGTAGGTCACTGAGGGTGTTCGCTCTGGGACAGCAATGCTCAGCCTCTAGTTCAGTTATGTGGTTCCAAGTCCACAACAACTCAAACAAAAGTAAATTTTCCCAATGTGAATGAGATCTTTCCTTGGCATGTGGACAGATGGACTTTCCAACACTCATGGGGTCACCAGCCTCTTCATCAACCTGACCTGGGCAGCAGACAGACTGGCTTGATATGGGTTCCTACATGTGATCATCAGCTCTTCGCTCCTCATGTCATCAGGGCAGGAGCACAACTCTTCTGGTGGTGGTGCAATTTTGGTCCTATGGAGGTGGATATTTATGGGGACTTCATCTCAAAATCCCCAGTAAACCCATGTCTGAAAATAGAAAAAAACTCAGAGATTTTTAAAAGAGTGATTCTTTCTACTACATTTTGTCTTTTTTTTTTTTTCTGCAGTGTCACTTAAACAAAAAAAAATAGTCCAGGCTTTGGTTTTCCCTGTAAACCACTGTACAGATCTCTTGTAATAATGTTCTTCACACCATCAGGAGATGGAGACGTGGAATCCAACCACAGTTAGGGAGGGTTTTTGGAAGAAAGGGTGGTCTTCACTCAAGCTGTTTTCTGATTGCTTTACAACCATGCCTGAGTCAACAAGGGCTTTTATAATAAATATTTATTCTATAAACACTATTATAAATCTAAACAATGAATAATAAATAATCAACATGGCTTGGATAGTTAATAGAGCACCATATATCAATGGAAGTTCACACAGATTTCACAAAGCCTTTTCTGCTAACAGATGGGCCAATGAAAACATTTTAATGTGCTTACAGTTTTCAGGCAGAGAAAGACAATGCCCATGTATGAGAAGACAAGGGGTTTAGTACATCTCAAATGACTATTCAGCATTCTCTTTCTTTAGTAACGGCCAGCTGTTTGGGTAAAATGTTGCCTGAGGCTGTACTGACAAGTGGGGAGATAATTTGCCTGTGAAGAAAATACTCATTTTGACCAAAATCTGATCAGTTTCGAAAGAATAATATCTCTGCCAAGGCAGACAGTTTTAAAAGAACAGAAATAATTTTAATGCTTATGTCACGTGCAGATGATCATTTAAGTTGGAGAGAAAAAGGATAAAAATACTTTTTAAAGGATCAAAAAAAAAAAGTAGTAGAGAAAGGGAAAACCATGCATTTGTCTTGTCAATTTTTAAGTAAAAAGTTTTAGAATGTGCCTTTTTTTCTTCTTCAAACATGAAGTTGAAGAGAAGTGTTACCTATCTGGAGTACTTAATGAAATCTCTTGTTTCCTAGTTACCTCATCTTTTTCCAGTATTTCTTTTTTTTCTAGGATGTCTTTGCCAAAAAAAACCCAACCCTAAAACCCAAATTTTGTTTCAGGTGAAGCCAAAATTCATCCCTTTTTTCCTGCCATCCCCACTTCTCTACTTCATCCACTGAGACAAATAAAACTTATTCCCCCTGCTCTCCTCTTGACCCCATCAGTTACAGTTGGCAGATATCCTGGAGTGTGAGGGTTTACATCCCATCCAAAAGTTTTAAGATTTTGAGTATTTACTACTATGATTTTGGGAATCTTCCTGCCATCTGTATAAACATCTCATCCCTTTAGATAACTTTTTTTTTTCAATATAAATGATTGGGGTGGGCTCACTGCCAGGTAATACAGAGAGGAGCTCTCTTTAAGCAACATATCATTACTGCAAGGCAGAGACCATTATTTAATGAAGGGGCTCAGTAACCATGGCAGAAAACAACTGAACCGTGGTACAGAGTTCTGCGCATCTGAATGTACACGTGTGTGTGCTGGGTTCGCTGCAACAATGATGGATAGGTGGATAATTACATCTACGGAGAGGTTTGTTTCATGGGAACAAGGGGATACTGCAGAAGTCGGTTCCCATTCTGTCTTAAGTCTGGTGTTTCAAAGATGTGCCCAGCTGCACAATTAAAAGAGAATTAAAGGACATGAAATAGAGAAAAATAACCCTCATTTCCTCCCAGGCAGTTGCACCTTTGAGATCTGGTTTCCTTTTTTTAGGAGATACTCATGTAGTAGGATAAGGTATAATGTCTTGGAAGTGAGTTTCTTTCTCTCCTGGCTCAAAATTTGACTTTCTCTCTCAAAAATCAATGTGGGGTTTCCAACTGTGAACCCTCCACAGTAAGACTAAAGCATTTGGTGAAACAAACGGCAGACATTCCTGGCAGGGAGTGAGGTCCTCACTGTTAAGTCTGAAGGGTGGATCTGATGGAAGAATAAAGGGGAGCCCAAACAATCTGGTGTAGAGAGACTCAAGTTCTGGGGTCCTACCCAACCGGGAAGCATCATTGCTCCAGAAGGTGAGTACCACAGTCTTCGCACAGCGTTGGGTTCATCATGTCTGCAGCCCAGCATAACACAACTCAGTTGCAAGGCTGAGCTCCTGCCCATCCACCACTGCAACAACTTAAGACCTTGCTGAAACTGGATGGTCAGTACTTTGATAGCTAAAGCACTAAGGAGAGCCTTTATGAAGAGTCTTACACATGGAAATGCACCTCAGAGTCTAACGAGTGCCCAAGGTTGCTGAGGTGCCGGTGGCCATGCAGGCAACTGTGGCTGTCATGTCTTCTTCTGGCATGATGCATGTGGTTTGCTGGGTGGTTGAAGGGGGTACAAGGAAAAATAATTCCTTTGCTCCCTCCATAAATCCATGCCTGGACCCATCCCTGGAGGCATTCAAGGCCAGGTTGGACGGGGCTTTGCGCAACATGGTCTACTGGGAGGTGTCCCCTGCCATAGGGGGTTGGAACTAGACGATCTTTAAGGTCCTTTCCAACCTAACCCTTTCTATGATTCTATGATTCTATGATTCTAGGAACTGAAGTAATCTTTTGTGGTTCTTGTTCGTGGGACGGTAGCATAACCAGAAGCTGACTGTATATCCCCGTCATCTGCTGGTAAATTCTGGTCACCACCAGTTAATTCAAAACATTATTAATTCTTGGCAAAACACAGACTGTTGTTTGAAAGAAGATCCTCCCAGTGCCCAGGAGAGGACATTAGGATGTTAGTTTTGCTTTTGGTTATTTCTGTCTTTGAGTGGGTCCAGGTGTTCATAAAGCGAGGCTCAAGCTGTTTGCTGCAGATCTGAAGCCCTTCTGCTCCTCCAACCCAGCAAAAAGGCAGGTGGACCAATTGCAGCCATCCAGAAAGTTGCTTCTGGGGGCAGAAGGGGTGGTGAGAAGGAGGTAGCCTGAACACATAATGCTCCTGTTGCCACATGTGAGGAGCTGCCTAACCCAGTTGTGTCAAAATAGTCTTGGTTCATTTAAATATTTTAATTAGCTGGCTTCCCTCATCCAGGCAACTATAACAGAACCAGCTAGGAAAGGCTAATGTGAAGTTGTGCTGGCAGATTTTATGGGGGTGAAACTTTTAAATGGAAAGGAAACCACTCTACCCATTTGTACACATGAAAGATGTGGAGAGGGGAGGCATTCATAATTCAAAGACAGAACAAATAAGATGTTGCCTATAAACGAATGAATATATATACATAAATACATAAAAATCCCAGGTATACGGACATAGATAAGGATCATATATTTATGTTCATTTATGATTTATTATTGTATATAGGAGGAAATCTTTACAGGTCTGTTTCTTTATTCATGATGATTAATGGGCAACCTCGTGATGTAGCAAGTCAGTCAGAGATTTTTAAACTGGGGATAGCAGCATTGCATTGACAGATGGAGGCACCGTGGAGCCACATTGACAGTGGAGGCATCACATTTTCAGAAGGAAAAGCCCTTGCCAAGCTGCTGAAGCAAGAGACTGGTGACTCACAAGCCCCATTCCATTCCAGCACGTTGGTTGTAAAGAGCTAGCTCAGAAAGCTGCCAGGATGCAGGTGGAAAGTGGCTCCAGACGTGCTACTGAACAGCATTCTCCAAAACAATGATGGCAAACCACTGCACCAACACTTGTGGATACTGAAGTTGGTACCACTGGCAATGAGCAGAGGTGCTTCCCTGGAGGTGTTCAAGACAAGGTTGGATGAGGCTTTGAGCAACCTGGTCTAGTGGGAGGTGTCCCTGCCCATAGCAGAGGTTTGGAACTAAATGATCTTTAAGGTTTCTTCCAAACAAACCCATTCTATGATTCCATGATTCTGTGATTTTAAGAGTATATTTGGCACCATAAAGGAAATCTGCCACTGGCATTTTTTAAAAAAACAAAACAGGCTGCCCAGCTTTCTGCTGTCCATGTGCACAGTGAAGGTGTCTACACACTAAAGGGTGTGAGGAAGCAGATATAAATGGCAGCTGAAAACCTTGCTCTCTCGTAGGGCTCCTTGGAGTCCTGAGGAGAGCGCATGTGATGGCATGGCTTCTCTCCCTCTCCAGATCCTCAAACACCAGGCAAGCAGATGGCAAAGGCAGTTACGCAGCTGCAGCTTCCCCGTGGGTCCCAAGGAAGTAGAAAGTCTACAAACTCACAGGCTACAAACCTGCAATGAGCTGAGGAAGGAATCAAATGAAAGAGTTGGAAACGGCTAAGACCGAAATTGTGCAGGCCATGATTTTGCAGGGTGAAATGCCTGCCAGCCTGGTTCCCAAACTGGATCTGGGAATTAAACCCTCTGATCCACCAAATTCAGCCAGGAAAGGGGAAAGAGAAAATATTGACTTTCTAAAGGGTGCCAAGAAATGGGCTAAGCTCCATCTTTTAATGGAGAAGCCTGGTCTGAGCCTTCTGGTCCTTTCATATCCTTACAGAGTACAGTTAGGCAAAGGAGTATACATAAAATAACTCTTTGGCTGGAAATGTTCTTTTCAAGCCATGCTAGAGCCAATTTCTCCCTTCTCTCTCTCCCTCTCTTTCTCTTTTAAAATAAAAAAACAAACCATATAATAATAATAATAATGAAAAGATTTACCCTAACTTAAATGACTGGTTTTGGGGTATCAAGTTGCAGGACCAGAATCCATAACTCTGAGGGATTTACAGTCCCTTTTGTGGTGATAAAGGCAAAATTGTTCACAGCCCTTCCCTTAATGTAAAAAGCCTGCCTTCTGCTGCTCGGCCAAGTCTCTTGCCACCAAGAGACTGTGCTTTTGTTGGAAGCGCTGAGCACAAACGATGGCAAAGAGCCTGAAGGACAGGACTTCAAAGTAGTCTGTGGCTGCCCCCATCATGGCAGTGGTGGGAGGAGGAAGAAAGCCTCTTCCATTTGTAATGCATGTTTCTCCCTTCCCCTCATTTAGGAACCACAGAGCTTTTCCTCCATTACCTCCCCCCAGGGTTGCACAGAAGCTGGATTTGCCGCTAATCTTTAGCAAATGTGCTCCTGAACACAAAACGGCTTGTTAACATGCAGCTGGGCCCAGGTTTGCATCTAGTCCAGACGCTGAGGCCATGAGGTGGGTGGCTTAGTCCCTTCACTGCCTTCCGCTGTCTTCTGTGCCACGAGCATTGTCATACACATGCCAAGTTGAGAGTCGTACCCACCTCCCATAGAGGCAGCATCTTCTGTGTCTGGAGAGCATTGTCACAGCTATGTTCCTATTCTGTTCATTATCCCAGTTGGTCTGCAGCTTTTTTAATCTTCCCATCATCTCTGCCTACACTAGTGGGCCCATGGTGCAATGGGTGACTTCGCACCTTGAGGAGGTAGGGTGACATCTAGCAGGGCCCTGCATTCCAACAACGCTGACCAGACGGCATTCATATCATGCACAGGTGAACCCACAGAGCTCGAATGACCCAAGGTTGCATCATGGCCTGCACCAAAACAGGAGAAGCCTGATCTGTACCTAGAAGTATCATTTCAACCACCTGCATGGAGATTTGATCCAAAAGCCCAAGGGACCCACACCTTTTGGATCTACAGCAGGATTCTGCAAGGATATAATGAACTCTATGAGTTAATTCATCAACAGTGATTGTGGAGTCCCGAGACCTTGGAAGGAAGCTCTGCCCAATGCCCTGCCACAAGTTCAAACAGGTCCATCAAATTCTCTTCTCAAGCCTCAGTTTTTCAGTTTCTAGAAAATTATATACTACAGGGAAACCAAAATTTTCAGTCCAAAATTTTCAAGGATTAACATACAGCTTGGGAGTTCCCGTGTTGCAACAAAATGATTCCTGGAACTCAAAAATGTTTAATTTTTTTTTATTTTATTTGTTGTACCAAGAAATCCCACAAAACAAGTAATTTTTGTTTTTCTCTGATCTCTGACTGTTCTTTTATTTATTCATTTATTCATTATTCATCCAGTGATCCAAAACCATTGCTTATTTATTCAGTTCTAGTAAATACTTTAAAAATGTAGGGCATAAAATTATAATATACATTATTTATTACTTAACAGTAGAATTTTGTTCCTATGCCCTCACCTTCACTTACCAAGCATTGAGGGAAATTCTTGTGAGATATGTCTTAGCTTATAAAGTTATAATATCCCACAAATGACAAATTAGTTCATATAACCTCCTTTGAAACCATCTTTTCCAGGGTCTTGACAGGAACACTCAGTCTTTAATTGAGTGAGATGATGTCCCTCTAGTGACTGGACCAAACATAGACTCTAGGACTGCTACTGCTGCCGGCGTGGTTTCTGTTGTGTTTGGGGTTTTGGTTCCTACATACAACCAACATTAAGGCATGTCACCAAGGAAGATGGAACACAGCTACTGGAGTTCATGATAAACTGACAATTCCCCCATCCCACCACCAATTGCAGGAAATTTCCTGCCAGTATTTCTAAAATTAGGCTGAATTCTGTGCTGGAGCAGCTGGGGGACAGGTATTTTGTTCACCCAACAGGTCTGTGGGAGTTGCAGCTCTCTATAGGAGGTGAAAAAGAAGTAAGGATGCCAGAGGAGATGCTTTTCACCCTTCTTGAATGAATGAGAGTTCTGATGATAGAGCATATAATGAGGTAACTGCTCCCAGAGGAAAAAGTAACATCCCTGGAGTGATCTCACCAGGGCTGTACATGAATCCCATAGTGGACATGATGTTGGTAGGTAGGTTGCTTGGTAGGTAACTGGTAGGTTCAGCAGCCCACAGTGTGCACATAATAACATGGGGAAGATAAGGCCCCATTGCCAATCCAGACTCGAGGCTCAGTTTAATAACATATTTGGAACAAGTGCTCTGGACGTTGTATAATAAAAACCTCTTTTCAGGTGAGGCTCCTGCTATTTTCATTCACTTGATGAATGTGAGGAGGACACATCCCAAAATAACAACACTGTTTGAATATAATGGTTGAAAACCACCCGTGACAGTCTGTCAAGAGCAAAGGGAGAAGTAGGAATGTAACTAAAGACTCCAGCCTCACAGTTAAATATTTCTACATCTCTTCAGACAAAGCATAAGCCTCTTTGAAGTGGTATTTTTTTCAAGCATCCTCTGTCAGACTTCGCAACCATATTTATGGTCCTATCAAAGTCAGACCCCCGTTCCCAGCCATGGCTTATGGCTCTGCCTCTCTGCTCAACCATCCTGGAATGGGTTGGAGAGATGAGATATGTCCTTGGTCTCAGGCATGGGAAAAAGACAACTTTCCATTGAGTATCAAAACATCTCTCAGCTAGCAGAGAAGATTAATGTCATATTAAGAATGAAACCATGTGTTTTGAGCCGATTAAATCTAACCTAGGAGGCTCCAAAATAAACTCAGTCTTCTAGAGCTTTTGACACCCCTCCACCAGCCATTTCCCACTTTCACAAACACATTTTTTACAAAGGAGACCTTTTATTCCACTCTCTTCCTCTCTTTTTTTCCTCATTCATATATATTAACAAGGCTTGAATTGTGTTGCATGTTGCAGAGAACAGACCCCCTTCACCCGGGCAGAATAACCTGGTGGCTTTTCAGAGCACTATATATAGAAATCTACTCTTTTTCATGGGCGGCTCTAAGGATTAGGTGAGTAATGCAATTTGGGTCAGGACGCTCATGTTTGCAACTACAAGGATGCCTGAAGGGTCAGAGAGGACACACCAGGAGGCTGTTAGCTGTGCTGAAAGACACGATACACCCCAAAGTTTGGGTCAGGCCAAGCTGGTTCTGCACAGGAAGGATTTCTCACCTCCCGGCACTGGAAATCTTACGTGTCAGACCTGGAGAGGGAGGGATCCCATAGAGCAGCCAGTATCACACATAGATATGAGAGATCACGCATGACCATGTGATGTTGGAAGGGGCTCTGCATCACCTATAACTGCGGAAGGTGCCTGCAAGCTTTGAATGGTTTTCCAATGGAACACAGAGCCTATTAAGAGATCAAATCTCTTTCTTTGCTGAATCATTTTATTTCCTGTCATCAGCTTAATTTCCTTAATAAAGGTTTCAATGAATTCCCTCTTACCTATTGAGACTGCAGGTTTCTCATGGCAGGGATGGCCCATGGTTTCCATTCATGAGATGCAGAGTGGTGCATTACCGAAATATACATTAGCCCTTCCTGACATATAGTCACTGAGTGAATAAACCCCATCACGCTGACGATGAGAGTCGCTTCTATCCCTCAGAGAACAGACCTGTCTCTTGATATCCAGGCGAGAGTAGACGTCTACATGTTTCCCCTGTGCAGACTGGAGGAAGGAGATTGAAATCCAGGACTAAACAGATTGGAAACCTGAACTTTTTCTGGGGGACAAATATAACTTTTTTTTCCCCCACCAGCCCGTGAAATGTGTCTTTTTTAATTTCCTGTAATTTAATTAAGAGAGGAATTCATATTCGTTAAAAGTAGCCCTTTATGTGATCCAGTCAAAGGGAGTGAATGAAGGTTCTGTAAAGCTCTCTGTCTATTCAAAATAACCTTTATTTCAGCCTCATTGCCACATATTTCTAAACAAGCAGCTGAAGCTGCATCTTTCATTTTTTTTAAACAAGGCATCCCCTGCTTTCCTCCTCTCACCGTAGACAGCTGAATTTCTCTCCCACTTGTGAGCAGGGGGAAAGCAGGACGTGTGAGGGGGGGAAGAGTGTCTGGAGGGCTGATCCGTGGGGCAATAGCTAATAAATTCTCAGTGCTGTGGACAATAGGAGCCAAGTCCTGGGGTAATGCCTGGTGATTAAATGATTGATACCAAACACAAGCCAGACATCTGCAGGAACACTGAACACCTCTGTTTCTGATGCAAAAATGAGCATTAACTTCTCACCACTACCTAACCTTATTTTTTGACCTATTTTTAAAAACTGGCTCACAAAGCAGTGGAAAAATTGTCCAAGGATGGATTTTATCCCTGGAGGAGCAGCTGTAACATTCTCCCCAGCCAACCTTTGACATTACCCACATGGGACAGTCCACGCATGGATGCCAGGGCCACTTGACACACAAGCAAGGACAGGTGAATGGGTTTGTTCCCAGTGGCACTACCTACGTCTGTATTGGTGAACGAAACAGGGAACAACGCTGAGCACTGACTTTCAACTCTCTCCTAGCAGCCTCCCAGACAGTTCCTGGGCAACATCTGGGGTTAGCAGAGCCAGGAGCCATTCCCCACAGGCATTTGGGATGTGGCCCATCCAGTTGTGGAAGGTAGTGGAATTTGATAGTATTCACGTGCTGCTCTGTGCCCGTTGGCCTCCGGACCAGACAAGGGTTCCAAGAACATTTCATTTACCATTACCAATGTAGCCTCTGCAGCTTGAGAAGCAGGAAGGTCAGAAGGATTGTCAGTGGCTGGGTGGCTGGTGTTTCACAGCTCCAGGGGCCTGCTGAATGCGTCTAAGCTGCTCAATAACTTACCACTTTAATTCATATGGATTCTCACCCCGAAGTCATCCATACTGCATGGATGCAAATTCATTTCCAGGATCTCTTTTGGCACAACTCCACCAGTTCCCTTTAAGAGGGAACTCTTTATTGTTCTTTACCTTCAAACACCTCCACGTAGACCCATTTTCCATCCTACATCTTGCACCCAAAATGCTCACTAGAAACACACTGCTTTAGAGGGCTGTGACACAGTCCTCACAAAACCCAATAATTTTGTCTTAGCATTGCAATGTGATGACCTAAAAGGCCCATGGCCAGCCTGCTACACATAGAACTGACCTTGAACAGGGATCTGAGCTATTCCATATTCCTTAGCTTGGACTTGATGTCTTCTGCAGTGTAGACATAACTTGATGATCTCGGGAAAATAACTGACTCGGTTCTTTTATTCTTTATTAAGGCTACCTTTTTTTTACTCAGTCTTGCTGTTCTTCATTAAAACGGAGAGAGATAGTGGCATTACCTATGATTTATGATCGAATAAAGATAAATCGAGTTAGGGTAGAGAATGCATGGGAGCTGAGTTAGTAGCTAAGGTGGAAGGTATGCGCAGGGCAGCTGCCTACCCCATGGCATTACTTTTGGGCTATGTGATTTGGGACACGATCTGCTCACATTTCTCCCTGACAAAATGGGCTTAATCACAGCTTGAGAAGAGCTCTCCAAGCACAATGGTATTCGTGGTTTATGCTCTGTGCCATCTGTATTCAGCCTGGAGGTGGGACACTTCTAAGTCTGACCCCATCACCTCCTCCTTCCCCTGAGGTCTTGATTTTCAGAGGAGATATGAAACCAAGGGGCAGTGATCCATGATTGTTATAACACATCTGGTGTCCTGTCACTGGTGGAAGATGACATGCTCCTATATGAGAACTTACACTCAGATACTGCTGCCTCCTTGAGTCTTGTCATCTATATGGGTAATCATTGCATTTTTGCAAAGACCTTTACCTCGTAACTAGACTGACAGGAGAGGGACAGAAGCACCAGTTGACTCTGAGACATGTATCTATTTCCCTTGATGATCAAATTATTTTTATACTTTTTGCCACCTTCACAAAATGACTGGGAGTGAAATAATTGTTTACACACATCCAAAGAAGAGTAATTGATATTCTTTGTTATGAAGTCCTTCCTCAATTTTGTCTGTTACTCAGGTAGAGATTCCCCTGGAAGTATCAGGAGCTTCATCTGAGCAGAGACTGAGCTAATGCACCACACAGTGGGCACAGACCTTCTCCCACAGCTGACAGCAGGAGTCACGGAGCCACAAACAGAGGTCATGTGTGATTTGGTGTCTGAACTACATGTAGCACCACTGACCTGGACAAATCCGCTAACCAGTGAACCAAAGGGCTACCAAAAGGTGCCAGGAGACAAAGCCAGGACAGCCCATGCATATAGAAAACGCATCACACCTCTGCTTCTTCTGCAGTGGTTGCATCCAGTGATGACTGATGGGGAGCTCTGGGTAAAGGTTCTAGCTTTAATCCTCATTTGATGCTAGATGCAGCTATAGTGTTAAGTGATTCATTGTGGAAATGGGGACCTTAATTTTTTGGGTCACATCACTATGATTCAGAGCAATACAAGACAGCCCTAGCCTGAAGCAGACAAATTCTCTCTATGCAATACCTTAATAACTCACCCTGTTACGGTCAGCAGTGATTCTCTTAAAATAGTGTTAGAGAAAGAAGTAAAAGGAATTCTTGACTTGTCAATGTCTGATATTTTTCTTGCAAAAATCAAGTGTAAACCTGTTACCCCATTTTGTTGTTGTTGGAGGGGATAGGAGGGGTCACCCCCAGGGCTCTCTATGCAAAATCCCATGCACCAACACTGCTCAGCTGCTCTGCCAGCATTCACCCCCCCAAACCTACCCCCCCAAAGGATTGTTTTATACATCACTTCATTCCGTACCTCCTCTCTCTCCTTCAACCCTTTGGGGGGGTAGGGGAGGAAGGCAGACCCTCCAGACCTTCCACTCCTTGCCAGGAGGCATTGAGGGTCCTTCTGGCACCGCACGACCTCTCGCCCAGGTGACCTCCCCCTGGAGCAGAGGCACCAATTCACACATACTTTTCCACCTTCAGCCTTGTGGATCGTTACTCCTTATTTAATTTTCAGGGAATCAAAAGGGCTGTGTGTGCCTCCCGCCCTGGCACAGTCTGCCTACCTTTCTCCAGGCTCGCCTCAAACCACTCGCCTCTTCTCACAACATGAGGTAAGTCGAGGCTCGCACACTATTTTAGCACAAGCCAGGGTGCTTCCAAGACATTCCAGAAATAGCACTGGGAAGGAACAGTACCTGCTCTTCAGAGCCAGTGAGGGGCCTTCCCTCCCCTTCCAGGTTGGGTAAACTTTCTCCTTACTCTGTGGTTACACACAGCAGAGTGACTCTCTTAAAAACGGCATTGCATAAAGGTGAATTCAAAGGTTTTTTACCTGGCCTGGCCTGAGCTCCGAACAGAGATGTCCTCAGCCAAAGCCCTACTGCTTCGGGGGGACTGGAGAGGGTATAGCATGAACCTATTCTTGCATTTCACACGGCTGTGTCCACCCCGGGCCGCGCAAAGACACACCCCATACGGAGACATCATGCCTATCTCCAATATCTTAGCATGTCTCTTTACTTATATCCCCCAGATTTTAGATGGTTTAGGTTTTTAGATGCCCCTGGGCACCACACAAGTTCTGAGTAGTGCTCATGGATAGGTCTCCTCTGATATCTTGCCAACTGTTGCTAAAATCTATTGTATTTCTGGAAATTTATGGCAGGACTGGTTTGAGGAACAGATAGCTTCTGGCCACTTTTCTTTAGAAATCCCTAGCATTTTTTTATGTGTCATCTTGAAGAGATTTGGAGGAGCTGAAGGAACCAAGAGCCAATCGGGCAGGTCGCTAGTGCCACCAGAAAGATACAAAAAGAAAGACTGAACCATTATGAGTTTGCCTTCCACTCCAGCAAGATGGGGAAATGATTCGGGTTGAAGCAATACACAGGGATGAGAACTGGAGTCCCCATTTCTGCCTCTCCCCTTTTGCAGTCCCTTCAGTTCAGATTAGGCATTTAGATCTTCCATCCTTCAGGCAGGCTACTTCTTAGAGCTCTCTCTGGACCAGGAGGTGCCCTGTGGAAGTGACACCAGACAGCGGTCCCTCAGGGAGCGGGGACAGATTTGAAGATGAGCCTGGAGCTGAGATCATGTCACGAAGCTGGTATCCCCCATGCAGTCATCCTGATTCTTTGTACATCAAAGGACTATCGGTCTGCAAAGCCTTAGAGCATTGAACTCACTTTATCATCTGCTGTGACCCTGAGCTGAGTTCTTGGCTGTGAGAAATGTTCAGGCACAAAGTTATTTTGGGGAAACTCATCGTGAATTGTAGGCTGCCTGAGTTGTCATCTTGTTAGGAGAACAGCTAAAAATTTGGAGCAGAAAATAAAGCAGGGAGGGCCAAGGGAGTTTGCTCAAGGCCCGAGAGTTGGAGACATCTAAGGTATGATGGTATAACAAATCTCTGCCTCCATATCCTTTCACTTGCCCACAGGTGTGGGCAAGGAAAAGGTCTAGTGGAAAGTGTCCCACTTGGTTTAGTGGGAGGTGTCCCTACCCGTGGTGGGGATGTTGGAACAAGATGATCTTTAAGGTCCATTCCAACTGTTACTATTCTATGTAATGTGGTGGTACCTGCACAGCCATCCCTCCAAGATTTAGGGATTGAAGGAGGAAACGTGGAGCAGAGATGTTTTGTTCTTTATATCCCTGTGCCCTTCTTCCATTTTTCAAGCAGTTGTGGTGCAGAGCAGAGCTTGTGCAGCTTCAGAGGAGTGGGAATTTGTAGTGGAATCAGGAGAAAAAGGGATGGATATTTCCAATGCCATCTTGCCTTGTGGATTACACCAAAGCTTGAAGATCTTTCTTCTCTCCCACCCCCTAAGGAGGTCCCACTAATCCTCAGTAAGATCACAGCAGGTCACCCCCATCACCAGTTCCCCTTATGATCCACAGGACTTAACAATATCCCAACACTTTTTCTAGAAACAGAAATCAGAAATATGCAGAGCATCTCCCATCATGCACAGGACCTACTGATGCCCTTCTCTGTGGTCAGAGGGTGGGACGGTATCTGTTAGCCCTTCTGCAGCTCACCAAAGCCTCAGTGTTTCACCTGTGCAAATAACCCCCCGCACTATCCCCCTGGGACCAAGAGGACAAGTTAAAAATGGAGCATGCAATTTAGGTCCTGCACATCTGTATTCCAGGCAGCGGTGAAAGACAGAATGGTGGATCTCCAAAATAGCCTCCGCTTGGCCAAACAACCCCGCTGCCAACTGATGGCTGTTTGTCTGTTTTCATTTGTACAGCCCCCAAACCTAATAAACACCTCAGACATGAAAAGAAAACACAAGGAACAACGAGGGTAAGAAAAACCAGGCCATTGACTGCCTTTTTAAATAGATCGGCGTGGAGTTGAGTGGCCAGCCCTCTTTCCAAGTACATTCCTGTGCTAACATGAATTCACAGACTACTCCTGTGTGATCATC
This sequence comes from Numenius arquata, assembly GCF_964106895.1. Taxonomy (NCBI): domain Eukaryota; kingdom Metazoa; phylum Chordata; class Aves; order Charadriiformes; family Scolopacidae; genus Numenius; species Numenius arquata. The sequence continues at coordinate 43,599,108 of NC_133587.1, forward strand.
TGGCAGGGATGTGGTGCTGTCACTCTGTATCCATCTCTTTGCAGGGTCAGTCCTGACTGTGGTCTGTACGGGAGCTAACAGTATCCACGGAATAATGCCACATTTGAATTTCCCAGACAACATTTATTTATTTATCATAATATGACTGATTCCTTTATTTCTGGCTTTTAACTGAAGCCAGTCCATCATCATTGTTTCTTCAAAGCCCTGACAGGATGAAGAATGTTATACGTGGGCTAGGAATTAGGTTTGTCTGCCCTTTCCCTCTCTCCCCTCTCTCTACTTCACAGTCCATATATTCTTTGCGCATCTCGCTGAAGCTGCCCTCTCCTTCCACAAATCTCAGCTTTCATGAAGCAAATGCTTTTCCTCCACTCAACCTGCCTAATCCTTGTTCTGGATCTGACACTTCTTCCATCCACACATCCTGAGGCAACAAGATCCATAGATGAATTTGCACAAGTGTCAACATGGAGTTGTACATGGGGACAAAAGAAAAAGGTGTATAGGGAAAAAAGAGTGCTACTGAAATGTCTTTTTTAATGGCACATGTTGCCTAATACAGTTGAGAAGACCACTTAATGGCCTTGCTTCCCACCCTATCACCATGGTCTTTCATTCCATCCAATTGGCGTACACATAGTGCACAAGCAGAAAAGAAAACCATCCAAATTGCAGTAGACAGACAAATTCCAGTGAAAATTAAACTGAGAAATACTCAACTGCATGTGCAGGGTCCATAGGGCAGTGTCTTTTTCTATGGCTTTATGGTGTCTAACAAAGGTGTCTGTTGTCTCTTTTCTTGGCTATTTCAGTGCTGAAACCTTATATGCCGCCTCTTCTGTTTCAGTGGCCCTTCCAAACTCTGTCTCGCTGATCAAAGAGGTGATATTTCCTAGGTTATACAGGGAGGACCAGAGTGGGAGGATCAGAGACTGACTGGCTTCATCTCACTGTGGCTTCTGGTGAAGGGAAAATTAGTTGTGACTTGAAAGTCCCAGGACTCTGCCTTGGTTTTGGAAGCAACCAGGCACAGCTGCCAGAATGAGAAATATGAGAAAATGCTCCAACAGTCCCTTTTAAATAACACAGAAAAAATCCTTGATAAGCACTAGATTAGTGATGGAGCCTTAGGTCTTGGCAGAAGGTGGTCATAACAGCACTACCAGCATCAGGGAGCAGGATCAAAGTCCCCTTAATTCAGTGTTTTGCCTTCAGCAGTACCTACCATCCAGTGCTAAGGGGGAAAGAAGAACTGGGGGGGGAAAGAGGGGAAAAAAAAAACAAACCAAAACACACAGTTTGAGTCTTTCGTCTTTTTACCTTCCCACCTTCAGCAGGTCATGTTTTAAGGAGTTTACGTTTGCTCCACAGATCTTTTTCTGTTTGAAAACCGCAAAGGTATTTGAAGTCGTGTAAGACTTCAGGATCTCAGATCACATTTGCAGATGTCTTCCTGGCTCCACTGAGCATTACCAATATACTGTTCAGAATGAGGTGAAAAAGCCTAATATTTCCTTTCTGGAGAGACAAAAGCCTGGGGTTTGAGAGGTTTCCGCTGGGTAGCTGGAAACTAGAAGTTTCTTTATGGGCATGTGTCTGTATTTTTGATTTCCCTAAGTATTTGAACTGTTAATAAGTCAGAGAACAATATAATTTTCCTGTAGTACCACATGTAAGCAATGCAAAGACACTTTTTAACCAGTTTCAGGTAACTGAGTGATTGAACCCTGTGTCCTTTGACCTCATCACCCTTTGCATTAACTGGCTCCAGTTAATACATTTTTTCCATTTCCTTCTTTTGTCAAAAATAGTTAATGGATATAACCCAAAGGGACCATTTCATGTAATTATTAAGCCTCCACTTTCTATAAATAACTTTGAGGATGGTGGTCTGAAATTCCCCAACCGAAGCACGCTCCTGGAAGGTGTGTTGTCCCCCCCACAGAGGTCAGGAGTGGAGCAATTTCACGGGTCAGGGGTTGGAGTCCAAAGAACTGAGGAGGAAAGAGCAGAGGAGAGCACGGTGTCTGCTCTGACTCCAGCAGAGTGCTGCTTAAACGAGATATGAAAGGCTCCCAGCTCCAAATCTTCACAGTATTTCTAACCAAGAGAGCCAGGCTTCTGTTCTGTAAAGCAGCTAAACCCTGGCTTATCTCTAAGCATGGGAATAATCTCAGATCCTTTCAGCAAATATCTTAGATAAATTTCTTCTCTTCACCATATCTTCGTTTTGTTGATTTGGGCTCTCTAGGTTGTCAGGGAGGGGAGCTGAGCTGCATGTTGATATAGCTAGAGACTGTGAAGCTTTTACAGTTAGTCCAGCCTCAAAACTACTGAAATGCAAGTTGTTTAATCCATAGGAACATGCCACATCTCTGCTCTGTGAAGTGCCCATGGACAGAAGAGCTCTTCAAGAAATATGCTAGAAATCCAAGAGAAAGAAAGTACATGTGCACAGCTACTGGATAAAAAAAAATAAATGGACCTGTTCAAGATGCTGCTGTTTCTCAGGATTTCTTTCCTACCTTATTATTGTTCCTACACCAATTGTATCAGTCCCTCTGTGTGTGACATACATAAATGTCTCTCGAGCAAGTGTGCCAGACATCATGCTGAAGAAGACAAAGAGTTTCACACAGTCCTTTGCTAACTGGTGGGAAAGAGCCTCTCCAGCAGTAACAGCAACAGCAAAAGCCAGGAATGGTAGAACCTAGAGTCTCCTGAGACTATGGCTCGGAGGATTTCATTTTACTCTGTATGTTTTGACTTGGGAATATCCCTGCAAAAAAAATATCTCCCCATCCCAGGAAGCCCAGCCAGAGTTTTCAGAACACATCTGACGACTGTTTTCAGCACAATCAGATACAGCTACGTCTGGTAATGGCTTTCAGGTTGGGCAAAAAAAAATAAAATAATAATAATAAAAAAAAGGACTGTGAGGACTGTCCAGGAATTAAGAGAATACAGTTATTACCATCAACAGGGAAGTCAACATCTGGAAAAACTCTGTAGCTGAGCAGGTGTGTGTGTGCTGCCTGGGCTGTCTGTGTGGGGAGTAGTGTGGTTTCTAGCTGGGGGATGGCCTCCAGAAACCACTTGAAAATAGAACAAACAGAAGCAGCTCCTCTTTCCATTAATATTAATGGCCCAGACATTACCCAATTTGAAGCGGAAGCCGGGGCTGATTAAGAAGGGCCCGATCACCAGAGCTCTAATGGAAAAAGATTAGAGCACAACCTCTCCGTGATCTGGGATTGGGAGACATTGAACCAGCCCAGGGCAACAGCAGTGAAGGACAGAGCGGGTTTATGCACTGGAAAGTTTTCTGCTTGGAAGCTCTGTTGTCCAAATATTTTGCTACCAAATCATAACTAAGCTGCCTGGTGCCAGAATCATGTACGCTGATGTGAGCCATTCGCAAATGACTAAACCAGGGAAAATGAGAGCCCCCCCCAAAAAAATGGGTGGGGGATTTGGGAGCTCGGGGGCTGGTCCCCAGCTCTGACAGGGCTTCTCTGGGTGGCCTTGGGAACGTGTGTCTCTGAAGTGATGCAGGAGGAAAATATTCCTCCTTAGTTCTTCCTGTGTTCAGATAAATCTTTTCAGTGTGTGCAGATCATCTTGTATCCCATGTGTACTTTTACTCAACCAGGCACAAGGGACACCAGGAGTTATTATTGTAAGGCAAGTAATATCCATTATCCAGGCACGAGCCAAATCTGGGAGCAGTAAAGTCCTGATTTGGAAATTTCTCTATAATAAGAACCTACCAGTTTCACCTGATCTTATCTGGACTCCCCAGAGACAACTAGATTTGCAATTAAACACACAATTGGAAAATGGACTTGCAGCCAACAGAAGGGAATGTCCTTCCTGGCTGGGAAGAACTGAGTAGCATTATTAAAAGTCTCAAAACACCCTTTGTACTGGTTGTCACTCTTTTTTTCATTTAAAGAAAATAAACAAATAAAGAAAATAACACTAGCATTTTATATATAATTCTAGTGATTATGTCATGGATATTTTTTCTTTTCTTTAACTTTATCTTGTGTGTATATATTTGTCTTTCCTTTCACAGGACTATTTTCTAATGATATTTTCTTAAAACATTTTTTTCACTAAACTTATTCTGTTTTGTCTTTGGGAATGGTACAAAAATGAGGCAGAAGAACTGGAAGAGTGGAAGTGCTTTGGAAGTATGACATTCCAAAGAAGTAAATGACAAGACTGACGGGCACGTCTGGAGCCTCCAACCTTTCTACTTTCTTTTCCCTGCTCATTTGCTCATTCTGTCTTTGTGGTTCACACAGGAGGAAGCTTGGTTTCCAAAAGCAATTAGGGTAGGATTCTTTGCCTCCACAGTGCAGAAAGCAAACCCCCACACTCTGCAGGGAGAAGACCCTGGAGCAAAGTTTCCAAGAGAGCCAATGTTCTTGCTGCAAAGGGAAGCTTGTGAGCAAAGACATATAAATGCAACATGCCAATAAACAGACATCTACAGACCCTAGACAGGGTTTAAGGGTGGTTCCAAGAGCTGGAACCTCATCATTTATACTGTCATGAGCAATCCCTGACATGGATGTGATGTGATCAGCCGCACCAACATGTTCCCGGGCACTGTTTGGGAGTTAGTGTGGTCCAGGGACCATTCCCAATAAGCACTTTGGATGTGGCCATCCTCTCCTGGAGACTGAGGGAGGTGAATGGTATGGACACGGCCAGATCCTGCCAGTTGATCTCAATGTTAGAGAATCAGCCCCTGGCTCATTTTGTTTGTAAGCAGAGATCTGAATGACCTGGGAAGAAGACCCGGAAGAATGACCCGGAAGAATGACCTGGAAGACTCAGGGGTCGGTACTGGGACCAGTGCTGTTCAACATCTTTGTCAGAGACATGGACAGTGGGATAGAGTGCACCCTCAGCAAGTTTGCCGACGACACCAAGCTCGGTGGCGTGGTCGACACGCTGGAGGGAAGGGATGCTATCCAGAGGGACCTGGACAGGCTTGAGAGATGGGCTCGTGCAAATCACATGAAGTTCAACCAGGCCAAGTGTGGGGTCCTGCACCTGGGACATGGCAATCCCAGGCACAAATACAGGTTGTGTGGAGAATGGCTGGAGAGCAGCCCTGAGGAGAAGGACTTGGGGGTGTTGGTGGATGAGAAACTCAACATGAGCCGGCAACGTGCACTGGCAGCCCAGAAAGCCAACCCCATCCTGGGCTGCATCAAGAGAAGTGTGGCCAGCAGGTCGCGGGAGGTGATTCTACCCCTCTACTCTGCGCTCATGAGACCCCACCTGGAATACTGTGTCCAGCTCTGGAGTCCTCAGCACAGGAAGGACATGGACCTGTTGGAACAGGTCCAGTGGAGGGCCACAAAGATGATCAGAGGGATGGAGCACCTCCCCTATGAAGACAGGCTGAGAGAGTCGAGGATGTTCAGCCTGGAGAAGAGAAGGCTCCGGGGAGACCTCATAGCAGCCTTCCAATATCTGAAGGGAGCCTACAGGAGAGCCAGAGAGGGACTCTTTGTCAGGAAGTGTAGTGACAGGACAAGGGGTAATGGTTTTAAATTGCAAGAGGAGAGATTTAGATTAGATATTAGGAGGAAATTCTTTCCTGTGAGGGTGGTGAAGCACTGGAACAGTTTGCCCAGGGAAGTTGTGGCTGCCCCATTCCTGGAAGTGTTTAAGGCCAGGCTGGATGGGGCTTTGAGCAACCTGCTCTAGTGGAGGTGTCCCTGCCCATGGCAGGGGGGTTGGAACTCGATGATCTTTAAGGTCCCTTCCAACTCTAGCCATTCTATGATTCTATGATTCTATGAAAATGGAAAGCAATCCAAACAGCTGTTTAGCCCCATGGGAAGACAACCCAAATTTGTGGCAAGGTAGAGCACACAGAGCACAGGGTCAATCCAGGCTATTATATGCTGAACAGACAAGGAAAACAGCAGTTGCTGAGATCTTTTGCAAGGTTGAAAATGTCCTTCCAGGCAATTCCTTCTCCATGGGATCTTGGTGTCCTGATTGCAAGCGTGGCAGGCAGACAGAATGTTTTATCTATAGGGTGTCCTGCATTCATCACAGCAGATCTCCAGCTCTGGGATGCAATATCTCAGGACTTTTCAGCACAGCTACCAGTGGGAATGTGCCACTTCTGTGTTTAGGCCAAAACTCCTCTTGCTTCATCCGTCTTCACAGTGCTTATGTCTGCATCCTGCTGAAATGAACAAGTGCCTCCAGAAACACTCTTCTTATTATAGCACTTGAACTTGATTCCCCTGATAGAGGTTTATTAATTTTTATTTTATTTTAATTAATTCCATTTTATTCTATTCTAGTTTATTATCAAATGGAAAAGAGTGCATAAGCCTCTGAGGCCAGGACTGCTCTTTCTACTGTTGACCTCTCCTCTTGCTGGCAATGCTTCAGAGTTCGTTGAAATGACATTTTCCTCCTTTTCAGCAGCCTGCTCTCCTAATAAATCCAGCTTTCTGTTGTGTGCTGTGGCTGTCTCCACCTTGGCTGTTCAGGGGACACTTCTGGAGAAGGACTGTCAGCTCTCAGCTCCCTCTCCGAGCATGAAGCGTGGCCCCAAACCAAAGAACGTTGTGGAATCAAAAAGGTTTACGCAAATCAGACCAGTCGCCAGAAAGCAATCTGAGGAAAAGTTGTTTTGCCTCATTATTATTATTATGGTATTTTGGCAGTAAAATCAAGAGCAAGGAACCAAAAGTTAACTTACACTTCAAGAAGTTGAGCGTAAACATTTTAATCTCCCAGGACTGCTGGAGGTTTCACAATCTCCTCAGCAAACTCTAAACTTGTGCTGCTGATCCAATTTGTCTATCTACCTTTCAACAAGTTAGGGATTTCTCCTAAGAGCCCAGGAATGAGAATCTGAGGAAAACAGCCCTGAGGTAATGTTTGGGGTTTAATTTCAGAAGCCAGGACAAACCTGAGAAGAAATAAAGGCAGTTTCCTGCCCCGAGGTTTTCTTTCAAGTTTTTTGTTCTCTCTTTGATGTTTTTCCTGACTTTCAAGAGCCATGTAGGAAACAGTGAAGGTCCTGCTGTTGCCTCCATGAGGAGAAACTTTTCTCTGTTCACATTTTCATCTATGTCCCATCCACATGATATGACATGATGATGGCATCAGTGACACATCCCTGACAAAGGTCACTCCCTTTGCTTTGTCATTACCCTATACCTTATTCAGCCTTTCAGTATTTAGGAGGTGGTCATGGTTGGAAGATGCTTTTTTCGGTGATACCCTTCATTTAGGTACCTCTGTGGGAACTGAGCTTTAAAAATACCACCATTTTAACTACCAAGGTCATTGAAACATGTGCTGTGTAGGATTTTCCGGAGTGCCTCACAGTATATTTTTACACCACCTGGCCTATGGCCACATCTGCTGCTTGGGCTGCCACTCATCTGCTCTACAAGATTACCACTCCCAGCCCTTTCTGAGCTGCCCATAACTCCTTCCTCCTCCTCCTCATGCAGTTACCATGTCCTCAGATGTGGTGGCATAACCATGTGCTAATTGCTTCCAAACACACTCCTGACAAAATTGTTTGGGTTTAAACCACACTAAAAAAAGCAAAATTGTCTTCTAAAGTTTCTAAGTTAACCTAGATAGTTTTGGCATGACTAAGTGAGGGTCTGACCACACATGCAGTTGTGCTGGTAGATGTGAAGGTGTAATGGCCATGAGCTGGGAAAAGTGACTTTTGCACCCATATGAGCTGCAACTTGATTAGAACATAATACTGATACATATCTCACAGTGGTATTTAAGGTCTGAACCCAAGGCTGCTTAACTCCAGTACCAGCACTATCAGCTGAGGAACTGATGCATCCACAACTGGAAATGCCATTGCGTCTCTCAATAGACTGCAGAAGGACTGGACTCTGCCCCCAAATGCATCTTCATCACAAGATTACAGGGGTTATCTACAGTCTCGTTCCAGGATAAGTCTAAATTCATTCCCCAGAAAAGCCACCGACCGTATTCAGCAACTACCTGGTACATCCAAAAGAAATGTTTAAATAAATTATAGGTAGTACAGCCTATGGTGAAGGTTCAAACATTGGGAGGAACTGAAAATATTTCCCACACAGCATCTATCTGCTTACACAAAGTGAATATTCAGTTGTGGTGTTGGTGGGAAGCAACCCATAACATGGACTTCGCCGTCACTATTTGAACTGTGTGACAATACCACCGAGAGAAAAAGAGAAAATGAGCAAGGAGCTATCATTTGCCTTACAGCCTCACCTGACCTCTTTCTCCTACTGCATAAACCCCCCACAACAGGAGATGCTTGTCACAATTTTTTGTATACTCTTTGTAAACTACACTGGATCTGCAGGAGAAATGGAGGAACCCAGATTTTTAAAAAATTTCATTTGTCTGTTTACCTTGTCTTCAGCTTTAAAATATATCCAGACTTATTGATAATTGACTGAATGATTCCTCTCCTGACCAGAGGCCTGCAGAGCTCATTGCATGTGGTTTTGGGTATCAATCCAAAGCAGTGAATTCAGATAACGTTCACTTTGAGGGCTGACACCCCAGAGGATCTCACAGAGAGATTAGAAGCCATCTGTGGTCTTCAAGGTACCAATCACCCACAGCCTGGTCCAAATGATCATATCCAAAGAACGACAATGGGTAAGTCAAATCAATTCATCATAGAAACAAATTATGATCACTAAATTATGATCATTAATCATTGAGAATAATTAGTAATTAACCAATGTGTTGTCCTACGGACTTTATAGGCAGCTCTTCATAGGCAGAGTCACACAAGAAAAACTCCAGTACGGTCAATGGAGCTACACCATCGGTGTCTCGTTTCTCCTGTTACATCTGATTCAACAGGACTATTTTTAGCCTTTTGCTAATGTCCAGAAACCCGTGCTGATAATCTGCACTGCCACCTTGTGTGACTCTGGCTTTTACTCGGGCTTCCTTCGAAACCTTCCCTCTTTGTTTCTGCTGAGTAACCTTCCCTTAAGCCACAGATTGTTCATCTGATAATGAAATTATTTAATTATGCCCCAAAACCTCAGGCTATTCGCCTTTGTCTCAGTCTCCCAAATGGACAGCCTTACTCAGTCAGGCTCTGATCTCATCCCCTCTTCTGCTGGGGGAAAATCCCTTGTCAGAGCATGGAGGTTTCAGGCTCCCAGACATGGTTTTTACCAGAACTGGTGTCCTATCTACTTGTTCTCTTCTTTCTGTACCCTCCGGCTTGCAGACCATGTCTTGCTCAGGAACCTGACGCTAATCAGACCTGGCTTGAAAACATTTAAAAATTTAGGTATCACTCTCCCTTACACCCCTGAACTCTCATCTCTCTGTGCACTTACATCCCCAGTTGCAGGTCAGGGAGCTTGTCCATGCACAGTGTGTAAACAACTTACACAGAGAACTCCCTGCACAAGAACAGATATCTCTGGGGTGTCTCTGGGGCTCCCCAGGTAGCCCATTTGTGTGCCCCCCCAGTCTGTTGCTGACCCTCTCCTGCACAACCTATCATCTCCAGCAGCTGCAGCCAGACAGATTTGAAAGGACTCCTGATAGGCAAAGCAGGCACCTTGACCTTCCGTTTTGCCTTGGCAACCTGTTTTCCCCAGTGACTACCTGCTTTATCCATGTTAAACCAGGTTTTAAATGCCATGTTGCAGCAACAAAGACATCTACAGTGATCCCGAAGGATGTCTCAGTGTCTCAGAAGTCTCCTTACCTTGCACTTCTGGCCTTGGGAACACAGTAAGCTTTTCCCTTACTCATATGCTTGATTTTAAATTTATATGTCCTGATTCCCAGTTAAGGAGCTGAGATCAAGGCCCAGACTGTAATTCTGGCGTGTTTATAAAACAGTGAATTGAGACTGGTACGGAACAGAGTGTAATTGTTTTCAAGCTAACTGAAACCTGGCTTGCAGCAACATAGTTTAATGCAATAAGGTCTCAACTAGAGGAACAGAAGTCTAATAAGAATCTAATTAAGGTGATCCTCACAGTGCTTTCAAATGCGATTATAGGCAGAGCTGTGCTTTTTTGGATCTAGCAGGAGCATGTGGCTACAGCATCACTCCCAGCTGTTCCCTGTTCTTCTCTGCACCGAAAGGTACTGCCACACAGCTGTCTTCCATTAAAGGACCTTACTCCAGCTCCTGCCACACACTCAGTCTCAGTTTAAAGTAAAGCTGAATGTGAGACTTGATTGAGTTTGCGTTGACATGGTTTGGAGAAGTTCACCTACCTGGTTTAGCTGTTGAAACTGTAATAAGTAAATAACATCTGAGATGGGTAAAGCAGTTTTAAAAGTGATCAAGAATGGGATTCTCTTAGGTATCTCCACTTTATCCAATTATTCCAAGCCTTCCCATAGTCAGCAAAAGTCTACTTGATCCAGGCAAAGGCACAACTCATCTCCTAAAGCAAGTGCCAAGCAGAGGTGTCTTGTCTCCTTGCAAGTGTCCTTCTCCACTGGCTAGGAAAAAATGGAGAGTAAATCACACATTGTGAGTTTTGTTTCACCCATATCCACACTGTTGTCATCTCTATCTGAGCTACAGAACTCAAGCCTCTTCCTAGACAGTAGAAAAAGGGTGGCTTTGCATCATAGTTGGTCTGACCTTTTATAAATGTCCAGTTTAGGGCAAGAGAAATGGAGATAAAGACTCCAGGTGTTATAATAGGAGCCTGGTGTGACTAAATCAGACATAACCCTCTGCATTGAGTAAGATGAGTTCCCTCTGTTAGCTGAATGGGACATTTTCCACCAGCTTCAGAGGAGGTACATGAAGATTAACAAAGATTTTGGTGACAGAAGTCACTCTTGCTCCAAAAGCCATTTGAAATGAACCATCTCCACAGGTCCTCAGCTGGCTCGAGGAATTCAGCTAAGCTGTCCTACCAACCTCAACCTAACTGTAACCCTTAACACAGGGAAAAGACCTTAAATACTCTGTCCCGGAGAAGCGAACAACGCTCTATTTGGCTCTGGTGAGACCCTGCCTGGAGTACTGTGTCCATCTTTGGAGTCTCCAACATCAGAAGGACATGGACCTGTTGGAATGGGTCCAGAGGAGGGCCAGGAGGGCTGGAGCACCTCTCTTATGAAGACAGACTGAGAGAGTTGGGATTGTTCGGCCTGGGGAAGAGAAGGCTCCAGGGAGACCTTAGAGCCCCTTCCAGTCCCTCAAGGGGGGCTACAGGAAACCTGCGGGGAGGGCCTCTTGATCAGGGAGGGGAGCAATAGAATGAGGGGTAATGGTTTTAAACTGAAAGAGGGGAAATTTAGACTAGATATCAGGAAGAAATTCTTCGCTCTGAGCGTGGTGAGACACTGGAACAGGTTGCCCAGAGAAGCTGTGGCTGCCCCATCCCTGGAGGGGTTCAAGGCCAGGTAGGATGGGGCTTTGAGCAACCTGGTCTGGTAGGAGGTGTCCCTGCCCAGGGCAGGGGGTTTGGAACTGGATGGTCTTTAAGGTCCCTTCCAACCCAAACCATTCTATGATTCTATGATCAATGAAGAGTTACTACATGGTGATATTATAGATGTAATTCTTCACTATTATGCCCTCCTTCGCTGCAAAACTGTGAAACATCCTTCATAGTTTAATACTACTACAAGTCATGGGGTTTAACCAGTGTGCAAACTGCTGGGTACAGAGCAAAAAGCAGACAGTGGCCCCAAGAGTTTGTCATTTAAGTGAACACAAGCCACAAGACACGGGTTTATTTTGGCCCATGACTCTATTGTGAGGATCTGAATGTAGTAACTGACACTTCAAATGAAAACAAAAACGAGAAGAGTAAAGATGGAAGAATGGACAAAAGAAATGAAGAGCCTGGATCAGGGGAAAAACCCACAGAATTGCCAGGGTCTGGTGCAGCAGCGGAATGAAATCCATGTGTCTGAAAATAAATCCTACAGCCTGAATGCCATGCAGAAGAACTTGCAGTCACTGATGGATGCAAAAAAAAAACCCCAATGAACAAACCAGAAAACTCCATTTCTGGAGGAGCCTGGGGTCTACACATATGGTGCTATGTTGGCATCATAGCATAGGATGCCCACGACTATCACTAGAAAATCTATATTGGCTCTGTCTGGCCTTTCACAAGGAAACATTGCATACACTTAGGCAAACTAGAAGGGAAGCTCTACTATAGCAAAGGCTCTTGCTTGCCAGTTCTAACTTTTATGCATCTTCCAGGTGAGACAGGAAGGGATGCTCATTGCTTTCCCATGGATTCTGGCAATCATGCAGGATTTTGGACATATTGAACAACTCACTCCATTCCTCAAGAGATTTAGTCAGTCATGCTATCGTAAGCTTGAAATAACCCCGTTTGCTTCACTATGATAGAACCAGAGCAGGTGTTGTAGATGGTGGAAATGAGCCCCTTGGAACCAGGATAATGAAGCAAGACAACTACCTGTTGTCCACAGGTAAAGACTAAACACTCATAACAACTGCGAAGTGAATCATTCTAATTGAAATCACCTTTGGTTCTTGTTGGTCAGCTGATGCACATCAACCTCTTAAGCTGCAGTAGTTGGTCACTCAAAGTTCTCTTTCCTACACCTGTAGGAGGTGTAGATTATATTTTGTCTCTTTTATGACCTGCTAGATCCCTGTGTGAACAAAACTTCAAACTCGGCAGTCTATTGGGAGCATTGTGGGTCTCGATCACATTTAAACAGGCTGGAAAAGAGTAGAAGATGGCATTTAGCATAACCAGCAGCAATACCTTCTCCTGTCTGCTGTAGTTCTTTCTATTTCTGCAACAAAACTGTCCAGGAGCAGGAAAAGGTACAAACTGAGGTCACTGGTTCTGGCTACTGGTCATTGAGTTCAGTTCTTGCTTCTGGCCTTCAAACCGGTTGCATACTCCCTGCAAGACCAGCAGCATCAGTCCAATGCAGAACCATGCAGTGACAACAACCCCAGGAAGAAAGAGATGTCTGCATCAGCGGTCAGATATTAGAATTAGTTGAGTACTATGTTTACTTATGGTTTCTGTTATCGCTATTTACAGCAGACCTACTTTAAGTCTGGCTTTTCCCTGGCCATTCCCTCCTTCTTTTCTGCCCAGTTGTGCTATTCAGATGGGATTTGAAGATATTTTCTCAGAAAGCTCAAATCTGTCCTGTAAAATCTCTTTCACAGCACATATTTGGAAATGTAGAGAAGCCTTGCTCATGCCTTTTTGAATGGCTGGGGTGTAGCAAAGGGGACTACTGCAAACCCTGGAGGTTTCAGTCACTTTAACAGCACAAACTAGGAAAGTGGAAACTCATTCCAGGCAGTGTGTTAATTAAGCTACACAAGAAATCTCTTGCACAAGAGGACAAAGTCGATTGTTTTACATGACCAGTCACAAAATACCAGCTCAGAAGTTAGCACAAACAGACTTTGAACAACACTAAGTTGAATAATCCATTAAAAAATGGATTTAGGCAAGCTACGATTGCTTTATTTTCTTCTGCACAGCGACAGACTGTATGTCTAACACTGGGATTTCCCTTGGCTCAGACCTGAATTAATCAGAGATTCCTGATCAATTTTTTTCTTGCCAAAGGAAATAGAAATTAGAGAAGAAGAGTCATGTCCAAGTTTGCACTAGGTGCCAGTTGTACGATCAAGATGTGAACCTACCAAGTGTTTCTTAGACATGATCTGCTAGGAATCCTCCACTCCTCTTTTGGTATCCTGATTTTTGTCTTTGCATCAAACAGTTCTCAGAGTCTTTGTGGTGGTTTAATGCCTGTATCAGGCAGAGAAGACCGAGAGATGACAAGCCACTGTATTGATTGGCCAGATGGAAACAATTTCTTCTATAAATGCTGAGTTAGGATTTGTACTATAGAATAATCAAGGCGTGTTATGTGCAAGGCTTATCCCCTATTTTGTTCCATCAATATTTGCTTGTGTTTTATTAAAGCCTTAACACTCTGGGGTTGCCATCAGGTAATCCAGACTGGAAACTGAACTGCATTTGTATTCTTGCTGCCTGCCTGCCACTGGAGGTTAATGTTTCCTGCCTTACACATTAACACCGTGCCAGTTATGCTTGATTACATATTACTGCTTCAAGCAGAAAAAGTGTAGAACAAAATGATTGTTTCTATCATCAGAAGGGTGGTTTGCATGTAAGGAAGGAACAGCAAAAAAACCTCATGGGTTATTCAGGGGTGAATTTCTTCTTCAGTGTCATTCTGGTTTTCTATACTTTTCTAGGTATGGGACAGCTGACTTCTGTGGATGCTAAAGCTGAGGGACAGAGCTAGAGGTCCATTGGCACAGACTGGCATCTTTAAGGACCACTTCCATGTCCCTAATGAAATCCCTAATGAAATTTCACAGACAAGAAAAGACCTGGCACAACAAATTTAGGTGGTTCCAGAGGTGCCCTAAGAGATCAAATAATTGGGAGAAGATGCTTCTGTTCTGCTCTCATTTGGCCATTCACCACGTAAAGAGCTCCTTTTAAGCACAGATTATCTGGTTTAGCTAAAATGAGCTCAAAAAATCATGGTGCAGTCCTTATCTTGAAAAGCACAGGGCAAGACACCAAAACAAGGAGATAACACTGCTCAGCACAGCAGCAGCAGTTGATGCCCCCCCCAAACATTGCCAGATCCTTTCCTTCCTTGTTCTGCTCCACTCTTCCTAGACTTTGGACATGAAGGAATTCATGGAGATTTCTCAATCGTTAATGAGGTCGAGGATGAAGTCTAAGGAAGATGTATTTACTGTATCCTTACTGAGCCATCCAATTCTACACCTATTAAGGGTTCTTGTTAACTAGTTGTCTTGAATCAAGTGAACGCAAGCGGCCTAATGAGGCTGAAGGTAAAGACAAAGGTGGTTTCAATATAGAGAGAGGCATTTCAGAGAAGACCTTTTGTAATCCATCACTAATTATTTAAATGTTTAAAATGCGATGCCAGGAGGGCAGTGCAGCTGCTTTGCTCTGGGATTACTGGGATTGTTGTCTGCTGTGTGCAAGGACAAAACCTCCTCACAGCAGTCTCGCGTACGCAGGACATGTCCACTCCAAATGACCCTTTGCACAACTGAATTTTTCCCAGAATGGCAGAGACCTTTCTGTTTGGGCAGAAAGCAGTGTGAAGGCAGAATTCAAGAAAATATTCCTTTCCTAACAGAAAATGTGGTTTTCTGCACAACATCCATGTTAAACCCTTTTTCTAACAAATACTGAATTGTTTCCACTGAATGAAATCTTGCAGCAGCGGAGACTCAATAGTGTTCATAGTTTGGCTGAAACACTCCCAAGGGCTACAAAAGGTGGACAGAGAGTTCATCCTGTGTCTCCAAGCTGCACGTGAGTTCCTTGATAACCAGCTACTGGTTGAAAATGTTAATCTAATCTAATCTGATTTTACTTTTATCTTAAATTCCATTCTAAACTGAAGAGCTCTCCATGGAGAGTTTGAAAAATGTATTATAGGGTCACAAAAACATTTGGTTTACATAAGTCAGTATCAGCTTTCTCAACTGATATCAGTATCAGTTGAGAAAAATCCCAGCTCTCCTTACAGTGGGGAATAAGGTACAATACAGAGATTCTACGAACATTTCGTAAGGCTTTGCCATGGAGACCTGCACTTTCCCACTGACATTAACGGAAGGATTCATGCTGCATTCAGCAAAAGCCATATTATGCCATTAGGATAGGTTTATACCTATGGCATGTGCAGAGAGTGTGATGCAGAGATCACCAGACTAGGAGAGACCCACGCATCACAGCCTGGGACCACACAAGCCAGCAAGCCTGGATCTGGAAGGCTGGGGCCACATTCATGCCATGCTGCAATAGTTGGTGCTATTGCACCTGGAGCTGCACAATTGACTGCTGACTCAGCACAGGCAGCTCTGGACCAGTTCCAGAGCTCAGACACATGCAGATGGTTCATTTAATTTTACATTCATGGGACAGACATGTCCTGAGTTCAAATGTGGCATAGTCATGACGAGCTGTGATGATCCCAACATCAATTTCATTATATATCTAAGCTCTTTTTTATGTTCAAATAGTAAGATGCTCCTTCACTAAAATACCTCTGATACAGAAGACCGGTAAAATGAGACAAAATATGTTTTAAAAAAATTATCAAGGATTATATGAAACTCACCCACTGTTTTTAGAATCATAGAATCATAGAATGGCTAGAGTTGGAAAGGACCTTAAAGATCATCTAGTTCCAACCCCCCTGCCATGGGCAGGGACACCTCTCACTAGAGCAGGTTGCTCAAAGCCCGGGATCTAGGATCTAGGAAGGACATCGGAATGAGTACACAAGTGATTCCCTCCACAGACACCAGAATCTATGATTTTCAGTCAACTCCAGGCTTAAATCTGCACCCCGAAGCGTTTGATGAGGACAAGTCCATAAGCTCAAGCAATAAGGAAAACAAGAATAATTCTTCATGGTTTATTTAACAACCACAGCAGCAGCAGGAGTCAAATTTCAAGAGGCTGCAATGACTCTACAGAGTAAACTTAGTATAACAAATAGATTGTCAAAAACCACAACCCACCCATTGATAGCAGAGGAGGACAGACTTTGGACAGATTTTCTAAAGCGATTACTGGCTCTTTCTTTTTGACTTTCAGATTGGCGACACTTGAAAGACTTTTAATTGTCTGAAGACAAATTTTAAGAACTTTCTAAAAATCAGATCTCCTTAAACACCTTTAAATGATGATTTAGATATAAGCCTTAAGGGGTTTATTGATTCAGGTTGAGAGGGAAATTAAAGTCTGTGTGCTGCAATCACGGTCGATCCAAAATAACGTAACGCCACTTACCGCTGCTACGCCAATTAATGCCAGCTGCTAAACAATGCACCATTCCCATTATTTGCCCAGGACCAGGGCTTACAGCTGGGGTCTGGGATCTGGCTTCATAACAAATTTATTGGAATAGATTGTCCAGTTCATTATGTCAGCTATGATTAGCAGCCCAGGGTCTGACCTTCTCGACCCAGAGAGTTTTATGTTTTTAGCCATTGCCTCCATGATACAGATAAGCTGTCCATGCCGTTATTTATTTGTGACTGAAAACAAGGCATGGGAGACTGTGCCAGTGAGAATGCTGTGTTCCCACAGCCTTCTTGCGTAAATATTTCTCTTTTGTCAGCAATAAAAGGTCTGGGATGCTGATGCAGAAGATAAGAGTGCAGCTGTGCCAGCTCTGCAGAGCCAAAGCAGACGGACTCTGTGTGTGTGTTCAGTTCCACTAAAGGAGAAACAAAGACACGGGAAAGAAGTGTCTTCTATAAGTGTAAGTTGCACTTTGGAGCAGGAGTTATTTCTCTTTGGCTTTCCACAAGAAGCCTGACCTCTCCTACACTTCCAAGACCTTGTAAGTGATGTAATGTCTTCTTAAAAGGCCTGATCTGATTCAGCTCACTCCTTAAATGCCTTTCTCAGTCCCAGAATGATACATCTGGAGCCACGGGTCTTTAAGAGAGAGGAAAATGGTCCCTCATCCATAGGATGTTGATGATGGTAGAGGGCAGAAGGCCTCTCCAATGCCTTGTTTTGGTATTGTTGTCAAGCCTGGAAGAGGTCTAATTCAAGGCCCAGACTGCCTCACACCAGCTATTGCGGAGCTTCTTCCAGCTGCACTTGAAGTATGCGATGCTGGCTTATGTGAGAGCCTGGATAATGGACTAGGAATTTGGTCCAGTCACACAGTTCCACAAAGAACTGGAGCCAAACAGGAATATCTTGTCATGCACAAAAATTTGCCTGCAAGGACATATGTATTTACGGGTACAATAAAGCCTGTGTATTCAAATAGGCAGGTGCATGAGAGCATGCACAGATTGGTGCAGGTACATATATTTACTTCAGTAGGCAAATTTGTGATTAAATTAATTATGCCATATTTGCTCAAGTGATACTGTACCAATTTACTCTGGTCCTTATAGTATGCTTAGTCATGCAATGTGTGTTTTATATTATCCTTTATCAGGGTGAGAACAAGTCTGGAGTTCATCCAACTAAAACTATCTGCCTAAAAAGGCACACACATAAATACATGTATATACACACACGTACAAAGCTATATATTTCTGCGTATCTAAGGGCATATGCTGGACGTCTCACAGACACACTATCTCTATTTACTTGTCTATATATGTATACACCCCTATTTATCTACAGATACACACATAGATTTATGATCATTTCCTTCTTAGGGGAATAAAAGCAGAGTAAATTTTGAAAGGCTGAAGCATTATAACATAATTGAAATTTTTAATGATGAAATTATGCTATTCATACAGCTTTCATTCAGTTATAGTTATTTAAAAAAAAATATTTTACCCTCATTTCTGATATTTCTGATATTTTCCCAAAGCTGACAATGAAAATCGCTCTTTTTCCTTGTCAGCTCCACCTTCTATCTCTCATGCTCTGGGTGGATTTTAATGGATATTTCAGTTACTGGAATCACAAGGGACATAGATTGCTTTGAAATAAACTTACTGTTTCTGCTACCTTTTAAAGTAAAAAGAAAGAAAGAAAGAAAGAAAGAAAGAAAAAAAGAAAGAAAGAAAGAAAGAAAGAGAAAGAAAGAAAAAGAAAGAAAGAAAAAAGATAAAAGAACACTAATTTTGATCTTGATGAGTGTTTGGCCCACATAAACTAATTAGATTTACACTACCTGGAGATGGAGCAATTCAGTCAAAGTCAAATATTGTGCAGCACCCTCCTTTCCTCATTATCTATGGTCTCTGATGTTTGATTGGAGAAAGATTTTTTTTTTCATTGATGCTTTGGCTTTATTTTTCTGTAATGTACTGATGGTATATTGCTACATCTTTTAAAATGTAAGTAATGTTTTCCTGGTTCCACTTCTTGTTTCTCAATATCGTCTAGCAGGTGCTGGGTTCATGAGAAACAGATTTGGTTTGATGTGTTGACTCAGCTGTTGAAAACAATAAATCAGTTTTTAAAGTAAAATATGACTCAGAAGAGCAAGATTCTGAGCTTTTGAAGCTAGATTCTTATCTTGCTGACATCTATATAAATCCAGAATGCTTCTTGAGAGACACACCAGGTCAACAGGAAGGTCCTTGAGACTTTTCCTCTCTGCTACTGTCTTTCTGGGTGACCCCTTATGCAAGACACTTCATGTCTCCAATTCCCTTCCCAAAGTATCTATGTTAAGGGCATTATCCCAATCTCCATGCTGCTGGTCCAGAAGATATGTCATGTCTGATGGCTCTGTGCAGATGTCCTTGGTGCCCAGAAACATCTTTAAAGGTGAATGGAGATGGTTCAGCTGAACAGAGATGGTTTAAGTAAAAGAAGCAGTAACCCACACATCCCGTTTCTCCTGCTGTTCTTCTCTTTTATAATGTCAAATACAGCAAGGTCATGCAAAGACCAGGAAGACCCATGGCCTTCAGCTACATATCTCCTTCCTCTGTGCAGCAGAAGGAACCATGGATCTGTCCCTGCTCTCTCAAAATCCTGTGAAACTCCAGATGACTTTTTCATTCTCTGCAAAGTAATTGTGTAGAACCTCAAGGCATCACTCACTATTACAAGGTGCTCACCATGAAAGTGAAGCAGCTGAAAAGTATGGAAAATAATCCCAAAGTGAGTTGAGACTGGAAATGTAGACCAGCTATTAGCTTGTAGGCCACTGCTGAGCGTCAAATCTCCAGTCATGGCAAAAGGAGTTGCATCAGCCTATGGTTTTTTCTGTCTTCTCCGTTCCTGGCCTTTTTTGTGTCTCCTCTGTTCAGCTAAGTTCTTCTTAGGGCTTTTCAATAAAGTGGTTCACAACAGACTGTGGGTGTAGACCCAGAGACAATCACTTCCCTTACTCTAACACTTTTCTCCCATCTTCTATAGAGAATCAAACTTCCCTTCATCTTCACATATTGAGCAGTCAAGACCAGTCTACGTATTTTTAAAAGAATAACCATGGCAGCTGGTTATCACACTAGTAGCTTCAGGAGAAGGTAAACAAATTATCCTTAAAATAATTAAGAATGGCATGGGCGTGTCCTCATCTTTCCCACTGTTTATGAAAAAAAAAGGGTTTATCACCATTCTTTTTAGGTGGTATTCCTGCCTTTAGCACAAAAAACAGATTTTTTTTCCCCCAGATATTCAATTTATAAAAAAAAAAAAAAAGAGTATTCAGGCCAAGCACCAACATAACTCTATGAATAAAGGCTGACACAATCATTTCTGGCAATGGAAAATGACCTTCATTTCCTCAGTGGACAGATCTCAAAGTTAAACTACGTTTCCCACGATTCAGCTGTCTTCATTTACATGTTTACCTGTAGTGAATTATGGGAAATGCTGTCTATCCCATGGGTGCAGCACATGGAGATTGAGAACATCTAAGCTTCAGTGCCCCTCAGGCACTGCAGCCGCATTTGGTTCTTGGTGAGAGTATTTTGGCGTTTGAGTTTTTGACAAACAAAACAAAATGCCATTCTCCTCCCATTTTCCTGAGGAAAACTTCATTTGCTGTTGTTCTTAATAACTCTTTACAGAAATTTCTTTCTTTTTTTCTTTTTCCTTACTCTTATCCAATTCAATAGGAAAATTCCTCAGCACAGGCAGTGCCTCAGGACCAGAAGCCCTGAAATGATTAAAGGACAAGCCTTTCCTCCTCACCACTTAAATTTGATTGGTTTCTCATGCAACACACCAAGCTGTTTTCTCCAGATCAGCTAAAGCTTAAATAGCACTTTCATGTGCCACAAGGAGGTTCTGGTCTCACAAGGAACCATGCAAACCAGTGACAAAATTAGAAGTCACAGGGGGAAAAAAATAACAGAGGGAAAACATCCTCCAGCTCTGGCTTAGCTGGGAGAATTAATCCACTGAAATTCCGCCGTTTACTCAGAAAAGGAACACAAGGTTTTGGGGTTTTCTCCCCCCCCACCCTCCCCCCCCCCTGAGGAAACCAGAGAACAGTTTTAAAAACACCAAACCTTCAGCATTTTCACTTAATTACAAAGTAGGAGATGGTGAGGGCACAGCATGGATTCTTTTTTGTGCTGTTGGCTGCATTTTTTTGGTGGCTGTCATTTCAGTTTAGTTTTTAGGCTCAGATTTTGTTTTGTTTTTTCTGGTTTGCCTTCTATTTTGGACACGTTCTGCAGCAACTCTATCCTTCGGTTTGGGGAACGGTTGGGGCTTTCATTCAAGTTTTGTGGAGACTTCATTGTCTGAATGCTGCAGAGACTCAATCAGCAGCTGGAGTGTCCACAGGTACTGAAAAAAAGAAGTTAAAACACCTAGAATGGGGAGAGGGATCAGCAGAAACACTTAAAATAAATGGTTTTCCAATTCTTTATCTAATGCTGGTTTTGTAGAGGTGTAACTGCAAATAAATCCTTGTGCATGTAAACCTGTCTCAGTGTCCTTCCTGCAGGATTTGGCTGTATTTGACTAACCTTCAGCTGCCCAAAGCCAATACTGAAGGACTTGCCCAGTTGCTGGGGCATCAGGTGCCAGAAGAGGAACTGCAGCATCTGCCCATCTTGGGTGCAGAGAGGCTGGGGAGACCTTAGAATCATAAAATCATAGAATGGTTTGCATTGGAAGGGACCTCAAAGATCATTGAGTTCCAACCCCCTTGCCGTGGGCAGGGACACCTCCCACTAAACCTTGGCAGCCTTTGATCTCAGTCTTGGGCACGATCTATAAAATTGCAGCAGCTCAGGAAATAATTTGGTGCAAATGGCTTGTAGGCTTCGGACAACAAAAGCCTGGGGCTCTGAGGAGCAGCTTGAAATGGTAATAATTGGTTGATGGTGTGGAAATCCCATAGACATCGTCCTCAAGTTGTGTAGGATCAGCAGCAGCGCTCCCCATTGTCCTGGAGCAGTGGTGGCTGCTCAGTTGGAGTGAACTACATTCAACACCCTGTTTTCTCCAAACCTGTTGATTCCTTTTCCCTATCTGTCCAACTCTAAAACAACAAAAAACCACAGGGAAGTCAACCAAAACCATGCAGAAAGCCCACCCTAAATCCTTTCTCTTTGCCCTGCAGTTGTATATTGCACCAAGTATCATAGTTCTGGATTCCTCCTGGTAGGATGACCCCTGAAATCCAAAACTTAAAATACTTTCTTAAAAAAATAACAATATAAATATATTTCTTTAGGCTGCTTACATGCCCCTTGGAAGAAAATCCCTTCTTAGAGACTTCATAGTTGTCCAAGAGCTTTAGGCTTTTATTTGCTTTTGCTCTTCAATAAAGAAAGGGGAAGAGTAAGAAAAAAAACCAAAGGCTTTCCCCTCAGATGTTTTTGTTAAATATGGGGATGTTTTAAATGTCATAATAACACGTCTGCGTCTTGAATTCTTGGAGGCTTGAGGAAACTACCTAGCTAAGTGGAAATGTAAATAAAGGCCATTTGCAGCTAACAAAATGAATAATGGCATTTTGCATTACCCAGCAATCCCAGATAGCTTGGCCTGGCTATTACCACCCTCTTTGATTGCTCAGCCAGACCACGGAGTCCCCTGCGAGCCAAGAGCCATCCCCTCTACTGCGGTTACAACAACCTCCCAAAGATGATGGTAGCTGGCAGTTTATTTCACGCAGCCATTGAATGCTCCAGTGACAAAGTATAGCGGAGCTGCTACAGTTGGGCTTCAGGATGAAAGAACCCCATAGTTACAGGATCTGTCTTTTCCCAGTTACTCCCTTTTGCAGTCCCATCACACCAACCACACTCCGTACAGATGCACTTATTTTTATCTTCTTCAGCAACAGAACAAGAGGGAGAAAGGGGAGAGAAGAGGGAAAGGGGAACAGATCCACAGCATTTCTTTTTCCTTTCTGAAAGGCTCATTGCTTCCAACAACAAACATTAATGTAATAAACACCTCATGCAGGGCCCCAGTCAGTTCCCACAGTTGTTTCCAGACATCTTAGTTTGCTGACCTCAATAAATAGCCTGATAGTAGACTCAAAGTGACTATAAGCATATAAATGTTTTTATTATGACTATTAATAATACTACTGTTTTCCTTCCCTAAAGACCAGAAGCCATTTTGCCAGGGAACATACAAGCCGTGAGGACCAAATTCTGGTCATCTGCCCAACACACTCAACTTGGCTATTATGGCACCTAAGGGCAAGACAGCAATGAATTATTCAGCCAGTGGGATGATTTTATGTAATGTCAGGCCAGAGTGAGGCCACAGGCTTTACTAACTCCTGATCAACACTCGTAAATCATAGAATCATGGAATCATAGAATGATAGAATGATACAATAGTTTGGGTTGGAAGAGACCTTTAAAGGCCATCTAGTCCAACCCCCCTGCAATGGGCAGGGACATCTTCAAATAGATGAGGTTGCTCAGAGCCCCATCCAACCTGACCTTGAACATTTCCAGGGATGGGACATCTCCCACCTCTCTGGGAAACTTGAGCCAGAGTTTTACCACCCTGAGGCCCCACAGCTGGAGGAAGCACTGCAGGAGGGTCTCCCCAGAGCAGAGCAGAGGGGCAGAATCCTCCCCCCTTGCCCAGCTGGCCACACTTCTGGGATGCAGCCCAGGGTGCGGGTGACTTTGTGGGCTGCCAGCGCATGTTGCTTGCTCATGTTGAGCTTTTCACCCCCCAAGTCCTTCTCAGAAGGGCTGGTCTCAATTCCTTCATCCCCCAGCCTGTGCTGATACTGGAGGTTGCCCCAACACAGATGCAGGACCCTGCACTTGTCCTTGTTGAACTTCATGAGGTTCACACAGGCCTACATCTTGAGTTTGGCCATCCCACTGGATGGCATCCCATCCCTCAGGCGTGTCAACTGCACCACTCAGCTAAATAGACATGCTCAGAGGCTGCTGCTGTGATGACTAGACCAGGTGGGACCCATCAGTCTGTGAAGCCCATCTATTCCTGTTGACCACATCAGGAGTACCAGTAAATACATGATATTGCATTCTAAAATTTTTAATAAATAAATTTAGGTGAGATGACTCCCACCATTTCTGTCCAGGACGGACAGACCCAGCCTTCTCTACAGTCACTGGAGAGGAATGGATGTGACCTCTGTAGCAGGCAGATTGATAAAGGTATCAAGAAAAAAAACCCATGTGGTTTTAGAGAGTCTGCAATCTCAAAAGACACAGAAAGGAAAAGGACAGAGAAGATAGGGAGATGACACATTTTGCTTAAAGTCAGTGTGAAAGCTGAGACAGGAAGAGAATTCAGATGAAGGGACATCCGACATTATAAAGACAGCCAGTTTTCAGTGACTCCTCTAGAAAAAATGTACAAAATCCGTAAATTCTTCCAAAGACACCTTCCACATAGAAAAAGGTGCCAGTTATGCAGATGTCTGGGGAGATGTTTGTCCTCATCCTTGGAATGACAGCCTGAGAACATTCAGTTAAATTTCACCCTTCCATCCTAAGCACCTCCACTGTCTTGAAAAGGGATTGTTTAGGCTGTGAACGAGGTCAGGATTTGTCCCATAAGCCAGTAAAACCCAGGCAAACAATATCCCTTGATGGATTAGGTACTCCTAACATTTCAGCCTCCAAAGGGGTTCTAGCCTAATTTTAGACATCTGCATGTTCTCACCCAGTATAAACTGTGCATCTCAGTGTCCATTGGGATGAGCAGGGCTATATCTGTGAGGCAATTCATCCCAGGACAGTTGTTTGAGGTCAATGAGATGTGATGAATGACCTCCATAAGGAATCTATTAGTCTTCATTTACCCCAGAGGAGTCTGAATGATGAACTGGGGCTAAAGAAAGTCCCTTTGTTAGATCAACAAGTATAACTGTGAGTTGCCTGCATTAGCATGTTTTAATGGCACCATAAGCACTCCCTGATGTCTCTTCAATAGCTTGTCCTACGCCTGGAAAAAGTACTTCATGTCTCAAGACCTTGAAGGTAGCTTTCTCATCTGACTGGCTTCACTTGTTCGTCCTGAATGTCTGGAGGAACAAAAATAACGAGCAATGCTCATTACTGTCCAAAGTCTCCCCGAGCCGGGGTAAAGCTGTTGATGGAAGTCTGCAAAGACTAGAAAACTGGGAGTTCAATACTGGTCAGCATAAAAATGCCATGACCTAAGTGTCTAACACATACTGAGCATCTGTGTCAATGATCCAGAAGGTCTGAGACGGTCTGATGTAATGAACTGTGTGTACCTGGAAACCTGAAAGTGTGACAAAGTAATAATTGGGTAGGAAAAAAGGAAAACTGATGCATAGTTAAGAAAGGCAGCCAAAGAGGGTATGCAGGCCAGACAGAGGGTAGAATTGTTCTTCCTAATGGGCTGCCATAACATATGATTCATGCGAAAGAACCAGGTTTTAAGGAAAATGAAAATTCATCCATAGGAAGAAGTAGTTCATATCAAGTTTACTACTTGATGCTGCTGGGGATTTTCTTACAACTTGTTGGTTTTCACCAAGAAAGAAATCTGAGTTGCAGATCACAAAATGTGCTGTGTGGCTGAGCAAAGCTAAGCCAAGGTCCTTCGAGAGATGGGTTTAAAAGCATCGTCTGAAGCAGTTGGTAAATGAGCAACCATATTGTGCGGTACCAGAGGTGCTAGTACTCAGCTCAGTACAGATCTGTACCCTGATCTGCTTGGAAGGTCGATAGCGACCAGTGGCAGCATCAGAGTTTTCAAGAAATAACCAACGTTTTCACAAATCCTAGGGTGAACTAGACTAAAGCCTCTTGATGGTGAAGAAGTTAAGGACTTGGATTATGGGAGACTAAGCTATGGTTTGAAGTCAGGCCTCCCCTAAGGCTGGCAGGTAACTGGCATATGTGAGAAGATGGATGGAGTGAAATTTATCATGCTTTTAAAGAGGAGAGGAGAGGAGAGGAGAGGAGAGGAGAGGAGAGGAGAGGAGAGGAGAGGAGAGGAGAGGAGAGGAGAGGAGAGGAGAGGAGAGGAGAGGAGAGGAGAGGAGGGGAGGGGAGAGGAGAGGAGAGGAGAGGAGAGGAGAGGAGAGGAGAGGAGAGGAGAGGAGAGGAGAGGAGAGGAGAGGAGAGGAGAGGAGAGGAGAGGAGAGGAGAGGAGAGGAGAGGAGAGGAGAGGAGAGGAGAGGAGAGGAGAGGAGAGGAGAGGAGAGGAGAGGAGAGGAGAGGAGAGGAGAGGAGAGGAGAGGAGAGGAGAGGAGAGGAGAGGAGAGGAGAGGAGAGGAGAGGAGAGGAGAGGGAAGAGAAAGGAGAAGAGAAGAGAAGAGAAGAGAAGAGAAGAGAAGAGAAGAGAAGAGAAGAGAAGAGAAGAGAAGAGAAGAGAAGAGAAGAGAAGAGAAGAGAAGAGAAGAGAAGAGAAGAGAAGAGAAGAGAAGAGAAGAAGCCACAAAACCAGTTCCACTATTGATTTTCATGGATGTTGGTGACATTGTACTAGAGAAAAGAGGTTCGCCTGCAATGAGGTATGTATCCACTTTAAGACTTAATTCGTGGATTGCCCAGCAAACAGGACTAGAAATCCACTCAAGGAACAGCCTTCTCTGTAAATATGATTGAGTTTTAACCAACACAGCAGAAAAACAGAGGAGATAGAGAACGGTTGGATGTCACACTTCCAGCCTCCTGAATGCCACTTAAGAGAGCCTCACATTCTAGTGCCATACCCCAGACACAAGCCTTGCATTTTCTAGCACAGGCACATGAAACCACACTCCCAAAAGAGGCTGGGGTTGTACCCATGTCATTACAGCAATTGCAGGCACAAAGCAGGGACTTAAAGTATAGGTGGTTTTTTGTTTAGGTTTTTTTTTTTTTTTTTTCAGCATAGTAAACTGCTGCCCCTTCTAATTAAATGTAATAAAAGCAGTCATTTGTGTGAGATGATTTTTCAAACTATAAGCTCTCAAATGCTCAGCTCCTAAACCAGTATCACAATGCCCCACACGGATTCCTAGTTCTTATAATTACTAAAATTATGGTCTACCTTGAACTGTAAAAATGCAGAGTAAGGAGAAAAAGAAATGAGAATGCTATTGCCCACTTGCAAAGATCAGCTAGATCCCAGGAAACTCTACCAGTAGCCAAGATGTCCTCTTCTTAATCCCTTCTAAATGGGTACCTCACAGCCCTGTCCTCAGAATATTGATACCAGAACATAGAAGAAGATATTGCAGGAACCTAGTGCTACCTACTCATACAGTACAGAAATACAGATATAAAAGGAGCTACACAGAGAGTGAAGGTCCATCTGGCAAGAGTAAGAGGAGCAGAACTGAGACTTTCACTAAGAATCCAGCCCAGATTAGGTGCCCAAGTCTAAAAAAGTTGGCTAATAGTACTTGGAGGTCACTAAAGTAGTAAAAATTTAATTTGGCCTTGCAACTAATAACAGAATTCTGATAATATAAACATAAAATCAATAGTTCCCACCATGCTGCAGGAGGTTATAGCACTTTACCCCTTGCTTCTGACAATGTCCATACACTATAAATGAGTTTAACTGCTCCCCCAAAAACCAGGTCTTTGACAGTTGTGTCTTTGAGTCCAGTGGAGCTATCGCTGGAATAATATTTCTGCCAACAGGGGACAGGACAGTGAGTTCTGGTTTCAGTGCTGTTTGCTTTGTGAGGCTCTGCTGGGTGACTGGCCCCATTGTTCAATACTGAGGCGGACACTCTGAGTCACTTCTTGTAGAAAATCTGGTTTTTATAAAGAACTGACAACCCCATGAGTCATTTACCTTTGTTACCAGTTGGAACTGAAGGGATGATGGAGGACAGGGTACTGAAAGCAGAAGCTGGCTTCCTCAGGGAGATAGTGAATTTGATCTTCAGCGCAGCCCAAAGCAAGAGGAGGACACACAGACATCCAGAAAGGACACACACAAGCCCTATGCTAATGGACCAGATTTGGGTTAGGAGTTTCTCTGGCCCAGAAATAAAGAGGAGAACTATTACGAGTTTCTAGGGGAAAACATGCCTCAGAGACAGCCCTGAAACACAAACCAGGCCATGGGTGTAACCCCACTTCCCGTGGGGATTAGTTTGTACTTCTCACCTTAAATTACTCCACGGAGGTCATACTCAGATGAATAAACTACTTAAATGTTCTGTGTCATGTTATGTTTCTAGCATGACACTCTGTACTGACTCCTGTCTCACTGTCTCCTGTATCTAGTCTGGGATTTACAGGGCAGAAACGCACTTTCTCCTCCGCTTCATGATCACATATGTCCATTTCCAATTTGATCTACTGGATCCCTCACGCAAAGTCCTGGAGTGGAGAAAGACCATGGCTTTGCACACTTGGCTTTGACCCACACCCTGTCATCTGACTTTGCAAAGACCAATCTCCCTATGACATGGCCTTACATGCTGAACATGCACCCAGCTCCCCAGATGTGTTCCTACCATCTGCTGTCCTATAGAACATCTCACCTTAGGAGAACTGCTCATTGAAAAGATACTCATGTCACACCGGTGATAAGTGATTACACCTTTGTTCACATGTTGATCCAGCTAATTTGTCCAAGATTTGAAGAAAGGGTAAATGGGAATGGTCTGTTTTCCACTCTTCTTTGCTTAATCCTGACCTATCTGGTTGGATGTGAACAGATCCAGAGCGGGCTCAGATCACTCTGGGTTGTTTGGACATTATCCCTCCTTCTTCATCCAAATCACAGACATGTAGTCCAGGACAAAGTCTAACCCATTTCTGGCAACAAAAGGGATCTAAAAACATTCCTGCTGCAACACCCTCCTGATTTCTCAGCTCTACACTGAGCTCTGGGAGGAACGCTATCAGGTTGCCTGAAGATGGAAATAACTGCATTCACAGGCTGGGGCTGGATGGGATTCCCTTTGTGGCTTCAGAAAAGCCCTGTCTGAGAAAAAATAATAACTGGAGAAGAGCCCAAGCCACAGAACTGGGATCTGAACTCATCTGCTTAGATCTGTTCATCTGCAGGAGCAAAACTGCTGTGAGGCACCTGCAGAATGAAACCAATGCCGCGGCGTAGAGAGAAATGGCCTTGCAATTAAAGCCGGTTGCTCAGCCACAGAGGAAATCAGCCTGTGTCTATGGCTTTTTGGGGGTTAATTTAATGTGATGTGAATTCTTAGCCTTGTTAGTTTGTTTTCCACCTTGTCTCCTAAAGACAAGAGGGCAAGTGCTCCAACTGTGGCTTCATCCATGTAGGAACACCTCTCTGTCACCTTGCTGCATCCCCTCGCAGCTTTCACCCCATGTGCCAATAACAGCTAAACTTGAGAGAAACTCCTACAAATTTCTACAGGACTTAATGAAAATCAACATCCAAATAGAGCCAAGAGGCTTGACAACTTATCCCACCTAGAGAAAAGCTGCGGCGAGAGATCCAACTTTATTAATGACCAGCGAGATCACATGGAGAAAGATTTATGGAGGTTCCAACTAAAATAAATTGGTCTTCTCGGTTCGAAGAATCCACTTCCAGCCCCAGGGAGCCTCTGGTGCTCTATAAGGTAGAAGCTTACACGCGGCCATCTGTTTGATTCAGTGAAAAAAATCAACCAGCCTTGAAATACACTGGAGAGCAGATATCCTGGTTTCCACTGTGCACGAAATGGCTTTGTTTTGTATGTGTGGAGCGATTTTTGGTCAACTAGGGTTTTTAAGCTGTGGGACCACTAGTGACACATATTCAGGCATTTTCCTTGAATCCTTGAAAGGTAAAAGATCCTTTCAGCTAAAAGGAGGCTTTTTTTTTTTTTTTTTTTAATAAAAGTGAACAGAAGGCAGGGGGAGAGATAATGTGGCTATGTACTCACCTTACTCCAAGGTCCAGGATTTGAAAAACCTAGGATTAACCAATTTGGTCTTAGTGAATTTCCACCATTCACTGCCAATCCTGCCTTGAAATAAAGGTCATTACAAGCACTGACAAATGTGATCCTCTTCTCCCCCAAATAAGATTAACTGGGTTTCTGCAGTGTACGCTTAGCACTCTGTGAGAAGATCAACTTCTGCAGAACACATTAAAGAACCATCAAGGAGTTAGAAATTCCTGTAAACTTTTCCATAAAAATGTTTCTCGGGACTTGAGCCAGCTGCAAAATTGAGCACTGAAGAGATAACCTTTTGGATATGCCCAATATGTAGTCCTCAGAAAGGAACTTTCATGTTCCCGATGATGACAGCCTTTTGCTATCAGAAGAGATAACTCCTTTGTGCTTGAATTGTAGAAAAAGGATTAATAAGGGTTGGCATTGCATCATTAAAAGGGGACAAAGTGCTTGGATGGTACAGCCATTTTCAGGCTGAGACAAATGCCAGATTGTGAGTTATATGAGCAACACAGAATTATACACAACAACGTATACCAGTGAGTGGATTGTGTGTTCCTCTGTGTAATTTACTGCCATCTCATTGATGTGGTCAGATTGGAGTATTATTTGTAGGCATATTACAAATCTTTGCTGGCTTTAAGGAAAGGAAACATTTACATTGGCCAGACATTTGGGATAATAAATCAAAAACTCAGCAATCCATTAAAACAATGTAGATAGGAACCTGAAGGCAGATTTCTGGACAAGTTTCAGAGCCCCCGTTAGAGAGAAATTAGGCAACAGAAGGGCAGGGAACTTGACATACTGATGATGTTATTTCAAATCCTCCTTTGAATGGACAAAAAGGATCTTCAGTCGCTGTGGGTGGCTGTCCTGTTGCCTGCTGAGTTTCTGTCCTTCAAAACAACAAGGATGAAACCCCTCAAATGACAGAGATTCTCTTTCACCCTCTTCCATGCTCTTCCCATTGCAGTAGGATCATGGAGAGGTCTGGTGAACAGGGATTTCAGATCGTGTAGGATAACTTTGTCATGAAAAGGGGTGACCACCTGGCCAGAAGGATTCAAGGAACATATGAGGGAGCTTTTGACCATCATCTACATGTCCACAGCATGCACCTGGTGTGTCATGACCACAGCAGAAAGATCTATCCAAAAGTCTTCAGTAGGACTGCCTTGAGATGGTGGAAACGGAAGCCCAGACTCCTATCAGGCGACTTGATAAAGTCTGGCATGCGCCAAAATGCACAGCAAGACCAAGCCACTCAGAAGGGGACCTCTTCACTGCAGCTCTTGTGAGACAGGAGAAGATGGACCAGCAGCTCTCCATGGCAGTGCTGTGATTGGGATTTCTGGTCCAAAAAATCCCAAGACCGCCTGTGTCTGCGTAATCGGAAACCATTCTGAGAGGGGACAGTGGTGCAAGAGAGCTTGTCCCTTTGATGTCTGACCTTATAAATGATTTGCAATGATCCTGGACCATTTTTATACCCTCCAGGCCAGCGTTTTGAGGCCCCAGGAACTGACAGTGGAAACTGCATGACTGATTTGTCGGAGATTCTCATGGTCATTATTTTTAGATCATCTGTGTGTGGTGCAGCCTTTACCTCAGTTTAGTATGAGTCAGTTGGAATCAGCTACTCCATTATGTTATACAAAAGCTCTTATTTTCTCTCAAAACTCTGGCAATGAATGTACCAGAGCGCTGTTAGCTTCCTTGGCTCTAAGTGATAACTGAACTACACAGTGCCAGAAGTAAAATGCATTACGAAAATGTGCTCAGGAGAAGAAAGGAGCTATAAAAAGTTTTGTAGGTACAACACCAGACATTGCAGAAGGCTGGAAATAGATGGGGCTTTTAAGCTGTACAGACTGACGGAGGCTACAGAGGTGCCAGAAGTGGTGATGCTACTGTTAAAAGAAACCAAAGGCCACGTGCAGTTGAAGCTTAATGGATAAAATTCAGTGTTTCCAATGCTGAGTTAAAATCAATAAGAGGAGTACATAAGCTAAATGCTTAAATCAATTATAAACTGGATAACAGTACCTGAGGAGTAACACTAATAATCTGTTAAGCTCTTGATCTCCTCACAGAGGATAATTATCAGAAGTGCAAAAAAGATCAAACCAATTGAGGATATTTTACTGAGAATAGAGAATTTCCCAACACACTGTGGAATGCCACTTGATGACTGATGCTTTTTGAAGGGTTTCTGTTACCAAAGGGCAGAGTCTAGAAGGGGAGTTTGATGACTGTTGCCCCGGGAATCACAGCAAGAACTCAAAAATCAGCAATGTTGATAAGATCACTGGTTTTTGTCAGGAGAGAAAGGAAGGAAGGAAGAAAAGAAAAGAAAAGAAAAGAAAAGAAAAGAAAAGAAAAGAAAAGAAAAGAAAAGAAAAGAAAAGAAAAGAAAAGAAAAGAAAAGAAAAGAAAAGAAAAGAAAAGAAAAGAAAAGAAAAGAAAAGAAAAGAAAAGAAAAGAAAAGAAAAGAAAAGAAAAAGAAAAGAAAAGAAAAGAAAAGAAAAGAAAAGAAAAGAAAAGAAAAGAAAAGAAAAGAAAAGAAAAGAAAAGAAAAGAAAAGAAAAGAAAAGAAAAGAAAAGAAAAGAAAAGAAAAGAAAAGAAAAGAAAAGAAAAGAAAAGAAAAGAAAAGAAAAGAAAAGAAAAGAAAAGAAAAGAAAAGAAAAGAAGGAGGAGAGGAGAGGAGAGGAGAGGAGAGGAGAGGAGAGGAGAGGAGAGGAGAGGAGAGGAGAGGAGAGGAGAGGAGAGGAGAGGAGAGGAGAGGAGAGGAGAGGAGAGGAGAGGAGAGGAGAGGAGAGGAGAGGAGAGGAGAGGAGAGGAGAGGAGAGGGAAGGGAAGGAAAGGGAAGGAGAGGAAAGGAGAGGAAAGGAGAGGAGAGGAAAGGAGAGGAAAGGAGAGGAAAGGAGAGGAAAGGAAAGGAAAGGAGAGGAAAGGAGAGGAAAGGAGAGGAAAGGAAAGGAAAGGAAAGGAAAGGAAAGGAAAGGAAAGGAAAGGAAAGGAAAGGAAAGGAAAGGAAAGGAAAGGAAAGGAAAGGAAAGGAAAGGAAAGGAAAGGAAAGGAAAGGAAAGGAAAGGAAAGGAAAGGAAAGGAAAGGAAAGGAAAGGAAAGGAAAGGAAAGGAAAGGAAAGGAAAGAAAAGAAAAGAAAAGAAAAGAAAAGAAAAGAAAAGAAAAGAAAAGAAAAGAAAAGAAAAGAAAAGAAAAGAAAAGAAAAGAAAAGAAAAGAAAAGAAAAGAAAAGAAAAGAAAAGAAGGAAGCTGGAATTTTCTGCTTATGAATAAGTCCCAAGAAAACTAAGTAAATATGAATAAAGGGGGAGTAATCTATTATTTAGAGGAAAGGAAGTTCTGGAAGAAAATACTTCGCTTTTTTTATGCTTGATGTAGAACAAAACTCTGATCTGCATTTATCACTGTTCAATTATGGAATGCTTCTACTGAAGCATGGCGTCTCTTGACATTTGCTCAACAGAAAATGAGGGGGAAAAAAATTGCTCTTAGAAAGTGATGACAGGCTCACAGGGGACATGCAGATATACAGAGAAGTATCTCCATGTATTTGAAGTCCTAGGGTCTACCCCTGCTTTGCAGATGCTAAAATATGAAACAACATGAATATCTGTGATGTCCCATCAGACAACCTTTGTGAAGATTTTGCCATGGTAAAAGTAGGAAAGAGTTGGGGTGCTCAGTGGACAAACTGGGCAGAAACTCTTTTAGCTGATGAAACAATATAGGAGTCATTCATTTTTGACCCAGGAAAATGGTAAAAGACAATAAAGCCTTTTGCTGTGGCAGTCTGTTTAGATGGGAATGGATGGTTTCAGGCAGCTCTGAATACTCTGGCACTGGATGCTGTTGAATTTGTGGTAAGGTGGAAATAAGATCAGGCTGACTTGACTTCAGAGACTTTGATGAAATATCAGGTAAGGCACTGCAATCCCAAAAAACAAGCCCATAAAGAACTTATGTATAATGAGTAGCACAAATGTCAATAAACTGATGTTTTGCCAATACCAAGAGATATTCTAATAAGTTGTAATAATAGTGCTCTCTCATTGTCCTGGACACAAGTCCTTTAACTCTTCTGATTGCTGATCAGAAAAGGAGGATGGATTATGAGAGGAGACAAAAAAAAATAGAAAAAAAGATTGCCAGCAAGGCTTTTCCTCTTTATGATTATTTCTTTGCTTTTGCTCATAATGAGTATTAACTCCTGCTCTTCATTTCTTCTTAACTAAGTCCAGGTCTATAATGCTTTTACTACCCAGAGTCAAATCTAAAAAAGGAAACTTCTCCCAGTCCCATGCAGGGATAGAATTGCTTCTTTTGCCTAGATAAAATTCATTCAAAAGAAAACTAACATTTTTGAGTCCTAGGACTTGGTACAAAAAGTGCTCACCGTTACCACACCAGGGTGATCAAGGTGCTACAAGGGTGGTGCAAGAGGAGACACAGGTTTACGTGGCAGCCCGTCACACCTCAGCAATTACCTGGAGGCTTAACATTGCTAGTCACTTTGGTTAATGATATTGTCATAAGGAACTGCAGCTCTAAATCATATTAATTTGAATTGTCAGTTATCGATATGTCAGGCTGGAAAAGACAGTGCGGGGAATTGTTCTTTCAACAGACTCTGGCATAATCCAGCTGGAGTGGTCTATTCCATTAGGCACAGCTCACTGTGCAATGTGGAAGAGGTAAAGCTCAGAGCAGTCAAGGTGACCTCTGCCAGACATTTTGGCTTTGTTTTTTAAATAATTCAGAGAAATGCATGTCTGAGAACAGAATTTCTACCTGCACAAGCAGTGTGCTGCATAGAATAAAAGATGAACCATTAGACTTAGCAGCAATGAACACAGTTAACTCTTGCAAGACCACACGTAAAATGGAAAATGATCTCAGAGTGTAAGCAAAAAAGGATATTTTAACAGCCTGCCTCAGATTTGGAAATATCTCTGTCAAGTTTTTGGACCTTTCTATTGGTTGGAAGGAATCCTAGCTTAGACTAAACACTTATTTAGACCCTCCACATGGATGTTGATAGATTTTCAGGTACTTAAAGATTCAGGCAGTTAGCAGCAGAGGAGGAAAATGGAAATAGTTTCGTGAGGACATATTTTAAGAAGGGAGGGGTCTTACCCAACTTCTAAGTAGCTAAAAAGTGAGACAAATTTTGAAACCCCTTGAATGCTTCCAACTTTGAGCCAAGATGTGGGCTTTTCTGGCTGTTGTGTGGTCTTGTCACACCCTGTAAAAGAGCTGTACACAATTAGACACCAGCCCTTTAACGATTTTCAGAGGGGTACACTCACTCAAATAAACCCTACTGAGCTCATCATCACTCGTCCAGGACCTAGCAGTTCTGGACCAAACTGTTTTGCAAAGCAAAGTACTTGCAGCGTGTCCAAGCTTCATGAACTGGCTTCTCCATTTGCCAGAAATCGGGGACTGATTTAGTCTTTAGTCTCTTTAACCATTCACGCAGCAGCTCCTTTATCGCTCCTCTGCTCCGCTAAAGGAGAGGTAGTACGTATCTGTTTCCCAGAAAAGCTGCCAAAAACGTGAACTATTAGTTTCTAAGAAGAATAAACCCTCCCTGGACAGCTGTTAACAACCAACTCTCAGAGGGTCTGATGCCTTTTTTGTCCTTTTTCTTTAAGCCCTTGGGTCTGACCAACCCTGCGGCTCAGTCTTGTAGCTGTCTCTGTTTGCTGTAATTCTTAAACAATATTTTGAGTCAGATTCTCAAACTGAACTAAATCAGTTCGCCTCTACTGGCCTCAAAAGGACTGAGCTGATAGATACCAGCTGAACACCTCTGCCTCGTCCAAAAGATTCTGCTGATTTACACCCACAAAGGTCTGGATCAATATCTCTCAAACGCCTGCCTTGTTTTTGTGATAGATCTTTGGCTGCTATTAAAGTTCAACTTCCTCTAGGAGCATCTCCTAGTAAACCTGGCCAGCAGTACTGGGTCAGAGAGAAAATCAAGGCTAATCTTGAAAACAAGTACCTTTAATGGAATTACTTTGGGAGTGTTTTCTGTAAAGGAGTCCAAATTTCCTCCTCTTTCACAAAACTGTTTTTCTTTTTTTTTTCCCCTCTACAGATATTCTCAGGTGCTACAAACAACACTCCTTAGAAAACCTGGGTGTGTATAAGCAATTAACACAGCTACCCCTTTGCAATCCCCTTCTTAACTGGGGTACATGTACAAAGTTCATTCACTTTAGCGGAATTCTGTCTTGAAACCCTTGAAATATCAGCCTTTTGATTAATCCTCCTCTTATATAGCAAACCCACATTGACATAGGCATCTTGGAGGCAGAAGCAAGCAAAGAATGGAGGGATTAAGGGAGGAAAGAAGGGCAAAACACCAACAGTTTTGCATCCCATCGATCTTTGGTTTTACTGCTGCTATATTTGAAGTGTGAAATTCTTTCTGAAGATAATAACATCTGTTTCTGTGGCGTCTCTCTCTCATCTGGGGCTGTTCTTCATTTCCACTCCAGCTTCACAAGAATGCCCCCATAGGAATGCTTTTTTCTTTCTCCTGTTTACTAATGACAGTGCTAAATAAACAAAGGAATACATGAGTCCCTGTGATCAGCTACTTGGACCGGTTATTCCAGTATCCTGCTTCAGCGAGTGTCTTATCAAGCACTTCATAACAAATATCCAGTTTGGCTGAAAATCAGAATGCCTATCAGAAAAAAAATATAAATGAAGCTACATTATGTTTCACCCAAAAAAGCTGTGGATATCACACGTAAGAGAAAAAAATCTACCTTGATGTAAGATGTAGTTTGATAAATTCTTGGGAAAGTTTAAATTACAGGCAACACTGTAATCTCTGAACTCAGTGAGCCAGGAGGCTCCTTCTAATCACGAGTCTGAAGCAGGTGAAAGTCTCCACAGATCTTGGTGGCAGTCAGTTTTATTCCACTGCAGGACGAACAATTTCTGGCCTCATGCCAGCCAAGCTCTGCAGCAGTACTCAAATTCCTGAGGATTAAAATGTTCCTTTATTTGCATCTGAAATCCTCTTAGAGAAGCAGAATGGCAGGGATGAGAAAGTAAGAGTATCCTGCCCATTCCTCTGCAGGGCCATATCCTCATATCTAAGGCTTGGGATAAGAACTCAGGTGAGCAATGTTTAAGGCTTGACTCTGCCAAAGACAAAGACCTAGGTCTGGAAGTTAATGAGAGATAGTCCCAGGACAAACATTTCAGGTCCCAAGATAGAAGGTTGGAATTGATAGGGATTTATCCCTATCAATAAACGATGCGTGAAAGACACATCAGGACCAGGGGACCTTGAGGGGCAGCATGGTTTCTCTTATGAGGTTTCCTACTAGGACGTTGCCCCAGCTAAGGCTATGCCTGGGCCACCTCACACAGGTGATCATGCATCACACTGTGCTGATACCTCAAGTAGGGGGAGGGATCACAGGGCAGAAGAAAGGCTGTGGTGCAACCCTGTGAGACAGGAGTCAAATTGTATGAGTCCTGGCACAAGACTTCCTGAAGTCTAATACAGACCAGGCAAGTTTCTTCTCATTTAACTTCAATCTTTGACACTGTAGATGCGTACAGCTATCCTGGGCCAGAAACAGTCCCTGTAAGGAATGATTCATCCAATCAAGAAGTGTCCAGTGATATTTTCAGGCACTGAGGGGGAGCTTGCATGACCTCAGTCTTCTGGTTCTGAAGAATGTCATCTCCTCCTGTCCTGTCTTCCACCTGCTAACCCAGTGTAGATGTCTTGGATTCCACAGTGATCTCAGACAGCATGAGGTTCCTACATATAAATTCAATCCCCCTCTAGATGTCTGCATGAGACAAACTTCTCTCTATAAGGCTTCATTTTTCTCCATTGACAACAAAAGTAAGTCAAGTGCAACTTGTTCAAATGGAGATATCTACTTTATAGGCATCTGACATTACCCGTGAAGAATCTTAGCACTATGAGCATGTGACCTGAGCCAGGTTCATTCAGTTCCTGAAAAATAATGGATTTACTGTCCCCATGGGGACTTATTGCTAGCCATAGGGCCCAGCCCGCTGCCTGTATTGTTTTGCAGTGATTCAGACGGAGAACTGATCTGATTGAAAGTGATTAGCAATCTGTGTGGTCTCATAAGGGATGATTTGGAAATGCATGGCTGGGGGTAGAAAGAAGGGCAGGACTGGTTTTTTTTTTGCAGTAATTGCATGAGTAATTACTGCAATAAAAAAATGAAATTACAAATAAAAATTTCCTTCATAGCAAATAAGAAAGCAGAGCCTGAGCCTGTACTGTTGGCTAAGATCAGTCTCTGAAGCCAATTCAATAGGATGGTTTTCTGAGTTTCTGCTTGAACAAGAAATCCCAGGATCTTTCCTGTAGTTCACAGAGCGGCCTGTCTCCCATCAGGTGGTAAAATAACATTCCCCCTCTCCAAGCTGCAGAGCAGAGCAGGCCCCTTGGCTGGTCATTCAACTCAGAGGGTTGCCAAGTAAGAAATAAGATGCAGGTGGGAGGGAAGGAAAGAGGGAGGAAGCTACGAGAGGGATAGTTTGAAGAGATAAGAAAAGAGTGCACAAAGGCACTTCCCAAACAGACCTTCTCTAGCACATCTGTAGCACCACATCTCCGTGTCTTGGGGCAAGGGACATCTCCCAAGCAGAACATACATGGAGTCATGTGGTGGGGAGAGGAGAGGTGACACTGTAGGTGCATCTGAGATCTGGGACAGCATTCATCTTTCTTCAAGGCTCATATACAAATTGCATGGATTTGCTCTAAACACAACTATCTTTATGTCTTCAGTTTACAAAGCACTTTCAGTTGGGGTAGGCTACAGACTACCCAGAGAGTTTAAAGTCAATAGAACCACTAGATCAACTCATCCAAACTTTCTTCATCACAGGCCACAACACACTTCATTACAACCCTAAGGAAGAGACCTCTTGAAACCCTTTAAACATTTAGCATCCACACTGTCTTCGACAGCAAGTTTCATAGCTATGCTTCATATGAAAAATTATCTCCTTTGGCTTCTTCTGAACGTGCTACCCAGCACTTTTCTTTGATTGCAGAAATGCTGGTAGTGCAAAAGACAATGAGGAATAGTGCCCTAGTCACCTTCCTCATGCCATTCAGGATTTTATTAGCTGGCTGGAGCAGGTTCAAGCACAGTGCATTCCACACCTTGCCCTACTTTCCATCACTCAAGCTGGCCCGCAGGCAGGTTTTAGGGGTATATTTCATGGTATCCTAATAAACCAGTCACACTCAGGTGCAAGGAATTTTCTAGTTCTCTGGAGGGTGTTTTCTAGCTGGGACTGAGACTACATTTGCAGAAATCCAATACGGAAAGTCAGGAGACCAGTTTTTTTGAGAACAGTTTTGGGTCTTGACTGTAAGAACAGAAATAGCCACAATTGGAAAAGGTAAGACAACTCATTTATGACTAAATCTTCATCTCTTTGAGCTCACCATAAAACTCCCACTGACCTGAGTGCTGAACAAAAGTAGTCTGGAGTTCAAAAGTGTGCATGGATTTGATTTAGAGGAGGAATTCTGTCCTCATAAAAAATGATGGCAGTATCTCAAGTTCTTGCCTCCTTTTCCTTGTTATCCTCACCACATCAGTGGCTGGACTGCAGGGTCCCACTCCAGTGGGTGGAAGTTATTTTTCAGATGTCAGATACATGAAAACTTCTCATCTTGTGCTATGAAATCAATGATGCGATAAATTAATTTAGACTCTTTCTGTGGCTGGAGGGAAGGAAACTGGATGAAAGAAGAAAACGGGACTCTGTGTTGTTATTTTGTTTTGTGGTCGTTGAGGTTTTTGTGCTTGTTTTATACTACCCTTCAAGATTTTGGTGCAAAAGGTTGAAATGTGTAGATAGTTCATACAAAACACATGTTTAGATAAAGAACATACTGAGGTTTTCTTTTCCTATCATTAGTCTCTCTTCCCACTATGGAAAGACACAGTAAGAGCCTAAGGATATCAGTTAGTGGCAAACCAACATACACACATACGGAGGCATGATAAAATGCTCACCCCTTTTTAACACCCCTTTCAATGCCTGAAGGCCAAATCCCAGATTTCCAAACATGCAGAAATCTCACGGAGGTCCTTTCTTGGAGGATCAAAGTTGGAGGAAGAACTTTGGCTTCAAAGTTGTGTCCTGAAACAGGAGCTGCTGTTGCTTTACTACTTTCTTGTCTTGAGCAGCTCATGCCACCCAGGATAAGTTCTAGATATCACTTCTGGTATGGTATTCTCTGTTTTTCTGCCTTCTAAGTTCTATAGTTTCAAGACAAGTTCATCTTGAGATGTTTGGAACAAACTATGCTGGACTCAGTGAATAAATGTGTCCTGTGCAATGTTGGCTGGTTAGAAAATTTCTCTGCACTTTCTGTTCTCATTAGGACAACTTTCTTCTGCCAAGTAAATGCTGTGCTTTGAAGGTTAGCTGTTCCCTTATGGATGCTCTAGAAAAATTCCCTCTGTTGTTGTGGCAGAAAAAAACTAAAACTACGGCAAATGGAATTTACATAATAGCTCTAGGTCTATTGACCGGACAAGAAATGCAAAAGATATCCCTACCTAAAATCTTCAGAATGTGACAGTTACCCACACTTGGCAGCCTCGGATGAGGGGATCATATTTCTTCCAGACCTCCCACTAAAATATGCAGCTACCCCACATGAGGCTGTGTTTTTTTTATTGGGAACCCTTTGAAGCCATTCATCTTGCTACAAATGAACTTTGGCTTTATTATTCCTTGTAAAAGGACAGGGCAAGGAAGGCAAATATTTTCTGACAATGACAGTGCTTTTTTATATTTTGGCCTTATAAACAACGCCAAGTCCCCTAAAACGCCAATTACGACCACAGTTCAGCTATAATCACTGTGGAAGGACGCGTTTGGTCATCATGACCATTATGGCATGACATTGGGAAAGTCAAGCACTTCATGGTGCACAGGAACCTCCAGGAACAAACAGAAGATTCTCCACCCTGCTGTAGGCACAAAATCAGAGTTGGTTACTTCTCACCTCTTTGACTTCCTTTACAATTGAAAGAAAGATCATAGAAACATAGAGTGGTTTTGGTTGGAAGGGACCTTAAAGATCGAGTTCCAATCCCCTGCCCTGGGCAGGGACACCTCCCACCAGACCAGGTTTCTCAAAGCCCCATCCAACCTGGCCTTGAGCATCTTCAGGGATGGGGCATCCACAGCTTCTCTGGGCAACCTGTTTCAGTGCCTTACCACCCTCACAGTGAAAATGTTTTTCCTAATATCTAGTCAAAGTCTCCCCTCTTTCAGTTTAAAATCATTTCCATTCATCCTATTGCTACTGTCCCTGATAAAGAGACCCTCTACATGGGAGTATGGGGAATATCAGCTGAATCTGCTTGCAAATTTATCACCAACTTGCTACCATTACACCCTTAGTGAAAGTGCTGGAGAGCAAAAAGCTCAGAAATATGTAAATGTAGCACCTCTGTGTCATCAACAGTATGTCCAACCATGTTGGAATGACTGGTTGTTCACTGCTGACCCCATGCTGCTTCCTTGTCGTAGGAGGGACTAGGAGATATTACCCAACAAGTCCACAGCCTTTTTATATCCAAAAGTATCCAGAAAAGTCCACCTTGCCCTTGTTGAGTCACCAAACTTCCAGAAACTCTGTTTGGGATAAAGAAAAGCCTGGGTTGTTCCACTGACTGTTGTAATTATTTGGTTTCCTTAATTAACCTTGTTTGAAAGACTTAAGCCAGCATCTACTTGAAGAATAGTGACTTAATCCCTCTGTGTTTCAAGTCCCCAGCTGGGGACGGAGGGTAATGCTGCACTCTCTCTTCAGGAATTCATCAGAGATTCAGAATTCATCAGAGACTGTGTTTCTGAGCCCATGCTTTTGCAGCACCTGACTCAGCAAAGCCACCAGGTGCTAACGTCATGCAAACAGCTACTTGCAATAAAGAATGATAAATGGTTTGTTGTCTTTCTTTCCCTTCCGAGAGCAGTTTATTCAACTCTGAATGGTTAGTAAAAAGACTTAAAAGAAACAACTGACATGCATTACAGCAAGAGTCAGGCAGGCATTTCAACCAAAAGGATTAATGCCAAAGCTGAATCTGTCAGTCTATCATTATTTCTCACTTGATTAATCCAAACCCCATCAAAGCCTGTTCAAAGACTCCCGCTGACTTTCATGGGGTTTGGATCAGCTGTTTTGCAGTTTTCCCAAAGCAAACAAAACCAGCACGATGAAAGAAATGTGAAGAGACAGGAGAAACACAAAGACCAAAGCTAGACATTGAGCATCTCCTAATCAGGAGGCAACTTTATCCCATGGGATTGCTAATAAATAAATAAATATTTGGAGATACGGACAAATTCTGAAAGACGGGGTGGATCCTGCAACTGGTTGACTCATAAGCAAG
Organism: Numenius arquata; assembly: GCF_964106895.1. NCBI lineage: Eukaryota > Metazoa > Chordata > Aves > Charadriiformes > Scolopacidae > Numenius > Numenius arquata. The sequence continues at coordinate 43,641,417 of NC_133587.1, forward strand.
GAGGGCTCTGTGCAATTCTTTCCCCACATTAAGCACAGGGCTGATTTCCCTTAAATTAAAGCCTATGTTTACAGGAAGCCACCAGGATAAATTGAGGAGCTTTTAGCTCTCAACTTCACTTGTTGTCTCATGAGTTTAGTACAGACCTTCTGCACGACCCTGGTCACATCTACCAACCTTCTGTAGGCTTCTCACATACCTTGAGTCTATGGATATACCTTGGGCATAGGGACATGGGATGCTCATTTGTGGGCAACCAAATCCCATGCTGTATATATCAGTGAGACCCATGGTAACTTCTTCTCTGTGTGTTTAAGACAACTAGTTGGGGATGTGAGCCACCAGTTCAGGAACCACAGCCAGATGCCCACACAAGGGATTGATTGCCTTTCTTTATAACAGAATTGCACCTAAAGGGAGTAAATGTATCAGCTGCTCCACACAACCCTTAATGAAAGATGGAAACCCAGCTAAAGCATCATTAAAGTTTCTTTCTGGTCACTTTGTAGCATTGGAAGGTCATACATGTAACACAAGTTGGTTATTTTGGAACTCATTACCTAATAAAGACGAATTACTCACGGAACTGGAATTTGGTGGTTTCTGAGGGATCGGTGATCATAGCCTGATAACAGTCCTTAGAGGAAAATGGAAGTGTCTCAACCCACCATTTATATCCTTGGTACTTCTGAAAAGCCTCTTGTCTCTGGCATGGAAAGATTAATGAGTAAAATCGATTCAGAGGAGGAAAAGCAGATGAAAAATGTACATGAACTCTGGGAGTTTTTTATTAGATACCTAAAGAGGTGTGATTTCACAAGGACAGATGGCAAAGTAAAACCAAAAAGAGACAGAAAATCAATATAAAATAAATGAAAAAAAAAGAAAAAGACTGGAAGTGGGAGATTTTGAGGTGCACAGGGGTAAATAATGGTGTTTAAGAGCGTAGAAGATTCCTGTCTGAGCGGGTCTATTTAAAAGAGCTTTTAAAGTACATCTGAAGCAAAAAGTTTGTTGGTAGGAGTAAAACTATGCCTAATAATAGAGAAAAGACAGAGTTGCTCAGTAACACTGTAGAAAAAGTTAGAAGGTATTTTGCAGTGTGAGGGAGCAAAAAAGCTTAACCTTTTCCTTTCATCACAAAGAAGATTTGGTCTGTTGAGCTTTCAACTCAAAATGAGACACTGTTCTGCATGGCATTCACGAGGCTGTTACCAGACTCCGTGCAGGACTCATCAGGAGGAACTCTGCCCCGTATTGCAGTAGGGTTCAGAATGATAGATCTAGTGGCTCCATCAGTTTTAAAGCTTCTGGACAGTTTGCAGTCTATGGTGATCAAGACTGCTTTATAGACTGAGAACAAGGAGATAGTCACACCTCGAGGGCAGCCCATGAACTCTGCAGATGGGACTTGAAGGAAGATGAATGACCACCTGGAGAAGGAGTGAGACCGCAATATAAGAGGGATTTAACGTAACTATTTGCACTTCCAGTGGCCAGACCAAGGGAGTACATGCAATCAGTTGTGCTGACAAAGCAGAGCAAAGGCAATATCCTAAAACACATTAATACCTTCATTTAAAGGAATCTGACAGCTTCCAGGGTCCCAGAGTAATACCTCACCAACTGGACCATCCTTCCCCTCTTCTTCCTTCCCTTAGCATGGACTAGTTTATCTGTCTCTCTTTTTTTTTCTCCAGACCAGTTTCACCTGACTTAGTATTTACACTTCCATAACATTCTTTTCTCTTGAAGAAACTGCTTGGGGTTTGTGCCCAAAATCCCCTTTTCTTTCTGCACAGCAAAGAGCGGGAATGGAGCACAAATCTTATTTCACTTACGTGGATGCGCTGTCTGAAAATGAAAACCATCTCACAACTAATGACACTTTTCAGTCGCAATGTATTTGCACATTGGATAAGGAAGAGAAGAGTGCAGAAATAAGCATAGAGGCTGCTTTCTGAGACCAAAACATCACAAAGTGCACTTGAAAAAGAATCTAGTGCTGCAGGAATAAAAAAAAGAAAAAAACAGAATGTGTTTCTGAAAAGGGCAAACCTCGACAGAAAAAGCATACTTGTAGCTAAAGGGGTTAGATCCATACTAGCTTTAAATTAACGGGTGCAGATAAATCAGTGCCAACAGAGTGACCCAGATACGATTCTGGATTAGCAAACTCTAGAGGACAAATGTGCATGGGCACATGCAAAATCCCCACGGGAGGCTGGTATTTCAGTAGGTACTCAGTGCACTATCTCCGTTCTGCAATTGCCATCAGTACTAAGAGGCAGAATGGAGCAAAACAAGCCCCATGGCCATAATACACTGGTTGAGTGAATGCATCTCCTTCCTTGGCCAGCTCTTCAGGTAGAGCCTGACAAGCCTAGAAGGATATAGAGAAGAAGGAGTCACTAAATATGTGCTGTTGTTGTGGAATGATTCTCTAGAAGATAATTGGGCCATGCACTAGGAAAAGGATATTTGATGATGCTCTAACTCATCACCGGGCGCAGTTGGACCATTTGTGTCACAGGATGAGGGAATGTAATCAAGGACCTGGATGAGTTGCCCCACCTGAGGATTGAAGAATGGGCAGGGAGAGTTCAGGCAGCAAACAGCAAGTGTAAAAATACAAAGAAAGACAACGTTGCAGCCAATGTTTTCAAGAGCTCACTCACTCTAAGCGATTTCCTGTTTGGGCTTCCTGCAAAAGATGTTTTAATACCTTAAGCTGAAGTACCAGGCTAAGAAACTTAGTGATCCAAATTCCTCCTAACTCTGTGACTCACTCTGCCCCATGGATGACATCCATCCAAAGATGTAGAGCCAGACAGAGGGAAACACTAGACAAAAAGTGTGTGGACTTTTGGCTATTTGTTCTGGACCGAGGCACTGAAGAATTATCAATTCTTGAACTTTCACAAGAGTCAGATCTTCCTACAACATTTCTTAGTGAAGCAAAGCTTTCTTTAATTTATTCCCTTCTATTTCCTTCAGCCACAGACTATAGCTTCTTTCTGAATTATGTTTTATAGAATCATAGAATAGATTGGGTTGAAGGGACCTTTAAAGGTCATCTAGTCCAACCCCCCTGCCATGACCAGGGTCATTTTCAACTAGATCAGGTTGCTCAGACCCCCATCCAACCTGATCTAGAATGTTTCTAGGGATGGGGCATCCACCACCTCTCTGGGCAACTTGGGCCAGAGTTTTACCACCCTCATGGTAAAAAATTTCTTCCTTGTATCTAGTCTAAATCTACCCTGTTTTAGATTAAAAACCATTATGCCTTGTCCTGTTGGAACAGGGCCTGCTAAAAAGATTGTCCCCATCTTTCTTATAAGCCCTGCTTAAGTATTGAAAGGCCACAATAAGGTCTCCCCGGAGCCTCCTCTCCTCCAGGCTGAACATCCCCAACTCTCTCAGCCTGTCCTCACAGCAGAGGGTCTCCAACCCTTGGAGCATCCCTGTGGCCTTCTCTGGCTCTGCTCCAACAGCTCCATGTCTCTCCTGTGCTGAGGCCGCAGAGCTGGAGGCAGCACTGCAGTGGGGTGTCCCCAGAGTGGAGCAGAGGGGCAGAATCCCCCCCTCAACCTGCTGGCCATGCTGCTGGGGATGTAGCTCAGGGTGCGGGGGGCTTTCTGGGCTGGCAGTGCACATTGCTAGTTCATGTTGAGCTCTTCACCCCTCAAACACCTCCAAGTCCTTCTCGGCAGGGCTGCTCTCCATCCCTCCATCCCCAGCCTGTGCTGATACCAGGGGTTGCCCTGACCCAGGTGCAGGACCCTGCACTTGGCCTTGTTGAACCTCATGAGTTTTTTCTTTACTTTGATCCTGGATTTACCTCTTGTGTCAAAAATCTGAATCACTGATTATTGTTTTCCTAATCATTGAAAAATGCTTGGTCCTTGTTTAAGTTGAGCACTAATGTGAACCCTGAGCATCATCAACAATGGGATGTGTTCAGATGTTATCACCTTTCATGGCTATCCATTGGTGGTTCAAAGCACCTTTACGTTGGGCTAGGACCACATGTAACTGCATGTGTTCTGTTACAAAATCTCAAAGGATGCTGGTAATCTCATGATGTGCTAACTACGACCTGTGATCTTGTGGACGTACTGCTCATTTCTTTTCAGCTTCATGTTTTTGGTTATTCCTTCCTGTCTGAAACAGTGCCTCACCTCATCAAACACTCACTATTCATATGTCTGTCATATATTAAAACAAAATACTTTTGATTTCCTACCTTTGAATACACCACATCTCCAAAGAGAGTTCAGGGTGGGAAATACAAGTCCAAGATGGTTCAGAGATTTCCAGAGCTACAATACTCCCACAAACATCTGTCATGGGTTAAAAAAGAGATTTATAACGCTGCTGTCAGAACATGAAAAATGAAAGTTGTTGCAAATCGCCTTGAAATCACATGAATTCTCCCAGAGAGTGTGGAGGCTGGAGCTAAGAAAACATGACTTTATTTGTCCTACCAGTGGGGGAGTGCGTGGTGTGGGTAGGAACCACATTCAAGGCAGCTAGAGGAGTTGGAGGAGTGTTTTCCTTCCTGAGCTCCTGGAACTATTCTTTGGAGGCCTTAGATGACTGGGACAAAGTGAATGCTCTGGTCAGTGGGATTGCTGAGCTGTTTGGGTGTATTTATCCCACGGCCTGACCTTCTGCCAAGCTTTACCCTTTATCATGGCTAAGGCATAGCTGTGTCGTGAACCATGACCACATCCATATAACCACAACTACCATCCAGGACTGAACTTAAGGTCTTTGAAACTGCAAACAGGCCCTCCTACCGCTTGAGCTATGGAACAACTGAACGCAAATATATGTAGAGAAGAAAGACTTAAGCGCTTATACTGTAAGTATTTTCTGTTCCAGAGCTTGTAAATTCATAGGAGGTGTTGCACTGATGCTTATTGCAATCCAGAACAGCCTGAAATTGTGCCAGTTTAGACTATTTGGAGAATAGTTCATATCTATTTTCACTCTTTGGGAAAACACAACCTAAGGAGAAATGATTCTATAAACAGATGCATGCAGAGGTCCAGCAGTAGCTGGTGATGTTTAACCACAGATGTGGAATCAAGCAAATATTTTGTTGAAGTGGAGTTTTTCTTCTGAACAAGGTGGCCATACAAATCTTAACAAAGTTAAATGAGGTAAACTCTTTGGACCACAGCTGAAGGTGCAAAGCTGCAGGGACTTTTTCCACCAGACCTGTTGAGGACGAATAAGCTTGACTGATTTGGTAAACCCGCAGGATCAACCTATCTTTCTGGTTTTGACACCATTATGAGTACAAACAAGAACTAATTTACACTGACCTTTTAAACAGCTTCCCTTAGTCTCATAATCTCTATTCCTTTCATCCACAGGAAGCAAGAACAAACTTAACAGTGTTTCTTGGTTTTAAGCTAAACATGTTTAGAGCAAGATACAGCTTGACCTCAGGTTAACTTTAAATAAGTCTCCCATCATAGTAACATCTTTTTTTAAAGTGCCCAAAAAGGAAGTAAACTCAATGAACTTCTAATATTTTGTCTTTTCCTGGTGATACTCAGTGCAAAGACCAATCAATGCAATGCTTGTCATATAAGCCTATTATGTGACCTGCAGGTAGAAAATACAGATTGGGGATACTGAGTACTGCAGGAAAGAACATCTCTTCTACAGCATTCATTTCTTCTCCATTCCACATTTTTTGTGGATGGAGTAAGCTCAGAAATCTTCACATTCAAGAAGGCACTCGCTGATAAGTTCTAAACAGCCTAAATGTCTGCATGCACATTGCACTGCTCATCACATCAAGTGCAGTAAACATGACCTGCTTGAAAACGGACTGGGTTTTGTTTTGATGGGAGAATAAATTGGTTAGTATTCATTCTTAAGGGAGATGGGGCAGAGGGGGAAGGGGCATGCAAGCAGGCTGTGATTTCAAACAGTCTCACTGTGTCCGCAAAGTGATTCTCATTGACGCAAATCCTGGGTTTTGAAGTACAACTGCCAAGTCTTGTGTCTATCAGAGTGCACCGGGGAAAACATGTTTATGCCTCTGTTCAATTGTTCATTACAGAGATGTAAACTGAAATTAGGAAAATCCAGTCAAGACAAGGGATTGAGTTCAGTATCCTTTCTCTGTCGGCGGGAGGCGAGGAAAGCATAGAAGAAATAAGATGAGGTTAGAGATGCATTTCCTATGGCTGTATCCTACCAGTTTTGAGAGGTCAGGAGCTTAGGGCTGTCTAAGCTACTGGATTTATGTTCCAGGACTTTCTCTAATCCCTTTTTATCCCATTTATGAAGTCGCTTTCCGTAACATTCTGCCATTCAGTTACACATCTGAAATACTGCAGACTTTTTCCTGTCTTTTCTAGTGAGATGTCTCCACTCTAAGCTGCATTTTGCCTTCAGTCTTTAGAGCAGTCATGCAGAGATATTACCCTTTGCCCCTGGCTCTTGGTCTCCATCTATTTTTGTAAACACAAAGCCATTGATTTCCATTATTCTAAGATCACAATCTGACAAAAAATTTGAAGCCCACACTGCTGACAAAAGGAGTGGTCCCCTCTCCCCTTCTTGTGCCATTGCTATGGCAATACAGTGAGCCAGACGGGGAAATCGCTGTGGCCAAAAAATAACCAACTAACTTGGTCCATCTTACTGCACACCATTGCACGGACTGGGGATGGTATAAGGCAGAAGAGTGAGAGCACTTTGTTAAGAAGAGAGAGTGGGATCATTTTTTCTTCAGTAAAGAAGCACATCCTTGCACCATGAGATTGTGTCCTGAAACCTTCTCCCTGCCTCCAATACCTCTTTTCCGTCATCTCTTTTTTAGTAAATCCAAAAGGATGTGGACTCCCAAGCTTCTCCCTCCTGGAAGCCACGAAACCACCAGCTGTTCGCAGCCTGAAGGTCAACGTTGTCTAAACAAGATAGTTCACAACCGGAAAACAGCCTCGTATCAAAAATTAACTGTGGGAAGCTATCGCTGCATGTGCAGCCCTGACTTGCTGCTCTATCCCCCAGTGACATCCCATCATTCATTTTTCTTTCAGTGCTAAAGAATGTGGTTGGTCCCTGCCTTTACAGCTCCGATAGTCTTTTCCAGTTGCAACCCATGCCTGCCTCAGCTGTCAGTCACTGCTGAAATCGGGGTGGTATTCACTGCTAAGCCAAAGTTTTGCTTTCTTTCCTTTGTATGGAAGGGCACCTTGCCACCATTTTTATTTTTATTTTAGACAATGCCTTCTTTCTAAGCACCTCAGCAGGAATCATCAGAAGGCACTGCCTTGCACAAAAGAAGAACGTGGCCAGTCATTTCTTCGAGGAACCACAGAAGCCCAGATACCACCACTGAAGAACCTCTGGGTGGAGAAGTGGCTTTCATCTCCTGCAGAGCTCTGCACTCTCCGGCTGTGTCTATGTTAGCAAGTTAAATATTCATGGACCGTGCCCAGAGGCCAGCTGGCAATAAGGACTCTGTGTGAATATTCTTAAGCTCTGTCACTCCCCCCAAAAGGGATTTCTGCTTCCAAACTGGATTTTGGAAAGAGTTGCTGGTCCGTGCACATCTAGGAGAATAGCATGGGCTACACATGCCTGTATATATACAGGCAAGCCACCCCAACTGGAGGGAGAGAACCTAATTGTAGGACTTGCGTCATGAAGTTGCAGTTGCCCTCGGGGCTCTTGGGACATTTTATATACCAGTTAATAGTGACTCAGAGCCAGAAAGCATCATCTCAGTTTTTCTGAGAGGGAGGAGGGACTGACATAATGGAATTATTTACATTTCAGCCCATGTTGCTGAGGTAAAGTTCAGAAGGTGCTGCTTCTACTCCAGGAGGACAAGATATAGAACTGATGTACGAAAGGACAACAGTGTTCTCTCTGTCCATGCTGTATCTTTATCTCACATTTTTTTACGGGACTGTCACATGCACTGTCTGGAAAAGTTCAATGACATGGACCTTCGTGCACCATTCAGAGACAGATAGTATGAAATTCTAGCCAGTGACCACAGACAAGCTGGGAAATTATCCTTTCATCCAGTCTCAGCCATATAAAAATTCAATATCTACCCTACCTTGTTGAATGGTCCCTTTCTAAACCAGTGGAAAAAGAAACCATTAGTTTCACATGTTTTAACCAACCTGCCTTAACTCTTGCTCTGAAAATAATGTGAACTTCCTTCCTGAGGTTCGTGCTATGCTTCCTGTTCTAGCAGGAGAGCTTGGATGCTTCATTTTGATTAAACAATAAAGGGAGGGCTAATCTCTCGTAAGGTCAAAAGTCTAAAAGACAATTTGTCCTGTCTTAAGAGAACCATCTAAGACAGGTCAAGTTACTTGTCTTCTGAAGATGCCTCTTTCCCCTTTTTCATCATGAAGGAAGCCGAGGTGATGAACTTGGAATTAAACATCTACTACCTGGGTATCTGCCTTGGGTAAATAGATCTATCTGTGTGTATGCACAGTAGCTGGCATGATAATTCACAGTAGACTCCTGATTTTTCCCTAGGACTCCTACAAATTACTAAAATACTTACAAACACCAGGAACCGTGCACTTTGTAGCCCTTGGCTTGGGAGATTTGGCTGACTTTGAGCCAAGTTTTCTCAGTTTTGGTGCAGCAGGACTGTGCAAACTCAACACAGTTCTGCTGGATAGTTAACGTCAAGGTGTGAGACTGCTTGAGAAATGATCGTGTGTGATGAGAAAAGCCAAAACACAGAAAACAGTATAATTTGGACCATAAACATCTTACATTGAGATAAAATAAGGCAAGATGACTCTTAGTTGATACATCCTACAAAAAAAGCAATCCAGTTGAAAAATTTCATATCTTCTGTAGCGTGTGCAGGTTGGGTGGGTGATAGAGTCCCCCACTAGGAGACGGGACAAATCAACCTTGCAGAATATATTTTTTCCTAGGACATAAAACATTTGCTTTGGATAATCTCCCAGGAATATTTGCTGAATGAATGAAGACACCTGTGTTCATGCGGTAAGAAATGGCTTTTAGCTCTGAGCAACTATGGGGAGCAGGGATTACTTTGTCATGGGATTCCTTTCAATGTGTGTTTCTACTGAAGGAAACTCTTATTACTTTTCTCCCTCTGACATGGTATTGCCTCTCTAACTCTGCAATGCCATGGGCCAGTCAGGGTTGGCTGGTGGAGCACAGCCCAAGGAAAACAGCAGGAGATGTTCCGCAGAGTTGCTCCAAGAACAAAGGCAGAAGGAATCACCTTGTGATTGCAAGAGACTTGGTAGCTGTGATAAAGCAGAGGAATGTGCTCTGTCCCTCACCTGCCACTATTTTCCTTGCTCTGGATGAGATTTCAGAAATTATTTTTTTAAACAAAGATATGTCATTTATACCGATAGTTGCACTTGAGCTGTTCAATTTTCCTATATCTCTCATAGTCCGTAGACAGAAATAGGCTTTTCAAAGACACAGAAGAAATAAGAAAAATGGACCAGATTCCTACACATCCTACGAATTCCTGTTCCTAAACCTGCAAAATCCTATTTCTCTCCACAGACTCACCACAAATAAATAATTATCTAAATAAATAAATAAATAAAATATTAGTCATTGGCTCAGAGGAAGTGACACTGTAGATGTCTGAAGTTGGATTAAATTAATCCCACCTGTAATCTCAACTGTGTAGCCATCCCTTAGCACCAGTGGAGAAAGAAATGTCTCTACCAACCAATTCACCTGAGCTGTCTTGAATTCCTGTCCTAGAACAGGGTGAACATCCTTGAGAAGCACCTTCTCCCTGCACTGACTTTTAAGAAAGCTCCTGCAGGTTGATCTGGATAAACAACTGCTTGGACAGCCCTAGTTATGAACCTCCTGCCCTGTGTACTTTCCCAGTCCTACCAATGCCATGGTCAAGAAACATCAAAAGGTATAAAAATAGCTACACGAAAAAGCTCCTGGGATGACCGTGGGCAGGGATGGCTTGTTTTGTCAGGGGTGATTAACGCTATGAATATATTATCTTTGTGCGCATACTAATGAATGTCCAGTTCTTTCCACACCAAGGGGCATGGTTTGAATCTCAGGATATAGTGTCCCGGCCAAAAAAACTTGGTTAGTCACCCCAGAGCAAAACAGCACGCAAACTGCGTGCACAACCAGGAGACAAGGACACACGAGCAAAACAAAGGGTGTGCCAACACATCATGCTTAGTCCAGCAAAATGAAGGTTGAGTGGGAATATAAATATGTGAGAGAATTCCCACCAGGAAAGGAGTTATTCATTTATGCTGAAAGTCATTACTGGCACAGGAAGGGAGGTTAAAGATTGACCCAGCATAAACTCAGGCTGGAAATCAGCAGGCAGTTTTGAGGGACTGGAGCAGTTTGGTTCCAGTCTAGGTGATACTGAGTCACAATGTGACCAATGAATAACTTCCTACATCTTAAACAGACTCTTCAGAGCATTTGGCTGACATATGGGAGAGAGACAGACATTATTTTATTTGGATAAGACTTCTGGAGATCTATAAATCAAAAATAACATCCATGTTATTTGAATTTGATTAAACAAATCTTGTGTTTAGTCATCAGGCAAACTAGATTTTGGCCAATCTCTGCCAGCTGCTTCACATCTTATTTTACCAACAGGACTGAAGAACAGCATTATTTATGTCCCTCTAAGTACATTCTTGCTCCCTGCCGAGGAAGGTACAGAAGAGTTGGGCCTCCAACTCAGCAGACCCAGATGTAAATCCCCATCGTGTTTCTGGATCCCTTTGTGTCCTCGACCAAGTCCCTTTTGTCTTTGATCAACCTTATCTACCTGCACAGACACAGCCAGAAGAAAACCACAGGTCAACATTTTCTGATGTGTTTGAAGCTTTCAAACTGTCTTTGAAATAACAAGGCTGTCTCCTCAATTCTAGAGGACCTTACAGTTGAGGATCTCTCTTTTCTCTTTCCATTTCAGCCATGGCTTTGCTGATAGAATTGAAAGTGGGAGCACACAATCCCATGTAGCTGCCCTCCAGCCTACAACAGAAAACTCTTATGAAAACCAGTTTGTGCTATTAGTGCACTCTCAGCTCCATCCTATTCCTACCTTGTTATGAATTTCAAATTTTCACAGGCATGCAAAAATCTTGATAGCAGCCTGCTTATGGTTCCCTGTTGATTCTTCCACTCCTTCTCCACTTTATTCCCTGTCTGTATTATCCAGGACCAGAAATGTGCTCAAAAGAGGAGACAAGCCTGGTGCTTTTAAGGACATTGTTGTGTCTCCCTGAAAAAGAACCTGGGATGCACCTAAATGGTGAGTTCGAGGAACAAGAAGATCTGGTGTGGCTTACACTACAGACCACAAAGAACCACTTGTATGGCTCATGTTACACCAGAGCACCCACAAGTCAAAGACTAAATAAGGGTGTTGACATCCATTTTGTCCAAATTAACAGCTGAAATTCACCACAACTCACTTCAGACAGCGATGTTGGGATTCAGCTCCAGATTCATGCAGAACATTCAAGGCTCATTGTTGATTGTCAGCGGTGGGAAACCAGTGCTTCTTGGTGTGATTTAACTGACCTATGTTAGCTCTCTACTTTATGAAGTTATAAGAAAAGAAAAAAAGAAACAACAAGCAAACAAAAACCAACACAACTTAAAATCCCCATGAAGTCATGCTCAAATAACTGAGCCAAGAAAAGGGGCAAATAGTACTGGGAATGTTCTGCTTGAAAGAGTCTCCTCTCATTGTTACATTTTAAAATTATTACACTTTAAAATGTAATAGTGAGGAATGAGAAATTGGAGGAAGGACAAAACTGTTGGTAGCTTTATGCATTATGAAACCACCACCCACAGGAAATATCAGTTATATTTCATACTTATTCTGAGAGTGGATTATTTTGTAATCCTGTGGCTGGTTCTCAGTCTTCTAGATGAATTCCTGACTAGGTTTTCTCTTTACTGCCTGCCCGTTAAAATAGCATTTATAGTTCAATTAAGGAAAAAAAAAAAAAAAACCTCTATTAATTTTTAAACTACTTTCCATCACCTCCAATCCCTTTCAACAAGATTAAAAAAAAAAAAAAAAAAAAAAAATAGTTGCTTTACTGCAAGGATAGTTAAACTTTAGCTGTGGAAGAGAATTGAACCACAGTTCATCTGTGGAAAGCCGAACGTAAAATAAAACACTGTAGCAATTAATATGTCAGGTTCTTTAGTAAGGTGTCTGGAGCTGGCAGTGCTTCCCTAGGTCAGGGTGTGCTGCGAGAGGGTCTCCAGAAGAACTGGTCTTGCTTTCAGGTGTGAGTTAATGGGAGTGGCTTAGAGCGATTTGATCCACTTTCATTCTACTTCTCTCTGTCCAGTGCAGGTAAACGTGGGATTCATTGTACCTTCCCGTGAGCAAGCTAAAACTAAAGCATCCGATCTAACCATGGCAAGTCCTGAAGTGAGCTTTGTGTTCCTTCAGGCCCGCTGAACGTTTCCAAGAACTGCAAAACAGTATTTTCAGGATCTTCATTTACTAAAACAAAAATATTGTATCTTTGTTTCAACTGAACCAGAGCTGTGGTTGTTTCAGAGTTTCTTATTTTGCTTTGAAACAGAAACATCAAGTTTTGACCTGCTCTAATTACAGTATCTCCTACTTCTGTATCTAACCTTTGTTTCCCAGTCATTTTCAAATGTAACCATTTCAACTACCATGATTTGTAACTCCTGCTGTGGAAATCTTCTTTTCCCTTTTTTGAAATACCTTGTGTTTCAGTGTCTCCACTACAGGATCATTTGAAGTGATGTTACATAATTTCAGTTCCTTCTTCCCGTAATAGCTTGCATGCTGCCAAATGTTGAGAATACTTCTTTATTCCCATTTTCCTGCAAGCTATATAAGGCAAAACCATTGTTGTATGATGTATATAAGTCTCACCATCGCAGCAGATGGGTATTCAAGAGGTTTTAAGCATTCAGTGACTTTGGTTAGAGCACAAGTTCCTCGTGTTTCTTCCAAGAGGCACCAGGAACTGTGAAGGACAATGAATTCAGTGCTGATTTGACCATCTCAGAAAGAAAACTTGTACACCACTAGACAGCTGCAGCTCCAGCTTCAGCCTGCACAGACTTTGTGGCATTTTTATTTCTGGCGTAAAATGTGGCCCTGCGATCTGCCTCGGCTGGAGGAACCAGCTCACACGTTGAGTTTCAGGTGATGCAGTCCAAGGAACATATGGACAAATAGTCGAAAGAAGATAATCATAATGATCAGGCAGCCAATCTGACAGAAGAGTCTAGGTTTGCTCAACATTCAGAAGAGAAAACTGAAATGAGATATGTAAAGATGTTCTTTGCACCTGCCTTTGAACATTAACTTCTAAACTTCAGTCTTATCACTCATTTTCTGAGCAGTTCACAGCAAAGTTCATGGAATATGAGCATTGAGGAATACACCCTGTCCCAGCCACCAATCCCACCTGCTGCTGCCTGTTCTGAATAATTCTGCTCACTGGAGTCAGTGTAGGTTCTGATCCTCCAGTGAGCCAAATAGTCAAATTAAAACAGAAACTAGTGAGGCTCCCAATCCATTGAAGTATTTGGAGTCCCGGTTTTCCTTAAATTCTTTACCTTTTTCTTCTAGCTGCCCAGGAGATCCCATTGCCTTTCAGTGAAAGCTTAGTTTTCATGGGTGCACTTAGGTCTTCACTGTGTTTGCAGAGGAACCCGGGATCTGCACAGGATCTCCTTCTTTTTTGTCTCCTTCTCTCCTTGTCATCTCTCTCCATCTTCTCCTCTGAGTAGTCCATCTCTAAAAAAAACCAACTTCACATAGGGTTGAATTAATTGTCCTTCTTGCTCTCTGAAAACAAATTCCTTAGAGATTATCCAGCAAAAAGCTGTCTGATTCCCCCAGATTTCAATTCCAACTTCAACAACATAGGGAAAAGGCCATACACATCTGGTCACAAGAGGACAAAAAAAAAGTTGTTGATGAAGCAAATTCTAGATTACTCTGGAAAAAACAAGGCATGGCACTGAGACTGAAATAGACTGCGCTGAGCGCATCCTGCCAGGAATAAAATATATGCAGAATAAATTAGGTCTAATTCTGCAGGGTACTGAGCACGTTTAGCTCTCACTGGAAGTAATGGGAAAGTAGATGTAGGTTAGGACCTCGTACAAATGGGCCTGACACAACCCTCTGTTGACAATAACTCAGCGAATCCTTGTCATCTTGATTCAGTAGCTGCATATCCTTCCAGCTGGTGTTGGAGATGTTATTTTGAAGCAGGCATGCACCATGACCAGTCTACCAACTCCAATTTTATGTATGTGAAAATTTGAACAGAGCCAGATTAAAGCCTTTAGAAAAATCTTTTGAGCAGATGGTTCTGCTACTGAGCCCTCTTTCAAAGACCATGTCATTCTTGGGAACAGTTGTCTTCTTCAAGGTAAGTGCAACATTTAATTGTAGTTGAAAACAACAGAGTACATTGCTCTGGACTTCTCAGGCTTTGTCTGGACTTCTCTGGATTTGAATTAATTTTTTTCTTCATTTCATCTGTACTTGCAAAATTATTTAAGAAAGTTTTGCTGTGCTTGCAATTTGCTTTAGGTTCAAATGACCCTTGTCTAACTTGTCCTAAACAGAATGGGAAAATTACCCGCTCGTCAAGTGTTCATTACCTACCATGTGATATGAGGTTTGTTTTAGTAAATCATCTGACTAATTTCAAGGTGGTTTTTAACCTAAAGTTTGCTTGGATTTGTGCATCTGTGTGCTTTTACTCTAAAAGAAACCATTCCAAATACACAGAAGAATAAATGAATGCTAGCAATCATTCTGGAAATATTTTTTTTAGGGCAATTGGCAAAAAAAAAAAGTGTTATCAATAGACTTCATGAAAAACATAAAAGGCAGCCCTCAGAAGAGCAATGACTTGGGGGAAAGAAACCCACACAGTCAACATTGCTCTCCTCCTAGTAAAGACCTTGTAATGCTGTAATGGCACATGGAAAGGGTGAATATAAATCTAGAAAAAGGGGTAAAGGGTAGAAGCTTTGTATATAATAATGTAATTTTAATTGCATTATAAATAGGAATTAGAAACAATTAGACATTTTTGACTGTCAGAATCATTGTAACGATAAAATAACTGACTGTATTTTGACAAAGCTGTTAAAACTTTGAACAGAGTAACAATAACAATAATTAGTATTTTTTTTAATCCATGCTTTTTTTGGTAGCTCATTACAAAACTGTACCCATAGCAATAGGACACCAAGATGAGCAGGAGGGCATCTAACAAAAGCTGGCTGGAGCTAACTGAGCTCAGGCTTTGCAGAGCGTCTGGGTGGGTAAAAAGAGAAGAGCTCATCAAAGACATCCAGCAAACTCCAAGGGAGTCCTTGTTCTTCCACGAGCTGCCTTCGCTCTGTTTAGAAAGAGTGGGAAACACTTCTGAAGTGAACTTTGCATCATATTCTCTTTCTACAGCTTATTTTTAAAATCAGCCTACAATTAATGCAATTAACGTAACAGAAGAGGAGTTGTTTAGAAGATCTGAAATAACAGAAGCCCTCCAGATGGACTTCCACTCACTAGTGAACATGACAGAGGAAGTTTCCCTTCTGAGATGTTAAAATGATGTGATAAACATTTTCTTCTTTGACTTTCTGGATTTATTGCCTCCAGGGTGTTGGCATACAATTTAGAATAAATTTCCAAAAGCAGGGTTATTTTACAGGAATTCCAATGGTTTGGGGTTTGTTGGGAGGGGTGATGCTAATTAAAAAGGATAATGTAAGATAGATGGCCTTCCCAAATGTGGAAAGATATTTTATTACCGGACTTGGTCAGAGTGCATTCTTTATGAGCCCACGATGTGCTCGACATTGTGCAAGGTGCCTCTGCCAGCAGAGTAACAGCTTATTACAATTAACAGATCACAGTTCGGCTCCAACACTTAACATCTATGTTTCAGGTCAAAGCATCTGAGGTCATTTTCTATAACGGCCTGAATTTTACATTACACACAAAAAAAAAAAAAAAAAAAAAAAAAAAATCAAACCAAAAAGCTGAGGAAGTTTCTCCTGGTGTCTGTGAATGGCAAAGCACTTGCCACCCTTACTCACCTTTGAGAAAGAAGTTTGAAGCAAGTGTAGATCCTGTAGAGACTTAAAGCAGGGAGGACCACGTTCTTAAGTAAGACAGAAAGCAGTTTGTGGGAAACATTGAGCAAGGAGCTTAGAGCAGAGCTAAGATGAACTTGTGTCCTCAGTCTCCACCACTTCTATCCCACCCTCACAGAACTGCAGAATCACAGAATCTTCTCCAAGTGCTCCAGGAGAAAGAGTCCTCCTCCTCCTGATTTGTAGCTATTGGGACAGGCTCAGAGAGTCAGGGTTGTTCAGCCTGGAGAAGAGAAGGCTCCGGGGACACCTTAGAGCAGCTTTCCAGTAACTAAAGGAGGCCTATAAGAAGGCTGGAGAGGGAATCTTTACAAGGACATGTAGTGATAGGATGAGGGGTACTGGCTTCAAACTGGAAGAGGGGAAATTTAGATTGAATATTAGGGAGAAATTATTTATTCTGAGGGTGGTGAGACCCTGGCCCAAGTTGCCCAGAGAAGCTGTGGCTTCTCCATCCCTAGAGGTGCTCAGGGTCAGGTTGGACGGGGCTTTGACCAACCTGGTCTGGTGGGAGATGTCCCTGCCCGTGGCAGGGGGTTGGAACCAGGTGATCTTTAAGGTCCCTTCCAACCCAAGCCAGTCTATGTTTCTATTGCATTCACTCATAGATTAGCTTACACCCAGAACTGTTCATCCCCATATCAAAGCTAAAGGAAGAAGGAGGCAATTGAACTTCCCAGCTTCTTCCTGGGTAAGTCTGCACATTTTGAGACCCTCCAGGCCCTTGTAATGGTCACTGCCCTCCTCCAAAGGGGACCGGGAGCTGAGCCATGGTTCATCCCTCCTGCGGGCTGTTGAGATCCTACAGCCATCACTAACCCTCCTGCCTCAGGACGCAGGTGTCCCAGACAGAGCATTTTGCAAAATGACAAGAAAATAGAAAAGCACTCTATTTTTAAAAGCTTTTAAAGAGAGATTTCCTCCGCTCCCCTTCAATGGAATTCCACTAAACCTTTGGCTTTTTCTCCCTTGTCTGTGCAATTAGAGTAGGAACACGGAGGAAAGTATTTCAGTTCTGCATGATTAATTTCTGTTTCAAGAGAAAAAAAATATCCCTGGGGCATTAGCCTCTACCATAGTCATGGTAGGAGTTTGCTAACTGTTAACTGCTTCTTGCCTTTGGGACCGTTAGCTAATAATAGACCATCCATTCATTCCTGTCTGATAAGGCGACTGCGCTTTTCTTTTTTATCCTCCTCAGCAGGGAAGGGGATGCCGTGGGCCATAAACTTCCTCGTATTTCATAAGCGCCCTGGGATTTGAAAACTGCTTGTCATAATATTGTAACAGCTTTGCAGCTATGGCAGGCTTGGCACTAGTCACACCACTTCAGATGGTGGCCAGACAGAAACACGTGCTTCAAGGTCAAGCAATTTGTTGGTGTATCACCTGAAATTGCAACCTGCAGGTCTGGCACTTTCCCTTAGGGCTAAGATATGTTATGACACGACAGCAAGGAGGACAGTTTGTGGCAGGAGCTGTAAAAAGCCTTGCCCGTATTGGAGGAAAGAGCAAACTTAAGGAAACCTTACAGGTTGCATCCCGGGCGCCATCAAAGGAAGTGTGGCCAGCAGGTCCAGGGAGGTGATTCGGCCCCTCTACTCTGCTCTGCTGAGACCCCATCTGGAGTACTGCAGCCAACCCGGGACGTGTTGGAACAGGTCCAGCAGAGGGCCACGAAGATGATCAGAGGGCTTGAGAACCTCTCTATGAAGACAGGCTGAGAGAGTTGGGGGGGGTTCAGCCTGGAGAAGAGAAGGCTCCGGGGAGAACTTATTGCAGCCTTCCAGTACCTGAAGGGGGCCCACAGAAAGATGGGGAGGGACTCTTGATCACGGAGTGGAGCGACAGGATGAGAGGGAACAGTTTTAAACTGAAAGACGGGACATTTAGATTAGATATTAGGAAGAAATTCTTTACTGTGAGGGTGTTCAGACACTGGCCTAGGTTGCCCAGAGAAGCTGTGGCTGCCCCATCCCTGGAGAGGTTCAAGGCCAGGTTGGACGGGGCCTTGAGCAACCCGGTCTAGTGGGAGGTGTCCCTGCCCAGGGCAGGGGGGGTTGGAATTTGATGATCTTTAAGATCCCTTCCAACTTTAATCATTCTACAACTCTATGATTCTGCAGCAGAGGCAGATTAATTTGCTAACTTGCCATATTCCCCCAACAGGGGCAGGGGTGATTCTCAGTGAATGAAGGAGCCACGTC